>NC_138228.1:21434676-22049676 GCF_964197995.2 Scardinius erythrophthalmus | reverse complement strand
CGCATGCTCAGCCGCATCTAACTTCCACTGTAAACACATGTATGATGCGAAAACAAAACCATCGAGCGAAATACCGGAGTGAACATGGCTGTGAACGACTTTTGCAGATTATGTGAAGTAAATACGCATCCACGGTACAATCAGCGTCTACGTCACGGCTCTCAGCCCGCCCTCTGTTCGTTGATTGGCCGGCTGTTTTGAGGCCGGAGGAAAACGGGGAAAACTGTCGCTATCTCAGACTGAGTACAGAAGCGAACTGAAATTGAGCGGAAGTACGAAGTCTGACGTAGTCAGGCTAATACTACACTGCTTTTGCACATTTTATATTATGAAAAATATTCAATAACTTCACTGTAACACACCAAATTTAGTTCACACATCACTGCTCTAATGTTGGTTATACAACACTTAGTTTGGGAAGTAATTGCACATTAAAAATAAGTTGGCCTATTCTTTACACAAATTATATTGGTACCGGACACAGTCGCAGCTAACATAATAGTTAAAACCTTAGCTTTTGCATTATATTTGCTTACTGAATTTGATGGCAATACACTGTATAACTTTTTTTTTCTAAAAAGGGTGAAGTTATTGATTTTGTTTCAGAATAAATAATCATAAAAATTATGCATTTTTATCAAACTAAGTACTGTAGTATAACCAGCAGGAGAGCAGTGATATGTGAACTGAATTTGGTGACAGTAGCCTACAGTGTGTCTCAGTGAAGTTATTGAATATGTTTAATAATATAAAATGTGCAGAATTGTTTTGGGATTTGCACTTTGCAGACGGTCCGACTTGTCTCTCAATCGGTTGGTTAGAGACAAATTTATTAAAGCTAGTTTTGAGGAAAATTGGGTTGTAGCTCGTTGTCTAGGTTACTGTGATTGTAAATAAGTGTCGTTTGTGTTTTAACAACGTTTAGCTCACGAATTTTGATCCGGTAAGTTCGAATAGCCTATTCACTGAACTCCTTGAGTTAAAGCCCCATTATGTAGGATTTCCGTTTTGGTCAAACAACGACCCCTAGAGTCGCTGTGGACTACTTGTATTTAACGTTACTGTCGTAAATAACACTCACGCAGAGCAGTCTTCCCCGTCCCCCCCCCCCCCCCCCGTTTAACTGTCGGCTGTCGATTGGGGAATAAACACAGCGCGTTACAAATTGTCGGACATCGAACAAGCACAGCTAGCCTCCGAAGATGTCTACTAATTCATCAACAAGAACGCCAGGTGCTTTTTAGCTCACACCAACGAGTGAAAGCTTGTCCAAGTGATGTACAATATAAGCAATATAACGTTATTTACAAGTCCAACAGCATGTGAGGACGTGTTGGGGGAAGTGAGGTAGCCTATGCCGCAAAGCAGTCGGATTTTGTAACGTTAGTTCTTTTTGTGCTGCTCGGGTTACTACCCGAACACCGAAGTTTAAAAGTACGATTAAAAACTATACAAACCCCGTCAGGCTATGGCAGACGTGTCATTCAACCTATTTTAAGTCAATGTACCATCACAAGGGTTTTGGAAATATATTATGAAGGTTGAAAAGTTACTTAGTGTTACTTTAAGAACTGGCCGCATTTCTTTATATTTGAGTTCAATTTCAAACACTATGAACGCTACATTAACGTACGGAGCTCTGAAGCACTGCCAGCGGGACATTAAACAGGACGTGAATGTCCGAACTCACAACAGGTTTTGCAAGGGAACGCAAAAGATTAAAAAAAAAGAAAAAAGAATTCTCCCATCCTAAATATTTTCCACCACCACGTCCCTTAAGGGGCTCCGTAATAAACTACTACAATGAGGTAGCCTATATATATATATATATATATATATATATATATATATAAAAATAAATAAATACATATATATATATATATAATTTTTATTTTTTTATGAAAATAATGCAACAAAAATCATAATGGTACTTTGAACAACCTTCCTTTTTTATGCAAAATATAGTTTTTCCTTTTGTTTTTGAGATGAAATATGAATATGAAATGTGGTCTTGACAGTTTATATGACATTCATATATTACATCCCCTATATTTTCCAACCCAATTCATTGCCACTACCATTCATTGTGCTTTCATTGTGTGTTATTTTTTTCTTTCCATCATAAAACAGGGTCATTTTAATGCTAGTTTTGTTGACATACAGGGGATGCTTAAAAGCATTTTTATCTGTGTTTTTATTTATAATATAATATTAATATGTAAATGTAAGCTTCCTATTAGATATGATTTCCCCTTGTTTTTTGACAGATCTGGATCAGAATGGGAACGATTAACGATACTGTACCAACCAATGATAGTGACATTTATCGTTGTACTTTAAAAGAAGAATTCAAGTACATTCTCCTCCCGGTGAGTTACACTCTGGTATTTGTGGTCGGCCTGGGCTTGAACATCACCGCCTTGTACGTCATCTTGTTTCGAACCAAACACTGGAAGCCCAACACCATCTACATGATCAACCTCAACGTCTGTGACACTCTTTACATCCTCACCCTTCCGTTTCTGATCTACTATTACGCTGATGAGAACGACTGGCCGTTCGGTGAGCCGATGTGTAAGCTGATTCGCTTTCTCTTCTACACGAACCTCTACGGAAGCATCCTCTTCCTCAGCTGCATCAGCCTGCACCGATTTATAGGCGTCTGCCATCCGGTTCGCTCTTTGTCCTGGATGAGCGGCCGTCAGGCTCGTTTGATTTCTGTGGGAATATGGGCGATCATACTCATCTTCCAGGCCCCGATCCTTTATTTCTCCAGAATGAGACGTAATGGTGCCTTTCTGATCTGTCATGACACCACCAGCAAGGAGCTCTTCAATGACTTTCTGGTCTACAGCTCGGTGGTGATGTTCCTGCTGTTTGTCTTACCATTTGGAGTGGTGCTGGTCTGCAACGGGATGATGGTGAGGAAACTTCAGGAACCCGGTGTTGGCGAAGGACCAATGTCACAACGCTCCAAGCAGAAGTCGGTGAAGATGATCATTATTGTGCTTCTGGCTTTCATGTTGTGCTTTCTGCCTTTTCATGTGAACCGCAGTATATACTACATCTTCCGCTACCTGGACCAAGAGAATTGCACCATGCTTCGGCTTGCCAACAATGCCTACAAAGCCACGCGACCTCTGGTCAGTATCAACAGCTGCATCGACCCCATCCTCTACTTCATGGCAGGGCAGAGCTTCAAAAAATCCATCAAGAAATTTAGCATGAAGTCTGATAAATCCCTCTCAACCTTACTGTGAAGATGAAGATCTTGAAAAAAAAGCTTGATAAAAAAAAAAAAAAAAAGATTTCAAAAGAGAAAACCTTCTTAGCGATGCCACAGGAACAACATTTTTTTTGGTTCCTCAAAGAACCTTTTAGTGAAGAATTCTTTCACCCTTTCGCACACGATCACACTGGTGTGATCAGTCTAGGCTGGTCCTGGAGCTACGATCACACCGGTGTGATTAGAACGGTCAGTGCATCACGTGATCAACTGCTAAATTCAAATGTGCTTTCGCGCGTTGGCTGGCGCTGAGCCAGAGACAGGCGCGCTCAGAGCTGTCATATATCACAACTTTTCAGTGTTTTCAACCACATAATGTTTATTTTAGATTTCAGACATATAAGTACTAAATAACAGTACATTTATAGTTTGTAAAATACACACTGATGTCAAAGGAAGAGGCAATAATAATCCTTTCCATTATACACGTTTTATTCATATCAGATACACATTGTGTAAGTAACTTTAAAGTTTACACCTATTCTTCTCCCAGTTCACCAACCACTTACTTTTATGTACTTCGGGAGAAGTGGATGAATTCACGTGTTGTAAATCTAACAGATCCGATTCTCTGAACTGCGTCTGCGCACAAATTAAAATGGCGGCGCCCATTGCGCATACAGCTCAACTAACGCGATCGTTATAAAGGTGTTTAAACAACAAAACAACCAGAATATTTTAAACTTACGTGTGAAAGGGTTAAAAGAAATTTTTTTTCCCTCAGTGTAAACAACATTTTTCCACTGTAAAAAATAATCTTTTGTGCAATGGATAGGTTTCTTGGATGTTAAAGGTTCTAACGCACACTCCTTCATTTATGGTGTGGAGACAAAGTCGTGGTTTGAACATGTGGAAGTGTGAATGACATGATTTTCATTTGCACAAGTTGCAATTATATGCATGCATGGCTGCATGCGATCAGAGACTGTATCATATGTTAATGGAATAATTATATCAATCTTAGAGAAGGCATGTTTGAAATTAAGCTGTATTTTTTGTCTTTATTGCACTTAAATGTAATGTAAAAGTTTGCTCTGGTGAGCAAACTTTTGAATAGTATATATTACCATACAAATTATTGCACATATACAATATGTAAAGATAAATTTCCTGATCTTAAATACTGCAGTAAAGTTCTTTATTTTAAGATTATAAATATAAAGAAAAAACAACATTATAATTTAAATGACAATAAATAAAAGCAACAACAATACAGAGTAGCCTAGGTATTGTACAGGTAAAGTAGAGTTTTCCCCTTACCTTGTCATTCTACTTCATCTTTGCAAACAGCGGTCTATGTCTTGCTCTGACTGTGAAATGATTCAAGCATATTTATAATGTATGAAAATTCACTTTATATAAAATGTGCATGTAAATGTCAGTAAAATAACTGTGATGCTATACCCTTGAGTAGCCTTGCCTGTCACTGCTTCATCTGAATTACAATGGAAAAATCAATAAATACTATGGAAGAATGAATACTATTCAGCTTTGAATGCAACAGCTCTTGTAGCGTCTTGTTTCTCTACATCTGTGTGACGAACATCTTGGGAATTAATGTGTGGGAAGATCTTGACATGAAGGTTACGTTCACACCTCAACATTACTGATGTTTTCCAGTAGGTTCAGGTTAGAAGTTATTACCCAGTTATTGTAATAACTATAAAAAATACAGTCAGGCCTAGTATGTAGGGTACATGGGGAAAGTACTACCATAATCAACATTTGTAAATGAGTTTTCATATTTCTCTATTATTTTTTACTTGATGCATGCATCATTGGATTGTGTTTTTTCCCCTCAGTCTAGTACCTTTTTTTTTTTTTGCTTTAAATCAAAGTTTGTCGTGTTATTCACTTCATGTTGGCTTAATTGGTTATTGGTTTCTAATGCTTTAAAGAAGTTCCCTTTCGAAAGGGAACTCTACACTACGTCAGAATGACGCTATGGGGAACGCCTCAGGCGTGACAGGTGTCTGAAATAAATATCAACTCACGTCAATTATGTTGACCGGCGACAGCCCGTGAATCATCAGCTTGATTGATTAACGCGCAACCTGGATGTATAAAGGGAAGCCTTGCATACATGACAACATCTTTTCGTCTTCAGGGACTGTTTTTGTCTGGTAAGAATATCGCTTACAGTGAATATTAAAATGAAACGTACAGAGAAGAAGCAGGGCTTCCGTAAGTGTGCAGACCCGTGCCCAAGGTTTTTGACGCCGGGTGACACACACGATCTGTGCGTTGTTTGTTTGGGTGAAGAGCATGCACGAGAGGCTCTCGAGAGAGCTTTTTGTGCGAACTGTGAGAGTTTTTCTTTGAAGACTCTCCGCTCTCGTCTGACCCTTTTCTCGAGGGAAGAGGGTTCAGCTTCTGAGCCGCGTGGTGCGGGTCCCGCTCGGGCTGAGGCTCAGCGGCGACTCTCATCATGGGGGTCTCAGAAGGAGCTGGCCGAGCGTCTTGAGAGGGAGGTTCACCTCTCAGACAGCTCGTCCACTGACGAGAATGAGCTGCAGGTAGATGATGACGTGTTATCACTATCACCAAATGCGTCTGCAGCTGCTGCTCTTCCGGACGGGCAGGAAATGATTGATGTCGTCAGTCTGGCAGATACTGAGCCATCTCAACCATCCTGCCCTGTGTATGCGGAGCTGGTGGATGTTATGGGGCGCGCCACCGACAGTTTGCAGCTGCCGTGGAGGCGCGTCAGGGAAGAAACCGCTCGTGGTCGTCTCGACGATCGGTTTCTTTCCAGCCATAGGCCACCAGCTCAGGTGAGCCTTCCATTCCTTCCAGATCTCCATGCTGAGATCAAGAAGGCATGGAAGAACCCGTACTCCGCTCGTATTCATCCACATCAGCGGGGTAGTTTCGCTGCTGTGGATGGAGCTGCGGAGCATGGGTATGTGTCGATGCCGCCCGTTGACGAGACGTTGGCTAACTATCTCGTCTCTGGGCAGGCATCGACACTAAGAGCTCCTACCCTGCCATCCAAGCCGCTTAAAATAACTTCGCGCTTGAATGGCAGAGCATACACTGCAGCAGGTCAGGCCGGTGCTGCTCTGCACACACTCGCTGTGTTACAGGCATACCAGGCCGACCTGCTGCGGGATCTCGACCAGGGGGCAGGACTGTCCCCTGAGGCGGTTATTGAGCTGCGCCGTACCACGGATCTGGCTCTCCGGGCTACCAAACAATCTGCTGCCGCCATTGGCCGGTCAATGGCGGCTATGGTGGCCACGGAGAGACATCTGTGGCTTAACCTGGCCGACATCGGGGAGAAAGAGAAGACCTTTCTTCTCGATTCGCCGGTTTCGCCCGCTGAATTTTTTGGCCCCTCCGTTCAGACGGTGGTTGAAAAGTTCAGGGAGGCGAGGGCGCGCTCAGCTGCATTCAAGAGCTGCATACCGCTGAGATCCGAGTCCGCGCCCAAACAGGCGGGCAGGCCTGGCCAGTCTGGGTCTGAGGGCCATAGACAGGCCCAGAGGGCCAGCGTCTCTTCTCGTGCACCTCCTCCGGTCCGGAGTAGGTCACAGAGGAGACGCAGTTCCCGCAGGAAGAAGGATCTGAGGGAGGTCATCCAGCAAAAGCGCACTCAGCGGCGCTAGGGATGATCCCCCCGGATGCCTTCTTCTGATGTTCCCCAGGCGTCTCTTACATCAGGCCTGGGGCTGGGTCTATGATGAATATCATGTCTGATGGCCCCCCTTCAGCCTGGTTAGTAGAAGCGCCTCTTTCAGGCATGTAAGTGGTTAACCCAGGTACTCTTTTGGAAAAGAGAGAGTTCCTGACGTGTCTTTACTTTACACGCCGCAGGTGTACTGTCTGGTCTTCTTTGTATAATGTTTTTTGTGCGCAAATAACATATTTCTGTTTCTCTTACAGACCGAGTATCCTGTATAGAGTTTGGGGGCATGTGTTTGGTAAGAAGGTAAAAATAAGATTTTTGGAGGTGCTGTATGGCAGGTAGTAGGCCTTTGCAGGCCTCCTTGACCAGACAGTCTTCTTAAAAAAAAAAAAAAAAAAATTATATTATGAACTCCCATATATTGTGGTTAGCAGGTCAGAGGCCCCACTAGGCCTTCCTGAATATGAGCTCCCACACACTGTGGCTGAAAATGTGTTCCCACATTCTGTGGTTATCAAGTTTAGGCCTCACTAAGCCTTCTTGAATATGAGCTCCCACATACTGTGGCTGCATATGAGCTCCCACATACCATAGTCGCCAGGTGATAGGCCTCACCAGGTCTTCCTGGTTACGAGCCTCCACATGTCAGGTTACAGGCCTCACCGGCCTTCCTGAAGGTGAGCTCCTACATACTGTGGTCGTCAGGTTACAGGCCTCATCTGGCCTTCCTGGTTATGAGCTCCCACATTCTGTGGTTATCAGGTCAGAGGCCTCACTAGGCCTTCCTGAGTGTGAGCTCCCACATACTGTGGTTGTATATGAGCTCCCACATACTGTAGTCGCCAGGTTATAGGCCTCACCAGGCCTTCTTGGTTAGGAGTTTTTCACATGTCAGGTTTCAGGCCTCGCCGGCCTTCCTGAATGTGAGCTCCTACATACTGTGGTCATCAGGTTACAGGCTTCATCTGGCCTTCCGGGTTATGAGCTCCCACATTCTGTGGTTATCAGGTCAGAGGCCTCACCAGGCCTTCCTGAGTATGAGCTCCCACATACTGTGGTTGTATATGAGCTCCCACATACTGTAGTCGCCAGGTTATAGGCCTCACCAGGCCTTCTTGGTTAGGAGCCTTCACATGTCCGGTTACAGGCCTCGCCGGCCTTCCTGAATGTGAGCTCCTACATACTGTGAGCTTCCACTTACTGTGGTTATCAAGTTTTAGGCCTTACCAGGCCTTCTTGGATATGAGCTCCCACATACTGTGGTTATCAAGTTATAGGCCTCACTAGGCCTTCTTGAATATGAGCTCCCACATACTGTGGTTATCAGGTCATAGGCCTCACTAGGCCTTCCTGAGTATAGCTCTCACATACTGTGGTTGAATATGAGCTCCCACATTCTGTGGTTATCAAGTTTTAGGCCTCACCAGGCCTTCTTGAATATGAGCCCCCACATTCTGTGGTTATCAGGTCAGAGGCCTCACCAGGCCTTCCTGGATGAGAGCTTCCACATATTTTGGTTGAATATGAGCTCCCACTTACTGTGGGTATCAAGTTATAGGCCTCACCAGGCCTTCTTGAACATGAGCTCCCACATACTGTGGTTATCAGGTCATAGGCCTCACTAGGCCTTCCTGAGTATAGCTCTCACATACTTTGGTTGAATGTGAGCTCCCACATTCTGTGGTTATCAAGTTTTAGGCCTCACCAGGCCTTCTTGAATATGAGCCTCCACATTCTGTGGTTATCAGGTTAGAGGCCTCACCAGGCCTTCCTGAATGAGTTTCCACATATTTTGGAATATGAGCTCCCACTTACTGTGAGTATCAAGTTATAGGCCTCACCAGGCCTTCTTGAATATCAGCTCCCACATACTGTGGTTATCAGGTCTTAGGCCTCACTAGGCCTTCCTGAGTATAGCTCTCACTTACTGTGGTTGAATATGAGCTCCCACATTCTGTGGTTATCAAGTTTTAGGCCTCACCAGGCCTTCTTGAATAGGAGCTCCCACATATTGTGGTTATCAGGTTGAGGCCTCTCCAGGCCATCCTATGAGCTCCCACGTGCTGTGGTCGTTAGGTCACAGGCCTCACCGGCCTTCCTGAGTTTTAACCTCCCACAATTAGTGGTCACCAGGCTTTAGGCCTCTGCGGCCTTCCTGGTTATGAGTTCTTTCATGTCAGCAGGCCTCTCCAGGCCTTACTGAATGAGAACTCCCACGTATTGTGTCTATCAGGTTGCAGGCTTCTTCTGGCTTTCCTGATTATAGGTTCCCATGTACGGTGGTTCCCTGGTTACAGGCCTCACCAGGCCTTCCTGGGTTTGAGCTTTTACATGTCAGGTTACAGGCCTCATCCGGCCTTCCCGAATGTGGGCTCACACATTCTGTGTTTTTAGAGTGATGAAGTACGGGCAACCTTTACTTCATTCCTTTTTGGTACATACGTTCCGTACGTTTTTGTCCATGCTTTTGGTAAGTCACACGACTTATGTCTTGTGTACTTTCTAAATCCGTTTTCTTTGGTAAGGGTCATGCGCGTATCGCTTCTGTCCCTTCCTATGTGGATCAGACCCTGGGTTTACCTCGGGTCCCACTCTAGATGCGTCCTGTCGTCACTTTATTACGACAGACGCCTTTCTCTAGTTAACTTTCACATTCTGATGAGCTCCCACACATTGTGGTCACCGTGTTACAGGCCTCACCGGCCTTCTCGAGTATGAGCTCCCACATGCTGTGGTTGCCAGGTTAGAGGCCTTATCAGGCCTTCTTGGGTTCAGAATGGCTAAGTACATGCACTTTCTTTCATGTACTTTCTATTTTTTATGGTAAGGGTGTGCGCTATAAGCTTTATTCCCTTTCTAAAGTGAGCTCCCACATCCTGTGGTCGCCAGGTTAGAGGCCTCACCGGCCTTCCTGATATGAGCTCCCACATGATGTGGTCGCCGGGCTAGAGGCCTAACCGGCCTTCCTGATAGGAGCTCCCACATGCTGTGGTCACCAGGTTAGAGGCCTCCCCGGCCTTCCTGATAGGAGTTCCCACATGCTGTGGTTATGATTGAGCTCCCACATAGTGTGGTTAGCAGGTCAGAGGCCTCACAAGGCCTTCCTGAATATGAGTTCCCACATACTGTGGTTGTATTTTGAGCTCCCACATGCTGTGGTTGGCAGGTCACAGGCCTCACACAGGCCTTCCTGTATTTGAGCTTCCATATATTATAAGCTCCCCCATGTTGTGGTCGCCAGGTTAGAGGTCCTACTAGGCCTTCCTGGAGGTAGCTCCTTTTTAGGCCCTCTCAGGCCTCCTCAGTGTTTTGGAAACACAAACACTGGGTAGATCCATGGATCGAGTAGAGAGACTCTATGCTGAGTCATACTCTCCAGGGTTTCCCGTCTCTGAGATCCGGGCCGAGTGGTTCACTGCCTGTTTTGCAGTCCCTCGGGTTGGATGCCTTCTTTAGGCAAGTGTCCAGAGGCTCTGTCTTCAGACAGACAGGAAGTGGCCAGACTCTAGTGTCTTATGTAGTGACACCAGGTCAGGCCTGCCTGGTGGTATTTCAGGTGGCACGCTCCCCTGAATAGTGACTGGCTGGGAGTCCCCTGGGCCCCCTAGCCACACTCCCTAGAAGGGACCCCTTCTTTTGGAAGCTGTGGTCCTAAGCCTTTGAGCTGGCCCAGATATACCCCCCATTAACTATGTTCTGGCGGTTTCTTGGTTCATTAGCTTGGGTGATGACCGGTAGGGAGTGCTGTCACTGACAGCCCGATGTGACCTAAGGGTGAGTGGTTCCAGTGTTTTCTGAATTACTGGTTCGGACAGTTGTCACTGCCTTTGGGCATGCACTCCCCTCAGCATGGTGGCGTTGGTATATCGTTCCCCATAGCGTCATTCTGACGTAGTGTAGAGTTCCCTTTCGAAAGGGAACGTCTCAGGTTACGACTGTAACCTATGTTCCCTGAGAACAGGGAACGAGACACTACGTCTTCCTGCCATGCCTCGGGGCCTGCCTGCAACAGTCCCTTCAGACGATAGGATGTTGTCATGTATGCAAGGCTTCCCTTTATACATCCAGGTTGCGCGTTAATCAATCAAGCTGATGATTCACGGGCTGTCGCCGGTCAACATAATTGACGTGAGTTGATATTTATTTCAGACACCTGTCACGCCTGAGGCGTTCCCCATAGCGTCATTCTGACGTAGTGTCTCGTTCCCTGTTCTCAGGGAACATAGGTTACAGTCGTAACCTGAGACGTTTTTTTTTAAACCCTATGGGAAAAAAATTATGGAAAAAATATTTGTGGAACCAACCAGCGCACCACTGACAAAGTGGTGAACGGTTGAACAGGCTATTACTCCCGAGAAATTCAGGTAAACAAAAATTCAAAGCAGTGTGTACGAAACGAACAGAACAACTAGTTGTTAATGCCATATTTTCAAAGCACATTGATCAGAGATGTGTCTCTCTTCCGTGTGCACTTAATCACAGCAGGTCCTTGACTCATTCGTTACGCCAGATCTTGCTAGAAAAACAGTGAACATGAACAAGCCTATAATAAACCGGGGAAAAAACGAATGCACACTGAAACCAGGACCAAATCGCGACCCGCACCTTCCCACTTTAAAACGTCATAAACTTGATCGCTTATGATATGGTCATTCAAGTAGACTTCCAAACATAAACAAAACACACCTCCTCTGTTGAGGGTTATTTAGTTAAAATAACAGAACAGCACGACATTTTGGTCACTGTAATATTAATTTGGTCAAAATACAGATAGCACACATACGTCTCCAAGATGTCATTTAAAGAGCGCTTTATTTGGAAAACATCTGTGTTGTACAAAACATCTGATAAACATCTTTAAAAAAGTAGTTTTACATACGACCTAAATAATAAACATCTTAAAAGACATTTTCTAAATGTCTTCCAGGCAGCAACATATGTCGGCCCAGATCCGGCCCACATTTGGTACAACTGGATTCCACACGGCCCAGATGTGGGCCGGATCTGTGCCGACACTATGTTGCTGTCTGACGCCAGAACATATAGTCACAACATTGTCAATCATTGCAATTTCCGGATCGAGACGTGTTCCGTATACACACAGAACGAGAATTTAGAGGACTTGCTCCTGTTTTTAAAATGCGGTTGTCTCTCCTGAAACTGGTGTACAGTGTGTGTGGCCTAATTTCCAACACGTTTGATAAAGCGAGCAATCTGACATGCAAAAGGTTAAGCACTAATGCTATCTTTAACTGTTAAATAGCAAAGAACCAGACAGCTAGTCTGAGCTGAGGCACTACAAATGTTAATGATAATACCTTTAAAAGGAGCAATAAATCTATTTTTAGCCTAGCTTAGAGATTTTCTCAGCTGTCTGTCCTCAGATTTATGTGGTATATTGATGTAAGATATATTGTATTGCTTCATTTTGCTGTTTTTTCCTTTCTTGTTGTAGAGAAAAGCTTTTTAAAAGCTGTTCAGTCAAGGGCAAGCAATGGGTTTGGGCTGCTGTACATAAGTCATGTAGTTTAAACATCACATAAAACACATTCACTCTATTAGCAAAGAATTTTAGTTTGTGAATTAGTGTAAACCCTCTTTACTTAAGTAAATACATATTTTTGTATATATCCTGCATTATTGTTTGAATATATAAGATACGGGTGTATGTTGATTAAACCATAAAATATATATGTATAAGAAATTGACAGTTGTATGCATGTTTTTCATGTTTTGTTTTAATTCTTTTTTTAAAAACAAGGTGTTTGCAAACTTTTGACCATGGCTGTACATATTCAACTCATTTAAACTCTTAAATACTAAAAGACAAAACTACAGTAACAAAACGAACACAAATTGATAATAATAATAAAAATTACAGATGTAAATCAAACTAGTCTCTCGTAATACTTCTTAATGTTTTCTAACTGGAGAGACTGTCTCTCTAGTGCCTCATTTTTCTGAGTGTTATTTTCGATTGTGCGAGAAGTCAATCGGCAGCAGAGGCTTCGCTTAAGACATCTTTAGTGTCTTGTGAGTAAATGCCATTCAGTCTCCTATCATCTGTGAGCAGAGACCGAGCTTATTGTATTTTAATAAAATAGTTCTATGACTTATGCAATAAATACGAATGTTTTCTAAAGTCTTGAATTCAAGGCTCCTCAAGGTGGTGAACTGACATCACCGCCACATATCTGCCCTGATCGGTCGCCTACTGATGATGTCATCTGCACGAAGGTCACGTCCTGTCAGCGGATGTCCTTCTCCAACCTTTCATATGTTTATCTGAGAAAGAGGGAGAGAGAATGAAAGAAGTGGTGAGATATTAGTAACATGATATAAAGGATATCCTGACAACATTTGTCAAAAGAAAAACATTTGTTGGTTCACAACTGCAAACACTGTTCCAGCCACCAGAGGGCACTAGACAAAATCATTTTCTCCTGATTGACTCGGCATGACCTGAACCAGTGGAAAAAGTGACTTCAGCTCTGAGAGGAAAGGGAAAGAGGGTGAGCGGAGGACAGCTGAAAACCAGAACAGATCCTCGTTTCTCACTGTATTCACCCGTGAAGCACCAAACAAACATCACTAACCCTCTATGGACCACATTATGAGATATAATGTGTTGTAAAAGTTAAAAACTAATGCTCAAACTAAAATCTTCAAATCTGTAATAAAAATGTTTAAATATATATATATATATATTCTATTAATTTATCATTAACAAATATATATTTTATATTATATAACTGTATTTTTATTTTTTCATAAATAATAATACAGAATTTGAATCATTTCCATTTCTACATAACTATATATATAAAGACATTTACCGGTATAATGTTAAAAAAGTATTCACAGTATTACTGTTTGTACTGTATTTTTGATCAAATAAATGCAGCATTTGTGAGTAAAAGAGACTTCTTTTATATAAAATTATGTTTAAATGTTTGAAAGGTGTGATTATCTAGTTATTGCCTATATTAAGGGGTGGTATAATGCCCTTTTCACAAGATGTAAAATAAGTCTCCGATGTCCCCAGAGTGTGTATGTGAAGTTTTAGCTCAAAATACCCCACAGATATTTTTATATAGCATGTTAAAATTGTCACTTTCTGAGGCTGAGCAAAACGCACGTTTTTTGTGTCTGTCCCTTTAAATGCAAATGAGCTGCTGCTCCCGGCACAGAGGGCGGAGCTTCAACAGCTTGCACTCACACAGACATGCTCTGAAATTTCAAAAAGGTTTAGACTTTTATGTTCAAACCTGAGTCAGACAATGACGGAGAGACTCAAGAAGAAGTGACAACGTAGAATGCAACATGACATTTCTGAATGGTTAGTTAATGAATTTATGTAGCTTATGTGGAGTTAACTATCTTCTAGTCATTGATTAGCATATTCTATCTTGATAATCTATAAATCGTGTTCCGGGGGGTGGGTTTATATAAATTTGGGAGGAATGTTGTGTAGTCCCTACCAGACGATTGTTGTAGTCCTTAAAAAGCGAGTTCTTTAAAAGAAAATATCTCCCTTTTATTTAACTAGGTTTAAATAAAACACAACCATGTGACTTTATAAAAATGAAAAGCAATTGAATAAGTGTAAGAGCAGCTGTACGGATGATTTGTGAAGAGAAGCCTTGAGATATTTCTGTAAATCCCATGAGCTATTGATAGTCAATGTAAAGCCATTAGCCCACCGCCCCACAAATTCTTACGCAAGAGGGCAAATTGTTAGGTAACAAAAACTGACCTCCCCTCAATGCAACTCCACTGTAGTTATTATTAAAAGATTGCGGCTGTCTACAGTCAGGATGTTCACCAACCCGGACAAGTCAGCTGTGACTAAGTGACTTGAGTGTTTCCCATACATTTACTGATGACAAATTCACCAGACATCCTGTGAGGATTTTTATGCATGGCTTTAGACAATGAACTTTAGGTCAAGACCATAATGAGAGATTAGAGGAAGAGGAAACTACAATTCAAAAACAAACCGAGCCAGAAGGACTATCCTAAAAACACAAACACGTTTGGAGGAATATTCCGGTTCCGCATGTTTAGTCACTCACCTCCTGTCTGCACTTTGAGGAAGAGGAGTTAGAGGAAGAGGACACACCCAGCAGTGAGCGCTCTTCTGCGGGCTCGGTGTGGCCGCTGTCCACGGAGTCGGTATCGCTCGATTCCGGTTGGGTCACTTCCTTGGAAGCTGACTTCATTTCTGGGATCTGAGCAACTTGGAACCTGCCATTCACACACGGGTGACACAGAGGTCAGTGAGTGCACCTGATTCGTCACTGTGAGCATAACCGGGTGTGTGTCTGAGAATGAGACCTGGATTACCATCTCAAACCAACGCAACTGATTCATTCAATCATTGTGATTTATAGGTCTGCTCCAAACTTAGTGCCATCTACTGCCTAGATAGGCTGCTACCTTCTAAGGCAGCATGCAAAGTGAAATGGAACCTCATAAGTTAATAAGTGCTAAGGTAATAACTCCATATTCTAATAATAAATACAACAACTACACATCAATATTTGGTAAAATAATATGTTTTTATAATAGTAAAATAATTATTTTCTTAAGCCAATATTAATCCTTTACTCAGCTACATTGGATGAAAATTTCACATTTTAGCTAATTTCTATGCTTTCTGGGATCCAGTTATTATTGTTAACTAAAACTTAAATTCAAAACATTAAAAATGATTTAGTTATAAAATAAAATACAAATATTAGATTTAGATTAAAAAAAAACACTGAAATGTTGCTGATTCAATTAAACAGCTGATTAATTCAGGCTCGATGTTGAATTCTAAATGTAGTTTTTTTTAATGTCTATTAAATGCTTTTCTGATCTAACACAATAATGAATTAAAATGATCTTGTTTTGGGGGGGCCCAAAACCCCCCAAAATTAATACATCTGACAAAAGCACATAAATTACAAAAACAAAGATTATGAAAATTAAAAGTATAATTAAAAGCTAATTAAAAATATGAATAAATACTATATAAACATATATATTAAATCTCACCCTCAAGACCCATCTTTTTAGGCAGGCTTTTATGTGATTACTTTTATGCAAAATTGTCATTTTGTTTAATATTGACTGTTTTATTGTGTTTGTAAGGTGTCCTTGAGTGCCATGTAAGGCGCCTATAAATAAAAAGTATAATAATAATAATAAACAGTTCTGATATAACACTGCTGGGATTACCTTATTTGTGAAACACATATGCAATAGATATTGGTCAAAACAAGTTATCTTAATTTTTTTGGGAAATGTTTGGACGGTCTTCACATAGGAAGTCTAAAAGTGTTCACTGAGTGTTGGAAAAGAGCTTCTGTATGTTTAATAAAAAAAGAAAGAAAGCTAAAAACAGATTTCTCATGTTTCAGTTACAACAACAAATTTGGGATTAAATGAAGGCCTTTCTTCTCAGAATTCACATAATTATATTTTACATTCTATTTTTTTCTCACCTTCCAACAGACAGGATGGTGACCTCCGGCGCCTTGACCACATTAGTGGGGCTCTTGTGCGTATCGGCGGGCAGTGCCAGGGCGGGCAGCAGCAGCTCGGGCCACTTCTTCTGACTGCAGCGGGAACAGCAGAGCCCGGAGCGAGGGGCCAGCCCGTTTATAGTGTGCAAATGATGCTGGTGGGTACACAGCCGGGGCAACGAACGGAATTGGGAGAAATGAGGAAGAGCCGGAAACCTGACAAAAAAACAGACAGAGAGAAAGACACTTACACACTGATATCAGTATTGTGTGTATATTTGTATCTATATACATATTGTGTGTATTGAAGTATATATATATATTATTGGAATTTTCTCAAAAGTACTCCGGACTGGGAAACGCTGCAAGCCAAATTCATGCTTGTAACACTGGCATGATCACCTCTGCTCAACATGCTGCTTCTCTATAGCCTGGGTTTTCCCATGCTGCCTTGCGCGCAGAGCGATTTTATTCACGCTGCTAGGCAGCCTGGATTCCATGGACCAGATTTTCCCCTCAAAAAGGGAACCAATCACAGAACGGGGAGGGAGCAGCAAGACGATGACGACGTCTATGCGACACACCGAAGCAGTTTGTTTATATCTATGGATCCAACATGGCATCAGACGCGAAGTTACCTTTCGATGCAGCCTTAGATAGTGTTCTAAGTAGTTTAGAACGCTAGTTTATTTCGTCTTCTTCCTCGTCGAATTTCTGTCGCTCTACATACGTCATCTGGTATAATTGAAGCGATTGGCTATGAGCTACGTACAGGCGCATTGAGACATTCGTAGCGCCCAATATACTGCCAGCTAGCATGTCCTGAGTAAAAGTGATATAAAAAAAAAAAAACACCTAATTACTTCTTGTGGCCTGCATATTTACAACAAGTACAAATAGTGATGCAGATTAACACTAGGAGATTTCCTAGGCAGATATTGACTTATATATTAAGGACTATATTAGGGGAAGCACAGGCGAAGCACTGCTACTTGGGCGTGATATCTCTGCGCCCAAGTAGCAGTGCTTCACCTGTGCTTCCCCCTAATATAGTCCCAAGTCAATATCTGCATAGGAAATCGCCTAGTGTTAATCTGCATCACTATTTGTACTTGTTGTGAATACGCAGGCCACAAGAAGTAATTAGGTGGGTTTTTTATTTTTTTTATATCACTTTTACTCAGGACATGCTAGCTGGCAACAAAGGATTCCATTCATTATGCTAAGCTAAGCTAGCGCCGACCCTGTCAAACTAAAACAATGCATGCACTGAGACAAAAAAATGCATTTGGCCACCAATCTAAATGTAGGAAAGAAAGTGAATAAGCCCTATTTCAAAAAACGGTGGAGTGTTCCTTTAAAATAAGTACAAAACAATGTACTAATTTATTCAAGCCTACTCTGGACACACAGACACTGAAATCACATAAACCAAAATACATTCATGGAGTCTTGAAAAGCACCCCACCCCCTCCATAGTTCCACCGTGATGATGTCAGAGTCCCCTGAGCTCATGACAGCTGTATAATGCACCACTCTTGCCTTGCAGAAAAGGGCCTGGAATTAAAGGATCTCTTGAACTAAGCAGCCGGCACCTAGTGTCATTTCAGCCGACACTGATGATGATGGCATTGTGCCGGTTTCTGAGAGGTCACCATACAACTGTGGCGTAAAAGAGGTGAACTAAGCTTACGATGTGTTTGACATTGTAAAATGCATAACTATGACATAAATCTGATTGTATGAGCATGGTAAAATGTCGGTGAGGGAACCTCACCTCACTGCTGCTGTGTGAAAATAAACAAACACTTGCTTCTTGATGATTTATATGTTTGTCAGTGCAACTAATTACTCCCCCTCAGCTATTCTAACACTACATTGATTCCTTTTCCTTATTAATGAGTTTACAAGAATGAGCTGAATCTATACCTGAGCTAACGGAAAGCTGCTTCCTGTTTCACAACTGGGAATTCCTCTCAGAACTCCAGTCCACAAGTGAAGTGACCATTAATACAATTCAGTATAGCTAGAGATGATTCATGCTATAACTAAAGTGTGAACTGTGATCATCTCATGCACTACACACTACCATTCAAAACATTTATTATTATTGTGTTGAAAACAGTAGTGCTGCTTCATATTTGTGTGGAAACCGTATATTTCAACAAATATCTTTGATAAATAGGTAGTACAAAAGAACAGCATTTAATTGGAATATAAATCTTTTGTAACATTATTATTATCCATTTGAATGCATCTTTGTGAGAAAAAAATTATTAATTTCTTTCCAAAAATCTTTTTATCAAAAATCATAGTTTAAAAACTTCCATAAAATGGAATTGTGAGAATCGTCTGGCTCTTCAAAGACAAACAAACCATATACTGAATAAAACAGTTTATCTAGGATGCCTACAGCTTTTTATTCTTCTCCAGAACTTCCTGTGGTGAAAGATATATTCCTTGCAAAGACTCAAGAGTATGAGGAACTAAACCACAATGGGTCTTTGCTTTTGTTATACTAATAACGTTTCATGAGTCATACATGATGCTGTGTTGACAATGACTTGAACTGTGTATCACTAATGTGCAAGGAAATAGCTTAAAAATCCCATTGTTATAGGGAGAAAAATATATTGTGTAATAAAAAAATTGCTGGATTTTTCTCAGTTTTAATTTAATTTTGGACTCTGCATGCTGTTTGTGAGTTTTTGACATCGGTGTAGATGTGTACGTTTGCATGTGTGTGTTCTTACTTGATGGATGAGCTCTTGTTGAGGGCCATCTGTTTGTCCTCATATTCCTGCAGAAGTTCTTCCAGCGCAGCAGCGTTTTCTGTAACACACACATTGAGATGCAATAAGACTCACAGTGTGATGTAAGGGTGAGTTAAATGTGTCGAGAAACATCACACACACACCTTTCTTCTCTGTGATGAGCCGCACCAAAATGCTTATGGTGTCTTCATTGGGGTCATCAACGATGTACGGGCATGGGTTTGCTGAGAGAGAGAGAGAGAGAGAGAGAGAGAGAGAGAGAGAGAGAGAGAGAGAGAGAGAGAGAAAAGTTTAGAGTTTATCACTTTCTGCTATATTTCATATCAGGATATTTTTATTTAGAAACCAATCTAAAAAAAATGACATAATTGGGTGAATTGCATAAATAAATGCCACAGTCCAATTTCACCCCAATTTCCAAAATATTATATTGTTATAATTAACATTAAATTTTAGAATATATTAAAAAAATAAATAATTATAACTGGGATATAGTAATGAAAAATATCTAGCACAAATAATATTTTTTGTTCTTTTTATTAAAATGAGCATAAATGAAAATTAAGTACAACAAATACTGCATAAATATTTTACAATTTAAATATACTTCACAGCAGTGTCATTATCATTTACTAAAACTAAAACTATTAAAAATAATTTTTGGTAATTGAAATAAGGCTGAAATAAAATACATATAAATATTAGATGAAAAACTTGAGAGTGGTGCCTTAGCAACTAATTGACATAAGTACTAAAATGACTAAAACTCAAATAAAAAAAAGGTAATAAAAATGTCAAAAGAAAAAGGAAAAAGAAAATTATGAAAATAAAAGCTGATTCAAAATATTGATAAATATTATAAGTAAAGGATAATGTAGAGCGAGGCAGTTGTTATAAGATAACATATAACGCGTCGGGGTCTTGATCAGCCTGTCGGGGTTGTATTTGCTATAACAACCGCCTCGCTCTACATTATCCCCCTTATTACATGGCTACCTAGCAAATAAATCAATAATTTGACACGAAATATTGATTTAAAAAGGAATTTATTGATTTAAAAACGATTGTATTGCTTCCGCTAAAGAAAATAGTCCATCCCGTCTCTACGGTTAGAATCCTGCGTCCATAGCAACGCTTTGTTTTTCATGGCAACGGTGTCTTATACTTAGCGGCAATTCTACATTCCAAGCCATGTAATAAAATTATATAAATAATACTAAAACAACACCACTTTCCAGTATTGAGAATTTGGGGGGAGATGTGCTTCAAAAACCTTCTTTTGGTGAGATGGTGACATGGCCTTGACCGGTTTTGTGAGATTCACAGTGAACAAATATTACTTTAAGCTCAAGCATTATTTAAAACTCTTCAGTGGGTGTGTATTTGGATTGTCATGATGTCATCCTCGTCATTAAGTGCTATTTTTAAAAGAGTTTAACAGTTTAGGGAAGCCAACCTCATTAGCCACATCCACGTTAGAACAGAAACATGCCAACTCAACATGAGTCATTGAAGACACAGAAGGATTCATTTATGTCGTTGTGCTAATGCTAAACTCTGCAAATTCCATCTCTATTGTGAATCTATTGGATACAGAAGGCTCACTGTGCACAGTGTGCAGTTAACAGTGGTCTCTATGGTAACAGGCTATATCCCAGAGTTCCACAGTGAGGCAGCTGGGGACGTTGAGAAGAAGAGCTCACTCAGCACTCTGCTATATTCACCCAGAATAACCGTCAGCACTGCAGAAGCGTGGCTTTATTATTCTGATCAACCATCAGACACTGTTAGAATCATATTCATGATACACATCTACTGAAGCTCCAGAGAGTGCCAGAACATTTCAGTCACACTTAAAAATGTAGAAGAAAGACAGTGCAGTTTTCAAGCAAAAATTTGACAATAAGAAGTCTGTACAGTTTGAAACGATAAAACAATAGATCTAATGTTGAAAAAGAAGACAGTCGGTATTGTGTGATTGTGTTTGTTTGTGGTTAGTGGATTGTGTTGATGTGAGGTTTCCTCTGCTAGGACACCTGTGTAAACTTGAGGAGAACTGACCTCATACATCCATGTGATTGTAAAATGGCTAACATCCACTTATTTCTCCATTTGTCTGAAATGAAATCGGTTTATTTGCAAATATCATACACTACCGTTCAAATGTTTGAGGTCGATACGATTTTTTTAAGTTTTTGAAAGAAGTCTCTTACGCGCACCAAGTCTTCATTTACTTGATCAAAAATACAGTAAAAACTGATTTCGTGAAATATTATTATAATTTTTTAAATAAGTGTTTTCTATTGTAATATATTTTCAAATGTAATTCCTGTGATGGTAAAGCTGCATTTTTAGCATCATTACTCCAGTCTTCAGTGTCACATGATCCTATAGAAATAATTCTAAAATGCTCATTTGCTGCTTAATTATTTTTTTTATTATGATCACTGATGAAAACAGTGGTGCTGCTTCATAATAAATGCAAAAGCAATTTAATGCATCCTTGCTGAATAAAAATATTAATTTATTCATTTAAAAATATATATAATTTTACTGACCCCAAACTTTTGAACAGTAATGTATATGTAAATTTTCACTATATGTTATTTTATATACAAATTCTGACCATTACATCAAATAAACCACCAAACATGTGAAGTGTCTGGTCTCAAACCTACTAATTTCAATCATCTTTTGTTTCTAATTATATATACCCAGTATAGAAATATATTATATGTAATAGCTATACTGTATAAATGTGCTATTCTACAATAACCAGTGTGCTTTATAGCCCACAGCTGATATTAGTGAGGCTCTGAGGTTATTCCATCTTCGTGTTTATCTATTTATTGCAGACAGCAAAATTACCAGCTAAACTTGACGTATGTATTGCAGAACAGTCTTATGTAATGGCTTCAATCTAGTTTCAAACTTGCTGCGAGCCATAAAAAGGCTCTTTTTAGCTCTGTCACCATTGTACTGGTACACCTATGGTGCTTGAACTTTCTAATGCATGGGTAATGCATCTTTTTTATCTCAGAACAGCAGTCTGACTCATCGATGACAAAAGCATAATACACACATTATACTAACAGAAAATTGCCTAAATCAACTCTAACACAGGACAATATGTTAGAAGCTGTCTCTTGTGCCAATAGGTGGTGAGCACTTTTTTGAGATTTACCTTGTTGCTGGAAGTATCAGTATAGTGCCCTTGCATCGTCTAAGTACATACAGCACCAGACCTTTCTTACAAAGCAAAGCTGACCATCGAATGCTCAGAGATCTATTAGAGCTCTTGCTGATTCATCTCACAGCTGAAATGTGTAATAGCTATATATTAGATTACCGTTACAGTCTGAAGTATTGGAATACTGGTCAAGGTAGAAGTGCTCTCTTGCTCTTGAAAGCAAAGTGCTTATGTAATCGTTGCTGCAACAATAATAAGTGCCAAGAAAAGACATTTAATTTGGGAATGCACCGTCAGAAATCGACTGGGAACATCAACAGCAGATTGAATGCTGCATTCTGACTGCAAACATCTTCACTTTGTTAAGTGATTTCGAGCCCATCACACCCAAGGGACCTCCATCATCCTCTTTAATCTGGATGTTGTCGCCTGCTCTACGATTCCTGGATCAAACCCAGACTGATACAACAGAAGCTTTCAGACTCCACTTGAGCCAACACTTTCATTATTAATCACCTCATAGCTATCTTGTGATATTTCAATGCACCATGTTCCCAAAGCTTCTTACATAAACAGTCCATGATGTCACCTTCTTCTTCTAAAGTATATATAAACGCTTCAAATAGAGGATTCTCTAAGTGGTCTGGGAGTGTTTGCTTAGGTCAACGTGAATCAGATGTAGTCGGCACTGACCACATCAGAACTAGTCAACAGTGTAGTGACAGCAGTTCGAGAGCATCTACAAGCAGAGAACAGACTGAATTATTTATCTGAGGAAAGAAGATACAGATGGAGTCTCATGCTGCTC
Source organism: Scardinius erythrophthalmus (assembly GCF_964197995.2). NCBI lineage: Eukaryota > Metazoa > Chordata > Actinopteri > Cypriniformes > Leuciscidae > Scardinius > Scardinius erythrophthalmus. The sequence continues at coordinate 22,026,478 of NC_138228.1, read as the reverse complement.
AAAGATAGATGAAGAAAGGAGAGAATGCTTTAGCAACCACATAGCAACGCCTTGGCAACCACCCACTACATTCTAGAGTTTTGCTTGAGCAAAAAACAACAACATAAAAATCAGTGTCTTTTATCATACAGATTGAGCTGATATTTAACAAAGCAATAATTCTCTCACATTCATGTATAAAATTCCACTTTACATGACGGGTTAAACGTACAGTATGGAATTTTTCGCCACTAGGGGTCGCTAACCTCTTTACAATAACAAAGACGTAGTTTGATGACGCAACACATGCTAAGAATTATGGATGTTGTCGTCAACGTCAAGCCGACCGATCTAATAATGTTTATGGATGACTGAATACATCGATGCTTTTATCATGACTGTGATATGAAGCAGTTCGGGATTGCTAAGAGACAGCTATCAGCTCCACACGCGACGCGAGTCCCGCGGATATAAAAGGAATATGGACATTTCATTCTACCGAACTACACGTTGAATTACTACTCACAGGTCAGTTTATTAGACAAATTAAACTCGTGAGGTAACGCAGCGCTGTTTCACCTGGTCTAACATTACACTAGCACACTAAACCGTAAACTGCATTTGAATGTGTTGAAAAGTATGTGTTAGTTTGTCTGTATGAGACTAGCAGTAAACTAGATCAACATTAGAATAACATACAGATCATATTCTAACATTTTATCATTGTTGAACTATATAACATTGATTAGTTTTATGTAAATGTGCTCACCTGTTTAATAAAGTACATGTAGGAGCAGTCGAAGTCTCGGACGTGGAGCTCTCGTTTATATACTGTCTATGGGAGCTCTCGGCATCTCAAAAAACACTGCGCTGATATTGATTCTCGTTATAGTTCTCCTTTTTTATCCAAAGTCTGCTTGCCATGGTCCGTAATGTTTGAACGAAACAACAACAGCGTGCAAATAGACATTGCGAACTACACAGTTGTCTACGTCTGTCGCTTTGGTTAATCAGAGGGCTCTGCTCATAGCTCTGGTTACCATGGCAGTACGAGCGGAAACCAGGGACAACGCGGATATGACGCCATTGACTGCGACAAAACGGAAATAAAGAAACGTGCCGTGTCTAAAAATTAAATAAAAATTTCTCCTGGTTTGAAAGTTGTTGGAAACAGTCGGGATAATGTAAGTACACAACTAAAAAAAATATTTAACGTAGATATAGTGATTTTTGCTAATTTTAAAGCAAAAAAGTTACATATTGTGCCTTTAAAGTCATCTTGAAATCAAAATATCTTCCCCTCCCTTGTTCAGCGACATCTCTCTCTTCTCTGATGATGTGTTTACTGGCGTAAGGGTGGGACAACCTGTCACTTGTCACATGAGATCCACCAATAGCAAACCACAACCATCCAATCAATTCCCCATGGACAAAATCAAGTCCCGCCCTACATTAGTTCTTGTTTGAGAAGCCGTTTCACACGGATATACGTCACAATAGGGGAGAAAAATCTATCGCAACTTCTGGACTTTAACATCAGCCTTTAACCATCATGCACAACTTCTTCTGGTTTATGTAATTAACTTCCTTTTTATACTTTTTTCTTCTAAACACAAAAAATAGGACACTGGCAAAACCCCAAATCCAGCTCTGCTGCTCTGCTTATTCAGCTGTAAAACATGATGTGATTACTGCATTATTTACTCCGTTCCTGAAAACTTTCCTGCCTTACAGGCAGAACCTGAATTATAATATGCAAGCGTTATTGTAGATGAAACCCTGATCTCATCACAACAGCTGCGGCTCCACCCACTGATTCACATGCATACAAAGGACATGTAAACACTGTTCTTATTTTGTACAGTGATTTTATTTAGGAGGTGGTTTCAGTGTAACAATTGGGCCTTTGTTGCTACTCATTTTTGAAATCAAACTCAGGTAAGGCGATAGCAGCTGCATATAAAGATGAGCTACATTGGAGATGTTTGCATCATTAATATGGGTGTATGTATGCTTGACTCATTTGTATACTTGACTTCCAGGGAGTTTTGATTATGAGGTTTTTTTTAAAGAGTTAATATCAAACATGAGATAAAAAGCAAGTTAAGAACTCAAAACATCCTTCACAGTCCAGAAAGAGCATTTACTGGAACAGAACCGCTAAAACAACTCGTTCTAAACTTCCACAACTTTCTGACATCAAATGAATTGCACTTGAATACTTTTTGAATACAGTATCAAAATAAAATAGTAAAAAACGGTGGAACATGATCATAAAATACTAAATTATGACTCTTTTTGGTCTGGTTTTTGATCAGAATATGCATCATTCTGAAGTACAGCTGAAAAAACTGGGGTCGGTAAGATTTTTTAACATCTCTAAAAGAAGTATCTTATGTTCAATAAGGCAATAATTTATTTGATCAAAAATACAGTAAAAACAGAAATATTGTGAAACAATTTCCAAACAACTTTTCTATTTGTGTATATTTTAAAACAAAATTTATTCCTGTGATTGCAAAGCTGACTGAAAACTCCAGTCTTCAGTGTCACATGATCCTTCAGAAATCATTCTAATATGCTGATTTGCTGCTGAAGAAACATTTCTTATTATTATCAATGTTGAAAACAGATGCTTCATATTTTTTATTTTTTTCAGGATTCTTTGATGAATAGAAAGTTCAAAAGTACAGTATTTATTTGAAAAACTAATCTTTTTTAACATCATAAATTTGTCTCTTTTGATCAATTTAATGCATCTTTGCTGAATTGAAGAATTCATTCTAATTCAGCTTAATTACTTAAAAGCACATCTTTATGGACACGCATAGTGATCTAAAGAGTGTTTCCTTTGTTGTGTATGGACACGTGTGCGTTAGTATGTATTGTACCTTCTTTCTGCGGAGTGGCAGCTTCTGCGTCAATGCCCTCTTTCTCTGCGTTGCAGCGGTAGCCCTTCTTCTTGAGCAGGTTGCAGATGAGAATTCCCAGCAGGCCCATCACACAGAAGATGGGCACTAGTGCAAACACAGCATACTCCGCGCTCTTCTCCTCGGGATTTTGAACGTTGGTGGAGTTTGCACCTCCCACTCCAGACCTGCTAGGGGTGCTCCTAACAACGTTACGTCTCCGCCGGCTGTATGGCTCTGTACATTGAACACATTATCTTATTAATTACTAATAAGACAGACGATTCTACCTCTGAATTCTGATTGGATGAGTATATATATATATATTACTGTAATAAAGTCATTCCTATTTTTAAACTAAATAGCATAAATAACATAAAACATATTATATAATACATATTAAATTTAAACTATACATACTGTTTAAAATGTATTATATTATATGTTTTATATTATTTATGCTATTTATTTTAAAAATAAGAATGACTTTATTACAGTAATGAGAATCAAATAAGATTTACTATTAAGGATATTGGTAATTATTTATGTATTTATTTTTTCATTCATTCAAATTTACGGAGCGCCACACGACATGCGGCCACAAATCAAGAATTCATTCCCTCGTTTTACTAAGAGGCCGTTTTTTACATTTTTTTCAACTAAAAATCGAAAACTTTTACCGCACATTTACACGACAACACGTTTTGGGGGGCCTGAAAACGCAAACTTTTGAAAACGGGTTTCAAAGTGCAAGTTTATGAAAACGGTACCTTTATCGTCTCCATGTAAACAACAAAAAAGCCAATTTGTGAAAACGGTGACGTCATGCGCATGCATATTGCGTGTTCAGCTATACTATGTGCGTAGTGTAAATTTACAAAGTGACATCGCCAATCACAGGCCTGGCACAGCATTTTTATTCATTCGTTTTTGCAAATTCGTGTTAATGGAAATCATTTTGACAATGTTGTCGTCTGTACGTGAAAAAAGCAGAAGAAAAACATTCTGTTTTTTGTACATCGTTGTCGTGTAAACATACTCTAAATCAAGTATATATACTGTATATATATACATATATCGTGACAACAAATTAAGAATTCATTCTCTCAATTTATGAATTCATTCTCCCAATTTAGTAAATCATGGCCATGTTGTAAAAATGTGTAAATATTTGTAGTAAATACATTGTTTTAGTTAATTGAAAACACTAAAGGAACTAATTAGTACAACATGGCCACGATTTACTGAAACGAGGGAACAAATTAGTAAGTCATGAGAATGAATTTTAATTCGTGGACACGATTCGCATTTGAAGTAATAGTAAAATAGCCAGTATTTCTACCATGAACTGCTTATATATAGCTAGCCTAATGCTCCATATTACTTTGCAGAAGAATTGTTTATTCTGATTTTAATACTATTCAATGCAAAAATGTATTGAACATTTTTCTTCTTTGTACTTTTTGTTCGTAAAATGATAAAAAGTTGATGTATGAAAAGCTAAACACTTACCCCTGACGCAGGCGTGGAGGGTGGAGGACTTCCGTTTAGCAGCAGGGTGAAACCTGAAAAATATTTCAGTTCATAAATACGCCCACTCTACACTTTCCCTTTAATTCAGTTTTGGGAACATTGTGAGCCTATGAAAACACATCTGCTAGGTCGGACACCAAAGTGACGCAATGATGAAGACAATGACTGGAATCAAAAGGATAAAATAATAATAAAAGAATAAATATTTTTTGTTCTTTACCCGGGAAGACATCCTCCACACACGGCGTCAGAGTGTGAGGTCGGTGCGGTGGTGATCCAGCGGTTGAGTCCACTGCAGGAGATATGTGGGCGGCACGGCTCAGGGTCACGGTTATCGGAGAAGGTGCCTGCTGGGCAAGTCCGGCACAATCCGGCCTCACCAGGACCCTCAACTCCCCCACAAGCCTTAAAGAAACAAATAAACATCACTCAGATGATATAATCACAAATTGTGTGAAAGAACAAACTGTTATGTCTCTCACAGAGTGGTGTCGAATTAGAGAAGATTAAAAAATGAAGTCACAGTACTTATTCATCTTTGTTAAAATAAGTTAATGAAAATACAACTGTTCCTAGTTAGTTTATGTTATTTCAGGTTCATTAACTAATGTTAACAGATAGAACTTTTGGTTTTAATCATGTATTAGTAAATGTTGAGATTAACATTAACTAAGATTAGTAAATGCTTTAGAAATATTTGTCATGGTTAGTTCATGTTAACTAATGTAGTTAACTAATTTTAAGAAATGAAACCTTATTGTAAAGTTACCCATTTCTAATATGAAAATACTGTTTAAATATAATAAGATTTATATAAATTATGCTGCTTTGACATTATTAATAAAATAATAATAACTGTACTGCAGTACTGAGAATCTTAAAGGGGTGGTTGAATATGATTTCACTTTTCTAACTTTAGTTAGTGTGTATGCTGCTGTTTGAGCATAAACAACATCTGCAAAGTTACAACGCTCAAAGTTCAAAGCAAAGGGAGATACTTTCTTTTAAAGAAATTGCTATTTAAGGACTACAACAAACGTCTGGTAGGGACTACACGACATTCCTCCCAGGTTAGTGACATCACTAACCCTAAAATTTACATAAACCCCGCCCCCAGAACACGATTTATAGATTATCATGACAGAATATGCTAATCAATGACTAGAAGATAACTACACATAAGCTAAATAAATTCACCAACTAACCATTCAGAAATGTTTTCTACATGTTGTCACTTCTTCATGAGTCTCTCCATCTTTCTGACTTCGGTTTGAACATAAAAGGCTAAAAGTTTTAGAAATTTTCAGTGCATGTCTGTGTGAGATAAAAGGACACAAGCTGTTGAAGCTCCGCCCTCTGTGCCGGGAGCTGCAGCTCATTTGCATTTAAAGGAACAGACACAAAAAGGGTGCGTTTTTGCTAACCCTCAAAAAGTGACAATTTTAACATGCTATATAAAAATATCTGTGGGGTATTTTGAGCTAATACTTCACATACACACTCTGGGGACATCAGAGACTTATTTTACATCTTGTGAAAAGGGCATTATACCACCCCTTTAAGAATAATTTTAAGTATTTAAACAACTGAATAAATAAATACAAGTAAAATGTTTCATGGATAATTTGTTTGGAAATGTGCTTGTCATGAAAATAACACAACACAATGCAAATAATGTCTAAATAAATTTATGCAAAATATAAATTCCTTTTTTTTTTTCTTTAGATTTTTTGGTGAAATGTTACCTGGACGTATTTTCATATTTACCCACAAAACATTTTAGGTTCTGTGGTCAGAAGACATACTGCGACAGGGACAGTTTGTGTGTGTTTGTGAGTTTTGAGTGTGTGTGTGAGGCCTGGTAAACCCTACATTATGAGGACAAAATTATTCCACAGAGATGGCAATATCTGAAATCCTTGTCCATGAAACATTTTTTGGTCCCCATGAGGAAAACAGCTAATAAATTGTGTGTGTGTGTGTGTGTGTGTGTGTGTGTGTGTGTGTGTGTGTGTGTGTGTGTGTGTGTGTGTGTGTGTTTGGAGTTGTTATCTCTCACCGTGGTGGGCTCCTGCCCGGCTGGACAGAGTGGACACACACACCCGTCCTCCCACTGACACTTCGCCGCTAATGTCCCCCATAACTCCAGCAGCTACAGAGAGACAATCAGTGTTAAAAACACACAAACAAACCTACCTGTGAGAATCAAACCAGAACTAACTGCTGCAATAATATGAGTATTACAAAGCAGGTAAAATACAGGATTAGTAAAGTGTAGTTTGAGGCAAGACAGTAGAGGTAAATAGGGTAAATATTGACAGATATCACCATACTTACACCAGTTGATTACTCACAGGACCTACTATATATGTTTTGTAATACACATGTACATATGCAAATAATCTGATTAAATAAACCCAAATTTGCATACATTTCCAGAACATAAATTTGAACATTAGCCAATCCATTTTTTTTCCATATTAGTTAAAGGTTTCTACAGAGATGGTAATCTCTTTTTATTACTCTATAAATAAGAAAATACAGTCAACAACCAGAAAGAAAAAAACATGTAATGGAAGTGCATGAAAAACACTGGGTTTGCCAGTAGTGAATTGTCTTGTTGTAGTAGAGTATAGTGTAGCCATTTATAGAATACTGTAGTACAGAATGGGATGTTCTTTATTGGCTACATTTAAGGTTCTCTGTGTAGTGAAGGAAGGAACATTCAGAGAAGTGTGAGAAGAGACAAAGTGTTCTGAGAGAAACCTCACTTTAATAGTCCTCATTCATCACTGTCAACTTAAGCACACTGCAGTAATCACACACACACACACACACACACACACACACACACACACACACACACACACACACACACACACACACACACACACACACACACACACACACACACACACACGCAGCGTCACATTAATGATCATACTTACAATCAGACAGACAGGGGCAGAGCAGTAAAGGTGGTTCTTCATCTTCTTCAAAATATTCTTCTATATTCATGTAATCTGAAAAAAACACATGACAGGAACTCAATGACACACGCAGCAAATAAAGAATCATCAGCGTCAGCAAAAACCACCAAAACCTCACATTGCGGGGACAGGTAAACAGCACTTAGGCTCTCTTGTGATGGACACATAATGGGTTTGTATGCGTCCAGAAGTGATCTATAAGCTAAAGCGGGATATAAATAGTCAGCTAAACTAAAGCAGGCCTGTGGTTTGGGGCAGCACTGCTTTTCTTGGCCTATTTTTGGATCAAATATGCTCAGTCAGGCCAGAAACTACTTACTGGATCTACTGGAGCAAAAGAGAAAAAAATATTCTCTGATGAGAAGGTCATGTAGACACACTGAACTATATCATCACTGTTTTTAGATCACTCAAAAAGCCTAAACTCTTATACAAACATCAAGATCTCTAGACCAGACCATGAAATGCCAGCGGTGGTTCTCAGACCCTCCTCTCCTTAAATGACATTAACTGGAAATCAAATGGAAACTTTAGCTGAAGTCCCTTGCATCTCAAAGAAAAATAACAATAATCTCTCATGTCTTCTCTAGAGTTTAAAAAGAGATCTCAACAAGGTCTCAAAATGTGATTGAGACCAAGCTGTTCTCCACATTCATTTCATTTCATTAATTATGTACTGTTTAAAAAACAGAAAAGGCACTGGTTATTTTCTTGCAGGACATTAAGTTTATGGACATTTCATTTACCCCTAAAACACAACACAATGCATAATTCAAAATATGTGTAAAAGATCTGTGAAAAATCAATACGGATAATTCCTTCATATTAACACAGTACATTGAGCCCTGCTTTTTACAAACAGTGCAAAGACATTAAAAACAAGACACATTTACATGAAAAGCTAAATTGTGCAAGATAAGACATTCTTTTTTACAAATATGTTGTAAAGAAAAGCAAAAAAAGAACAAAAAAACAATAAAATAAGAATAACTTTATGAAAAATTTAAACAACCATTTAAACATGGCTAAAATCATCTTCATCATCCAGTTCCAAAGCAGATGCAAAAAAGAGAAATGAAATAAAAGCACAATTTCTAACACAACCAAACACCTGTGCTGCTTTGATCTCGTTGCCATGACAACAAACACCGAGTGACAGACACACTTACCCCAGAGTGTCTCTGTGCTCTGTTGCCCTAGTAACAGCTGAGGATGCTCTGCTCACTATGACTACGCCTGCTCACTGTCCCACTGTACCTGTCTGCATAACGCTGTCATTCCTTATACTGCCACTCAAAACCACGGCTCCTCCCACCACCCGGAAGAGGCCCCGCCTCCGTTACATAATCCTCCAATCACATGAGTATACTGATGACATTGTGGTGGAGAGGTTTTTTTCTAAGTAAATGTTTTCTAAACCCAAGTGAAGAATATAAAACATGAATGAATAAAAACAGAATAACTGAGCTCAGGCAGCACGTGTCCGTCTGCAAGCTTTGACATTTTGGTCCATTCTGGTCTGTGCTGCCACTGATTTTAGCACATGAATGCTGCAAATGTTCGATACTGATTTATACACTAACGGTGAAAATGATTACGCAAAGAAGACCACGGCACTCCTATCAACCAATCAGGTTTTAGGGATAGGGAAAAGGATACAACTGAACTGAATTGAGCTAAATAATAATACTATGGTCTTTTTAGAGCTATATTACAGCAGAATTTGAATTTGTTTAGCCTAATATTTGATTAAAGACAGGGTAGGTGATTTGCTCCAGAAACATTTTTTGTTATGCTGGTTGAAAGTCTCTTCACATTCTGATAGCAATCACTAATTTAAGTGGTCTAAATGTATACTGTATATCGTCTGTGGAAGGCGTAGGACCATAAAATGTTCGTCCAATCATTGCATTTGGTCCGCCTATTAGCCTATAGGCGTTCCTATCAGTCTATGTATTTCCATACCTCCACGCAGTCACCTTTTACAGTTCCTCCTGAGCCAAAACAACAAGCCTATGATGCGTTCACGCAATTAATACTGTAATTTGGAAGAGATGGAAACCTGTGACGTTATACACTGAGCAGTTCATGACTCGAATTGATGAGTTTCAAAGCAACACTATCAACGCCGAAATGAGGCTGTAGCAGTCAGGTGGTACAGGTCAGAGCTCTTTAAGTTGTTTATGTTCATTATTATTGTAATGTTATGTGCTTTGAGACATGAGGTAGTTTAACGCCATCTCTCGTGGCGCTTTTGTTTGCTCCCTGCTGTGCGCTTCATGTGTTTTGAAGGAGGTGTGGCTTTGGAGATGCTCTGAAGGGAGGGTGGGATCTTATGCTTTCAAAGCTCTACGAAAATTGCCTACCCTACCTTTAAGTTTGCATCGTTGATTCTGTTATTTTCCTGTTTATGAAGGAATTATTTTCCTGTGAAGCTGTTCTGGCTGCGTCCGAAATCGCATACTATCTTGAGGTACTTATTTTGAATAAGAAATAACTTTACAACCACTAAAAAAGTACATTCTATATAGTGTGAGTATGTGTAGTATGAATGTAATCTGGACGTACAACATCGTACACATGTAAAAAGTGTCCATCGCATGCACACTTCAGAATCTCAAAGTAGTAGGACATCTGGGTACTTTTTGCCTACTCTTTTATGAGTACTGTAAATTCAGACATACTTTTTTGTCACCTCCTGTTTTTCGCCTACTATATAGTAGGGAAGTATGCAATTTTGGATGCAGCCAATCTGTATTGTATAAAGCACAATATAAATAAAAATTACTTGACTAAAATTTGGGTCTGTAAATCATTATTTTCAGCCAATATATTCCCTCAAATTCTTTCCAATTAAGTAAAGAAATTATCAATTCAGTGTTGGATCAAAGTAGCTTTTTCAGTGAAGGAAAAGTCAGTTGGCATCCGGAATCACCTTATATTGGTTTGGAGAACAACTTGTCACATTCTTGCAAAATAAAAGTAGTCTCACCCACATCCAGTGGGGAAAGCTTAAATCAAGACTAGTTAAACTTATAGGCTACTTCTAGAAAAAAAATCCCCAATGTTTCAAAGTGGAAATGAATGAATGAATGAATGTAACAAACAAATGAGTTTACAATTTTGGAAACAAGCATTCAGTCGCCCTTCTTGATGACAGGGCTTTTTGGGAGAAATGTTCAAAGAATGAATGTACCCCCACCTCTTCCTCCGCCCCGGCCGCCCACCCACAAACCACCACACAGAAATGGCTTTCCTTCAAATTTCAAGATCAGCTGCCAGTCAGACGTGCCTCGTGCATGCTTAAATTTAGCTCTTTCATTAAAAAGCAATAAAGTCCCAGCGAACAGTAATTACAGTTCTTGCAGCTCTATCTCCATACTGTCCGGTTCCCCGTTCCGTACGTAAATAAAACAACAACAAACATAACACAATCACCTAGAATTATCCATTTTAGGATCTGTCATCTTACAAATTGGAAACGATGAAGGAGTTGCCCTGGATTGACTTTTGGAAGCGTGGCGTTTTGCAGCTCAAGTCCTGCCAGCATGTCGCTTCAGGATCTAGAACGGAATCAAGCCATAATACAAGACAAAGCGAGAGTCCCGGTATAAGAGTAGGGCTTTATTCTACAGCCAAACCTTCAGACTAGAAACCACAGTCTAGCCATCGCTTGATTGATACATTCTTGTTAAGCTTTCAGAAGTATTGATTCGCTACAACAGAATCAACAGAGACAGGTATCAAATGCAATTCAAAGTACATCATTTTTGCTGACTTATAACCTCAACAACAAAAGGAACACACCACATCTATCTAATATCACCCAAGACATGAATCAGTAATGATGCTGCTGATCACACTACAGTAGGTCTCGAGAGAAAAGTGGGACAGTTTTGTTTGGCTTTGTAAAAAACTCTTAAGTCTCAGCTGAGCTTTTAGATATCTTTAACTATACAATAATGGTATTGCTCGTCTGTAGTTACTATGTTCTTATGCATTTACTAAGATATTCTAAGTGGTTTTTAGTGAGTTGCTAGGTTATTTACTAGCCCAAGTCAAACAAGCTCACCTTCAAGTCTAGATATGGCTTTTGGGTCCCTCCTTAATTGTAAGTCTATGGGATTTTTTTTATTGTTTTATCATCCACCAGGTTAAAATTAGCCTTAGGACTCGTTCTTGCTTTGAAAAAAAGTGAAACCCCGTTTTTATAACGGTGTGTCATGACTCATGCACGAGAAGCTACAAAAGACGCAAGACGCGGGCGCAACGGTTATACACGTCCGTCTAGCGCGTTTACATAGAAAAACATAGGAAAGTAGTGCATTGGAATGGAAAAACACGTTCTGTGTGAACGGCCCCTTAGAAATGACTACCCTTTTCAACAAACTGCACAATTTGAGGTATCATTCATGTCTGTAGGATTAATTTTTATAGGTAGGGCTGGTTTACCCAAAAAAGGACAATTCAAAGGACATCACTCACCCTCATGTTGGTTCAACCCTGTATTGTTTCCTTTCTTTTGCAGAACACAAAAGATGATATCTGAAAAATCCAGGACACCACTGACTAAAATAAATGGCCAAAAAACACAGAGAAAACAATCTTCTTTTGTGTTCAACGGAATAAAAGTCATACAGGTTTAAAATGACAAGAGGGTGAGTAAATGATGACAATTTTCATTTCTTTTTTGAAATATGGCCTTATGTACACCTTTCAAAAATGTGGGATCTGTAAAAGTTTTTAATGTTTTTGAAAGAAGTCCCTTATGGAAAAAAACTGTAATACTGTGATTTAAAACAGTAAGCAACTGTTTTCTATTTGAACATATTTTAATATATTCCTGTAATGGGAAAGCTGAATTTTAAGCACTCATTGTCACATGATCCTTCAGAAATCTTTCTAATATGCTGATTTGAAACATTTCTTATTATCATTGTTAAAACTACTGTGTCGCTGCTTATTTTTGTGGAAACCGTGATACACGGTTCTACGAGTGGCAAGTTGAAATTTACATTGTACAAAACACTTTCGATTAATTTAATGCTTTTTTACTGAGTAATAGTATTAGAAAATCTTAGTAGTGTATTAGCAACAGTACTGACACACGCTTGAGGAAACATTTTAGGAAACACAAAAATATAAACATTTATATGAAAGAATTCAAAGCCACGTGAGTTTAGTTTGTAACTCCTGTCACCAAGTTTCGGTGCTGCTGACATGTGCCATACAACCACGTGTCACTTCCTGTTCGCACTCTGAAAGTTCAACACGCTTGTCTTTCTTCAAATACCCACCAGCCTGATGATGCTGACAAATATAGCCTAAGATTTTAATAGCCAGACACTTTCCATTTTCCTACCCTCATTTTCAATCCCTCCCTTTCTCTATTCCTTCAAATGAACTGACCACCGTTTGCTTTCAGATGCTAACAGCATGTTATGTTGTACGTCCTGCATGTTTCAAGATACGTGCCAACCACGTGCTGCGGCCAGTAACCACAACAATCCCTCTGTCACCAGGGGTGAGGAACGTTATGCAACAAGAGGGACACCACGCCGAATAACACGCCGAATAAAAACCACTTCAGACAATGGGATGAAAAGGGAGTTTCTGCTCATAAAGCTGTTTTGGGCTTCATTTTATGTTGCTTATGAACATCTAGAGCCATGATATAGCCTACCAAGAAGAGTACAGCAAGGGATTACGATCCATGTGCATTATTCTACTGTGGTTTTCATGCTGAATCGTGAATCGAATTGATTCACCATTAACACTGAAGCTATACATTCATTGGTTGAATCCTCTGGGAAACTGTAAACACTGTGACGATATCAAAACATCACTCTGTTTGTTTGAGGATCTCGATCTGCCAACATCGAAAAAATTTGGACAGGACTATCTGTTCGTCACACCAATGGAAGACAAAAAATGTGTTCTGGAAACCTGTATGAAAACAGTCATTATTTTTGTAATTTCATTTGGTGATGCTGGTGCCATATAGCGCTATTGCCAAAATGTATTCTTTTGTTTCCCTGTGCAGCAAACATGAAAACAATACAATTAGATTCCCTGCAAACCGCGCGTATTGTTTTAACATAAAATGTTAAAGCAAAATGTTTTTGAATCTGCAGAATTGGCATCATCGGGCGGAACTGTTTGTCAAAAACCAGTAAGAATGATTTAACATTTACTAGACTAATAGTTTTTAAACAGTGTTAAAGAGATTGCAGTGGTAAATGAAGTGTTTTGTTGCTTGTTTGGAACAGGTCTCCTGCTCTTGTTGTGGACCGTTTGCTGTTAAAAGACGAGGTCACTGATGCACAAACATAATTATGGGCCATGTGCATCATTCTACTGTGGTTTCTACTGAGAAAAACAGAGGAAAACCAATTATTCTCTGAGATGAAACATCTGCCTGTTCAAAATAAGGCCCTTGATGTCATACCTAAATAACAGTTGCCAACGATCACTCTGGACAAATACCTACAAAACGGCTATTATCTACTCCCATGCACACGAGATTTGACTATTCATAACCGCTATAGATAGCATCACGATAGCTGTTTTCACCATTAAATACATGATTGTGTCATAAGTATTAGATTGTGTCTATATTTAGCTTTGTTTGTTGTTTACTCAGTGTCGGGAGAGCTACAGTTTAGATTTTTGACAATGAAGCTACCCATATAAACAATACAGTGAATACACTGAAGCAACTTAAGGGCTCAATAACTATAAGAATATGATGGCAAAGCAATGAATGTAAAATGCAGCACAGTCAGGGACTCGAACAAATTGATGCACAAGAAAAAAAAGGCTTGTTACTGGAAAAGTACCAATGCATGTACTTCTACTATCGTTTACTGTAGTAAACAGAAGCTGGTGGCAACCGTGTTGATACTGATAATGTAGCCTAAATCGACACAGTGAGAAAGAACGTCATCAGTGTAGGATTCCTCTCGTTTGATTGACAGGCTGACATCACTACCTGTAAGGGACTTTGGAACAGACTCAATGTCTATTTGCATATTATCACAGTGTTCAGGCAGCATTTCACTATCTATAATAGAAAAAGACAAGGAAATCATTTAATATTCCTATTTCAAGGAAACTTAAACAAGGAAGAAGTAAATCGTAAGATGCTTGATTAGGAAAACACTTCTAACATTGCACAACATTGCATATCTGAGATCATTCTGCCAAATAAATATTGTTAAGTGATTCCACATTGCTAAAAACTAAGATTCTTACAGCTTGATCTGGAAAAAAAGAGAGATATGGGATTACTGTACAAAGCAAACAGCCAAACCTTTGTGAAAAAGAAGTAATCTCACTTCTTTTTCACAAGGGTTTGGCTGTTTGCATTGTATTGAATGAGCAAACTTGCTCTATTACTATATTAATATTAATAAAATAAAAGTCCACTTAAGTGTACTTAGAGTAAGTTCGTGACTTTTTAAAAGTATAAAAGTCTACTTTTGTAACAATAAAATATAATTAGAAAAAACTTTGTAGTAATGTCAAATTAAGTACATTTTAAATAATGTTTTAATAATCTTTTGCTGTGCATTGAAATGCACTTATTTTGATGTAAAGCACATGTACATGATTTTAACTGTAGAACTGAACTGAAGTAAATTAATTTAAGTAAAAAAAAAAAAAGTAAGTCAAAAAGCTCTCAATTTCAACTAGGCCTAATTGTATTTCATTTTCATTTAATAGCAAATACCATGCAATTAAGTGTCCGAACTAGGGCTGTCACTTTACGTTCGAAAATCGATTGCACAATCGATCGGACCAACCAACGCAAGTTTCGAAAACGAAAATAGGGAATCGAATTTAACGGTCTTTTCTCGGAGCGCGTCCAGCTCGTCATGTTATGCCCGCAGCGAACGCGCGTCATTTGCAACTGCAGGCTCTGACAAACACGCATAACAGCAATGATCCTTCTGCATAATGTGTCTCTTTTTACTACAAAACTGTGTGAAATTTGTTTGACATTTCTAATCGTAAACACAGCCATGTTGAAGACTAAGGTAATGTTTTTCATATATGCTGCTATGGCAGTCCACTCTGCTTATTGCTTTTCGAGAATGTTGCACTAGTCATTGTGCGCGAAACTTCACGCCAATAAATCATCAGAAATATTGCTGACTTGTGCGTGTCAGGCGCGGCGCGCCCTCTTTACGTTCGTTCTAATGCCAGTTAGTTGTCCGTGGATTTGCCCATATTTGGCATTTTATTTTTCAATTTTCGATTTTACAATCGATTCAATGAACACTTATGTCTCAAAAATCGAACAGGATTTTTTCACAAAAGTGACAGCCCTAGTCCGAACACAATACGTTCAGTATAATTTTTTCAAGTACTATTATTTTCCTAATCTTTTTAAAAGATTTTATCTACTCTTTTTAAAACTGTGCTTAGTTTACTTATCTTTCACAAGGGAACGCCTGCTGGAAAACAAGAAAAAGGAGAAACCTGAAGGGAGACAAGCTTATTTCACCAGTTTTGAAATTAAATAGCATTGAAACACTTCCTTAATGAAAGTGTGGAACATTTCCTGTCCCTAAAAGAGGAATTCCACCTCATCAGTCCTGTAAAACAGGAATGTTAAATGCACCCATATACCAAAGAAGAGACAATTCTTATGGAATATATTTACATATTATATTCGTTAACAAAAGAAGCACATGTGCAGTGTGTCTTAGTTAACTCTTCCAATGATGCCAAATGTCTAGAATAAGGAAGGTCACAACCTTTGCCTTAAGATGGGTCGGTCACCCAACTCTGCTGGCTGCGTCTTGTTCTCTGAATCTGTAATTAGCCTCTGCTGCAGGAATGTCACATTACCCACGCTGCCCAGAGCTAATTAATGGATGCCGGCCTTTCGGAGGGTGCAGGCCAGGGTCATGTGGCCCAGCATCGGATGGGGGGGGGGGTACTTCCATTCACATGTCCGCCTGTGCCCTATAATGACACTCTGAAAAGGTCCAAATGTGGCCCCGGCACCAAGTGCTGTATCATCACATCCTGAATAGCAACACTTTCCCTTTGTGTTGGTCTTTGTGGCCACAGCTAGTGTAAAAGCTAACATTCCTGTAGCTCAACATGGTGCAAGTGATGCCAAGATCCTAGGTTTAATTCCCAGAGAACACACATGATAAAATATACACCTTAAACATCACTCACATCGGTGTGCTAGCTATGACTGATTCATGAATTGTTCTTTTAAAAGTCAAATATTTTTAATGAATGGGTTGAACTGGTTCACTAAACCAGTCTAAACGATTCATTCATGAATCTGACTAATTCGGTGAGAGTTCTTGAGTCAACAACCCCCTGGCCTGACTCATTGAATCTAGAATGATTTGTTCACAAATCAGACTGAATCGCTATGAGCAGATCTCAAATCAAAAACCCACTGACTCATTGAACCAAAAATGATTCATTCACAAGTCAGACTGGGTGCTTCTACTCAAATTGATGCGTCCTCGTTTCCTTGTTCCTCCGTCTTCCAGCCTGTGAGCCGGAAACCGATCGTACACAGCCATCTTGAAGGCCATCTCAATTCTCTAACTGCACCGCGAGGAGGCGAGGAATTAGGAGTGAGGAAGTCATGAGCGAGAATAGGGGGTGGAGCTAAGAGGAAATGAGGATACACAAAAAAGAAATGAGAAGCACCCACTGAATCCCTCAAGCAGTTCTTAAGCCAACAACTCACTGACTTATTGAGCCAAGAATGATTCATTCACAAATCCGACTGAATAATTCAGAGCAGTGCTGCGTTTAATTCCCCTTTTAGACATACACTCGCAAACTTCCCTTAACATCCCCCGGGGGAATCTCCGCTTCCATTTTGAAGTGCGTTCAACTTCGTCTAGTGGGGGAGTGAGGTTTATTTGGACAGACCCTCGAGCCCTCGATTTTGACTGAGGGAGCTGTACTCAATACACTTCAGGCAGATCCATAGACCACAATGCAACACGATTGTGACATCACAGGTCAGAGGACACTCTTCCACCAGAACTAGACTCGTGTACGGCCGTTACCAGAAGCCAGTGATTATAGTTTATAAATGTATAAATATGGATATTTTTCTTACAAAATGGCATCGCTTCACTTCAGAAGGTCTTTATTAACCCCCTGGAGCTGTATGGATTACTTTTATGATGGATGGTTGCACTTTTTTGGGCTTCAAAATCTATTCACTCCCATTATAAAGCCTGGAAGAGCCAGGATATTTTTTTGATATAACTCCGATTGTGTTCGGCACACCTAGGATGGCTTGAGGGTCAGCAAATTATGGGATAATTTTCATTTTTGGGTGAACTAGCCAAACCTTTTCATTTACCCCCACCCCACACACATCTATTGTATGATAATGGATGTATTTTGACATTTAACTGCATAATACTTAGGCTATAGCTACCTTAAGCTTACTTTTTTTGTTTTGTTTGAGCTATTTTAACTGAAAGCAACTTGCAGTGGAATATCTTAAAATATGTCAGTGCCATTGTTTTGTCTCAAGATACACACCAGTAATATTCTTTTTTCTTTTTCTAAGGCACACTTAAATGCCCTAATTGAACTAAGGCCTAAACCTGGCTTAATCTAAGCCCTGTCTGTGAAACCGAACCACAGTTTCTTGTATTGTAATTTTTGTGTAATTTTCTCCAACAGCCTAATCATATACAGGCCTATAGAATGGAGTGTAAAACAAATTCATGAGAAAAAAAACAGTAAATAATGAATCAGCTCCATAGCGGATTGCCAGTTATCAAGGGCTTAGGCTAGGTGTTCCATTTAAACCTAGCCTATTTCAAGAGTTACGCAAGTAGTGGGCACTCGTAAGCAGTGACGTACATTCGAGTGAACGAGACGGAGGCAAGTTAGCAAGGGAAGGCCATGAAAAAAACTGACTTAGACACAACCCACTAGGCTAACTCACTGAACCAAGAATGCTTTGTTCACAAACCTGACTGAATCACTTATCGAGCAGTTCTTGAATCAAAAACTCACTGGCTCATTGAACCAAGATTTATTAATTCACAAGTCAGACTGAACTGCTCAAAGGGTTTCTTGAGTCAACAACTCACTGAAGCAAAAATGTTTTAAAAACCTTTTCAGCCAAGAGATGCAAATGAATTTTTAGTACTCTTTAAGGTAAATGCAAATTATATATAGCCTAGATTCTGAACGAATTCATGTAATTTATGAGCGACATCAAACTGAAGCGGTACACATGATATTACCAAAAACCCTCTTATTGATACAATTAAAAACATAATAAATGGTAATATGTACCTACACAAGAGTTTTGGAACGCTTTAGAGCCTGTAAAAGCCATTAAAGAACATTAATTTTACCATTAATTAAATTAAATGTCTCCTGTACGTAACATAGAGATTATTCTCTTCAATGTTTACGCATATTACTCAATGTATCACAGTAGTAGTGCTCGCAAAGTCAGCAGAACCCACGGGGACACAGTAAATCCCTGCTGATCTGAGGTTCAGAGCGGTCGGTGCGCCAGCAGCGCCCAAACCACATAGAGGTCAACGCGGACACGCCAGCCAACGCAGGTAGATGTCTGCACGCCAGGGAGGGAAAAGTATACAGTAAATTTGGTTCGTTTCTGGTGAAACGATCCACCAACAAAAATAATGAAGCTTTAATTAAGCCATTGATTCCTGCATCCAGCCATGGAGGGTTTGGGTTCTTCCCAGACGTTTGCTTCATAATTTCAGAGGAGCGTGCCCAATGTCAAAGCTGCCAACCAAACTCCCACTTCAAAACTCTTAATTGGTGATGTCGTTCCAGTACGGGTCAAGAAAGGAGCATAGGCAATTACAGATAACTGTCCAAGCAAGGTTCTTGTTTGGACTGCAGAGTCACACTAACAGAATCAGGATGGTCAAATGAACTCTATCAAAACAAAAGTATGCAAAAATGCACGGACAGCTATGCAAACACATGAACATAAATCGTGTTAATCTGGAAACATTCTGGCACTGAATCACAGTTGCATATGCCAAATTGATCACACATCCCCGATCATGATTTTTCATGGCCGATTCCGTTTTTTTTTTTAAACAAGAAAATTGGCCGATTTTTTTCTTCGTTTTTAAAGCAAATTTAATGTTTATTTGCTCTATTAAGGACACCTGCCATTAAACAAAATCCACCCCCGGTTTCACAGACAAGGCTTAGGCTAAGCCTAGTCCCAGGCTAGCTGTTTAAAATGAACGCAACTTGCACTGGCATATCTAAAAACATGTCAGTGCCATTGTTTTGTCAAAATATCTACCCAGATATGCAAACCAGTAATGTTTTTGTGAAAATAATTGAATAGGCCTATATGAATGTGAATAAAAGCCTAAATTAAATTTGTTCGTCATATAAAGTGATCGTGTCTCTTCAGATAATTTGGACTAAACCACTCAATTCACATGGATTAGTTTCACAATCTCTTTATGAACTTTGTGAAGCGACAAAGTTGTAGTTGCGTAGCTGTCAATGGAGAGACAGAAATCGCTCAGATTTGATTAAAAATATCTTCATTTGTGTTCCGAAGATAAACGAAAGTCTTACATGTTTGAAATGACATGAGTGTAGGCTAATTAATGACAAAATGTTCATTTTTGGTTGAACTAACCCTTTAAGGCTGAAATGTAAGATCAGATGTGCCAAATATATTAGGCTACAATGTCAGAGTGGGTCTGTTGGCCTGTCCCATTAAAACACCGGCTGTATTAGAGCCATGCATTTAATCACACTGCTTTATGAGCCTTAAAGTTACTAAAGCATTTGCGTGTCTCATAAAGCAGGCAATGCTGAACACGGCAATACTAGTGCATTTAGTTCAAACGTGAGAATAAAATGTTCGTAAGAGTGTTTGAGGAAAAAAGATGTAGAACTACAAAGAGATTTCAATTACATCCAGGCTCTGTGCCAATGCTGCGATTCACTTTAATATTCATGGAGGGTTTACAAAAGATGTTAATTATAACGACAAGGGTGGCGCCTTGTAACTTAAACGTTTTTTTTTTTTAAATGGGATTTTTTGGGATATATCCAACATGTTCCTATAGGCTGACACATGGGTTGTGCAATGTTTTATAACCCAGCATTTTTGTTTATAGTGCAGACTATAAATTATGCATGCAGCACAAACATGTGTTTCCAGCTGGTATAAACCGCAGCTGGTGCAGTGTGTGCCAAAGTATGTTGCCAGAAGAGGTGTGTGTGTGTGTGTGTAGCTGCCCAGTGGGCGACACATTATGATGAGATGTATTTAAACATGCTCGCCGCTTTGTTTCAGTTAACCAAGTTCACTAGAAAAGAGCTGAACAATTTGTGATCCCTGAATGATTTAAACAGCTGAAGTGGATGACACTATCACAGGAGGTAAATTATGGCAATAAATTATTTTGTTATGCTTCGTTTCATAAAACAAATAAATGCTGTTCCTCTTTCTACTCTCATACATCAGATTCTATGGACATTGTAGCAGGTATGAGATGTTTAAAGACCACCATAAATACTGAAGGTAAGTTCACAACATACAGTAAAACACAATGTTCCTGGCTGCAATGTCGGAATGTCGTTTTGGTGCATAATATTAAATTGCTTTCATTTGTTTTCAAACGATAGTTTACGCATTTGCACTTATAATCACATATAAATACGTTCACATAAGGAATTTTATTACAAATATTAATTATAATATTTAACAGATCAGTACTTACAACAATATAACTTACCATGGTAACTAGTTCGACTAAAATACCTAGTGACTAACGTACAGTACAGCTAATGCTAGTGCTGCTGCTGTAAAACCACACTAAATGATCAGATCTGTTAAGTATTATAAAGCTTAATGTTAGAACTGATGTTAGGCTAACGTTACTGATGAAAGTTATTAAAAAGTGTTACCAAGTCTTAGCGTTGTAGACATTTTTAAATCATATTTAGTGCGTCTGACAACGAGTAATTCAGATAATAATAAAAAGTAATAACCCGTTTGAAGCACTTTTACAGTTAACAGTTAATATTTAAATAGAAAGACACTGTTTTGCAGCCCTTGAAGTGAACGAGCGCAGTAAGAGCATCACGAAACACTAGCAAACTGAACACAACACATTCTATTGTCTTCAATGCGGAACGAGATATCAGCTAAACTTGTCATATCTTAAACTCTAAAAACACCGACATACTGTAGCACAGCTCAGTACAGTATATCACTCATCTGAGTATGAAGTAGGCTATACAATACAGGACACACAACCGAATTCATAAGTTAGCCTTCTAAAAATACCCCGGCAGAAATGCCGCATCCGCACTGCAACTGTCCCCATCCGTTAATAAACTATTATACGCACAGTGAATAAAGTTTGTATCTTACCTGTTTTACTGAATTCATAAGTGTCCTATAATCATCGTATGCAGAATGTGTAATCTATAATTACACAAAGAGAGAGAAAGAAAGAGAGAGAGAGAGACAGAACCGCAGAGATGAGAAGAGGGATCCAACATTTGAACCAAGTGACGGAGAAGAACGGAGAGAAACACGTCACACACTGTCTTTGTGTAATATGATCTGCACCTCCCTCTCCCTCTCCCTCCCTCTCTCTCTACTCACCTGCGAATGTATTTTGAACAAAGTTCAATTAATTTAAAAGGATAGCCTATTAACCTTGCTACAGTGGCCATTTCATTAGAATATCGAACCATGTATCGAATAAATGTTGATAACGAAATTACATTCATTTAGCATGTTTCCTCAAGTAAAATATTGAAGGAAAGAAGGGGAACATTTTTCTCTTTTTGTGACATTTGTGACAAAAAGCAAACATATCTCCTTATATTTCATCTAAATATTGTACATAAACTCTGCTCTTTTGGTTTTGCATGTTTCTGTGTCTCCAGCAATGTGTGTGCTCATGGAACGCACTCATGCTGTAGGGCAATTTAATAGAATCTCACATTATTAGTTTGTCATTCCAGATGAGTCCCTCTGCTGTACAATGAACCATAAGAAGAAGAAAAAACAGGCATTGGAAATTTTGTTTACTAGCAATTTTATTTAGCAATCTGAATCAAATGTAGAAGCAGCGACCCAATCATGCCACCAAAGTGTTATGTGAGCAGCCACCCAATGAAGTGGATATTAATAACCCTTAAATGCAAGAATGTTTCACCAATCATTATTACATATTCGGGTCTTTAGAGACCCGGACCAATAATGGATCTCTACCTGTCGCAATAGGCCTCATATAAATCTCCTGATATTAGAGTAGGCCTACAGAAGAATAAAATAAAGCACATTTTGATACCTTTTGGAAGGGTTCAGTTTGAACAGATGTTTTATACCATCATCACTGTTCTCAGAGTTCATTTCCCAGTACATTCAGCATCCGGCTCATATTAGCAATCTCAAACATATTCTCAAAACTATAATTTTCAACATCTTCAAAATCAGTATTTTGATCGCTGACAGCTTCTTCACCAGATCCACCATCAAGTGACAGTGAGACTAGATTGCGTTGCTCTGCAGTAAATCGCTGAGCCATTTCAAGTTTTGCAGCTGATACTTCCTATTATTTTGTTTTCTGACTGCGGTAAGTATGAGTGAAATTTCACTTCATCATTGTGTAACAGACATAGCCACCTTGTGGAAAAAAACGTGAATTACACTTATTCAGTCATCAAAGATTCAATTATTTTTGTGCACTGTTACACACCTCGGGTCATTAGCGACCCTATTCAATTTTTTACAAAAATAATAATGGGAAAACAGGCATTTTATTTATTTATTTTTTTTACAAATAATTGTATTCTTTTTTCTTGTTATATAGTTAATAATTAATTGATTGAGGAATACCTAGAATTAATAGAAAAAAATTAATGGGGAGGAGGGTAGAGAATGACATCACGGGACACCACTGAAGACCTGAGGTATGCATTTACGATTTTAACACTAATGTATGGAATGAATGTATAAAGTACACCTGCCTTTAAAGTGTAACTGCACATTTGATTAAATTGACACAATTAGCTTTCAGGTTCAAACACCATAACCAGTTAAAACAAACAGCAAAAGTATGTTATATTTGATATTTTTCAGCTTCTATTCAATAATAATCAAACATAACTGGTACCACTTTATATCGATGGTCCACTTTAGACACTCTATAAGTAACTTTGCAACAACATGTCAACTCATTAAAGTATTAGACTACCTGCGTAATACTAACACTGATGGACCCACAACAGACATTTTACAGACTTTGCGTGTCAGCTTATTCTATTAAGCCTATAACTTAACAGTCTACTAATGCTCTAATTAGAGTTAGTTGACATGTATTTGCAAGGTTACTTATGGTTAGTAGCAGAATGTCTAAAGCAAACTATCGAAATAAAGCGTTACTGTAATTCTTAACTACTTCAAATGCAAAACACAGTTCAGATTTTTGAAAAACATGAAAAACATCAAAGCAGACAATGTGAACTATTCAAAAGAACGGTCGGCCTGTTTAATTGAATAAACAAGATGGCAAAGACAGTGAATCTGTTCAGTACAATAACCCTAAAAATATAACTGGATAAAAGCATCAGGGTTTTTGTGTGTGTGTGTGTGTGTGCGTGCATGTTTTCATTATCTTACACAGTCCCATAATTGTCTATACGGCCCTAACTGTGGTGTTCCTCCTCGCTGGTAAATAAAGTGCATGATTGTTCAACTCTTTTGTGTGCATTTACTTTAATTGATGCTTCTGTAGAAACCTTAAAAATGCTCTAAATCTTTAATTAAATGTTTCTTCACTGTTACTCTGTAACCTGAGAGAGAGAGAGAGTGGGAGAGAGAGAGAAAGTTAATGTAGTCTGCATCATTCTTTGGTTTCTTATACACCAACTGCACTGAATTGTGCGTCAGAATAAAACCAGATCTCTCACACAAACCATGAACTGCATTATCAGGCACTGAATGTTCATTGCGTGACATTATAAAGCTTTCTTTGTGCTCTCGCACAACTAGTTCACAGTGAGATGACGTGAATTGGTCTTGTGTATTTCATTCAGTTGGTGTCAATGTTGGACAGTCATTCAGAACACTGTGCTGATGACACACCAGCAACACAAGCGCTGATTTAGTAAGATTAAAAATGAGAAATTAATACTTTTATTCAGCAAGGCTCGATTAAATTGATCAAAAGTGACAGTAAAGACATTTATAATGTTATAATTCAAATAAACTGTTCTTCTGAACTTTCTATTTCTCAAAGAATACAGAAATATGAAGCCACATTCAACACTGATATTAATAAGAAGTGTTTCTTGAGCAGCATGATTTCTGAAGGATCATGTGACACTGAAGACTGGAGTAATGAATAATAATGAGCGATAAAATATATTGTAATAAGTATTACTGTTATACTACTGATTTTAACAGTAGTGTGTATAAAAATATTAAAAGCATGAAATGTCCTTACCCTCCTTAAAATGGCCATTTAGGCCTATCTCTCCTCCTTCTAGGCTTATCCAACTATTAAAAATCATACAATGTAATTTTCGGTTGAATTCACAATTCAAATCTAAGTGATGATTTACACTTGAATCATATTTTACATTTACTACTCACTGCTTTTATTAATCACATAAGGAAATGATTAACAAAAGCAAGGAGTGTGAATCATAACCTAATGTTAAATGGATTTACACATCAATATAACAACACGGAAGACAAAAATTAAAATGATCTTGCTATTTTAATCACCACACGTGTAATATTTAGCTGTGTCCTACATTTTTGTGAGCTGTAACTGCATAATAATGTAATTTCATAAAAATATGACACCCAAGAAACAAAAGTTACTCTAAGAAAAAAAGTCGATGAATCGAACAAATGTGAGATGGACAGGTTGAACATTTTGGTATTATTATTTATATAAGTTTTTTTTTTTTTATTCGGTTCAAACACATCTCATCTTTTGGCACGGAAGATTTTCTTCTCATTTCATCTCATTAAAAAACTGACCTTTTCAAAAGAGTGTTTTGTTTCCTCTCCCAAGAAGGTGCCAGTTCACAATCATTGAAAACTTCCTGACATTGACTCATATGAGTCTGATGACAGGGATCATGTGTGAGCATGTTTGTAAATGAGTTAACCGAAGCCTCGAGATTCTGGCATCAGTGAAATGTTTAATTACAAAGAAACCCACAGTGACATCATAGGACAACGGTGTGAAAAAAAAGAAAAAAGCATGACAACTGTTACAAGGACCGGCTTTTCTTCTCTTCTTTTAAAATACTGTAATAGTTTTAATTTAAATGAGACGGCACATGCCAAATGAGGAAAAGAAATGGACAAAAATACTTATAAAAATATGCCATTAGATTCATATGAACAATCGTGGACCGTGAGAGCATTATGTACAGAGAAAGGCAATATATACAATAAACATTGATGACGTCTTTAACTAGAAAGGGCTGAGAGGGTCACTTACAACAGTAAGACTCGACGATCATCACTGATTGATTTAGATATTTGACTAAAACTTTAAAATGCAGACTCAGTTTATGAAAATATGATTCTCTGAGGATCTTCGTGACGATTTCTACCTGCGAGCATTCACACCTTACCCAGATCAATCAATGAAACGAATTAGTGAAACGTTCCCATGCGTGATGAAGTCTGGGAAAAGTCTGACTTCACATCCTTCGGGTCATTCGGCACATTTTGGATGCGGGTGAGCGAGTATTTGGGTGTGTTTGTGACTGACTCTGTTCTTTCCAGGCAAACTAAGGCAGCTGAAATTGCTCATTTAACAGGAAGTGGACCCACCTGACGGCGGGCGGCGCAGGCAGAGCGGTTTAGCAGTTAATCGTCTCTTATAAGCGGCCACATGCAGTTGAAGGGCTGTAACCCGTCTGACTTCATTCTACGTGTCATAATCTACACACATGCACACTCATAAAACAAGCACAGGGTTTATCTATCGACTCCAAACTCTATTCGTCAAATCAAGGCTGTCTTTAGCAACAACACAATTCCCTTTCCTGAATTACCATGATGATGAAAACGACCATTGGAATTACAAAGCTGCCAATGGGTGAATCTCATGGACCCTGTCAAGAACATGTCCATTTTATAATTCAAACTATATTCAAATAAACTATGTTGTTACATCATTTTTATGACCGTCACATTTCCCCCAAATTCCAATCACCATAATGCAAAAAAAATCTCAATATTTGTAATTTTAAATAATTGCCTTAAAAATAACGCAAATGATTTACAGTAGTTTTTTTATTTAAAACATTTGGAAATGTGACAGAAATGTGCAGACACTGAAATGTGATTAACTGTGATTTAAATAACACAATGCAAAAAGAAAATCTGAAATGGTCCTGAAGATGGGCTTCATTTTCTTTATGCAGAATTATTATTTGATTTCTTTTTGATTTTAGGGTGAAATATGACCTGGATGTTTTGTCACTCAAATAAGGTTTCAAAAAAATTGAATCAATCTCTCTCACAAACTCACTGACCCAACTTGAGTTGAGCGTCAAAATCTTTCAGTAGAGAAAATGCCAGACTACCTTATTTATAAATTAAGTGCTATAAAAAAAGACTCAACTAAAAATGAAAAAACATAAATACTGTACAAAAGGATTTTATGTCACAATACCTATAAATGGAATGTCATTGCTGCTCTTTTACATATAGTGAAGGTCTTATTTTTTTTACACATAAGATTGATTTTATAACCAAAAGAATAAAGTGATAATGTGTAATATCTCTGACTGTGAGTTTGTTGATTATTGGAGTAGTAAAGTGTGTGTGTGTGTGTGTGTGTGTGTGTGTGTGTGGTATAGCAGTTTGTAGGTACTCTAGCCTTATATTGCACATTGGTTACGTAAGATTAACTCTCATCTCGTTCCGATGAGAGGTTTAACAAAAACATCTTCATTCTCGATTCAAATCACAGTCTGTTGAGACCAGTAGTTGACCATAAAAGTGTGCGGACTGTCCTCTAACAAAGTGAATGATGAAAAACTCGTCTTTCCCCTCGGTATGTCCATCCACACATTACCCACAATCCTTCCTGCCTCGTGCGATGCGTTCAAACCCGCTCTCTATCCAACAACCGAACAATTCTGTCTATTCCTTTTTTACTTCACCTGCTCTTCTCTGATTATCTTCTCTGCTATGGTTTTTACAATCACTTTTTCTTCTCTGTCCGCTTTTAAAGCTGCGTCTAAAGTTTCAACACAACATTCAAAAGCGCTCACAGGAAACACCACATGGCAAGCGAGATCAAAATTTCACACCAAGAAACAAAATGACACGTAACACAACGTAACGGAAAACAAACACCCCATTTGTTGACGTGTTACACGCTTGTACACAATGCATCAGAGGACAGGAAGGGGCGGGGTTTCGGGGGGAAGTGCGTGGGCCAGTCCAGCGGCTTGGTTTGTGGGGGGGCGGGGCTTCCATTACACGCGCCACAGCAGTAAGTGGTTGGTGCTGTCGTCCCGCCCCACCGTCTCGCTGCTATTGGTCAGTCTAAAGTCTTCATAGCCGTCGCCGCCGCTGATGACCAGCAGGTTGGATTTGACGGGCAGGAGGGTGGAAGCGCGCCGTCGGGCTGAGTCTCGTCTCTGCAGGCCTCCGCTGCTGCTCTCAGAGTTCACTGTAAGAAAAGTCAATAAAACACATATTCATTCATCATTTGATGTTATGTTAACATCCATCTTGGATGCATCTGTTTACAAGTACTAGTCAAACCAGGCAAGTTTAAAACACTCAAAACTCAATGGTTGATTGACAAGTAAGTACGCGGTCCTTTTTTGTTTTGCGGGATGCATTAAGACCCATTAGCGTTTATACTACAAATGTGATGGTTTGAGTGACGTTTTTCTTTTATCTCTTGACCAGTTGAGATGGATAACCAGTTGATTATCGCAGTCTACATGTTAAAACTTAAAAGTGGGAACGGTCAACACTGCAACAGTAGAAAAAGAAAGTTTTGCGTTTCAATAAATTAAGCAAATTGTCTAACGTGTGTTTTAGCTAGTTTGTTATTTGAGCGAAATAAAATAAAATAAAATATTTAATACGACAATTTTGCAGGGTCGTAATTCCGTGTTTTTTGAATACCATGACATTCCTAAAATGTAAAAAAATAAATAAATTATATATATATATATATATATATATATATATATATATATATATATATATATATATATATATATATATATATATATATTATCTTAAATTATTTATTGAATTATTATTAACCATATTTTTGGGTTTAATGAATACCATAACATTTATCAAATAAAATAAATATCTATCTTAAAATATTGATTTGATTAGAATGCAATTGGTGGTTCCCCATGTCATTGTTAGAGTGTGTGGGCTTTTTTTAAGTGTTTCCCTAATTGTAGTTTTTGGTCCACGCACTTCATTTGGACAATTTTTAAGGTGCTATGGTCCTGGCTTTCCTCCATAACATTAATACAATTAAAATATATTATTATTGTTAAGTATGTCATATCAATATACTAAATATACTGCTCAAAAAAAAAAAAAAAAATTGTATAACAATTGATAAAATGACAACACATTGTGGACACCAACTAGAACAGATTAAGTCACTGAACTCTTAACACTCTGAATTTCAGGTTGTAGCTTAATAACATATAAAAACACAAAACAGATCAATGTCTCTATATTGCTGTAATGCAGTTTTGTAGCCAGATCCTCTGTAAATATTACCCAGACTGCAATAGGCTGTGAGAAACAAACCTGATTCCGACGTCGGTGGGAAGTTGACGTCAAAGCCCTCGGGCAGCTCTATGCACGTGAGGAAGCGGACGTGTCCCGTGTGGCCATGAGCGGAGCCCATGGGGAGGAGGGGGGCACGCAGAGTGCCCGGCCCAGTGCTGGAGGACACCGGCGGGATAGCCAGAGTCAGGACCACCCCTGCACTGGTGCCAATCCACAGCAGGTCCTTACATGCCAGAAGAGCGGTGATCCGCAAACAGGCTGCTTTGTGCTGCCGGATAATGGCATCAGACCCTAAAAGAAAGGGCTTTATTTTATTCTGCAAAGTATAATACAATCAGCTCTTAAACAAAACATTCTACTAACTATGAGGAACTCTGCAACTACGTCAACTAACTCTCATTGAGTATTAGTAGACATAGGTAAGGTTTAGTAGAATAAGTTGACATGTATTTGCATAGTCAGTAGAATGTCTGTTGAGGAGCATCAAAATAAAGTATTAGCAGATATTAATCAGACAGTCTACTAATACTCTAATGACTGCTAAGTAGTTACAAAGTTACTTATAGTTAGTAGAATGTCTAAAGCAGACTATCGAAATAAAGTGTTACTGATTTTTCCCCTTGTTTTAACATGCAGCAGGTGAAAATCATGAATGAATGCACACTTAACAATACCTGCAAGCATCTTGTGCACGGCTGGTGCCACGTCGACCTCCGTGAGGCTCTCGTATGAGGAAGCGTGGTACAGTCGCACATGAGCACTGCCCTGTAAAGCGATCCATACGCCTTTGCCGTAGCTCACCATACTGGTCACACAGCGCCCGCTGTCCTGACCCACTTGGAACGAGTGCTGAAGAAGAAATTCAAATATATAATGAGACAAAGTGAAAATTGCAAAAGGTGATGGTCACTCTTTAGCTTAGGGTCCAACTAACCATTAGCTATGACTTTTTTCTCAATAAACTCCTAATTACTGTTTATTGAGAGTTAGTAAGGTAGTTAAGTTTTGATATTGGGTAGGATTAAGGGATTAAGGGACCCAAAACTAAAGTGTTAGCTAAATGTTTAATCTGCTGATGTCAATAGTCAAGTCAAATTTATTTATAAAGTGCTTTTTGCAATACAGATTGTATCCAAGGAAAATGACATTGTTAATGTTGTAAAATTCATCATTAATGAAACAAAGTCAATTTAAGCTGTAAAGCAGCTCTTAAAATACGTTTTTAATTTCCATATAAAGTTATGTGCAAGAGTGGAATATCGCATAAAACATTTGCTAATAAAGCACCGAAAGCAAAGAAAAATTGGCCCAAAATATCTGTAATAAAAATGGAAGTTGCTGCCATCGGGGAAGCCACTGTGGATCTTTCATACATGATAAATGTTTTGGTAAATGTGTTTCCATCTTAGTTTATGCGCATGTGTACTTTTCAATTGATCGCATACATTTTTTGCACATCTTGGAGTTTCCATCCAGGGTTTTTAGTAGTCCAAAAGTCGCATAAAAATAGCTGGATGGAAGCATAGCTAATGTTGCAAAGTTAGTGTCATCCATCTCAATTCAATTAAAACGTTGTTCTCATCTGATGGTGTCAATGCAGCTGAATCGATAATATTACTGAATATGAACGGTCTTTTAAATCAAAAAGTCTCCTTCCAGATGTCGTCCGCATGTAGTTTGGGTCTGACCTCTTGTGTTAAAGAGCCGGTGTTGACAATAAGGACCCGGTTCTGACAGCCACACCACAGTTTTCCCGCCACAGGAACCATTTTGGTCACGGGTCCGCTTGGAGAGCCCAGACACAGCGTTTGAGAACTCTGAGGATCCCAGAAACTTCCTGTTATGCAAAAAGAAGACAGAGACTTTTTGTAAATCACTCATATTGGTTCACAATGAATATATATATATTTTTTATGAATCTGTGCTCACCTGCTTCCCTCTGATAAACAATCACCTCCCCGTTTGCCAGAGACACAAACACCTTGTTGTCAAAATACCTGGAAATAAAACAAAGATCTTGAGGTTCGATGCCGATGCTGGTTAAGTTAACATGGCAACAGATCAATGAGTCAAGCGGCTGCTTACAGAATACATAGGATAGAAGCAGAATGTTGCATCTTCATACTGTTCTTCCTGTTTCTGATGTTGTCTGAGGACTGGTACACATGGATGCTGAAAAGTTAGACATTTATGGTTACATTATTATGCTTATGAAACATGACATTTTGTCTTATTTGTTTACTGGTAATCACAAACTTAAGTTACACTATCATTCAAAAGTTAAGATTGTTTTAATGTTTTTTGGAAAAAAAGTCCACATTTATTTGATCCAAAACAGAGAAAAAAACATTTATAATGTGAAATATTATTACCAATTAAATTGACTGTTTTCTGTTTGAATATATTTAAAAGTGTAATTTATTCCTGTGATGCAAAGCTAAATTTTCAACATTATTACTCTAGGATTCATTGTCACATGATGCTTCAGAAAAGTTACTCTAAAAAGGTAATTACTTGCTACTAATTACATAATTACAAAGATTATTGTACTAATTAGTTTAAAAAGTTATTAGTCTAAAAAATTGTCTAAAAAGTATTGCATTACTAATTACTTTCTTAATCCTATATCAACCAGTTAGGATAGAAATGAAAACGGTTATTTGAATTCTTTCAAAGAAATAGTATAAAATGGCATCAGTTATTCTTGACCTGGACAAAGTTTTTTAAAGGGAGAAGGTGACATTAAAAACATACATTTTAACATTAGACATTTTAACATTGTAACATTTTGATGTTAAATCCACAATCGTTTTATATAAAACTGTTCTATAGTCTATACAGTATTTAATGCAATTACATCAGAAGTAACTGTAATTAAATTACACAAAAATAGGAGTAATCCCTTACTTTTTTTCTTTTACAAGGGAAAAGTAATTCAATTATTCCGTAATGAATTATACACCCAACACTGCTTCAGAAATCATTCTAATATACTGATTTGCTGCTAAAGAAACTTTTCCTATTATTATTAAAGTTAAAAAACATGAACTGGCCCATTCAGACATTCATACTTTCAGCTTACTCACAATGGACTTTGTTATGTGTACTAAAGGCTCATTAAACTTTAATCACTGTAATTATTTACAATATGTAGTCAAAGACATAAATCAGTTGCATGTTCTCAAAGAAAAGTTGAGCTATAGACATGTAACTCCGGGCTGTTAAATTAGAAAATATTGGAAAAGAATGCACACCCAAAATGTAACATTACTACCTCAGGTGTGCACTATTTTCTAATAATTCAACAGCCCGTCGTCAACTTTTCCTTACTTAAAATGCATTATATAGACAGGAATCAAGTAAAATGCTCCTTAAGACATCTTATTGTGTTCTGTTTGTTTTGACTGTCGACCGGCATTGAGGCATGAACACACACTTCACACCTGCTAGTGTGAAGGAGAGAGAAGGAAAGAGAGAGAGAGAGAGGGACATGGGCAGGTTTGAGCATGAGATAATGTGTGTCTCTCTGGGAACGCGGTAAAGGGGTGGAACTGTAGTCAGATCAGGGTCACCTGAGGTGAGAATTAAACCCCAAACAGAAGGAACAGCAGGGGAATGTGCTTGCATCATTGAGTGCTACTCCCGTTCAACTTTTAATTAGGCCCGTGGGTTTAAAATGCAGTCTAATCACAAGTTCAAACACTTATAATAATTACTTTAACAAATCACGTTATATAAAACAGATCATTAATTTTCCATTGAAATAATCAGAATCGTAATGAAAACAACTTGATATATTTATCTGAATGATAAGTTGAGCATTATATAGGGTTTGGTAAAGACTTAATGAAAATTATTATAATACTTAACTTAAAAGTTAACATGAAATTACTTGTTTTTTTATTTTGGTCTTGTTTTTTAGGTGTTATGACTTTCTATTTTCAAAGAAAAAATCTTTAAAGGGGTGGTTCGGGATTTTTGACATCGGACCTCATTTTTAAGTCAGCCTGGTTGTTATTCATCAGTGGAGACATTTTTTAAAAAAAATGATCCAGTCCTTATATTTGGATAGTTAGCCGATGCTAGGCTAGCGCGAGTCAATAGGTATATGTTAGCCAGCCATTAAAAACCGTTTTACCCACTCCACAGTGCACCAAACGCAAATCAATTATAACACTAGACTATCGATGTATATGTCCGTTGAGAGAATAATGTTAGAAATCAAACTTACCTTTCATCACATTGCATTAGTTATAATTTGTTCCCTGTAATCATAAGCCTTTGTCTACAGCAGCAGCGGAGTTATATTGATTACCTAGGCAACCGAGTGAGCCGGTCCACACATGATGCAAGAGTACCAGCATTTACCTGCCGCAGGCACACTGTGTGTTTACTTTTTGCCGCATTACTAACCGGAGCATAGTAAAATTCCGCAGCTGCTGAGAAACTAGTTCCTTTGGGATCATTGAGATGAAAGGTAATGTTTGATTTCTAACATTATTCTCTCAACGGACATATACATCAATAGTCTAGTGTTATAATTGATTTGCGTTTGGTGCACTGTGGAGTGGGTAAAACGGTTTTTAATGGCTGGCTAACATATACCTATTGACTCGCGCTAGCCTAGCATCGGCTAACTATCCAAATATAAGGACTGGATAATTTAAAAAAAAAAATGTCTCCACTGATGAATAACAACCAGGCTGACTTAAAAATGAGGTCCGATGTCAAAAATCCCGAACCACCCCTTTAAAAATCTTTAGTGAAAATAATTGCTTTTATTTAGGCTGATATAATCATGGCCAAGTGTGCAGTGAAAATATTAATAATAACCAACAATAGGATCGCAAACTATTTAAAATTTGTTTAAAAGGCTACCGCCCTACATCAAGTTAAGTGTGTCATTTATTCTCGTAAAACCTAAACTTAAACTTTAAAAAAACTTCAAAATTAGAAATGTTACCTTGGCAACTAACTGATATGTATGGAAGCTTGTTTCCACCACAGAATAAAACATTTTAAGAGATAATTGCGACTTTTTATCTCACAATTGCGAGTTTACATCTCGCAATTCTGACTTTATTTCTTAGAATTTCGAGATATAAAGTCAGAATTGCGTGAAATAAAGTCGCAATTGCGTGTTATAAAGTCAGAATTGCGAGATATTAAGTCAGAACTGCGTGAAATAAAGTCACAATTGCGTCTTATAAAGTCAGAATTCGGACTTTTTATCTCGCAATTGCGACTTGATATCACGCAATTCTGACTTTATAATATGCAATTGGGAGATATAAAGTCAGAATTGCATGATATAAAGTCGCAATTGCGTGTCAAAGTCAGAATTGTGAGATAAACTATTCTGAGGTAAAAAAAAAAAGTCTGTCTTTTTCCTGGACTTTATATCCTGCAATTGTGAGTTTATATCTCACAATTCTGAGAAAATATGTAAGAATTGCGAGATATAAACTCAGAAAGAAAAAAAGTCAGAATTCTGACTTTATAACACGCAACTGCGACTTTATTTCACGCAATTCTGACTTTATTTTACGCAATTCTGACTTTGTATCTCGCAATTCTGAGAAATAAAGTCAGAATTGCGAGATGTAAACTCGCAATTGTGAGATAAAAAGTCACAATTATCATTTTTTTTTTTTTGTGGCGGAAACAAGCTTCCATAGATATGAATAAGTTTAAGTTGAATTAAAAAATTTAAACTGAAATAAATATCAATTTAAGCTAAATAGAAATATTTTTTAAAAATGACATATCTAAATATAAAACAAACAAAAGCTAATTACAAAAATACTATAACAGTATAAATAATGCTAAAATAGCCAAATTAAATACCACACTACACCACATTATAAAGGTTAAGTGTACACTAAATTAAACCTTACATTTTTAAGTACAATCAACTTGGATGTTAAAGTCATTTCAACTTAAATTACATTAAACTGACTTAACTTACTAATAAATGAGTTGAATCTTGTACAACTTATAAACAAAGTTGAAAATTGCTTACCTTATTTTGATTAAAGCAATGTAAAAACACATGTTGTCATAACTTACTGATCATATAATTTTTTACAGTGTATTATTTTCGTAAATCCGCAGTCATGCATTGACCCACCAGCCGTCCTCGGTCCCGAGCCAGACGGAGCTCTGGTACGCCTCTGGGTCGATGCTCAGCAGGTCCTCCAGGCTGGCACGGGTGAAGGACCCTCGACTGGACCGGCGCATGGCTCGGCCGTCCACGGGACTGTCCGCGCTGAGCCGAGGGGCCCCGAATGAGTTGGGGACGGGAAACTCTTGTTCCTCCTCGGAGCTGGTGGTCTCTGTGGCTATGTCCTTTGAAACGACTGCCTCGTCATCTGAGAGGAAAAAAACATCATTAATAAGACACAAATTGCAAAATAAATGTGTTTTGAGTGACACGAGGGTGAGTATAAGGTACTCCGCCTTTTAAAAGATTAGAATAATTAAGATTTATTAATGTTTATGAAAGAAGTCTATTAAGTCAAATAAGCAAATCGGCACACTGAAGAGTAATGATGCTGAAAATTCAGCTCTGTCAAAAGGAATAAAATACATTTTATTAACTTCTTTTAAACTGTAATATTTCACAATATTACTGTATTTTTGATCAAATAAAAGCCTTGGTGAGCATGAGAGACTTAATTATTCCAAACTTCTGTCAGGTAGTACTTGATTTTAGAGACTGTAAATGTGCTTTAACTCACTGCCGAAGGTGGATGAGATGGTGGAATGGGAGGCTTGACTCTGCAGTGTCGATGAAGGGCTGGGAGAGTCTTCATCATCGGTGTCATCGCTGTCGAAAGGCACAAGCTCTGCTGCGGGCACTACGGGGGGCTCGCTGAGCTCCAGGGACGAGCCAGAGATGCAGATATGAAGCTGGGGTTGTGTAGACGCCGTTGGATTTGATGGGGCGGAGGGGGTGGAATGACCGACACGTTCTCTGCAGACAGAACAGACATTTTTGCACATGCAAACTGCATATATGTGTAGAAAAATGCATTAGATGAAGAGAGGCAAACCTGTTTAATACATATGCTACCGGCAAAGTGTAAAAAATCCCGGTATTGTATAGAATGCCTAGGCAATGTATAGAATGCCTGATGGTTTTTGGCAAAAATACATTACCTAATTCTATACATTACCTAGGCATTCTATAGAATGCCGGATTACACACTTTGCCGGTAACATATACATATGAATGTTTGGTAACACTTTAATTTAATGGTCCCTTTTGAACATTCCGTTGACTATACAGTAAGTAACTTTGCAACTACATGTCAGCGAACTCTCATTAGAGTATTAGTAAACTGTCTGCTTCATATCTTCTAACTCTATATTGTGATGGTCCCCAACAGACATTCTATTGACTATAAGAAACTTTGCAACTACATGTCAACGTATTCAAACCCTAACCCTATCAGTCTACTATATTCGACTAACACTTTAATGAGAGACATGTAGGTGCAACGTTCCTTATAGTCAACATAATGTGTTAAAGGGACCATCAAAATAAAGTGAAACCGAATGTTTTAGTAAAATGTTTTGTTATTTTAGCTACAAAACTGTCTACTATCATTAAAGGTGCAGTGTGTATATGGACAGCTAGAGGTTGAAATGGGTACTGCAGTCCAAATTCAAAATATCGGAGAGAGTTGTTCTTCCTCCTAACTTGATGCTCACACGATTTGCCAGATTAAGAGCACACGTGCAAATGACAATGGAAAGTGACAAGCCTTACACTGTAAGCTGATTAGCTAATGTATACGTTTGGAACATTTTAATTGCCGAGGCTTTTTGGGACGGGTAGAATCTGCGATCTCTGACCCAGTTCGTTTGCTGGCTTCCATGGCTGTAATACGCTGTGTTTTCCGTCAACTGGGGTGTCGAAATACTATTGGGTAAACTGACAGC
Organism: Scardinius erythrophthalmus; assembly: GCF_964197995.2. NCBI lineage: Eukaryota > Metazoa > Chordata > Actinopteri > Cypriniformes > Leuciscidae > Scardinius > Scardinius erythrophthalmus. The sequence continues at coordinate 21,989,312 of NC_138228.1, read as the reverse complement.
GTGCGGGATCACGCAGACCAAAACAAAAACAGACATTCTGACACATAACGCACATTTCGAAGTAGAATAACTGGCTGTAGCATTGTTTTTTTTTGGAGAAACAAGTATTTGAACTTAACATTTTCCTAAATTTAAACATATTATGGTATTTTTATGCTTGTACAGCACCTTTAATAGGTAGGACTAGTGGATAACTGTACTGTTCATTTACATACTGAAGGATGTTGGAATGATCATGCCACACACAAAGAACATTCACTTTAGGTTGACAATAACCTAGAATGTTCTCATTAGCAGTGTGAGCATGTCCTATCTGTATGGGGATTCTAACATAATAGTCTCATGGTGCTCATCAACACATGGCATCTATTATTAGTCTTTAACAGGAGAATCTGTCCTGACTCCGCCACACAAACAGGTGCGTTTAGGGCCGTCGGGACTCACCTGCTCTTCAGGCCCGGCACGGCGGCGATGCAGATGATGCGAGCGGAGCAGACTGCGATGCAGGCCTCCACCGTGGGCTCGTCTCGGATGTTCAGCAGACACACCTGACCCACGTACCCGTCGCTGTTACACACCCACACCTCATACGTGTTCTCTGGACAGCTGTGGCTGGGGGAGGCGCAGGAAAACTGCATCCCGCTGCGGGTCTTCATGATGGGAATGGCCTTCAGGAACTCGGGGTCCCACTGGTCTTTGTTCATGGCTGGATGAATACGTACAATATGTAGGACTTGTCATGAATATATAGCATTTATTGGCTTTTTCATTAATATATACACCATGTTTGTTGGGATGATATGAAGTATGTTTTCATAAATATATCAAGTATTTACTGGCCTACTGGACATAATTTTTGGCCATAATGTCATACAAAGAAAATAAGTAATAATCAACGAAACATTAATAACTGATTATGTTGTCAAATGTATTTTTGTTTTTCTATGCTTTTTCTTTGCCAAATAATTTCGACAGATAAATAAATACCTTCTATTATTATCTTTTTGTATTATAATTGTATTATTAGTAGTATACCTTTAACTAAGTTTAGTGTTTTGTTTTTTCCTTCACATTTAAAATATTTAATAAACATAAAATATTTCCCTCATATGTTGATTGTTTAATTGAACTTGTAGGATCATAAAAAAATTAAATAAAATAAAAATATCACCCCAGAAATCACTTTTGGCCACTACTGTAGGTCGTATTTCTCAGGCTTTGTAAAGAATAAAGTGCAGTAATTATTGGCATTTTCACTGAATCTATACAATTTGTGCTGGTTATACATTAATATATGCAGAATGTTTAGGATTTTGCATGAATACATACTATTTATTGAGCTTTACACATATAAATAAATATATAAACACATCATCCCAAAAAATGAAAATCCCCAAAAATAATACATCCATTCATGTAAAACCCAACCAATAGTTAATGCATATATTTTTCAAGTTCAAGTATTTTTTTTTGTGCCTTTTGGGAATCAAAATAACTGCTGTTCGGTTTCTGCCCGTTTTGCTCTTGGTAAAAGCTCAAACTATTAAAAAATGTTTTCTGGTAATTGAAATGAAGCTGAAATAAAATAAAATATAAATACAAATACTAGATATACATAAAAAACATAAAAAAATGTGAAGTATTTTAACCTAGACTTGTGTATTTCAGTAAGTAAAGGGAAAACAAATATATATATATATATATATATATCAAGTCAAGTCAAGTCAAGTTTATTTATATAGCGCTTTTCACAACACAGGTTGTATCAAAGCAGCTTCACAGTAATAAATTAGAACAATACATCAATGTTTGTTTCTAGTGGAACGTCTACGTTCGGTAATGCTGATCAATAGTATCGTTGATTGATTAATTAAATTAAATATCCCCAAATATCCCCAACTGAGCAAGCCAAAGGCAACAGTGGCAAGGAACCGAAAAACTCCATCAGGTGACCTAATGGAGAAAAAAAAACCTTGGGAGAACCCGGGCTCAGTCGGGGGCCAGTTCTCCTCTGGCGTTTATGAACTAGAGGTCGGATTTAACTGTAGAATTAAAAGTATTATATGAATGCCTGGCTGAAGAGATGCGTCTTTAATCTAGTTTTAAACTGGGAGAGCGAGTCTGAGCAACGAACAGTATCCGGAAGACTATTCCAGAGTTTTGGTGCTAAATGTGAAAATGCTTTCCCTCCTTTGGTGGACCTAGATATCCTAGGTATGACCAAAAGCCTCGAATTTAGTGACCTTAAAGAGCGCGATGGATTATAGGGCGATAGAAGATCCGTTAAATAGACTGGAGCTAAGCCGTTTAGGGCTTTATAAGTCAGTAGCAATACCTTGTAATTAATACGGGACTTTATAGGTAACCAATGTAGGGATGATAAAATCGGTGTTATATGATCATATTTTCTTGATCTAGTTAGAACTCTAGCGGCGGCATTTTGGACTAACTGTAGCTTGTTTATTGAGGATGCAGGACAACCGGCTAATAACGCATTACAGTAATCTAGTCTCGAGGTCATGAATGCATGAACTAACTTTTCTGCGTCAGAAACTGATAGCATATTACGTAGCTTAGCAATGTTTCTAAGGTGGAAAAAGGCTGTTCTTGTAACATATGAAATATGATTTTCAAAAGACAGGTTGCAGTCTAATATAACACCCAGGTCTTTTACTGTAGAGGATGAAGTAACAGGACATCCTACTATGTTAAAGTTGTATTGTGAGAGGTTTTGTGGGTGGTTTTTTTGAACCGATAAGTAGTACCTCTGTCTTGTCTGGATTTAATAAAAGAAAATTATGCGTCATCCAATCTTTTATATCTTTAACACACTCTGTCAATTTGGATAATTTAGCGTTTTCATCTGGCCGTGATGAAATATAGATTTGAGTGTCATCAGCATAACAATGGAAACTAATTCCATGTTTCCTTATAATATTTCCAAGTGGTAGCATATATATTGAGAATAATAGAGGGCCTAACACAGATCCCTGCGGCACTCCATAGTTTACTGGAGTTATGATAGATTTTTCTCCATTTAAATAAACAAAATGGTAGCGGTCAGATAAATACGATCTAAACCAGCTTAATGCTTGTCCTTGAACACCAGTATAATTTTGTAGTCGATCTAAGAGTATTGTATGATCTATAGTATCGAACGCAGCACTAAGATCAAGTAAAACTAATATTGAGATACAGCCTTGGTCAGAAGCTAAAAGTAAATCATTTGTGATTTTAACGAGCGCAGTTTCAGTGCTATGATGCGGCCTGAATCCAGACTGAAACTTTTCATAGGTGTCATTTTCTTGTAAGAAAGAGCCCAGTTGAGCGGACACAACTTTTTCTAGTATTTTAGACATAAAAGGTAGATTTGAAATGGGTCTATAATTTACTAGATTATTCGGATCTAATTGTGGTTTCTTAATGAGAGGTTTTATAACTGCCAGTTTAAATGTTTTTGGAACATAACCTAAAGATAAAGACGAGTTAATAATATTGAGGAGAGGCTCTTCCACTACAGGTAACACTTCTTTCAATAGTTTAGTTGGTATGGGATCTAATAAACATGTTGTTGTTTTAGATGAAGTAAAAAGTTTATTTAACTCTTTTTGTTCTATAGTTGTGAAGCACTGTAATTGTTCTTGAGGCGTGATAATTGAGGCTGAATTATAAGGCGCGATTGAGGATTGAACGTTTACAATTGTGGTTCTGATGTTTTCTATTTTCTCAGTGAAGAACTTCATGAAATCATTACTACTAAACTGTAATGGAATACTTTGTTCAGGAGACATCTGTTTATTTGTTAGTCTCGCCACGGTGTTAAATAAGAACTTAGGATTGTTATGGTTGTTTTCTATTAGTTTGCGTAGATGCTCAGCCCTGGCCGCTTTTAGGGCCTTTTTATAACGTGACATACTGTCTTTCCATGCGATTCTAAAGACCTCTAAGTTGGTTTGTTTCCATTTACGCTCTAAATTACGGGTTTCTCTCTTTAGAACACGCGTAGTATTGTTGTACCATGGTGCTTTACTTTTCTCTCTGACCTTTTTTAATCTAATGGGCGCAACAATATCCAATGATCCAGAGAGAATGGTGCTCATAGTGCTAGTTAATTCCTCAAGTTCATCTGTTTGTTTGGGTTCACTGAGCAGCTGAGACAGATCCGATAAGCTGTTTGAAAAATTATCTATGGTGGATGGAAGGATTGTTCTGCCTAATCGATAACGCGGCGCAGCATGATATATTACAGGAGTACGTAATATGCAAGTTACCATGTAATGGTCAGTGACATCGTCACTTTGTGGAATGATATCTATATCGGTTGGATCGGTTCCATGTGATATAATTAAATCGAGTGTATGATTAAATCGATGAGTCGGTCCGGTAATGTTTTGCTTGACCCCAAAGGAGTTTAATAAATCTGTAAACGCAGCCCCTAACGCATCATTTTGATTATCTACATGGATATTAAAGTCTCCAACAATTAATGCTTTATCAAAGTTAACTAATAGGTCTGAGAGAAAATCTGCAAACTCTTTTAGGAAATCAGCATAAGGCCCAGGTGGTCTATATACGGTAGCCAAGGCTAGAGATAATAGGGATGTTTTTCGAACATCTAAGAGCGTAACATTTAGTACAAGTACTTCAAATGAAATAAACTTATAACCCGTTTTCTGAGTAACATTGAGAAAATCTCTATAGATTGTTGCAACACCGCCGCCACGGCCATTCAGACGGGGCTCGTGCTTATAGGAGTATCCTGCTGGAGTAGACTCATTTAAACCAAAATAATCATTTGGTTTAAGCCAGGTTTCAGTAAGGCAAAGTACATCGAAGCTATTATCTGTGACTATTTCATTTACAATAACTGCCTTAGGTGTGAGTGATCTAATGTTTAGAAGACCTAGCTTTAAAAATTGTTTTTGATTACCAATAGCAACATTTTCTGGTTTAATAACAATTAGATTTTTTCTAGATCCTGCAGTAGATTTATGATTTGATCTCACTAAACGAGGAATAGACACAGTTTCTATGCAATGTTCTACACTATTTATATCAGTTAAATTGGTGCAGCAGAGACTATGATTTGGACTTTTGTTTACTAGTCAAAAGGTATTTAACATTTTGGAGATGTTATCTGACAGAAGATCCGATCCGAATCTGCTTGGGTGTAAGCCATCAGCACGGTAAAGCCTAGGACGCTCCCAAAACAGATTCCAATTATTTACAAAGAGAAGTTTCTGCTCATTGCACCATGACATTAACCATTCATTAAGCGCAAATAATCTACTAAACTTTTCATGACCTAGTCGATACGTGGGAAGCGGTCCTGACACAATAATCGTTATATCAGGCGATGTGCTGCGTACCGTATCGATCAGATTCCTGAAGTCTTTCTTCAGAACCTCCGTCTTGCGCAGTCTGATGTCGGCCCCTCCCGCGTGCAGGACAACGGTTCCGACGCGCTCGTTCAGAATCTCGGGAACGTGAGCAGCGATTTCAGAAACACGAGCACCAGGAAAGCAGTGACTATGCACCTTACTTTTATTTAACGTAACGTGTACGTGTCGAACGATGGAATCGCCGATGATCACAGCATCGCGTTCTGTTTCGCGAAGAGGGGAGAAGCGGTTTTGTGTGGATATCTCGAAAACCGGGAGGGTCGGAGAGAGTTTTCTTGGTCTAGACCTGACTCGCGACTTCCGCTGCGGAAAAATCCAGGCTTCGTGATGGCATGTTGGAGCCGGAGTGAACGAGACCATGGCTGATCGCGACCTCGACGTTCGGGACCGATGTTGAGGAACGCACGGAGTAGACGAGGTCGGAGTCAGCGGGTTAGTAACATTAATCTCTGATTTGTGTGCCTCGGCACGTGATGTTTCGAGAGCCAAACGCCGGTCCCTCAGCTCGGCTTTTCTTACTAAAAGGTCGTGGATCTGTTTCTCAACAGCTTCCAGCTCAGACTGCACCGCGTGCAGCTCAAATGTGTCCTCACCTGCACCAAAAGGTAGACTACTTACATTTGATATATTCGCCATTTTAACAGATGGACAGTAAGTTAAGTTTGCAACGACGCTACCAGTGGTGCTATCAATATTAATACTAATTTATGGCTTAAGTCTTGGATATAATCCGTCTTTTCAGTGGTACGGGTGTAGAGTAGACGCACGATAGGCGAAAAAATGTTTGTTTGTAACTTAAATGAGTGCGGAGAAGACGCGTTCAGCCGTGATCCACGGACGTAACCTATAAGAGTATCCAGCGTTGGATCACAAGGCTTGAGACGCGTCTGCTCAACAATCCGCGTTATAACTATGAGGTGAGGAAAAGTAGAAAATGTTCGTTGTAAGTGAGTTTAAAGAGAAATCAAGAATTATAAATCAATCGATGGAGCTCCAAAGACAACAACGCGCTCAGACGCGACGCATGCGCATTCGAAACAGGAAGCCAATAGGGATCTCCCAGTCACGTGACCTCTAGCCGCGTGTCAGCCATCATATATATATTATATACACACTCACCTAAAGGATTATTAGGAACACCATACTAATACTGTGTTTGACCCCCTTTCGCCTTCAGAACTGCCTTAATTCTACGTGGCATTGATTCAACAAGGTGCTGAAAGCATTCTTTAGAAATGTTGGCCCATATTGATAGGATAGCATCTTGCAGTTGATGGAGATTTGTGGGATGCACATCCAGGGCACGAAGCTCCCGTTCCACCACATCCCAAAGATGCTCTATTGGGTTGAGATCTGGTGACTGTGGGGGCCATTTTAGTACAGTGAACTCATTGTCATGTTCAAGAAACCAATTTGAAATGATTCGAGCTTTGTGACATGGTGCATTATCCTGCTGGAAGTAGCCATCAGAGGATGGGTACATGGTGGTCATACAGGGATGGACATGGTCATAAACAATGCTCAGGTAGGCCGTGGCATTTAAACAATGCCCAATTGGCACTAAGGGGCCTAAAGTGTGCCAAGAAAACATCCCCCACACCATTACACCACCACCACCAGCCTGCAGAGTGGTAACAATGCATGATGAATCCATGTTCTCATTCTGTTTACGCCAAATTCTGACTCTACCATCTGAATGTCTCAACAGAAATCGAGACTCATCAGACCAGGCAACATTTTTCCAGTCTTCAACTGTCAAATTTTGGTGAGCTTGTGCAAATTGTAGCCTCTTTTTCCTATTTGTAGTGGAGATGAGTGGTACCCGGTGGGGTCTTCTGCTGTTGTAGCCCATCCGCCTCAAGGTTGTGCGTGTTGTGGCTTCACAAATGCTTTGCTGCATACCTCGGTTGTAACGAGTGGTTATTTCAGTCAAAGTTGCTCTTCTATCAGCTTGAATCAGTCGGCCCATTCTCCTCTGACCTCTAGCATCAACAAGGCATTTTCGCCCACAGGACTGCCGCATACTGGATGTTTTTCCCTTTTCACATCATTCTTTGTAAACCCTAGAAATGGTTGTGCGTGAAAATCCCAGTAACTGAGCAGATTGTGAAATACTCAGACCGGCCCGTCTGGCACCAACAACCATGCCACGCTCAAAATTGCTTAAATCACCTTTCTTTCCCATTCTGACATTCAGTTTGGAGTTCAGGAGATTGTCTTGACCAGGACCACACCCCTAAATGCATTGAAGCAACTGCCATGTGATTGGTTGATTAGATAATTGCATTAATAAGAAACTGAACAGGTGTTCCTAATAATCCTTTAGGTGAGTGTATATAAAAATAATAAAAATGTCAAAATCACAATAACTAAAGTGTAAAAAAAATTATTCAATAATATAAATATAAATACTAAAATAACACAGTTTTATATGTGTGTGTATATATATATATATATATATATATATATATATATACATATATATATATATAGTGGATACTGGATACTAATATAATATATATGTGTGTGTGTGTGTGTGTGTGTGTGTGTACAATCTCTCTCTCTATATATATATTTATATTGTCGTTTTTACTACTCTGTCTTGTGCTAAATGTTTGCACCAAGTTCATAACAGAAAATTATAATCCCCTTTTTTTTAGGAAAGTAATAATTAGATGTAAATTGCTGGTGGTAGACTATTTACCGAGCTTCTTCTTGGCCTCCTCAAACGCCTGCTCAAAGTTACTGCGGGCATCAGGGCTGCTGAACTCAAAGATGAAGGTGGTCTCGGCTGAAGCGGTGGTCAGCTCTAGTTTAGTGGGTAGTAACGTCATGCTGAAAGCCAGAGACTGTTTCTCCGCCAGCTCCCGGTGCACTGACGCCATCAGATCCTTTATCACATCATCCAAACTCTGACACAGACAGAGAAAAGCAGTTCAGAATATTTCACTCATTCTTCTGAGTGGGAGAGAAGAGGCACATACTGCATATAAAAACGCTACAGTATGTTAATGAGTCTAATTTGACAAGTTTCTACCAAATGACCAACACTTAATAGCAACAGCAATACAACAACAAATTAATATGAGGTGTTTTTTAGACTAAAGCTTGACAGACCTGATGGGGGAAACTGAGTGTTTCTGACAGCTTGCTTATTTGTCCAAGCGTGCTGAGATCTTCATCCAGACGACTGATGGTTTTCTGGATATTTTCTCTGTTAGTGGCTTGATTAGAACCTGTGATGATAAAATGACATTGAGTCAAACTAAGTATCGAAAAAAAAAGTAGCCTAACAAAAGGGGCAAAATAATGAATGAATGAATGAATGAATTTCCATTTTAAGAGCATGTAAAAAAAAAAAAAAAAAAAAGAGCAAAAACCCAAACATGGTAAACATCATGTCATACTGATTGTGTGTGATAATAACGCTACCTTTAACCACCTCCACATCTTCTATGGGCAGTTTCCACAGGAACTTATATTTACTCGAGGTGTCAATGACACTAGCAGCGGAATATCTGAAAGAGTGGCAGAGAGATAATAATCATCAGTCGAGGATATTTAAAGATCTAGTCTTGCATCTGAAAGGTTGGTGATTCAAATGCCAGGGTTAATCATGAAAGATCCCCACTGAAACATTTACAAGACACTTAAAGTCCTAAGCGTTCATTATTTACGTCCATTATTATTACAATGTTATGTTCTTTGAGACATGAGGTAAGACAGTCTCTCGTGACGCTTTGCTGATTCTGCTGTGCGCGTCATGTGTTTTGGAGGAGAAGTGGCTTTGGAGGGCTTATGTTTTCAAAGCTAACTTGCTATTGCTAGCTTCTTTGCAACTACCTTTTAATTATTCCCGCAAACACACAAAAAAAGGGACGATGCCTGGTTGAGTTGCGTTGAAACTCGCCGTTATGGTAGGGGACGTGACCTTTCCCAAACACACTCAAAGTGGTTGACACACTGGTCCAGTCGACTAATTAGAGCAGCACACTATGCTTTTCAGAAGGAGTTCATAGAGACATGAACTAAACAGAGTGTTACTGACAGACTGGGTTCTGCAAATATAATGTGTTTTTTGAACATTCAAGCATGAAAACCCATTTTTGTAAACCCCAAAAACTAAATTAACATAATAGGTCCCCTTCAAAGCATCTGCTAAATGAGATATGGTACAGACTATATCGGTGCTGTTTTCCTGACCGTCCACTAGGGCGCAGTGTTATTCGGAGATAAACTGCATTGGTTTTGGACTGCAGAGCAGAAGAGCTCAGGGGACTCTGGGGTTTCTAAACCAAACATCAGTTTTCCCAGGACCTCCTCACATCTATGGACTATTAAAAGAACTCACAAACTCATGGAGCTCCTGCGAAGAGATCCAGACTTCCTCTTCAGCGTGGTGCAGATGAGCAGATCACTGAACAGAAAGAGAGATCGGTCCTTCTTACCGCCCACCGTTTTCTACAGTAAAGAGAAGCACAGGAGTTTAGAAAGCTCATAATTTCGGTAAAAAATTATTTTATTTCTTGTATGGAGAGCTCATCTGTGCTCACCGATTCCACCACCATCTCTTGTCTCAGGAACTTCCTCTGCGGATTCAGGATCTAACAGGAAAAAAACATTATTACGTACCACCAAAGGGCAAACATACTTCTTGAAGCTTATTTCCGCTATAGAATAATAAAAAAGAAGCTAATTGTGACTTTTCCTCTCACAGTTCGGACTTTTTTCTATAATTGTGAGTTTATATCTTGGAATTCTAACTTTATGTCCCAGAATTTTGAGATATAAACTCACAATTATGAATTTAATTTTCAGAATTGTGAGATATAAACGCACAACTGAGATAAGTTGCAATTCTAAGAAATAAATAAAGTCAGCTCACAACGCAATTGATATTTTTCTCGCAATTGCAAGTTTATATTTCACAATTCTGAGAAAAAAAAGGTCAGAATCGTAATATATAAACCTGGTAATTGTGATATACACTACCGGTCAAAAGTTTTGGATCGGTACGATTTTTAATGTTTTCAGAAGAAGTCTCTTCTGCTCACCCAAGGCTGCATTTATTTGATTAAAAATACAAAAAAACAAACAAACAAACAAAAAAAACCCTGTAATATTGTGAAAAATGTGAATGATGTGAATATATAGTAAAGTGTAATTTATTCCTGTGATCAAAGCTGAATTTTCAGCATCATTACTCCAGTCTTCAGTGTCACATGATCCTTCAGAAATCATTCTAATATGATGCTTTGATGATTTGGGGTCAGTAAGAATTTTTATTTTATTTTTGGGGGAAATAATAAAAGAAATCAATACTTTTATTCATGAATTAAATTGCTCAAAAGTGACAGCAATGACATGTATAATGTTACAAAAGATTCAATTTCAAATAAATGCTGTTCCTTTGAACTTTCTATTCATCAAAGAATCGTGGCAAAACTGTTTTCAACATTAATAATAATAATAATTAATGTGACACTGAAGACTGGAGTAATGATGCTGAAAATTCAGCTTTGATCACAGGAATAAATTACACTTTACTATATATTCACAAAGAAAACAGTTATTTTAAAATGTCATAATATTCAAGAATATTACTGTTTTTTTTTTTTTTTTTTACTGTTTAATTTACCGTTTTTTTTTTTTTAATTTTTTTTTTTTTTATAAATGCAGCCTTGGTGACCAGGAGAAACATAAAAACATAAAAACATAAAAAATCTTACCAATTCAAAACTTTTGACCGGTAGTGTATTTAAAAAAAAAAGGTCACAATCATTTATTTTTGTATTCTGTGGCGAAAAAAGCTTTCATACAAACTAGCCGTCAAACTACTGAAATCAATCGCACATATTTAGTCAACGTGAAATAGTGTTTGCAAGCCAAAATGTAAAAAAGAATATAAAGGTCGACTAGTTCAAGCAACAATTAACTAGTGGATTAGGTAAGGGGAGGCAAGTTTATTTTTACAGCCTATTTCATGCGCATTTCGTACACACTGGGCATGAAATAGGGATAATTTACATAACAGGGATTTAAAAAAAGATGCATAAATAAAAATAAGAATAAAAAGTAAGGCTGATTTATACGTCTCTCACATGCTCCACGCCCTCAATGTGCGCTTCGATCTCCTGCATGACACGCGTCTCTTTCTCCAGCTCCTCCGCGCTCCGTCTGCCCTTGTTGATCCTCTCGGCCAGTCGCTTGATGTTCTTCTGGGCTTCCAGCAGAAACAGGTAGTCCGGGTGATCCTCAGGAGTGTGTTTCAGAAGATCCTGAAGCCCACAAACAGAATGTGTCATTTAAAACCTAAACTACCAAAACAACAGGAAAAGTAACAAAAAATAAAATACACATAAAATGCATGGATGACGTTTCAGTCCTAGATATTGACAACGGTTACACTTTATTTGACAGTACGTGTGCTTACAGTGTAATTACAGTGTAGTTACCCAAGAAAGTACTGGTGATATAAGGTAATGACCTGGGTTAAGGTTTGGTTTAGGTGTCGGTTCAGGGATAGTACCTAGTTATAACCCAGTTATTAATAAGTACCTAGTATGTACAGGCGGAAAAGGACTGTAAAATAGCATTGAATGTTAGCATTTTTGTCCTTAAGATTAACAGTAAAGATGGGTAAATAAATATGACGTAGCTAAGCTGTAAGCACACACAAACATACCTGATGTCAGGGCTGAATGATTTGGGAAAAATCAAACGGCAATTTTTTTATTAAAATTGTGAGAGTGAATAAAAATGCATTTTTTACTTGCTGTGCTTGTTTGAAAAGCTGCACAATTTGGCCATAAAAACAAATCCTTTTATTGTTTGACTATAAAACAACAATAATAACTTTTACTATTAAATATTAATTTAATTTCTTAATGTCTTAATTAAACCATTGAGCTTTTATTTTGGTGGAAATCTGCCAAATTTAGGTTTATAAATGCTTCTCATTAACATATTTTCTGAAATGGATAGTGCATGTTGTATTCCCAAATAAACGTTATGAAGTAAGAAGATGCATTTACTGCAAACCAAGGCCCTGAAACGTGCTGTTTAATTCAATTGCAGCCTTTGCGATTCGATAATGTACTAGACACATCGTAATTTCGATTTTATTTCAATTCATCGTTCAGCCCTACCTAATGTGTTCTAAACAAGCAACAATACATGAAAAGAAAACTTATAAATAAAAACTAACAGACACAAAATAGTAAAAATAAAAAGGGGATGGTTAGTGTCACCTTAACTAGCAGCTCGTATCGTGGGATCCGCTGCACTGGCTTTATCATCAGATCACCCAGAGCTTGTTTCTCCTTATTCTCACGCATGCTTTGCTGAGGAGGAAAGAGATAGAATAACAGAGAAATGGAACACAAACAAAAAGTTTAGAAGTACTACCATACTTTATCTTGATTTCAACTTCATGTGTACAGTTTATCCAACCATGCTTTACTAGATAACTTCTTTAGGTTCAGTTTGCAGAGTTACCATTAGAGGGCAGTAATCTTCAAACAGCTGAGCTCAAAAACACCTCAAACATGTTATGATTCAACTGATAAAGATAAATATGCATTTAAAACTAGGGAATTTACGTCATTTTTTTTTAACCCAGTTAAATGTATTATTGTTAACTAAAACTATTTAAAATGTTTTTTATTAAAATGAGGCTGAAATATAAATAAATATAAATATTAGATGGAAAAAAACTTGCACTTGCACGAGAAATGTTTTCAAGGCAACTAACTGAAATAAATATTTTTAAGTAGGCTACTAAAATTATTAAAACTAAAACTTAAAAAAAATGGAAATTAACAAATATAAAAAAATAAAAAGCTATTTCAAAACATTCATAAATATAATAGCATAGAAATAATACTAAAATAACACTGGTTTACCCTCATCTCCAGTTAAAGACATTAAAAGTCCAACACAAATACTGAAAATGAACCCTGTCTTTCTCTGTTTTAACAGGTCATAGTTTGCACAATGACAAAATCCATATATTTAAAGTTTAGCTGTGCCAAATGGCCATATAATGAGCTGCCAAACAGCCTCTTGAGGGGATAATTGTAGTGTAGAATTATTTTTACACACACACACACACACACACACACACACACACACACACACACACACACACACACACACACACACACACACACACACACACACACACACACACACACACACACACACACACACACACACACACACACACACACACACACACACACACACACACACACAAACAAACAAAGCCGTAATGTACCTCTAGAAACTTTAGGAAAGCTGGCTTGGCTTCCTTTGCAATTCTCACTGCGTCTTTGGCGTTCATGAAGTTGTCGATGTATGCTGAATAAATATTGGCGAGGATCTCTTTGGAAAACTGAGGAGAAAGTGGAATCATTATTGATCAACACTGTACAACAACTGTGCACCGTAAAAAAAATCTGCCCTAGCCTGCTAATCATTGCTTGACACGGAGCTATGCCGTCCTTAGTGAATTCTGAGTTATGTTACCATATATATATATATATAAAAAAAAGTGCTTTTTGATATGTTTGTTACTAAAATGGCTTCCTATCTGATAGTGAGGACAACTCTGAGTAGTTATCTTTGTGAATGGATGGTGTGTGCGGACAGAGAGTCCTCAAATAAATCTCCTTAGCTTGTCGTGAGGAAAGACAACTCACTGGCAGCGTGTGACTCAGTCTGTTCTGTAATGTTTAACTCTAAAGCCACAGGGGGACAATTTACACCCACCAGAAACAGAGGTCCTGTTTTACGAGCCCTGAAGAACACGCTGACATATCTGCACAATGTCTGTTCTATAGAGGCGTTCATTTTCACACTTTGATTATTTTTTTTTAAATAAATAAAAACTATTTCAAACTTTATGTACAGCCATCTGATGCTCAGGTTTCCTTGAGTCTGGTTTGCAGTTGTACCGAACATTAAAGTGCACATGAATATAATAATGTAATTAAATAATTTGATATTTTCGTTTATCAAATAAGGTGAATGACCTTTAGTTTCATGTTTTGTTTTTGTTCTTGACTTTCGCATGGGACTTGGGTTGTATGATATCTAATAAAACTAATAAAACAAGATAATGGCCCCTTCTTGTAGCGCAAATAGTTAGCACAATGCTAGGTTGTTGTGGGTGACTCTTAGCATGTTGCTATGGTTACAAAGGAGTTCTGATTTGTTTTTTAAGCTTTTTTTCCATAGACTTTTTTCTTTGTAAAGTTATGATGCATCTTAAGCTTGATATTGAATAATTTTTTGAAGTTCCTATGAACAAAATGAATGAGAACCTTAAAAAACACGAGCTTAAAGGCATGAGCTTAGGAGACAGATCAGGCTTAAGCCTAGTCCCACACTAAAATGCATGTTTGAGCTGATTTAACTCAATGCAACATGCGCTGGTATATTTTAAAATATGTCAGTACCATTGTTTTGTCTCAAGATGCACCGCAGTAATGTTTTTATGTTTATAAAAGCTACTTAAATGTCCTAATTTATCTAAGCCCTGTCTGAGACAACCATCTACACCAGGCCTGAGACTTACATGCACAGGGTTCAGTACAGCCCTAAAGCCTTAAAAATCCCATAAAACAGAATTGTGGTGTCTAAACTATCTGAGTTTGTCAGTTTGCGACTAATTTAGTGAGAGCCCATATAAATCCTGCATTTGATGTGCGAACGTGAATCTGACAGGAATGTCTAAACAACGTGTACCTAGCAGTCGTGAGGCGGTATTTCTCCAAACCGGGGCAGAGGGTCAGACAGATTAAAGCCCCACACTGAGACACTTAGCATTCCTACAGAGAGAACAGACCTTCACCTTATTCTGAACAAATGTTAGGCTGCATCCCAATTAGCATAATTACACAATGCACTAAAAGTGGTGGGAAAGTACAGTAAACTACAGTTCCAAAGCTGGGGTTGGTAAGATTTTTTATGTTTTTGAAAGAAGAAAGTCTCTTATGCTCACCAAGGCAAATATAAATAGTATTTATATTTATTCTTAATATTATAAAAAAAAAAAAAAAAAAATTATATATATATATATATATATATATATTTTTTTTATAACGAAATAGTGTTATTGTAATAATTCGGTAACACAATAAGGTTTCATTAGTTAACAGTTTACTTTAGTTAACATGAACTAATAAATAATGAACAATACATATACAGCATTTATTAATCTTAATTAATGAGAATGTCAGCATTTACTACTACATTATTTAAATCAAAAGTTTTATTTGCTAACATTAGTTAATGCCCCGTAAATCAACATAAAAAACAATGAACGACTATTTTTATTAACTAACATTAACAAAGATTAATTAATACTGTAATAAATGTTTTACTCATTGTTAGTTCATGTTTGTTAATACATTAACTAATGTTAACGAATGAGACCTTATTGTAAAGTGTTCCCAATAATTCTTATTTTAATATTTTTATTTAGTACTACTACTAACAATAATCATAATTATTATTAGTCATACTGATCTAGAAGCACCAAATTTTTGGGACAAAATTATAGCAAGTAGGCACAACAAACCTGTTGTTCTTTTTATTTTTTTTGTGAAGTTTAAATCTCAAATTGAAATTTTAACCAGAACAATCGGACCAATTTTTTTTTTTTAAATCATGCAGCCCTATCAGCATGTTCACAGTAGTTTTGTTGTTTCTTTTTATAGGGACCATATGCCACTGATGTGTCCTGCAGACTCAAACTTTCACACAAGTCTCTTTAAACATTTTTTTTTTCTTCCTGAGAGCGCTGCACCAACTTCAAGAGGCTGTTCAACTTCGCTGGACTGATTTTCTACATGAACATGGTAAAATAAGCTCCATCACTGACTACTGTTTTTTCATCAGTGCATGGCAAACACATTGGAAATGCCAGGTATGTTGAACAAGAACTGTTTCAGGAATGACACAAAGGTGTCTGTGTTTAGATCAGTGTGCTCAATAATGTGCTTTTTTGTCATATATATATATATATATATATATATATATATATATATATATATATATATATATATATATATATATATATATATATATAGATAGATAATGTTGTATAGTAAATAACATTCAAACAATAAAAAAGCCATTCTTTTAATCTCCTCACATTCTTTCATGTACTGTAGTTCCCTCACAGTCCCATTCACCTGATAGGGCCATTAGTGGAAAGGGTCATTGTCTTTCCAGGTGTGAAATACATCAATATTCATGATCATTCACGCCTCCTCACATTATGACCTTTCTAACACAAAACATGTCTTACAAATTTCAAATCAATCAATCAATCAATCAATCAATCAATCAATCAATCAATCAATCAATCAATCAATCAATCAATCAATCAATCAATCAATCAATCAATATACTGTTTTATGTGAATGAGTGGGCAGGATGATTTTCACATCGTTTCGAAACAAAAATTCTAGGCTACAGTTCAGTTCTCAAAACTCTTGCAAAAAGATATTCAGGATGGGTTTTATGGCCTCAAAAGAACATCATTTATTTGAAATAGAAATCTTTTGTAATTTTATAAATGTCTTTACTGTCACATTTGATCAATTTAATGCATCCTTGCTGAATAAAATTATTAATTTCTTTCAAAAGAACACAAAAAACTTTCAGAGATGGCACTTAGGATGAGACGAAGACCTAGCAGCAGGATAAATTGTGTGTGCACGTGTGTGTATGTGTCTGAGAGACAGAACGGCACCAGCATCACGACATCATAGACCCTAAGTAAGACCGGTGGGTTGAGACAATATGGCGACCATGTCAACTAATAAGCCTGCAACCTGCACGTCATCCCTTCAGTATGGAAAACAAACACCTGCTAGATGTCAACACTTCTGTCAGTACCTTCTGAGAGCAGACGACCGGGGCTGAGTGGCTCCAGCCTAGTGTTCACACACTCTCTGAGCGGATCACTGGCTAACTGAACCTTATGTGTTAATAACGCTAATGTGAGAGGCCAATCACAGAAGATGAATGAAATCATCAAAATAAGACATGCTGTTAATGTGAAAATAGTGGGAAGACTATTATAATTTCTCTTGATTATAGCCAAATTTACCAATTTGTTCATAAGCTATTTCTGAACCAGAGAAAAAAAACTAAATTTGACATGGAACGTTTAAGCAAACAATGTTATAAACCAAAAAAATAAAGAAAAAATCCATGGCTGACCACTTCTACTAGGCACTTAAAATATGTATTTCACTGGGCGTTTAACTGGTAAAGTGAACTCTGGAGAACATGCAGACATCATATTTCAATATCAGTCTTTTTGTGCTTTAATATTCACAGAGGTCATATCGTCATTTGATGAAGGTCACGACCCTACTTTTGATTTATTCATCCAAATTTTGCCAAATTCATCACGGAAACCATAGGGCCCTATATTAGCATTCAATTATCAATATAATTTAATTCAGGGAACACTCATTCTAATTCTGCATACTACTTGGGACAGATAGTATGTAAATCGGGACACAGCATTAGTCCTCCTCATACACAGATCTATGTTACAAAAATCCGTCTGAAAATGTTTACCATTATAATCATTTCTGGTGTAGTATTTTCAACATAACCTACTTTGATTTGGGACTGTATTCTCACATACAATACAGTGTAAATAGTAATAAAAATGTGATTAGGTTCTCACCGACTGAATGAGCACATGTCCGATAGTCTGTTTGTCATGCCACTGGTTGACACAGTCCAGCACCTGCTCCAGGAACTGCTCATGATGTTCTAGAATCTCAGGGATCTGGTAAAACATCTCGTCTACCAGGGACGGGTCACAGAGCGGGGAGTTCTCCGGGTGCTTGAGGGGCTTCATGTAGCCCTGAGACCGCAACAACAGAGAGAAACAGAGGTTTATCTACATGGAAATTTTTTTACTTTTTAGTACTGAATAAAATGCAATCAACATTTCCATCACAGTGCATTACGGCATTAATCGCTAAAATTAAAAATGCTGTCTAGTTAAAACCACTAAACTGTGTTAACGAATGTTAACATTTGAGTGTGTTTGACATACTTAGACCATGAACTGGATATGCAATAATAAATATAAAAGAACATGCAATTATAATGAATATTCATAAATAAATATAAAGGAATATGCAAAAATAATGAATATGCATAAATAAATATAAAGGAAAATGCAATAATAATGAATATGCATTAATAAATATAAAGGAATATTCAATAAAAAAAAATGCATCAAAAATGATAAAGGAATATACAATGACAGAATGAATGCATGCTTTTGTGTTTGCATGTGGTGGTCTGGGACAGACTTTGATTATAGGAAATGCCTGACTCCCCCTTTGGGATGTAAACTGTGAACATCAAATGCAGATAAACATTCTGCTCCTCTGTCTTTACTGTCACAAAACAAGGATTTTTTAAAACCAAACTTGTATCTCATTTATATATTAAAGGCAGGGTAGGTAGGATTTTTCTAAAAAAAAAAAAAAACATTCCAAATTTGTTTAAACTGTCTTTATATACCAATACATAATTAAAATGTAAGTACTCTGAAAAAGAGAGTATAAAAATCGAGTGTCTGTAGACCTCTCACGACTGTTGTAAACACAGCTCATTATTTCCATTCACTCCACCCCCTTCCTTCTGAGCTCCTTCCAAAGCCACGCCCCCAAAACACATGAACGCGCGGCGCCAACCGCTCAGGCTCAGCTGGAAGACGCATTTATTTACCTGAGACGAGTGGAGAGGAAGGAGCGCAGTGCATGCAGTGACATCATGTCAGAATCACATGTAATAAAATACCTAACTTTATCACTATAAATATAAACATAAGATTTCTTTTAGTACTCACTATCAAGCTAGCATATCGATACTGGTAAAGTTTAAAATATACTTTGTTTGATTCGGTAGCGAGCTATATTTATAAGGCAAAGCTAAAAACAGGTTGCATTGATACACGTTTTTCCATTACCATCAGTTAAACTGTGATGAAGGTGAATTTCGTGTAAGATTCATAACATATACGGTGTTTTGCATGTAAGAGTTTCCATGATGAAAACATTGTTGACTCTAATGAAGACTAAACTCCGGAGACAAGTACCGCATCGTCGGTTCGAGGACAGGTCCGGGGTCGAGGACGAAGCAGAGGAGGTTCAAGAGTGCGGGCAACCAGGGTCCGAGGAAGTAGTTTTTGCCTTGTTTGCCTTCGCTGACTGCATATGCAGGTGCTTTGAATTTTGAATGCTCTTTCTCTGCCATAATTTTACTCTTCGTAAGTTCCGCGCCTCTCTTGCACTCCTCAAATCAAACGGGTGCGCGCGCATATGGGCAGATCTAGCAACAGGGGTGGTAGCCATGGTTGCGAGAGTGAGTGACAGTCGCCCAAACCAATCAATTGTTTAGTCCCGAATGGAAATAATGAGCTGTGTTTATTGCAGATTAAAAGGTCTAGAGTCACTCGATTTTTATACTCTCTTTTTCAGAGCACTTACATTTTAATTATGTATTGGTATATAAAGACAGTTTAAACAAATTTGAAAAAAAGTTTTTTATAAAAATCCTACCTACCCTACCTTTAATTTGAATTAGTCAACATTAACTGTTATTTGCAACCCATTTTACTTCCATAAAATTATGTATTAATGGGTAACAGAACATTAAAAAAGATAGAAATATGTATTTCTATCTATTTATCTTTTTCTATCATATTCATTATAATGCACCTAATATTTTCTTTATTTCACTGTTTTACCTCCATGTATCATTTGTTTATTTATTTACATCATCTTTGTCAGAATTGTTTTTTTTTTATATATATATAAATCATAAAATAATATTTTTTTTTATATTCAGACTAGAAAGGCATTTCATAATTATAACCTAAATGACAATGAAATAATACCAGAAATGTGTAAGTAGGGTCCAATTTGACTTAAAAAAAAAACTTACCAATTTGGTTGGGGATCGAAAAGGTCTTAAGGTCAGGAATCTACGGTGACCGGGAGGGGACATGTTCGGTTCACTTATTTTTGTCGTGGCCACAACATATAAACTCGTGGGAACGTGATATTAAGTCGTGGGAACGTCATAATATCTCGTGGGAACGTCATATTAAGTCGTGGCCACGAGATCATTTTGTTGAGGTAACGACATCATTATGTCGTGGCCACGCGATGCAAAGTCGTGGCCTCGAGATCATATGTTGAGGGAACGATATATTTTTCTCGTGGCCACGAGATCATTTTGTTGAGGTAACGACATCATTATGTCGTGGCCACGCGTTGAGGGAGCCACAGCGGCCAATACACCGTACCATAGACTGGGCTACAGCAGAGATGGAGATGACAAAAGAAATAACATTTTACTTTAAATTAGGAATGTCATATAAAGATATAGTGCGGTCTTTGGCATTAAGACATGGGTACGTTATAAAGATAAGCGCATTCTTAGACTTTTTTTGTCGCACGCATATTTAGGGACCGTCTCAAAATTACATGCGACATTGGCATAAACGTTTCTAACTTCAATAGCATTTGAAGACAATGACTTACAGTCATAAAACCAATTGTACATTGTTCACCCAGGTCTCATGTATGATGCACACCTTTTAGATTTTTAATATTTGTTACAATAAACTGCTAAATCATATGCAAATATTGTAGGCCTATTTCACATACTGTATGGGATCATACACAAAATATGACAATATTTAAAGCTCAATATCATTTGAAGACAATGACTTAGTCATAAAACCAACTGTATATTGTTCATATAGGTCTCATGTATGATGCACACCTTTAATATTTTTGATATTTATGACAATAAACTGCTAAATCATATGCAAATATTGCTATGAATTTCACTACTGTATGGGATCATATACAGAATATGACAATATTTAAAGCTCAATAACATTTGAAGACAGTGACTTACAGTCATAAAACCAACTGTACATTGTTCATATAGGTCTCATGTATGATGCACACCTTTAATATTTTTGATATGTATGACAGTAAACTGCTAAATCATATGCAAATAATGCTATGTATTTCACTACTGTGTGGGATCATATACAGAATATGACCACATTTAAAGGTCAATAGCATTTGAAGACAATGACTTACAGTCATAAAACCAACTGTACATTGTTCATCTAGGTGTCAGGTATGTGGCAGTAGTGAAATATGCCTACAATATTTGCATATGATTTAGCAGTTTGTTGTCATAAAAATCTAAAAGGTGTGCATCATACATGAGACCTGGGTGAACAGTGTACAGTTGGTTTTATGACTGTAAGTCGTTGTCTTCAAATGCTATTGAAGTTAGAAATGTTTATGCCAATGTCGCATGTAATTTTGAGACGGTCCCTAAATATGCGTGCGGCAAAGTCTAAGAATGCGCTTCATGTGTCTTTCACTTATAACGTACCCATGTCTTAATGCCAAAGACCGCACTATATCTTTATATGACATTCCTAATTTAAAGTAAAATGTTATTTCTTCTGTCATCTCCATCTCTGCTGTAGCCCAGTCTATGGTACGGTTACAGTCAGTGCCGGCCCGAGCCTTTTGGGGGCCCTAAGCAGAATTTGATTTGGGGGCCCCCTCCCACCACGCGGAGTCACCTGTGCTTGACGATAATTGACACAATGTCACTCTATAATGTTACATTATAAATTAATACAATGAGGTTATGTATTAATACAAAATAAATAGCCTACTTAATAAAAAATAGATACTTAAATAAAAATGTTTTAACTTTTTCTTTACTCTTTTACTAACTCTTTGAAACTTCTGAAAACAAACTGTCAAAAAACATATTAAAAAAAAATTATTTGCAAAATATCCTCCAACGTTTTGCAACCCTTTGCAGTTTGAATGATGTCTTATATGAACATGACGGAGTATGTGTTTATGTTTCCACTGTTCGATCGCGTCCGCGCCTCACACACACACACACACACACACACACACAACATAGGCTATTCCAGCACTGCAATCTTGACATCGCAGCCTGTTCGTTATAGCCGTAATAAAAAATACTAATAAAATAGTCAAACTAACATATAAAAATTACACTGCTCTTTTTAAATAGTCAGTAGTAGCCTACAATTCGTACCATTCAGTGCTGCGTATAAGCACCGCTCCACTGTGATGTTTCCAAGCACATTTTTGCGCATGTGAAGAGAATGATTTTTTCCCTCGATATTGGATTTCAAGCACATTTTTGCGCTTGTGAAGAGGATGATTTTTTCCCTCGATATTGGAACGTGGGTGAAGTACAAAGAAGCCTATAATAAATAATAGTTTACCATCCAAATCCATCACGAATGTTGAAACATTTTGATTCTAATGAGAGAGATCCGCTTTCACTTTCGCTTTAAATTATTTCGTTTTGGCTTGTTTATAGTTATTTTTTTATTCTTGTTCTGTTCTGAATATCATTAAATTTAAAGGATAAATCATTGATCAAATCAAATTTGTGTGAAATGGCTTAACATTAGGCTACCGTGACTTTGCGCACGAATTTTATGCACGCGAGGTTATGCGCATATGACTCAAACACTGGCAGACACAGCAGCAGTTGTAGGCAGGTATATTGATCATGAAATCAGAATTTTCTTGTCTTGAATTATTAATCCATTCATTAATTTATGTCACTTGTTTAATTTAATTAGGCCTAATATGTAAAAAAAAAAAAAAAAAAAAACTCGCTTGGGGGCCCCCTGGTGGCGAGGGGGCCCCAAGCAGCCGCTTAGTTCGCTTATGCCTCGGGCCGGCCCTGGTTACAGTATTGGCCGCTGTGGCTCCCTCAACGCGTGGCCACGACATAATGATGTCGTTACCTCAACAAAATGATCTCGTGGCCACGAGAAAAATATATCGTTCCCTCAACATATGATCTCGAGGCCACGACTTTGCATCGCGTGGCCACGACATAATGATGTCGTTACCTCAACAAAATGATCTCGTGGCCACGACTTAATATGACGTTCCCACGAGATATTATGACGTTCCCACGACTTAATATCACGTTCCCACGAGTTTATATGTTGTGGCCACGACAAAAATAAGTGAACCGAACATGTCCCCTCCCGGTCACCGTAGGAATCAGACCATAAAATGAAACCTTCGATTCCTGTGTGCGCATTTTAATGTGATTTCAAACCATTTTCAAGAACAAGAAAACGCGAAAGAGAACTCAATTCGGCACTCGTGCGGCACGCTGCTTTCTTTGCGCACACAGCTGCCTCTCATTTAGTGCGCGATACTGAAGTGAGTTATAGTACGCGTCTTGTGCTTAAACGCACAAATACACACAAAACTATGTCAAAATATTCTCGTAAACACAGTCGGTTTTGTCTTAAGTGAACATAAACAGTGTGCAAGTGTAACAGTATATTGGATCCTGCATGAGCCCTTAAAGCGACAGCAGCCTAATAAACCTGCTGTAGTCTGTGTAATTAACGTTAATTAAAGAACAAAAGAAAAATAAAATCACTCACTGATCTTGACAGAATAACTTTTGTAACTTTAATAAGGAATAATCAAAGTTTTATTTATGAAAAGAACACTATGCAGTGTTATTTTACATTTGATTACAATTTCTGTACCTGAACTTTCTTTAGTTGTATTTTTTTTGTGCTATTGATAATTTGTTTATTTGTTCTTATTTTATTTCTGTTTACTTGTCTTTAATATGCTTTTACCTTACTGGAATCGATAAGCAGAATTGGAATCACTAAAATTACCAAACCCTACTTACCAACAAACCAAATATCCCTTACATAAACATACAAAAAAGGACTGTTGTGTTACCATGGTACAGTGATGTATAAGATGGTAACATCATATCTTATGGTATTCACATCGTACTTAAAAAATACCTTGGTATTACCAATGCCAAAAAAGCATGTTAATACGATATGTTAAAACATACCAACACAGTGTGTTTGTCTCAGGTCAGATGTTTTGACTAGCGCACATCTGGCCAACGCTCTTCCAGCAACTCAAACGCCCTAAAACGTGCCCGGAGACACGCTGTTACCGTGATAAACCACTCTCGTCTGTCATCCGTCCATCATGCACCTCTCCACACCTTTCTCTAGATCTCCCCATCAACACTTTAAGGTGATAAACTTGTGCTTGTGCGTCTCTCTCATTGTTTGCTCAGCCAACCACGGTTGACCCGCTGCACACCGTTTACACATAATGATGTTGACTGGAACGCAATCATTTACCCACAAAGATAAACCGTTTCCTTTAACACAGAATGAGAGCATAAATGCTGGTGGGAATTGCTCAGTAATGGGGGCCATTTTGGAGGTGCGTTGCCCGCTGCTTGCTCACCTTGTTGCCAGGGCAACGGATGCAGCTGCTGGAATAGGTTGTTATGAGTCAGGAGAGATTGGAAAAGATGATGATTTGTTTCTCTCTTTTGCTTATTAAACTCAGTATGCAGCTTCCGCTCTCGTTCTTACAGAAACATCATGTTTCGGTTGTTCTGTTCTGATTTATTCAAGGTCTGCAAACGATTTATGATATTAAGAATAATATTAAAAGGTTGATGCATAAGCACAAATAGCAAACCCTTTTTTAATTTTTATGATAAATGTTATGCAACATACTTGGTTTGGCCATTACGTTTGATGTGTTGATTATGTATGTGCATTTACTCTCCACAAAAACTGTCCCCAGTAGTGAGTTAAAATGATAAACCTTCCTTTGAATATGTCCAAATTTGTAAAAAAAACAGCCTGTAGTCATTATTATTAGTTTAATAAGACTAATAGGAGTCTATGTTATTCATTTAGACAGCAACATGAAAATATGTGCGTTTCATACCTGTGTGAGTGTGCGAAGAGCGTCAACGTAAGATTGTTCAGTGTCCAGTAAAGTCATCATCACATGTCTTCTCATATCCTGTAGAGAGAAATATGTCAATAACGTCACATAAAACACATTTACATATTACAAACAATATTTTTTAAATACATTTTAAATCAAATAAATATAAACAAAGGCATATAAATACAAATTAAGATAAATAAATAAATATCTACGACAAATACATGTAGACACAATCCTAGAGACTCAAGTACAGGCCTACACAAAACTTCAACGCCCTTAAAAACAAAAGTAACCACAGTTTAGACCAAAATACTACAATTAGTACATTTATTAGAGGTGTTTGACACTTTTCAAAGTTACTTTTTAAAACCTCTAACATTTAAAGTATCAAAAACTTTGCATTGCACGAAAGATTCCTCAAGTCACGTGTCTTGATAAGGAGAGATCCCGTTCTCATCCCAAGGCGTCATATACTGACGCTTTTGACATTTCGTCTACATCGAACACACATGGCACCCTTTAGCGTCAATATGAGACGCAGATAGATATGGGCCAGAAGGCGCCTCCTAGCGGTCTAACCCTAACCCTACACCAGACCTAAACCTACCCATGACCGAACAAAGCTCTGTGCATGTCATATTGACGCTAAAGGGTGCCATGTGCGTTCGATGTAGACGAAATGTCAAAAGCGTCAGTATATGACGCCCTAGGATGAAAACGCGTTGTTTAGGCTACGTACGTTCAGACTGTCAGCTAAAATCCGATTTTTTGTGAATATCCGATTAGAATCCGATCACAGCAGGTGCAAGTGTGAAAGTAAAAAATAATCAAATATCAATCAAATATAATCAAAAAAGATTTTACGCATCTGTTTTGAGCTACTTACATATGTGGTTTGAAATCCTGTTTAAATAGCATTTCTGGAAATCTGTTTCAGTCTGACCGTTCTAATCGGATTTTGCGTGATTTATGTCACTTTCTCACGCCACGTAAAACGTAAACATGTCAGACGTTGTTTTAGGAAACATGCTGAAAGTCGTCGCAGAAACAAGGCTGTTGTTGCAAAGTGCCGTACGAGCAGAAAATTACAATATAACTGAGACATGTTTTGAGATCGGTGGAGACGACAGAACAGAAAACGTAGTAGTTCCAGTGTGGCGGCTACATATTGTCATGTAAATAGGCCGTATAGCCTACCTACCAATGCTACGTCATTGCCACAGAAACCACAGAAATGCAGATATTCCAGAAAATAAAAAGAGTGCCACGGGACACACAAATCAGATCTGAACAGTTGTGATAGGCCAACACTGTGTGGACAGTGATTCATTTAGAGATTCCAGTCAGATATACACACATAATCGGATTTGGACTGACAGTGCGAACATCGCCCAAGAGAACAAAATATTAGATCAACTATTTTCACTTGGGGTAGAACAAACTAGAAACCACCCAGAACACCCTAGTTACCACATAGCAACCTGGTAAACACAAGTCTTAAAGGAACACTCCGACTTTTTGGGACTTTAGCTTATTCACAGTATCCCCCAGAGTTAGATAAGTCCATACATACCTTTTTGGGCGGAGTGGCTACTTGGGCGGAGTGATTAGCGCAGCACACAAGACGCCCTGTTGATGGTTCCGTAAACAAAGTAGCCACTCCGCCCAAGTAGCTGTGCTCCTACGCCTAGTGAGAATATAGTTCCCAGTATTTATACGATTAAAAATGGTCTCTGTCTCATATAGCCTTGTTATTTGTGCACGCTGTGACTATACAGATCACAACATGTAAATAGGAAAATGTTTGCATTATTTTGTCACTTATTGGGATTAGTATGCTACCTTATCCATTTACATCCAGTCTTTGTGCTAAGCTAGGCTAGCAGTGGGTGCATCAAATAACACTTACTGAACGCACAGAAATAAAAAAGGTATGTATGGACTTATCTAACTCTGGGGGATACTGTGAATAAGCTAAAGTCCCAAAAAGTCGGAGTGTTCCTTTAAGCAATCTCTTAGAAACACCCTGGCAACCATTCACAGCACTGTAATGGTGCTTTTACTCAGTATTTACTCACATTCTCTTAAGGAACATAAACATCTAATACTCATTATGATTTCAAAGCAGTCAAGAATGCATTATGGTATTTTGGTGGTGTAAAGGAAACAATTTATAATGAAGTGCTCAAAATAACAAGAGTTTCCTGTTTACTAGTCTGTGTCAGCCACTGAGCCAAATATGTGTATGTTTCCATCTCTGAGAAGATAACCTTCACTAACCACTGTGAATCAGTCCTGACCGACACTACACAACAAACACATCTGAGTGAGAGAGAGGCATTTAAAGAGAAAAACTGATAATGGACAGGGTGTGCTGTTCTTTCATGGTTAAGTTTGTTAGCCAGCATCCGGAAGGCCTGCGTTACAGATCTGTTCTGAAATGCCTAGCTCAAACACGCAGTGTGACATGGATGTAATTGGAAAAGGAAGTCACGTGCAGCGAATGCCGCACAAAGTCACGTATACCATGAAGCGGGCTGAAGGAGAACGAACGTTTTAGGATTCCTCCAAATAATCCAACTTTGTTTTAAACTGGTTCCTGGGAACATAGACTCCAACTGTTTACAGAAGCACTCTAACAAGTTCAGAAGAGTTTATTTCTGAAAGAATGTCAGTAACATCCCACAAAAAGGTCATTACAAAATCAATCCCAAAAATGTGTTTGTTCATTCTAAATGAAATAACATGCAAGAGACAAAAGATGTGCACAGGAGAGAATATAGAGTTGTGCTAAAAAGTTTACATACCCTTTGCAGAATCTGCTAAATGTAATTTTTTTTGTGATCTATCACATCTAACATAAGAGTTTGTGTTTACATAATATATACACAGACACATACAATATATATATATATCTAACTTTAATCACATATTTATATATACATACTTGTATGCACAAACTCTTATGTTAATCATGATGAATCGATTTGACAGCACTTTTTTTCTCTCATAAAAATGGCATGATATTTTTTATTTAGCACTTTCCTGAATAAGCTGTTTCACATAACAGATGTTCACAAAATAATGAATTTAGTGTGACAAGATGGATCTCAAAATCATACAGTCACTACTGTGGAAATGGTTCAAACTTGCAGAAGATGCTGGAAAACTGAAGAATGTGAAGGATCTGGAGGATTTTTCTGAAGAACATTGGGCATTTTAACTACTCAGGACAAACAAGGGACTCGTGAACAACCACCACAACACACACAGTCAATACTGTATTAATAGTACTAATACTCTAAACTAAAACCATTTTAAATGGTATTTATATGGCTTACGAGGTATTACAGAAAGAAAGAAAAAAAGAAAGAAGCATGTGTGCTTGTATCTCAGATTTATGCTCATGCCATCCAGTTCATTTTTCTCTCATATAGAGCAGCCGGTTTGACAGACACTAACCAGCATGCTGTCTTGGTCGACACGTCCGGCTCTAAACTGCGCTAAACAAACCTGCTGACCTGCTGTTTAGTTCCTCAAGCAGGCCGACACAGAATCTAGTTACCTTTCCCCTCAAGACAAATCAAACTGCCACACGCAGGGTGAGCACATGGACAGGAAGATCTGTATACGCTGCAAGGTATTTTAAGAGATTGAGCCTTTGCCTGAACTTGGTCCTAAATAAAAATTGGTAATAAAAACGCATTTAAACTGCATTTAGACCGAAATGCTCTCTGGAGTCTCATCAGGGGGCCAGAAATGTGCCCAGCAGCTCCAACAGCATGTGTGGCAGCCGTTAAAGATGTCCCAAAAGAGTATTTCTGAAATGCCCTGATGAGAAAGACACGGCTTGACATTCAGTCACATGCACAGGACTGCACAGAGGATCTTGGAAAGGTTACTCTATTAAAACTAATATTGAGATGAAAAAAGCTAAACATCTACTATAAATGAGACTAAAATATGAATAAAAACATTTACAATCGAACCCATGAACTTGCCTTTGCAAGAACCATCCTCCACTGTTTACAAACTACACAAACTAAACTTACAAAATTAAACTGGTGATTCACTGTAAAAAAATAAATATATTTTCATTTTATTTTCTTTTGTCAAGTAAACTTAATTTTTTAATTTCAATTAACTAAATCAGGTAACTTACTTTTTGAAGTTGTACATACATGTAAATGAGATAAAACCATTTGATGGAAATCAAAACTAACTACATTAAAAATGAAAAAAA
Organism: Scardinius erythrophthalmus; assembly: GCF_964197995.2. NCBI lineage: Eukaryota > Metazoa > Chordata > Actinopteri > Cypriniformes > Leuciscidae > Scardinius > Scardinius erythrophthalmus. The sequence goes on along the minus strand of NC_138228.1, from coordinate 21,959,772 downwards.
AACGAAAAAAAGTTTCGGTGAAAGTTTTGGCAAATTAGAGTATGAAATCTTCTTTCAGTAGAACTACATGCATGCCAGTACAACAATCTCATGAACACACAAAAAGACCATTAAACATTTTATTTATGCCTCAAATAATCTTAACGCGATTACATTGGTCACAACAGTAACAGACACACGGTTTTTAACTGCAAGAATCTAATTCATTTAAACATCAACAAAGCCCATGGACATTCTTGCCATTTGGCTTACATAATGTCAAAAGGTGCCTTGTGCACCCGTCCCATAGCTGTTCTCCTGATGCATTATAGGGCAGCTTTATTATAATAAAATCACATTATGAATCCAGGAACATCCAAATGCATTTCTTGGAAAGACCAGGTCGCGCAGAGCAGGAGAACATGAAGCTCACTGGGGCAAAATAAATAAAATAATTCTCTAATAAGCAAATGTTCATGGCAGCTCATGTGTGGGACATGTTGTGCTGCATAAACATGAGATGGAGGAAAAAACACAAAAACAATGACCAAATTTCAAGAGCCAAGAAAATGAACTTATATTAGGGTCACATTCACATTATTGAAACTTTACTATGGATTCATATTTTTTTGCTACTATCCATGCATTTTACGCATTGAGAGACCATCAAATCATTATAAAAAATGTTCATGTTTTCAAATCTCAACAAAGTTTTGTTCTTTACTCACTGAAATTGAAACGGAATAATCAGGGAACTGAGTGAAATACTTCAGACTGCATGCTAAAGAGAATAAACACCAATCCAATTGTAAAACTTCACTGGGTTAGTGAAGATCGTTCAACGTGTTGGTTTTGATGGACATTTTATACACAAACTACATTTTCTGAGTCTCGCATCATTGATTTTAATATTTTCATTTTTTATTTATCCTATTTTGTTTTCTGGACTGTTCTTTTTTCATAATTTTGGCAATAGATGAACTATTAAATCAGTGATCTTGAGATGAGTCCCTGAAGTCGTGAAGTCGTCCAATTTGACTCTCATATGCTTATATATATATATATATATATATATATATATATATATATATATATATATATATATATATATATATATATATATATATATATATATATAACATGATTTTTAAAACATGTAGCTTGACCAGCTGTTTAAAAGATTAAGGCGATTATCAAAGTTTGATAAAATGTTTAATTTTCAATTAAAATGTGATTTGTTTTATATAATTACCCCTTAACAGATTCACAATAAAAATAAAACACAAACTAAACTAAACTAAAACTAAACCACTTGAACACACTGATAAACACACACATCCAATCAAAATAAGAATTTCCTGTTTACTGTGTGACCGCTCACTACACCAAAAATGTTTATGGAAGTAAACTAAACCACGAAAAAAACCCTTAAACTTTAGTTCCAAGTAGAATGGTGACTAATCAACTACTACACCAGAACTGACCTGGGGCATTTTTTTAAATCATTTATTCACAGACAGCAGTCAGACTTGACAGAGTATTTACAGTTATTTTACATGAATGAAAGCAAGGCAGCGCGAGATATTCAAACCTGTTTTGCCCACATGAGCACCACGGCTGTGCTGGAGTAAATGTTCTAACCATTAGGCCACTGCTTCAGTATAGTATTTAAACCTCCCCAAAATGCTCTACAGATCTGAAAACAACCATCCATTTTATCTAAATACCCATGTGTGACTTTGATTTACACTCATCAAGGTAATGAGATCATAGTGCAGAGGTAAACGGCTGTTTGAGGTTCTGGCTGTAGCGTTTGATTGGTTTTTATTAGCAGAGTGTGTTTGAGTTATGAGAAGATCTCATTTCCTTCTAAAGATCGCTCTGCTAGAGGCCTGAGATATAACGTGCACTGTAGTTAAACATGCTATTTCTGCCAACCGCTGCGTCTTCGATAGAAAAGAACACACTTTACCGCATCTTGAATAGAGCAGGTGGAATCTGTCATTTGATCCCCCATCGCCAATCAAATCAACCTCCCTTTGATCTGATCAAAAACGCTTACCGGTCGCTAGTCACAACGAGAAAATTCTGCACGGTTAATCATGAAAGAAGGGCGGAGAACGTTCAAGCGTTACATGGGAATTTGTCTGCTGGATGCAGTTCAAGCAGGTGCTGTAGGTGTTCTGGTCAGCTTGCTACAGGTACAGGTGCTGTGGCGTACTAGTTAAAGCATAGCTAGTAATCAAAGCTTGCTGATTTTAATTGGTACATGAGGTATAATCATTGTGCCCTTTAGGATAGGGTTAAAGCATCTGCTCTATGACTACTTATTATGATATAATTCAATCAAAGCTAAAAACTTGTCATAGTTTTTCTTGCAATCCCTGAAAGTATCACAAAAAAAATAATAATAATTGACATGAAACAAATATTTTGCATACCTAAAATATTATGCCCAAAAAGTATATTTTACACAAGTAAAATACTGAACTGAATGAATGATTAAACATCTGAATACAAAAAATTTGACAAAAAAAAACATGCAGTCTGTGACCACACTGTAAAAAAAATATTTTCATGATTTAGCACATCTTTTTTTCTTTTGTCAAATCAACTTAGAAAATATGGTTCAGAATCAGACACCATAATATTTTGAGTTTCTGTTGATTAAACTGATCTCCATTGTTATAAACTCACATTTCAATGAACTTAAAATTAAGGCAAGCAGGTAGCTTACTTTAAAGATCCCATACTGTACACCCCTCTGGAGTTTTATTTTAGATTTTGATGTCCTTAAAGCCGCTAGGGGTCGCTAACCTCTTACAATAACAAAGGCGTATGTTGATGACGCATTAGTGGAATTATGGAACTTGCCGTCATGACGAAGGATCTAAAAATGTTTTACGGATGAGTGAATACATTGATGTTTTTAACATGACTGTGGTATGAAGCAGGTCGCGATTGCTAATGAGAGAGAGATATCAACATTAGAATAACATACTGGTCATATTCTATGATTTCATCATGCTGAGCTTTAAAACATCGATTAGTTTTATGTACATTTGCTCACCTCTACATTTACAAGTTAGTCGCGGATGTGGAGCTCTCGGCATCTTGAAAACGCCACGCTGATATTGATCCTTGTTTTAGTTCTCCTTTTGTCCCAAAGTCTGCTTGACATGGTCCATAATGTTTGAACGAAACAACAGCGTGAGCGTGCCGCTAGACGTAATGTGGTTGTCCACGTCTGTCGCCATGGTTACTATTGCAGTACGAGCGGAAACCAGGGATAACGCAGCTATTACGTCATTGACAGGCGACAAGTGGGACAGGGCGACAGGGACGAGCCATTATTTGAAATTGGAATTTCTCAGAAATTAAAAATCTTTGGGAACTTTTGGGATATTTTAAGTACACAACTGCAGGAAATATATCACACACACACAAACCATCTCATATTTTTACAGCTCCTTTTTCAGGAGCTCTGCTAAGAACAGGTTGATTTTGGCCAGTCTAATTAATATTCATGAGCCTCTCTTCTGAGTGACTTACGGCCAGGCCAACCACAGGTAACTAGGGTCATGTACGCTGGAGTCTGCTGTGGCTAGGCGATGCTCAGAAGTAAGGTAAGTAAAACACCTGTAATGATGGACATTGCTGAGGGAAATGTTATCGGGCCTTATATGTTAGAGGCGGACTAAGACCCCGAATCGGCAACGACAGGAAACAACCAACCACCTCCTCAAACGTGTTTACAAAAGCGTTTTTTTTTTTTTTACTTTCGGCGTTGCTGCACACAGATTTAACGTTAACATTCATTTAAACTGTCTGCAAACAAACTCAGACTTTTGAAGTATCGTTACCCATGCGAGTACACTAAACGTTAGTTTCTGTTAGCAAAACATAAGACACAGAGACTTAGTGAACTCAATCTCACCGTCTTTAACTCAATAAAAACAACATACAGCATACACCAGTGTCTGTAACTTAGGAAAACAAACAACATATTTTGTCTTGTTTCCAGCTGATATTCTATCAAAGCTTGTGGCAACCATAGACTGAACAAAACAACACGTCAGCATCAACTTAGCAACACGTTAGTGTTGCATATCCGTTTACAAACTATAATATACATAAAAGGTGTTAGAAGTTTATTTACGGCTTTCGAATTTGAGGTCGGACCCAATGATGGAGGGACGCGATGTTGTCTGGGGTTGGGCAATAGGAGGGAGGGACGGTGGGCAGTGTTCGGGGTGGTGAGTTGACTGAAGGCGGTGACTGAGTAGTTCTGATGTCACATTTTTACGGAAGTCACAACGCCTTCTGAAAAGGCACAGCTACTTTATGCAGGCTGTGTGCATTTGTCTGTGGAGTGACTGTTTTTAAACTTATATGGTAGTTACAAAGCCCCTAGACATCTGTTATATAAAAAAAGCCAGAAAATTTCAATATGGAACCTTTAAGTTAAACCAACATTTTTTTTGTTGTTGTTTTTTTTACAGTGGATGTGTTCAATTCATGAAAAGGGATTTTTTTTCTAATGTGCTGATTCTTTTAAATGAATGAATAAATTCATGATTCATCACAAATAAAAAAGGTAAAGATAAAAATAAAGTATTGTGTAGAAATAAATTTTAGTTTAGTTATATAATAATTTATAAATATAAATAAATATTAAATATAAATACTATTTATAATAGTATATATATATATATATATATATTAGGGCTGTCAAACGATTAATCGCGATTAATCGCATCCAAAATAAAAGTTTGTGTTTACATAATTTATGTCTGTGTACGGAGTATAATTATTTTCTATATATAAATACATACACACACATGCATCATATATATTTAAGAAAATGTGTTATTTATATATAAAATATTTATATATAATATAAATTATATATAATATAAATATATATACACAGTATATACATGCAAATATTTCTTAAATATATACATGTATATGTGTGTATTTATATATAGAAAATAATTATACACCGTACACACACATGTATTATGTAAAAACAAACTTTTATTTTGGATGCAATTAATCGCGATTAATCGTTTGACAGCCCTAATATATATATATATAATAATAATATATAATTTAACATATATTAAAACAATATTATTAAATACATTTTTGATGTAAATTTTAAATTAAGTAATTTCACGTCATCCAACAAATGACAAGCAATATAGTGGAGTCTGCAAAACAAGATAAGTCTTAAAAAAGTTTTAAAAACACATCTCGAGACCCACGCATCTCAACTAGTCATTCAGAAAATCCCCCAACTTGTCCAACAATTTTATTAAAAATATGCAGTCTTGCACATCCCTGGCAGAAATGCAGGAGAGAGAGAGACAGAGAGAAAACAGAACATTGCTTTGAAAATGCACTAAGCTAGTTGCCTAGCACCAGACATCAGTTCTCAGCCCCCTCCACACCATAGATGATTTCTACTGTCGTCATTCCCTGCGATCACAAGAGCTGAAATCACACAGCCTTTCAACACTTTCACAAAGCCAGCTCTTTCCTCTCTCCTCTCAATCCTTCCCCCGGTTCTTCTCTAGTTCTTCCCCAGCAAAAGGTCTTCATTGACTAGCTTTCAGATAAAAAAAATTGGAGTCCTGGAGAGCTTCTTCAAAAAGGTTATGCAACTATGACAATGATTCCAGCAAAAGCCATGCGTGTCAGGTTGACGTAGTCTGATCACTTTCCATTTGCAATATTGATCAAAACAAATTTTCAAAACAAGCAAAAGAGAAAAAAACCCATCTAACTATACATGAATAAACAATTAAACTAAGCAATAAAATAAGATATGCATTTCCTCAGCCCATGGCTATTTTCAAGAGACCAAAACAATGAAAATCTCACTATTGCAACTGTACTCATAAGACCGATATAGGGCCCTATTTTAATAACCTAAGCGCATGGTCTAAAGCGCACGGCGCAAGTGCACTTAGGGCGTATCCAAATCCACTTTTGCTAGTTTAACAACGGGAAAAATAGTCGGTGAACCCGGCGCATGGTCTAAAAGAGTTGTCCCTATTTTTTTAATAAGTAATGGGTGTGTTTTGGGCGTAACGTGCAATAAACCAACCAGAGTTTCATCCCCCATTCCCTTTAAAAGCCAGTTGCGGATTCACTATTTACATGGCGGAATTTGCAAGCGGAAAAACTGAACGCTTCTCTAGCGAGGAAACGGATCTGCTCGTGCACAAAGTTAAAGCGTACAAGCAGACCATCTACAGGACAAAGTGTACGCACATTGCAAAAACTAACAAAAACACTTGCGATTGCGCTGGGTGTATAGGGTCCATTCTGTCTTTGTTTATCTCAAAGAAATGGGGGCAAATCTCAAGCAATACATGAAAAAAAGCCCAATGATTCACACACTGTCTCTGCGAACGGACACGAATGATCCCTCATATTGTGTGGCTTGGGTGCCATTGCATTTCTAAGCAATCAGACTTTTACATTTCATCTGGGAAAAGATAACTAGGTGAAAAAAAATTCCCAAACTTACATTTCAGGAGGGACTAAATATCAGACATTTGACCATTAAGGAAACCCTCGCAAGCAGATAGAAACCATCTAGAAACATACTAATAACCATCTATAGAAGAGAGTAGTTGCACAGGCAAGCACACCATCCATGTCGGTACCACACGCTCAATGCCAGCTCTGCCTGGCCTTTACAAAAACAGGTCATGGGATCACAGCCAGTTGGCTATTTCTGTCTGGAGTAGAACATTCACAAGCAATAAACACACTGAGAAAGAGCATAGCAGACTAAAACAAAGCCAAAAATGAGCATAAAGAAAAGAAGAGGAGACGGAAAGTAAAAACAGCGTTAATATACAAGAACATGAGGTTAGTTTGTAATTGCAGAATGCCACAAGTCTGGAAAAACAAACGTTACTGGCTGCAGTGGAACCAAAAAAATGAACCAATCATCTCGTAGACACACCAGTCAGTGATGAACCTGTTTATGTGCCATTTGCGAGGTGTAAGACAGTCTTAAGACAGACGCCCACAGGGTCACTGCAGACAGATAAATCCCCTCAGTGTCTGGACATAATCCAAAGACGCTCCTCTCAGCTCGGTCATGTCAATGGAGTGAGGGAGGGAGGAGGGTTTAACACACACACACACACACACACACACACACACACACACACACACACACACACACACACACACACACACACACACACACACACACACACACACACACACACACACGTGTGCAGGTACAGAGCAGAAGAAGACGGTGGTCTCTCTGCCTAATCTCATGATTCAACCAGCCTTTTTAGTCGCTCTAATTCTATTAAGGGTGAGAGGAGGATAACCTGCTGCAGGAGAGAGACAGATAGAGTGAGAGAGATAGAGAGAGAGACAGACAGAGACAGAGAGACATGAACCTGCAGACGACAAAACACAGAAAAAAAAACTAGAGTGGAAGAAAGAAAATCTATCCACCACATACCGACCTGTCTGTCTGTCTGTCTGTCTGTCTGTCTATCTATCCATGCACCCATCAACCTGTCTGTTCATCTATCCATCCATCCATCCATCCATGCATCGACCTGTCCATCCATCCATCCATCCATCCATCCATCCATCCATCCATCCATCCATCCATCCATCCATCCATCCATCGACCTGTCTGTCCATCCATCCATCCATCCATGCATTGACCTGTCTGTCCGTCCATCCATCCATCCATCCATCCATGCATTGACCTGTCTGTCCGTCCATCCATCCATCCATCCATCTATCTGTCTGTCTGTACATCCATCCATCCAACCTGTCTGTCCGTCCATCCATCCATCCATCCATCCACCCACCCATCCATCCTGCCTGTCTGTCCATCCATCAACCTGTCATTCCATCCATCCATCCATCCTGTCTGTCCATCCATCCATCAACCGACCTGTCTGTCTGTCCTTCCATCAATCCATCCACCGACCTGTCCGTCCGTCCGTCCGTCCGTCCATCCATCCATCCATCCATCCATCCATCCACCGACCTGTCTGTCCATCCATCCATCCATCCATCCATCCATCCATCCATCCATCCATCCATCCGTCCATCCATCAATCCACCGACCTATCTGTCCATCCATCCATCCATCCATCCATCCATCCATCCATCCATCCATCCATCCATCCGTCCATCCATCCGTCCATCCATCAATCCACCGACCTGTCTGTCCGTCCATCCATCCATCCGTCCATCCGTCCATCCATCCATCCATCCATCCATCCATCCATCCATCCATCCATCCATCCATCCATCCATCCATCCATCCATCCATCCATCTATCCCCAACCTGTCTGTCTGTCTGTCTGTCTATCTATCTATCTATCTATCGACAGTCTTAAGAGAAACAAAAAATGAAAAAGGCAATATAAGAGAAGGACAGATGAGTAAACAGGGGGTAAAGGAGTAAAAGACCTTGACAATGAAGTGTCAGAAACGTAGATGCTTTCTCACAATGAAAACAACAAACCCAAACAAACACGACAACAGGTTTAGACAACAAAAATGATCAGTGGTCTCTTCCGTAAGGGTCGTACCTCAGCATTGGTCTGAGGGGCGCCCACGCCTCCCCCAACCCTGTTTCCATTGGGCTCGACAGCGACGGACCTGTCCACCTCTTCGCCCGCCCCTCCGCCTCCATCATCACTGGGGCTCTCTCTACCCTCCTGCATCTCCTCCAAGGCGATGGTGAACTGGGCGAGGGTCCGTACCATCTGCAGCATGCGACACGAGTCCCTCGCCCCGCAGGTGACTGCGATCGACACCCCCACCCCAAGCCCCCCAACCCGACAGCTCGATCACCTCCACCAGGAGAAAAGCAGCAACAGGCGCTAGAGAGTCAGAACCCTTCCATAAGAAATACTTTGCAAAAAAACAACTCCGGTTTAAATCCAAAACTGTAAAAATCCAAAGTTGGAGGGCGAATGTGCTTCATCCCCATTTAAAACTTTGAGCAGTGTTGTTTGTTTCGCCTTCTGAGGCAGGTAGAGACGATGACAGAGAGAGACAGTAAACAGAGAGACTGCAGAAAGAGATCAGTGTGTAATGAAAGGCAGCAGACAGGCACCAGCTGAACGCAGCTCACCAACAGCACCGAGCAGCCGAGCTCAGAGCACCGCTCACAGACCTGACCAATCCATGACCGATCCCACAATGGATAATTGGATTGGCTCAGCCTGGTGAGGATGGGAACTTAGAGGTGTGGCTTTGTCTCCATGGCAACAAGGAGGTGGGAACTTCAGTTACTGACAGATAGACTCTCCATACAGTTTACAGCACTATGATTACACACATAGACAAGAAGAAAGAAAGCAAAAAGATCATAATTGATGTTTATATATATTTCAATGTTAATATATGATAGTAATAATGCAAATGTATCATTTTACCATGGTATATATAAAAAAATATGGTATTACCATGGTGGATAAGCAAAAAAACATTGTATTACCAGGGTAAATGTCCAAAAAACATGATATTACCATAGTGAATGTCCGAAAAAAGGGTAATCCCAGAGTAAATGTCATAAAACATAGTATTACTAAATGCATTTTAGGGAATATTAATGAACAACTGAACAAACAACAACTGAACAAGATATAGGCCTACTTTCTACAACTTTTAAAAAACATTTCCCAAATATACACAACATTTCTCTTTCTAATCAGTACCAGATTCTCACTTTCTCTCTCTTTCTTCCTCCATTCTTCACATTTAAATCCCCTGCAGGGTTATTTTTAAGCTGAGAGGTTTTTCAGCACATTTTTGGGACGGTGGAAGCCATTAGCAGCAAGTGCATGTGCGCAGATGCATTATTGACGTGGAGAGAGCCGCTTTCATCACCCTTGACAGAACAACGAAAGCGATCACCTGAAAAGAAACACAACTGCTCCACTTACATCCTCCACATCTTTACTGTGAAAGAGCCAAAGCTTTTGTGGTGCGCATACGCCCATGCTTGACCAATTACCTAAGAATTAAGTTCTCTCTAAGCCGTTTCTTTCAACGGACATTTACAGGGATGTTACAAACCAGTAGCTGACTGAACTCAACAGAGATCTACATTGTGTAATATAATCTTTTATGAGGTATTTTCACCAAAGTTACATATTTTCTTCATGCCCTAGAATAGCTTGAATGTAACTCTAAACCCTTGCCTCTAAACACTCGGTTCTATGAATATGCAAATTAACCCCGTCTCCACTCACTCACACCAGCTCAGAGATCCACTCGTTGACGATCACATGTTGACGTGATTGGTTACAGGATAGTTTGTGACATCAAAAACACCAGCGATTTCAAACTGCGATTTGGTTCACTACAGTTTTAAAGAGAAAATACACAGCGATGGTGCTGACTTATGAATTTGCACATGGTTTGTCTTAAGTCATATTAAAAACACCACAGACATATAAACAACATTGTAAGCTTCAATTTTCACCACAGGGGGACTTTAACTAAACTATACCATGGTATATTTTTCAAGCACCATGTAAACACCATGGTACATGAACATGGGATTTATTCAGTACCTCTGTATTACCATTTAAATCACTGAACCAGTGTAGTGGTAACACAGTAGTGGTGTTTCACAGGATGTGTTTCAAAAGCTATTGAGCTGCCTACCTAGACAGCATTTATTATTTAAATGCATCTAAGATACTCAAACAATACAGTTCAGACATGCGGCTTACTTGGTTTTGAATCCTTATATATGAAAGATCCTCGACTTGAGAGTATGTGGCACTACTGACGGGGGAATATAAAGAAACTGAGACTTGTCAATGAAAAACAAGATAATCTGTCATGTGTCATCCACCCAAACGCTAAAAGGCGCTAACACATTTCTCTTTCGCCTGAAGTGTCTGCTAATTTGCATTCAACAAGTCTTATAGCACTGGAATGCTTGCTTTCATTTTATTCCAGAAGGTTAATCTGAGTGTTCATATCTGTTAGTTTTCTTGTAGATTTGTGTCTGGTCCAGACGCCCCTTCACAGACAACATGTCTGATCCTCTGCTGAATGCTGGTGTTGCAATAGGACATAGCCAATCTGTTGAGGAACAAGTTGATAGTTTCTGATTCTGGTTCATAAAGGGGTGACAAAATTGTCTTATCAATGTTAACTAAAACTACTAAAAAAAATCTTCTTTTTTTTGTTCATTGTAGTAAAACTAAAATTATAATATAGGATGTTGGATTACCAGGGTTAATGTCCAAAAAAAGCATGGTATGACTATGGTAAATTTCCAAAAACATGGTATTATTATGGTAAATGGACAAAAACATGGTATTACCATAGCATTTTAGTGAATGAATTATAATAATAAAAATAATACTAAATAATACTAAAATGACACTTCTGATAAATGATAGACTTAAAAAAAGCACTGCAGTGGAGCACATTTCCTGCAGTTCCCGGTTAGCACTGAACTCTTTGACCTCTCTGACATTCGAGCACAATTCATGACTGCACTGATTTTCACGGTACCTCTAGCAGCATGACAGATGTGTTCTTCCTCTAATATCTGTCTCTCTCTATCTCTCTCACCAGAATGAAACAATGTGCTGCGGTCGGAGTCGGCAGGGAACGCTAAATCAGACAGATCACAAGTTCTTCAGAAAAACGCAAAGCAGCCGGACTACTGAAATGTAAGAGAGAGAGTGAAACATGAGTCAGAAAGAGGGAATAAAACATTAAAAAATGAAATGAAAAAAGGATTTTGACTATAAACCAAAACATCAAAAGGCAGAAAAATGCAATTCAGCATGAAACCTGCACATTTTCAATGACCTTAAGGCAGATGAAAAACATTTTCTTCAGTTCAACTGCTCAACTGAAGATAGGACGAGAGAACCCACATCCAGCCCGTAATTCTGCTGGAAACATTCAGTGCTAGAATAAAAATAGAACTTAAAACATAAATGCTGGGATGAATGCCATCAAACCTCATAAGGCCAAGAGAAGTAGAATGATGAATGTGTGTGTGATCACGCTGTTTAGATTTATTAGTGGTGTTTGTTAAATCCAAGCATCACTATACTCATACACAGTGATTTGAATAAACCTCTAATCTCTCTCTCTGTCTCTCTCTGTCTCTCTCTCTCTCTCTATATATATATATATATACACATATAAACACTCTAGCAACTGTATATACATTTATTTGATTTTTAGCATGATTACTCCCGTCTTCAGAAATCATTATAATCTACTGATTTGCTGCTCAAGAAACATTTCTCATTATTATCAATGTTGAAAACAATTGCGCTGCTTAATATTTTTGTGGAAACCATGATGCATATTTTAAGATTCTGTGATAAATAAAGTTTGAAAGAGCAGCATTTATTTGAAATAAGAATTTATTTTGTAACAATGTAGATGTAATTGGATGCATCCTTGCAAAATAAAGGTCATTTCTTGACCCTCAAATTTTGATTGGTAGTGAAGGTCTTATTCATTATTAATTGGCCAAATTTTAGCAACACTCTAATCAGTGCCTTATAAAACAAGCATCTCCATGGAAACCAAGTTGCCACGGTTCTGAAACATGATGCACTTACTGTAAAATCTTTTTGACAGGGTTGCATGGCAGCAATGGGGGATCAGATCTCAATGGTCAAACCAGTAAGGTGTTTTGAATCTGCTGACAATCCCTGACCCAGATATCTGTTCAACGCAAACACCTCATTTATTTTAATCGCATTCATCAATTTAACCCATTGATTTACATTCTAAAAATGACATTTTCTGCAGTCATCTCTGAATGAGGCCGCTTTATAAAACCCTTTCGGAAGCCGTTCATTGCTTTTCCACATGCACCGAGGACAAGAAAATTAATGTATTAATGAAAGAAGACAGCAAGGACAGATTATCTTCAATAAATAGCAGGCAATAAATTCAAACACAATAGAGAAATGCTTTTAGCAATCAGCTCATCCAGCGGTGACCTAAATTTTGGGCCCTCAAACCAAAGATAATACAGCAATAAAATTCCCTGACTGCATTTAAGTCTCATTCTCACCTGTTAACACAAACACAAACTCAAATAAATCACTAACTGTGTTCTCAGATGGTTTTTCCTATGCTGTGTGGAGCTTTACAGTAGCAAGACTTTCAAAAGACAAACTCAAACAGGGCAAGTATACAGAACATGAGCACAAGATACACTTAAAAGTGCAAACTCTTTTTGACATTACAGTAACCTTTTCTATTTTAGACACTAAATTCCATCATCTGTTTCCATGGTGATATTACGTCATTGACAGGCGACAGGTGAACAGTTTAAAATGGTGAATTTCTCTGAATTTACAAATTCTTGGAAACATTTAGGATAATGGAAGTACACACCTGAAAGAAATATATAACACTGTGCGAGTGGTTTTATGGATATTTTGATACAATTTTTTTACGTATTGTACCTTTAATGTGGCAATCTCTTAAATTGGCAATTTACTTGTTCAGCTGATGCTTAGTAATACAAAATAAAATAAATTACTAAACTTAAAACTTAATAATAAAAACTTACAATACCTTTAATGTGAAAATTACACATCCCTAAAGGGAGTTCTGATTTTTTTGGGGAAAATAAAATAAATTAAATGATAAAATTAAACTAAAAGCATCTTTAATGAGAAAATTACAGACTTTTAAGAAGGGTTTAGCAAAACTAACTAACTAACTAACTAACTAACTAACTAACTAACTAACTAAAAACTTGCAGAAAAAAATAAATGTTAATATTACAGACTCCTAAAGAGAATTCTGATAGGATTTTATTGAAAAATATGCAGCCAACTGAAGGGAAAGAAAATAATATATGACCAGATGACAGATAAGGGCAGACCAAAGGACAACTTGACTGTGTGTGTGGGTGTGTGGGTGTGTGTGTGTTTGTTTCAGGTATGCACTACATTATGGGGAAAAAATTATGTAGTGGTAATATACAGTTTGTACAGTATAAAAATCATTATGTCTATGGACAGTCCCCATAAAACATGAAAACTCAACGTGTGTGGTGTGTGTGTGTGTGTGTGTGTGTGTGTGTGTGTGTGTGTGTGTGTGTGTGTGTGTGTGTGTGTGTGTGTGTGTGTGTGTGTGTGTTCTTGTATATATGGTTTATGAGGACACAAATGTTTATAATGACATGGGAATTACATCGTAAATACTTCCAGTGTCCTTGTAAACCAAATGGCTTGTAAATATAACCTTGTAAATAAAATGTGTTTTTTTTTTTTTTTTATTCAACAAATGCCAAAAGTTTTCTGTGATGGGTAGGTTTAGGGGTATAAGGGGACAGAAGATAAAGTTTGTACAGTATAAAAACCATTACATCTATGGAGAGACCCTGTAAAAAGCATGTGCAAGTGTGTGTGTGTGTGTGTGTGTGTGTGTGTGTGTGTGTGTGTGTGTGTGTGTGTGTGTGTGTGTGTGTGTGAGAGAGAGAGAGATGGGTATAATGTGGGTGAGTGCACAATGACACTCAACACGCTCATAATGAAGACACACTCAAGCATAACAGCTATTAACTGCACTTTGCCTGCCCACCTGCTGTTTTTCAGAACGTCCATCAACACACACACACACACACACACACACACACACACACACACACACACACACACACACACACACACACACACACACACACACACACACACACACACACACACACACACACACACACAGAAAATGGTGGAAAAGAGACACAACTTGAAGGTGTATCACACATAACCTGCAGATTACAAATGAGTGATGACTGCAGGAATAGACAAGACTTTTACATGTTTTGAAGAAAACCTCAGCATAACAAGACAAGATTTGAGCGATGATAAAATGGATACCGGATGAGTATTTAGTTTAATAATAAGTTTAAACAATGGCAATAGCGACACCACTAAAAACAAAAAAAAATATTGGGGGTATTGTTGTGTAAGTGAGATCATTAAATGAAAAAAAAAACAAAACATGTAGATCTAAAAATTTGAAAGTAATTTGTTGATGAAATCACTACAACATAATGGTCAATAAACAGAGAGTGTAATTAGGACAATGAAACGCTACAGAGCGTAGAATAACAGACTATCCCGCCAGCAGGGGGTGCCAGTGAGCTCAAGTGCAAAACGCTCAAGTGCAAATCAACACAATAAAAGATCATTCCAGCACACTTCCATTTTCACAACATCTGGATGGCAACTGTTTGCAGTGAGTAGTGACCAGCTCTGTTGCTCCATTTGTAAACATGAATCTGGACGCAGGCAGAGAAACTGTGAGCGTTAGGCCTACTGTATCACGCGGCTGAAAGGAGCTATTGTTTGCGTCTGTGAGGGAGAAAAGCAGCGTGGCAGGTCAGACGCTGCTGCGGAAATGTGTGTTGAGGAATCAGAGAGATGAGCCATATGATATCATGGGAAACAACTTCATGCTACTTGATATTTTTGGGTCATGGACGGATGACGTGTTCATGCTTTCATAGCAGAAGCTGATAAAGAGTCCATAGAAATATGATATAGAATCTCACGAAGTACCAGAGTATTTTGAACATGGTGCCATGGGACTATCATGGTTTTTAGATAGGGTGTGTTGGTACCATTTTATAGTGATGGTCTCAGATGGTCATATTATGGTACTGCATTCGATCATGTAACATGGTATTTACATAACACTTCCGAATACCATGGTACTGCCATGCTACAAGTCCAAAAATCCATGGTAAATGTTCTCTTATCATTGTAAAACCATGCTTTTTTAATAAAATCCCATGGTATCTTTGAAAAATAAATACTAGTATATGAATTAAGTTTGGGGTCAGTAAGATTTAAAAATATATATATATATATTAATACTTTTATTCAGCTTTGCCATCACAGGAATAAATTACATTTCAAAATATATTCAAATAGACGACAGTTATTTTAAATTGTAATAATATTTCACATTGTTACTATTTTTACTGTAGTTTTGATCAAATAGATGAAGACTTTGAGAGCATAAGCATGATTTCAAAAGCATCAAAAATCTTTGGTAGTTTATATAAAAGTACCATGGTATGATCATTTACAGTACAAAAAAATAGAATCAGTCGCAATACATGGCACTGAAGTTTTCTTTTCTCATTTCGTTCATCTCTCTCTTACTACCAAACCTGAATCATTACTCATCATTTCCCCCGTAAACTGGGTCATGCTGGTGGTAAGATGTGAAATGAGCTCATATTGGCTTTCATAAACCCAGAATCTGTGCTTGGATTGTTGTGTGTAATGCACCTGTAGTGTCAGTCAGAGCTGTTTCCAAGCAGTTTAGGCTTTTTCATGCCATTACGCCACTTTTTTTCTTAATTAACTTGTGCGGTAACAAACCATCTATCTATCTGTCTGTCTGTCTGTCTGTCTGTCTGTCTGTCTGTCTGTCTGTCTGTCTGTCTGTCTGTCGTTCTTTCCATCCATCCGTCTATCTATCTATCTGTCTGTCTGTCTGCCATTCTATTCATCCATTTGTCTGTCATTCCATCCATTCATCCATTTGTCTGCCTGTCATTCCATCCATCTATCCACCTGTCATTCCATCATCCATCCATCCATCTGTCTGTCTGTCATTCCATCCATTTGTCTGTCTGTCATTCCATCCATCCATCCATCCATTCATCTCTCTGGCATTCCATCCATCCATCCATCCATCCATCCATCCATCCATCCATCCATCCATCCATCCATCCATCCATCCATCCATCCATCCATTTGTCTGCCTGTCATTCCATCCATCCATTCATCCATTCATCTCTCTGGCATTCCATCCATCCATCCATCCATCCATCCATCCATCCATCCATCCATCCATCCATCCATCCATCCATCCATCCATCCATCCATCCATCCATCCATTTGTCTGCCTGTCATTCCATCCATCCATTCATCCATTCATCTCTCTGGCATTCCATCCATCCATCCATCCATCCATCCATCCATCCATCCATCCATCCATCCATCCATCCATCCATCTGTCTGCCTGTCGTTCCACCCATCTATCTATCAAAACTAATTCAGTCTTTCTGGTCAGGCTTTATTAAGCCAACATAGAGTTTGTCTTGACTAAGTTTTCCATCTTGTTGTTAAGTATTACAGAAAAAAAAACTAAGAGAGAAAGTGTGTATGATTGAGCGTGTTTATGAGAACAGCACGTTTGGTTTCCTGTGTGCTTAGTGATGATGAAAAGAATGCAGAGGAAAAACAACAAGACCACATTCCCTCCATATTCCCCGATATGCATCCAGGTCCCATAAATAGAGCCGTGTTTCTCATAAGGAGGTGGAGGAGGAGAGCTGGAGGAGAGCGAGAGAGCGAGAGAGAGGAGGAATTTCCGGCTCAGAGTTTAACTTAATAGAGCAGCGACTTCTTTGCCCGACTATTATACAGATGAATATCTCTCTGGCTTTGCCTTGAATCAGACATTTTGGAAATAAAAGAGAATGGTTTGGATGTTTGGTGTAGTTTGTCTTCATAGTCAGGCTCTGATTTTAATGCCAGTTCAACATTTTATTAGTAACATTGAAGCTGGGAGCCAAGTTTAGTATTGTCTGAGTTTGTGTAGATTATGCAATGAGTATTTCACTCTGAAATAAACATCCTGTCATCATCCAAACCTCTGTGTGTTTCTTTCTTATGTAGTAAAAAATGTTTAAGTGAATGGAGAATTGTTAAGGCTTACTTTAACAGTGATTGTAGTTGTATTTGTCCCTATTTGGTCACGTCTGTCATTGTATTCCCCATTAAGTTCAACGTTTATTTCATGCTTTAATCAGAGTTTTGATCCGCTCACTCCTGCCCAGATGGGTCGAGTTAATATAGAAAAAAGAAGAAATTACATGAAGTGAAGCCTGACATAAGAGCCTGTTGACTTTAATGGCAGTACTTCACCCATTTGTTTCATGTGTCCAGAGAGATTATATGAACCTCCCTAAAACTTTTTTTTTTATCAACTTTTGTTTTAACATCTTATTTGGATGCTGTAGGAACACTACTGATGATCATTCTGAAATAATACATCTATCTATGAAAGAAGACATAGATAGATAGACGGATGGAAAGAACGAAAGACAGACAGACAGATAGATGTTTGTTACCGCACAAGTTAAATATGAAAAAAGTGGCGTAATGGCATGAAAAAGCCTAAACTGCTTGGAAACAGCTCTGAATGACACTACAGGTGCATTACACACAACAATCCAAGCACAGATTCTGGGTTTATGAAAGCCAATTCATAAATGAGCTCATTTCACATCTTACCACCATGACCCAGTTTACAGGGAAAATGATGAGGTTTGGTAGTAAGAGAGAGATAAATGAAATGAGGGTGTGAAAGAGAACAAAAACAAGAACGGAATGGAGTAGGAAAGAGTCTTTCTTTCATTCAAACCCAATGAAATCTTCTTGTGAGATTTTAAAGGATCAGCAGGCGAATTACAAACACACTAAAGCTCCGGCCCCATAAATCCTGCCATTGAAAAACACTGCCAAAAATCACTCTTTAAATTTAAAATGGCTCAGATCACATTCTTTGTCCAAAGTTTGCATGTGTTTAACTCTAAACGTATTAAATATCTCAATATGATTTTAGATTCTGGTCCTTAAACTTTTATTTTGAAATCTTAATTTTCAAGGCCCTATATTATTTAATCCTGTAGAGATGGGGATCCCAATGCAACCATGTCTAAATTGTTGAATTTTACCCACATTCAATAGTCCAAAAGTCCACTGAAATGGTCAGGTTGAAGCACATTAACTTAATAAATTAATATATTAATATATCTTTAATAATTTTTTGAGTTACAGACAAGAGAGGTATTTTGTATGCAATTGTTTTGATAGAGAAACAAGACACATTTCTAGTTTCAGCATTATTTGTTCCTCAGACATTCTTCTTTGAACACAATGAGTATAAGCTGTTTGAAAAGTTACCCACATTTGGTTTTCGACCATTCAAAATGGGTAAAATTCAACAGTTTGGACATGGAGTCGCACTGAGATCCCCATATCTATGAGACTGTATCAACTGTATGTAAAGTGACCAACATTTTGACCACTGAAATTTTTTAGAGCCAAATTGAAATCCCCATATCTCTTGAAAAATGAACCATAGTGGGTCTTAAAAATTAAAATACCAAAAGAAGGTATGTTAAGAACCAGAATCTAAAAGGATATTAAGAGATCTTTAATTATTCTCAAGCTACGGGCAGGCAAACTTTGGGTAAAAAACACAAGTGCCTTTCCCCAATTTTTGAACGGCCACTTCTGGCATATAATGCAACAAAGATTGTTAAAGTAAACAGATTTTACTAGCAGACCTACCAGTCTCTGAGTAAAAACAAAATGCTGCCATCTTTCTGAAGTCATTTTTACCCCCCTGGAATTTGGCTCCAAATCTCAGGTGAGAATTGTCAATTGTCACTCTCCACAAAATAGTGGATTATACTCAGTAAATATACATCCATGACATTTAATAATTTTTTTTTCTTCATTTATGCATTTCTTTCACCTGTATTTAAAAAAAAATATTTTAATTTTTTTATCAAAATCACATTTTTTAGTCTCAGGTTGAGTTGACATGGAATGACCCAATATTCTAATATGATTAAAAATTAACAAACAAACAAATAAATAAAAAAAGGGCTACAGTTGTGAAGTAACTTTAAAGGTACAATATGTAACTTTTTTGCTTTAAAAATAGCAAAAATCACTATATCTGTGTTATATATATATTTTTTTTAGTTGTGTACTTACATTATCCCAACTGTTTCCAACAACTTTCAAACCAGTAGAAATTTGTAATTTAATTCGAAGACACGGCACGTTTCTTTATTTCCGTTTTGTCGCCGTCAATGACGTCATATCCGCGTTGTCCCTGGTTTCCACTCGTACTGCCATGGCAACCAGAGCCCTCTGATAGTAACCAAGGCGACAGACGTGGACAAATGTGTAGTTTGTAATGTCTATCTGCACGCTGTTGTTGTTTCGTTCAAACATTACGGACCATGGCAAGCAGACTTTGGATAAAAAAGGAGAACTAAAACGAGAATCAATATCAGCGCGGTGTTTTCGAGATGCCGAGAGCTCCCATAGACAGTATATAAACAAGAGCTCCACGTCCGAGACTTCGACCGCTCCTACATGTACTTTACTAAACAGGTGAGCACATTTACATAAAACTAATCAATGTTATATAGTTCAACAATGATAAAATGTTAGAATATGATCTGGATGTTATTCTAATGTTGATCTAGCTTACTGCTAGTCTCATACAGACAAACTAACACAGAATAACATACATTCCAACACATTCACATGCAGTTTAGTGTGACGGTGTTAGACCAAGTGAAACAGCGCTGCGTTACCTCACAAGTTTAATTTGTCTAATAAACTGACCTGTGAGTAGTAATTCTGCGTGTAGTTCGGTAGAATGAAATGGTAAATGGTAAATGGACTGCATTTATATAGCGCTTTCACAGACCTATGGCCACCAAAGCGCTTTACATAGCCTCACATTCACCCATTCACTCACTCATTCACACACCGACGGCAGTGTCAGCCATGCAAGGCGCCATCCAGCTCGTCGGGAGCAGCTGGGGTTAGGTGTCTTGCTCATGGACACCTCGACACTTGGTCAGGTGGAACCGGGGATTGAACCACCAACCTCTCGGTTTGTAGACAATCTACATGAACCACTGAGCCACTGCCGCCCATATTGGAAATGTCCATATTCCTTTTATATCCGCGGGACTCGCGTCGCGTGTGGAGCTGATAGCTGTCTCTTAGCAATCCCGAACTGCTTCATATCACAGTCATGATAAAAGCATTGATGTATTTACTCATCCATAAACATTATTAGATCGGTCGGCTTGACGTTGACGACAAGATCCATAATTCTTAGCAAATGTTGCGTCATCAAACTACGCCTTTGTTATTGTAAGAGGTTAGCGACCCCTAGCGGCGAAAAAAATTACATAGTGTACGTTTAATGCAACACTGACTCTGCCATGGAACTTGCAAAGGAGATTTGTTGTAAAAGAAACAGAAAAGCATCAAACCAATTGTTTCCCCTATATTTTCTTTTTGTCAGAGGAATAAAGAGCATACTCTGAACAAACGGCTCACTGTCATCTGAACTAACAGCACGACCAGTCCACACCTAACACGATCGGCTCGTGTTTATATCAAGATGGTTGCGGTCAGACTGACGCTTTGAATATTCAAACCACAAAGCTGTTGGGCTAACAGAAGCATTCTGATGGTAGATAAAGTGAAAGGACTATCTGTGCTTGCAGGTACAGTTTCAAAGGGACAATGTCACTACAAATGTGAGAAAACGACTCAATATTTCATGCAGAAAATGTTGCATTCATATACTCTTACTGAACCACAGTGGTTTTTGCTGTAGAACAACAATAAATCTGTCTGTTACCGCAGCATGGGACAAAGCAAGACCTTATAAAGACTTCTTTTAAAGAATGCGTTGTAAGATTGACTGGAATGAAAAACGAGAGTGAGAGAGAAATTGATCAAAGCAAATAGTTATAAACAAGGTGCACCATGATGTCAAGAGAAACACTGACAACTACACACACCACAAGCATGCATTCACACAAAGCACGGTTTCATATAAACTCAACATGAAACACATTCACAAGCCATTTCTCTTTTAAGTGGGTGTTTCATCCCAGCTGAATGTGAATGTTTGCAGTGAATTGTGGGGATCTATTCTTTTGGGGAGGCTTTTTGAATGGTACATGGAGGTTGAAGGTCAAGTTTATCCTCCAGAACATCTCCACACATCCCAATGGTGACTTTATGTATATCATTTGTATTTTTTCTGTAACCTTACATTAACCTGCATAAAAATGCTGCAAGGTTTTAGATAGGTGGTATTACCAACAATAAACGTACTTATAATATGTACGTTTTTAATAAGGAATTAGGACAGCTTGGGGTGTGAGTGTGTGCAGTGTACATTGTAGAACAAAATGTCAAAGTATAGTCAAGTTATGTTTACCACAGGCTTTATTTTACTCATAAATTGAAAAATCCCATTATAAAACCCCATAGGAATACCTCAAAGGAACCAGAGGCGAATTAGTCTTCCGGGTTCTGACGTCATACCTATTTGCTTTATGATAAAAGATTAAGATGATAATCATTTTATGAATTAAATAAACTGTCCACAATAAGACATGAATTAAGAAACTACTTTAGCCATGCGTTTCCCTGAAAATGTTTACACACCTCAGAACGTTCGTCAACCAATCAGATTCAAGCATTCAACATCCCTGTAGTATAACATTAGTTAATGCATTGACTAACATGAACTAACAATACGCAATATTGCGTTGTTTATACTGTTGTTTATTGTTAGTTCACCTTAACTAATGTAGTTAACTAATGTTAACTAATTAACATTATTGTAAAATGTTAACAATTAAGTAAACAAAATAGTCCATTTTGATTTCATGTTGACTTCATAAGTAACTGTGGACTAAGAGACAGTGGTTTTGGAGTCCATAGATAGGATAGCAAAAAAAGCATGTTAAAAAAAGAAATGAAAGATAATGTGAAGTAATGCATTAAATATGATGAGAAAATGGAGAGCAGATAATAAATGAGACCCTTCCACAAGGCACAGAACATGATTAATTCAACAATAAAAGAATATTCTGGTTAATGACTAAAAATAGATGGCCAGAGGCTTTGAACGCAAGAAGATCGCACTTAAAGGAATAATTCATCCAAAAATTAAAGTTCTGTCATCATCAACCTCATGTCACTCCAAACCTATATGCGTAAAGTAAATCTTCTGTGTTTCCAAACAGTCATATGCATTTGAAGTGAAAAGTGGGTGAATAAGTGATGATGGAATTTCCATTTTAAATGAACTAACCCTTTAATTATACATCATTTCTGTCATAAAAATAGTCAAAATTAGGCATCCACTGAAGAAATATGAACAAAGGAGTGACAGGAAGTGAGAGACAGAGAGAGATAGAGGCTAAGGTTCATTGGCTTTTGCTCATAGTCCATGCATGACCACTGCAGTGCTGGTTGTCACAGAAACTGGAATTCTGTCTGTCATACTGCTGTGGGCTACACACTTTCCTGTTTTAGTGCTGCAAAAAGATTTCCAAGTGAAAAAAATGTATCTGAAAATGCTCGTCAGCACCTTTGCGTGCAGATATCTGAGTGCTTGCGTGGGTTTTTCCATCACAAAACTCCAGCTGCTAAGAATTTACTCACATACCTGTTGAGATTACTGTGCAGTATCCAGTATTCCACATGTACAACCACAAATACACACACAAGCTACCTTACATGCCGCATTCACATGTACAGTACCATTTAAACATTTTTTTGTGTGAAAAAATTCTATATAATAGAGCTTTCTCAGGGATAATGGTCTAATCGGTTCGGTTACACTTTATTTCAATAGTCCACTTTAGATATTCTACTAAGTATAAGTAACTTTTCAACTACATGTCAACTAACTGTCATTAGAGTATTCGTAGACTGTAGTGGACTGTCAGTAGACTGGTAGGTTATGGTTAGGTGTGGTTATGGTTATGGTTAATTTTTATATCAGATCTTTCCTCCTAGGCTTTCCTGAAATGCTATGCCCAAAGATTGTAATCAATTAGTAATTTAGCTAATGCTTTTCTCCAAAGTGACTACCTAAGTGCATGAAACTTTTTAACTTAAATTTGTCAGAATGCAATTCTTAACATGCACGTATTTTAACAGCTTTGAGCTCTAAACATTATTATAAGGCAAATACATAACTCCCATAATTCCAACCTGGACTCATTACCCACAATAAGCAATCACATAACATTGTCTGAAATAATTACCCTCTGTGTTAACAATACATCATCAACATGCACAGCTGGAAGCATATGCACAATAAAAACTAGTGTGGCATTACAGACATATTTCTAATAACATTACATGCCTTTTAGCTGATTTTTATGAGCTGACATATGAGCTATTGTGGGCCAAAACTAGGGGTATGCGATAATGCAAAAATACCATTTCACTATTTTTTTTCCCTGGCAGGATCACTATTACTATCATTATTATAACAATTCTTTTTCATGTTGGTTTTTAAGACTATTTTGCAGGTCATTAAGCAGTACATCTCAATTATTTTTCCTATTAAAAATAATAAGACAAATAAAATATAAGATACAAGTGAAATAAACAGTACTTTTTTCGCATTAATAATAGGTCTATCAAACAATAACTTCAAATAATAAGTTGAATAAACATGTAAAAATAAAATTTTACATACTTCACTGAATGAATTAAATATACATAGCGTATTATAGCTATACAGTTATTCAGTCAAGAGGAGTAAGTGATTTTCTCTTTGTATTTTGTTGTTTGATTAACAGTAGTGAGAGCAGCAGGTTTATTAGGCTGCTGTCACTTTAAGACCAAAAGCACGGATCTAATCTACTGATAGACTTTCGAACTGTTTACATTGCATTAATATAAAAACGACAGTGTTTCAGTAAACCTTGTGTGTATTTGACAGTTTTAGCGCAATAAGACGTGAAAGAGGACTAAGTTACAGCGTACTCAGGCTGTGTGACAGGCTTTTAGGCCCTGTTTACACCTGGTATTAAGATAAGTTTTGGTTGATCAGATCACAAGTAGACGAGGGAGACACATTCCCGTTTTACACCGGGTGTTTAAATCCATCACTTTTGTCCACTTTCAACCACTTCTGTCCTGATTTCTTCGAGGGGAGGGTCTATGGGTGGGTAATGTATGTACTTTTTCAGATCTCCAGATCTTACAGAGATGTAAAATTTATAGCCTAGCATAAAGGTCTCTAGCGTTATATTTTTCCAACAAACTAAAATCGAAACCGTGATATGGCTTTGTGCCTTTATAAAACAGCACAATACATTAATTAAGTAGCCTATATAGACATTCTGTTTGTGCTGCGTGATTTAAAGAAAAGTGCGCAATTTGCTCATGCGATCAGCATGGTGATCTGGGTTTTTTTTTTTTTTCAAAATAAAAGCTCAAGGGTTTATTTCTTGCAAGGGAAGAAATTAGGACTAAAGTATTGTAATTTTCCTATACTATAGTGTCCCCCACAATATTGTGCCCAGGGGCCTCTGAATTCTTAATCCGGCCCTGATTCAACGTGTAGGCTATACTTTATTAGGTCATGGATTCCCTGAGAATTTTTATGCAGCAATATCAATGGAATAATAAAAAAGGACTTTTAGTCATTTAAATGATTCAATTTAATAACAAAATACATTTTAGGACTTTGAACAAGTCTCATCCAATCATGAGAGTGCTGAAAGTGGCTGTTTCATTGTCCACTCTTCCTAGAGTATGAAAACAGCCTTGCAAATGAGTAACTTTTGATCAAAGTAGCAGCAGGAATGAGAGAAGGAAGGAGGCAAGCCTGTAAACACCCCCGGTCAGTTCAGATAAATCTAGCGTTCCATCATAGCGCTCTATCTTCTTTAATATCTCAAACCTGTTCAAAGAGATATGCCAACAGACACTTCAAAAACAAAAGGAGTATAGCGAGAAGGAACAGATAAGCCAGAGATTGAGAGAAGAAGACAGAGCTTAGTGGAAAAAAAGCATCAAAAGTGGCCCTAGCACCTATGAGGAAAAAGACAAACACACAGAAGCCCCTAAAAACCACAATATCCTATGGAGCCGGACCAAAGGGCCGTCATTCACGCTGAGAGTGTCCAAACAAAAGCTTCTGATGACAGATCTGAACCGCTGGGAGAAGGTCAACGGTGAAAAGTGCCAAACCGGAGACGCTAGGAAGCTCAGAAAGCGTTCCGGCTGACCCGAAGAAAGTCATTTCCACACAACTGTCATCAGTAACGGCTAATAACACATCTGATTTACAGCAATAGTTATTTTTCTTGTACACATACACACACACAGAGGCTCTGTTACAAACTCTAGTGAGCTGCCTACAGAGGGAGCATTTTAAGGCATACACCACGTGAAAGCTTCTTTAAAAGGTAGAAATGTTGATCAAATGAATTAACACAATTTCACACAATATTTGTGTTCTGTGCAATGTGCTAACACTGGCAACAACAACAAAACAAAAACAACAACAATTATTATATTTTTTATTATTATACAAAATAATATTTATATTTAAATTATAAAAATTAAATCAATAAATAAATATTACAATTGCAATAAAACATTATACTGTAAAATAAAAATGAGTATTTAATAATAATATAATAAAACCAACAACAATAATCATATTTTGCATTATACAAAATTATATCTTAATTTAAATTATAAAAATCTAATCAATAAAGAAATATTACCATTGCAAAAAAATGTTATTTAATAATATTCTTATTTATTTATTTATTTAAATAAATTCCAATAATATTATTGTACTGTAAAATAAAAAGTGTATTTAATAATAATAATAATAATAGTAATAACAACAACAACAACAACAACAACAACTACTCACTAATATTCATGGATGTCTATTTATGCATTTTTATTTTGTCTGAAAACTAATAGGAGACCTTAAAGCTTTTTTTGTTGACAACAGAGTTATTAATGATTCTCATAACAAGTTTGATAAAATGGTTGGTGCGTTTCCTTTGAATTTACGCAATTTACAAAATTGTGTGAAAACTCGAAAACCTGTATAAACACAGAAAAATCACATCCTTGTAACACCAAACTCCATTGCAATCAATTAATTTTCACGTCAGAAGCTTTATTTCTATGATGCCACCCATGTTGAGCATTCAAGATCAGTCATTTATGAGGTTCCTTGTCACACACGATGCTGCCTAAGAAAGGAAGGGAAAGTAGACAGCAAGGTAGCTCACTAGGTTTTCAAAACAGAGTCGGAGCCACGCTCCCAACATCCTGTTTATGAATAGAATTCAGAAAGTAATAATCAAAGTTTTTTATTGCACTGCCATGATTAATGACATCATTTACTCACTGATATCGGGCCAAAACAGGCTGTTGCCTTCCCAGAATCCATCTGGGGCTTTGTTACTGAATAGCTTTTTCGTGCATGAGAGAGAAGGGTTGAGTTTACCTTCTTTACTGATTAAAGGGATGACAATGATCGAGTGAGAGAGAGAAAACGAGAAGAGGTAGAGACGACATCAAAGAAATGAAGCTTGAAAGAAACACCTCAGGATGAAGCTTTTTCAGATAATATCAGGTTTCTTATGTTAAATTATTTACCGTTCTGTCATCTGAATATGTCAAACATTTGTACGTGATGTACATTCCCTCCCCATGACGAATGTGGGATTCCTGAGATCAAGCTTTGTCTCGTCTCGGTTTTAAAGTTCATTAAATTCCATCAGCGCTGTTTTCAAGACCCCACTCGGCCCAAACCAAACCGCAAGAGCTTAAAACTAATGAACAAACCCCCTACTGACCTACAGTACCTTACATCAGTGAACATTAACCTGAACTTGCTTTATTAAACTCAAGACCAACTGCAAGACAACACAATCCAGAACATACAACTGGCCACTTATTCTCCACTCACTCGCTTCTATCTTTAGTAGAAATTTAACCTCACAAGAGACTGAACAGAAACGCTGTAGGGAATACTTCATTAACAGTATGCGACACATAAAATGCATGAGAGACTATCTAACATTCACAATCGACTGCAATAGTAGTTTGACCCTATGTAGTTAAGCTAACAACATTAAGTACAAAACTACATACAGTACACACACACACAAATATTGAGTGAAATTTTCCTTTTATACTGTATATAGTCTTGGTGAAAAGCAGAATCTGCAAAATGTTGATTATTTTTACAAAATAAGTGAGATCATACAGAATTCATGTTATTATTTTTTTTATTTACAACCGTCCTGAAAATACTTTACATAAAAGGTGTTTACATATAGCCTGACATCGTCATACTCAGATTCTAGTCAGAATATGAGTCTGATACTGCTCCACTGGGCTGTGATTAAGGGGCGTGTTTCAACCAAACCAGGAAAGAAAATGCCTCTGCACTCAATTGGATAGACCTACAACCAATCAGAGCAACAGAGTAAGTGATGTATGTTCTTCGTTCATCTTTCCGATGCCTTGATCGCGGTTCTCTGTTCCTCTTTTCAAAATAATGCGCTGTCGATATCTTCTATAACAGACGCGAATCTACACATGATGTTTCATAAACAAGGTTTGGGAGGAGCACGTTCAAATAATCAATCCAATCAACTTGTCATCAAACAATTACCAGGTCTACCCTATCAGCATGAGAGGAAGCATATATATATATATATATTCACTCTGTCAACTCACCTAACATTCCTTGACAGTTTTCTATGCCAAGCCGTTTTAGCTTAAATTGTACCCAGAATTACTCGTCATAGTTGCATTTTTATGTAAGAATCAAGTAAGAATTAAATCTGAGAGCTCTACAATTCAAATCTTAGTAGCAATTACAATTAGAGAACTCTCTAATTCAATTACTAGTAAAAATTACAATTAGAGAGCTCTCTAATTCAATTATTACTAGTAAGAATTACAATTACAAAGCTCTCTAATTCAATTCTTAGTAACAATTCCAACTAGAGAGCTCTACAAATGAATTTTTACTAGTCATATGTCTCCATTGACTTCCATTCATTTTTAATTACGGAGCTCTACAATTGATTTGTTACTAGTAAGAATTCCAATTAGAGAGCTCTCTATTTCAATTGTTACTACTAAGAATGCAATTGCAGAGCTGTTTAATTCAATTCTTACTAGTAAGAATTCCAATTAGAGAGCTCTCTAATCCAATTATTACTAGTAACAATTCCGATTAGAGAGCTCTCTAAATCAATTGTTACTAGTAAGAATGCAATTGCAGAGCTCTTTAATTCATTTACAGAGCTCTGCAATTGTACATATCTTCAATTCATTTTTTTACTAGTAAAAATTCAATTAGAGAGCTCTGTGGCTCCACTCTTGGCTTGTTCTTCCACAGCGAGGAATACGGGGGGAGTACTTTGGGTTCGGGCCAAATACCGAGCCCAGAGCCCTCTCCTCGGACAGCACACCAAATATGCATTTATTCTATCTGACTTATTTGTAACTGTGAAATCTCAATTCTCCAGCGGCAGTCATGTGACGTGGATGTTACGTTACTGTTGATCCTCTGTCCATCATCGTATAAAGCCCGCCCTGACAATTTGATTGGTCCAAACAGCTTTTGTTCGGGCATAATAGCTCCACAACGGATCAAGTCCAGACCGAACTTCCCGACCTAAAAATGTTGTGGGCGGGGCTAAGTTCGGCTGGCATCCAGGCTAGTTTACATATAGTCCACAAGACAAAAAACTAAAATATCAGAATTTATAAAAAATAACCCCGCTCAAAAGTTTACATACACTTACATTCACGTCACATGCATATATGTATACTGTATATATATATATATATATATATATATATATATATATATATATATATATATATATATATATATATATATATATATATATATATATATATATATATATATATATATATATATATATATATATGAAGAATTCAGATGCAAAAGCCTCTAAGTGCCATCTGAAATTTTCTTCTAAAATTATCATTTTTATCAAGCTTCTATGTTTATGTTCAGTTATTTCACTTTAATTGTAATGAAAATTACCTATTAATTGTCATTAAAGGTGCTCTAAGCGATGTGACGCGTTTTTTAGGCCAAAACATTTTTTGTCACATACAGCAAACATCTCCTCACTATCCGCACATGAAAGGGGTGTGGAGGAGAGAGAAGCATGAAGAGGGAAGCTTGAATTATGGCCGACACACGACCAAAAAGACGACGTTCCGATGAACAAATTGCAAAGAAGAGGGACAAGGATAAGGAGTACCGAATTTACATCGGAAAAATCTTTGAAAGGTGGGAGAACTCCGCCGGCAGAACGGCTTCCAATCCGACATTCAGTTGCTCTGTTTTTGCAGAACAGGTAAATCCATTTTTCTTTCTAAACTTCCGTTCGTGTTCGCCAAACCAACACAAGGATGTAATTAGCTAGAACTATGCAGTCAGCGTTAACTTTGGTGAATACAACATATATGTTTATAGCAGCGATCAATCTCTATTGTAAATGATCAAGCAAATTCACAGTAGGGCGACAATTTGTGTGAATGATTGTTTTCACCCTCGGTTTGTTATGAATTTGAATGTTCATTTATATGCTATTGACAACTTAGACTAAATGAGTTTGCGACGCCGCCGTCGTTTATGCTCACTGGGAAACGCGAAGCTAACGTTATCTTGCTATTATTGCGTCCTTGTATGGGAGCTATAGTTATAATCTCAGGTGGTGAAACGATTTTTAAAGATCATGTTTCTCTTTTTCTGCATTCTGTTCTGCAATATAACTATACTGCCAAAAGAGCACCGTCCTTCGGATGAGACGTTAAACCGAGGTCCTGACTCTCTGTGGTCATTAAAAATCCCAGGATGTCTTTCGAAAGAGTAGGGGTGTAACCCCGGCATCCTGGCCAAATTTGCCCAGTGGCCTCTGTCCATCATGGCCTCCTAATCCTCCCCATATACTGATTGGCTTCATCACTGTCTCCTCTCCACCAGTAAGCTGGTGTGTGGTGGGCGTTCTGGCGCAATATGGCTGCCGTCGCATCATCCAGGTGGATGCTGCACATTGGTGGTGGTTGAGGAGATTCCCCCCTTCTATGTAAAGCGCTTTGAGTGTCGAGAAAAGCGCTATATAAATGTAATGAATTATTATTATTATTAATATATAAAACCCTTTATCTAACTTGGCGACATTACACATTGAATGAAGTATCAGTAAAACTTAACTTTGTTTGTAAGTTAGTGACTACTTTGACTTTCCTTTATGCCGGAAGGGAGAGGAGGAGGGAGGAGACCGGAGACCGGATGAGGAGGAGGAAGGGTCTAGCTAGCCTCCGTTTTGTTTGACAACAATTCTAATGTCAACAAGAAGTTAATTTTTTAATTTATATACACTTAATTTACTTATTTAATCTATATAGGTTACATACACATTTTCTTTAAATGTTACTGCTTTCATTACAAAAACCAAACACCTAATAGCTTTGTGTTGCTTACATTATATAGCTCTGTGAAACTTCTGAAATCATAAACTAAAATTTTGCTGGAAAACGATTGCATGCAGAAATTTGTTTATAATTTTCAGCATACCTCATTTAGCCAGCAAGGTTACCTTGGCTTCAAATATGAAAATAAGCTCAAACCTCAAGAACAACATTCAATATACATTACTACAGAAAACCAAGTTTGAAAGGCATGTAGACAAACACACACACACACACACACACACACACACACACACACACACACACACACACACACACACACACACACACACACACACTCTAAGTGTGACAGATAGAGCAAGTGACAGTTCTGTCAACATATCCTTATAGTTAAACCCTGCACGTGATAAAACATCACCTCAGGTCAGGACCGTACAGAGAAACTGGGCTCTGTTCGCGTGGGTCAGTGAGTGTTTTTGCTGCAGGGCTCTAAAAACGAGGCCTCTAAGTTCAATGTAAACCTAATAAAGCACAGAACCCCTAAAAACCTGTAATGTAATGTCTTTAAATAAATATATGGCCTCATTGAGCTCTCGGCCGTGGCGTGCTGAGAGCTGTTCGTCTCATTTAGCGGAGCTCTGCTCTTTCGTACACATAAAGCTGTCTAATGACATCACTGCAGTATGACATCATCGGACCCCTGCATCAGTGACACGGCAAAGTTGACTCATGACACGTCTGACATCATGTCTAGATTCATAACTATACATAACATTAGATTTCAATCCTGTTCTCAAAAACAACACGCACAAAACAGCAAACTGAACGCTATCAGTAACACTGTCATTACTGTTAGCGGTTCCTGTGAATACTTCAGCGGCACAATGATTCCATAAAGGCCTACTTCTGATAAAATAGTTTTGTTTTTGCTCAGCGATATGAGGTTGTATGGGATGTAGCCTTCAAATAAAAATACGTTTTGTTTCCAGAGGACCTGAGTGAGAGCAAGCAGGAGGTTGGAAAAATGCACCAGACACAAAAAGGGCAGACGGACACAAAGACAGACAGACAGTCTGATGAGAACTATATCTATCTGACAAGGTCTAATCTGATTGGCAGGCTTTACGCAACTTCATGAGTCATAAGGCACAGGTTTTATCAGTCCGCCTGGAAACAAATGTTTCTGTACAAGGCAAGCACTTTTGAGAAAGAACTCATCATAACTGGATTTGCCAAGTTTGTCAGGTTAGCAGCAACAAATCTTTTAGAATAACCATTGCATATTATGTCTGGATGACAGATTATTAAAATAATCTCTTCCTGTGTCAATGCGTGGCTCTTGGCCACAAACTTTGTTGATAGTCAAAATGCATGCCAATTACAGACAGATACAGAACACCGTTCAAAAGTTTATATGTTTTGGTATGGTTTTGAGAGAGTCTCTTATGTTGTCCAAGGTTTTTGATCAAAAATACAGTAAAAACAGAAAGATTGTGAAAATTTTAAATGTATTTCTATTTGAATATATTTTAAAACAATTTAATCCTGTGATGCTAAGCTGAATTTTCAACATCATTACTCCAGTCTTCAGTGTCACATGATCTTTCAGAAATCATTCTAATATGCTGATCTGATGCTCAAGAAACATTTATTATTATTAATGTTGAAAAAAGTTGTGCTGCTTTATATTTTTGTGTAAAGATTTTTTCCCCAGGATTATTGGAAGAATAGAAAGTTCAAAACAACAGCAACAACTTTAGATTAACTTAATGCATCCTTGCAGAATAAAAGGAAACAAATGAGAGCGTAATCTTTTGACTTGCATATTAAGTGTTTATAAACACATTTTGTTCTCTTAATGAGTTGGATTAATGCTAATCTACAGGATTAGTGGAAACTGCTACTAATGAAATCCCTCTCATTGTAAGACTACAGCAACACAAACCCACATACACTCACCGGCCACTTTCTTAGGTTTTCTTTAGTACTGGTTGCCTTCAGAATTGCCTTAGTTTTTCATGGCATAGATTTAACAAGGTGCTGGAAACATTCCTCAGAGATTTTGTTCCATATTGACATGACAGCGTCACACAGTTCCTGCAGATTTGTCGGCTGCACATCCATGATGCGACTCTCTCTTTCCAGCACCTCCAAAAGGTGCTCTATTGGATTGAGATCTGGTGACTGTGGAGGCCATTTGAGTATAGTCAACTCATTGTCATGTTCAAGAAACCAGTTTGAGATAATTTGAGCTGTTGCGTTATCCTGCTGGAAGTAACTATCAGAAGATGAGTGCACTGTGGTCATAAAGGGATGGACATGGTCGGCAACAATACTCAGGCCATTACCCCAGCACCAGGCCTGAACTGTTGATATTAGTAGGACGGATCCATGCTTTCATGTTGTTTACGCCAAATTATGACTCTACCATCTAAATGTTGCAGCAGAAAATCGAGACTCATCAGACCAGTCAACGTTTTTTCCAATCTTCTATTGTTAAATTTTGGTGAGCCTATGTGAACTGTAGCCTCAGTGTCACCGGTGTGTTCTTCAGTTGCTGTAGTCTGTCTGCTTCAAGGGTGGACGTGTTGTGCGTTCAGAGATGCTCTTCTGCAAACCTTGGTTGTATCGAGAGGTAATTTGAGTTACTGTTGCCTTTCTATCAGCTCGAACCAGTCTGACCATTCTCCTCTGACCTCAACAAGGCATTTTCGCCCACAAAACTGCCACTTGCTGAATATTTTCTCTTTATTGGACTATTCTCTGTAAACCCTAGATATGCTTGTGCATGTAAAATCCCAGTAGATCATCAGTTTCTTAAATACTCAGACCAACCCGTCCGGCACCAACAACCATGCAACGTTCAAAAACACTTAAATCCCCTTTCTTCCTCATTCTGATGCTCAGTTTGAACTTCAGCAGATCGTCTTGACCATCACTACATGCCTAATGCATTGAGTTGCTGCCATGTGATTGGCTGATTAGATATTTGCGTTAATGAGCAGTTGAACGGGTTTACCTAATAAAGTGTCCGGTGAGTGTATACATAGTTACAACAAACACAAACAATGACAGAATTAGAGACTGAATGACAGTATACATTACTGTATACAGCCAACTATTTTTCAGTACATCAAACAGTATTCAAAATGCAACATCTTAAACAGAGGTACTGATCTCACATGAGCAGGTTTAATTGAGCAAGGAGAGTCTAGTTTTGGCAGTTCAATCAAATTAATCAAGAAGCAGATGTTTATAATCACAGCTGATGTGAATTGATTAGTCACACTTGAAACGGATCAAATTGAGCGCATTGCATTGTGGGATACAAAATTTGGCAAATATAGAAGGTCATGTCGTATTCCATGGAAAAGTACTATTTGTTTTAAAAAAAATTGAGATCATGAGAACAGAAAAACAGTATAATGTGTTCAAACTACAGGTATGTTATTTTAGAACTATTTAATTGGTGTGCAGTTGTACTGACAGTACAAAAGTACAAGCATTTGTCATGCCAATAAAGCAGTTTATTGAAAAACTGAAAATCTGTAGAACTAGAAGAAGAGCAGAAGAAGAGGGACAGCGATCAACCACACAAGAGAAACCATGCACTCACTCTCTCTCTCTCTCTCTCTCTCTCTCTCTCTCTCCTAATATGGCAGGCTTCTCTCTAACTGTGATCCATGCGGGCTCCGGCCCAGAGACGGCTGCTCCCGGAGTGTGATTAGATCAAAGTCCCTCCCCCTCCATCTCCCGTCTCAGACGACTCAAAAGACTCCCTCTCTCCCCTACAGACCCAACCTGGCATCGGTTTGACCAGCCTTGGCCTGCGCCGTTCCCCCCGATGCACCAGACCTCAACAGATCCACTGGCCATTAACATAAGAGTACAGAATATTCTCCATTTAAAGCAGGGGGATGATTGTATCACCCCCACCCCGTTCCCAGAAGGTTTTGGCTCCGTCCCAAGGAGCTGGAATGAAATGCAGGAATCCAGGTACAAAATGAATGCCGGGATCGCGTGCGGTCAAAATCGTACACACTCACACACTCACACGGCTCTGTGTGCAAATGCTCTTTTGTTGTATGGTGGGACTAACTGTGGTTATCATGGTCCATTTTTAGCAAGTGTAAAGTTTTACCATGCAAATATTATGCTAACCATATAATAACTATGGTATCATGTAGTTAACATCATAGTTAACTGCAGCATAACTGTGTTTTGTGAACTATGATTACCACACAAAGACATCTTTACATAA
Organism: Scardinius erythrophthalmus; assembly: GCF_964197995.2. Classification (NCBI taxonomy): domain Eukaryota; kingdom Metazoa; phylum Chordata; class Actinopteri; order Cypriniformes; family Leuciscidae; genus Scardinius; species Scardinius erythrophthalmus. The sequence continues at coordinate 21,924,375 of NC_138228.1, read as the reverse complement.
TTAAAACAAAACAAAAATTACCTTAAAAAACACTGTTAGATAAAAACATACTCCAGTTAAAGTTGCCCTCACCCAAATAAATAAAATATAATATTGAAACCAATACATACAATTTACTTATACATTGTGCATGTTAAACATTTGAGAAAGGAGAATATTATCAAGTCAATCATCAGTGCTGAATCAACCAAACAAACAAGGATACATTTTTATCTCCTGACATCCCAACACACCCTCTTATGTCGCATCTATCGGTCTCTCCCTTCCTGTCCCTCGTTTTTTTCATTAACAAACTCTTCTGCTCTTTCGTTCTCACAGTCAGAGAGAGAGAGAGAGAGAGAGAGAGAGAGAGAGAGAGAGAGAGAGAGAGAGAGAGAGAGAGAGAGAGAGAGAGAGAGAGAGAGAGAGAGAGAGAGAGAGAGAGAGAGAGAGAGAAAAATGACTGTTTGTTTTTCGTGTTGCAAGTGAACATTATTCCCATGGCCATACCACTATATATAGATGGACATGAGTCCCTATGAAAAAATGCTCCGTTCCCTCTCGAGTCTTCAACTGCGGCCTGTCATTGCTATGACAACAGGGCAATAAACAAGCGGAGGAGGAGACCGCAGGAGTCCCGTATCTGTACATCAGCTCTCAATCCCACACCGCTGAGGAGGGACGGAGATTTACGGAATACAAAAGCGCAACGCTAGATGTTAATACTGTCCCTTTCACAAGGAGCACAATGTTACAACTTATAAAAGAGCTGCAACCAGCACAAAAAAACAAAACAATGTCTACAATGTGTACAAGTTGTAAATTTAGATTGTTGGGAAAGTGACGGAAAGCAGAAAGAGACAGAAAAGGAACAAATTAAATGTGGCAGTTTTTGATATGGCAACCTTGATATTCAGCTAGAAAATGTTAAAAAAAAAAAAAAAAAAAAAAAAAAAAAAAGAATTAAACAATAATAAAGTGTCAAATAAAAAAAAATAAATAAAATTAAATAAAAAAGGAACAATTAAATAGCAAAAGTTAATATATTATACATAGAATATAAAAAATTATAATATATTCACACACATATATATTGGGTGTAAACAAACTTTATCGCAATTAATCGATTTGACAGCAATATTGGACAGATCACAGTCCAAGACAATTTTGACAAAAAGGTTTCTTTTTATAGAAATGAATACTTATTCAGCAAGGATGCATTAAATTTAAAGTAAAGACATTTATAGTTTTAAAAAAGATTTATATTTCAAATAAATGCTGTTCTTTTGGATTTTCTATACATCAAACAATCCTAAAAAAATTAAATATATCACGGAATATGAAAATATGAAGTAGCGCAACTGTTTTCAACATTGATAATACAAAAAAAATATTCTTGAGCAGCAAATCAGACATGAATACATGACAGGAATACATTACATTTTAAAATAAAAAAAATATAAAACAGTTGCTTGAAATCGCAATAATATTTCACAGTATTTCTGTTTTTACTGTATTTTTGATCAAATCAATGCAGCCTTGGTGAGCAGAAGAGACTTCTTTCTGTCACAACAAAAGGAAGTGAGAGAGACAAGGTGAGAGAGCAAGAGAGATCGAGAGCCTCATGGCTCGCTGTTTTAGCCCAGTGACCTCCACTCAACCTGCCGAATGGATCCAATTACTGACCCCGTTTAGACATATATGACCTATTCTCCTTTTACACAACAAAGCAGAAACTGTAGGGCACATTAAAAAACGTGTGAACCTGTACACGGTTAAACACTAATCCTTGTGTATATTCTACTGAAATGAAACCATGCGTGCAGTTTTTTTAGACCACTGATGCAGTCCAGAATTACTTAGTGTTACTAGTTAATGAAGAAAAAAGAAAAAAAAAGTATTTCTGTTTATTTTTTACTGATGGGTCAAGGGTCACTATAGTTTACCTTTGGCCCTTGGTGAGTTAAGTCTGTTTGCCACTTGTACCTCCTCACCTCTCACACTCAGAGGTGGTAAATACCTCTACCTGTGGTAACCAACAGGGGTGAAAGGTCAAAGCTCAAGTAGGGTCAGGGGCTGCTGACTGGCCGCAAGCAGGAATGCAAACGCTGACCTGAAATCCGGCCTTCACACACATATAAGCGCAGCTCGCTGGGATTACTGGGTCAGGTGGTTGTTGCGTGCTCCAAAACAACAATCTATAGCATTATGAAAGGAGGGATTTTAGGGGACTCGTGTCACTGCGGTGAATAAAAGCAAGATCAAAAGGAGTCAACATTTCAAAGAGTCAAATTATGCCCTGCAAATGAGTCCATGTGAAAGCATTTCATTTTAGAGCCATTTCTGTGGTGCTCGAGTTTGGTTTGACAAATCAAGTGATCTTAAATGGATAATTCACTGAAAACGAAAATTCGTTGTTCCAGACCTGTATAGCTAAAACATATTTTGGTCCCCTGGGAAGAAAATTTGGTAACACTCAGTGTTGGTGTAATGCATTACTTAAGCTGCGTTCACACAACAAGCGACTTTGTCGCTCCATGTCGCCAGTGGCTGGCGGTGCGAGATGGTCCTCACTGCAGAACAAGAAATCCAGGGGGAGGAGTTGGATCCAGATCAGCATTCAGACTCGGAGTCAGAATGCTGATCTGGATCCACGGCAAGTACACGGAGACATATCATACATTATAGGACAGTTTCTGACTACTAAAATGGGCTTCTCATTCTTCTTTCCTTGGTCAGACTCGACACTGAAGAGTGACGGATCACGCGTGCCCCACTGACTTCACTCGTATTGGTTGTCGCTCCCGAAAGTCGCTCTTCATTTGCATAAAGTTAAACAGATCTCAACTTTGTCGCGTTGCCAGACACGCCCCATCCGGTCGCCAACGGTCGCTTTCGCGCGTGTCGCCGGAAATCGCCCGCTCCCCATTGAAATGAATGGTATCGTGTCGCTTGTAGTGTGAACGGGGCTTAGTATTTAAATATTGTAATTTAATTACTTTTGAAAAAAGTAATGTAAGGGATTACTCTTGAATTGTATCTATAATTTAATTAGTTACTTCTGATGTATTTGCATTATATACAATTCTATATTAAACCATAGTGGATGTAACATGAAAATTTAACGTTTAATGTTAAAATCTACATTTTTAATGTAGACTTCTCCTTTGAAATACTTTATGCAATTTTATATTATTTATTTGAAAGAATTAAAAGAGCCGTTTCCTTTGTATTGTTCAACTGGTCGAGGTTGATATGGGATTTTAAAAAAAGTAATTAGTAATAAGTAATGCAATAATTTATCTAATTAGAAGTAATTAATGACTTTTTTAGAGTAACTTACCCAACACCAATAACACTACAAACATACGATTTTATACATTAGTTAAAGTGAACAAACAATGAACAATACATCTACACCATTTGTTAATCTTAGTTAATAGTAGGTAATTTCAACATTTACTAATACATTTTTAAAATCAAAAGTTGTATCTGTTAACATTAGTTAATGCACTGTAAACTAACACGAACAAATAATGAACAATTGTACTTTTATAATCTATCATTCTCAAAGGTTGCACATTATAAAAATTAAGCCAATAACAGGGTTTCTGCAGGTTTCAGTAAGTCAAATTTAAGACCTTTTAAGACATTTTAAGACCATAAAGATTGAAATTTAAGACCTACACGACGCATTATCCAAGTTCTATCTATCTATCCAAAATCTATCTATCTATCCAAAATCTATCTATCTATCCAAAATCTATCTATCTATCTATCTATCTATCTATCTATCTATCTATCTATCTATCTATCTATCTATCTATCTATCTATCTATCTATCTATCTATCTATCTATCTATCTATCTATCTATCTATCTATCTATCTATCTATCTATCTATCTATCTATCTATCTATCTATCCAAAATCTATCTATCTATCTATCCAAAATCTATCTATCTATCTATCTATCTATCTATCTATCTATCTATCTATCTATCTATCTATCTATCTATCTATCTATCTATCTATCTATCTATCTATCTATCTATCTATCTATCTATCTATCTATCTATCTATCTATCTATCTATCTATCCAAAATCTATCTATCTATCTATCTATCTATCTATCTATCTATCTATCTATCTATCTATCTATCTATCTATCTATCTATCTATCTATCTATCTATCTATCTATCTATCCAAAATCTATCTATCTATCTATCCAAAATCTATCTATCTATCTATCCAAAATCTATCTATCTATCCAAAATCTATCTATCTATCCAAAATCTATCTATCTATCCAAAATCTATCTATCTATCTATCTATCTATCTATCTATCTATCTATCTATCTATCTATCTATCTATCTATCTATCTATCTATCTATCTATCTATCTATCTATCTATCTATCTATCTATCTATGATTATCTGATGTGTGTGTGTGAGAGAGAGGGAGAGGTAGATTTTTTTTAATAGAAAATCGTACTTTTGCATATTATACTGAAAAAACAAAATTATTGTTGATTTTAGTTGATCATAGTTGATCATAACTAGAGAGGAAATGATGAGATGATTAAAGTGACCAAAATTATCCCGGTTATCACAGAATCCTGTTCAAAAAGTACTAATACTACAGAATGAAGTCAATTCAACAAGTTTTATGTTGAAAAACAGCAAATAACAAATTGATTAGCATCAATATGCACTTGTTTACGTGAACATTAAAATACCATTAAAAGTGATGGCCAGATTTTAAAAGAGTGTCTTGCAACATGTTATCTACTAACATGTACACGTTCAAATAAAGTTTTGACAAAAAAGGTTTTATACAAAGATAAACCTCATATTTCAGCCTTTAAATAATTTTTTGAGACCCCTGCTAGAGCTCCGCTTTGTAGGCTACAACTCAATACTTTTTTGCTAGGCCTACTTTGTAATAACTTTCTGCGGCCAGCGTTTCTGTAAATGAACGAGGGTAAACACCTTTTAAGACCTGACTAAATGAAATTTAAGACCTAGGATGAAAATGTGGCCGTTTTGAAGACTTTTTAAGGCCTTAAATTTAAAGTTCAGAATTTTAGACTTTTTAAGACTTTTTAAGACCCCGCGGAAACCCTGAATAAAGAAATATTACTATAGCAAAAATACCATTGGTCTGCAAAATAAAGAAATTATTTATAATAATATTTAATTTTACAGAACAACAGTAAAATTAAAATATATTGTTTTAATTTCTTTGCTTTTAAACATTAAACCATAGAGCTTTTATTTTGGTGGTGCAGTCTCTTTTGTCGACAATAGATTTATAAATGATTCTCATAACAAATTTGGGAATGTTACATTTTCAAACGCACATTATATTTTGGAATCAAAACAGTGATTTCTGCCTAAAGGTGACACATTTGCATCCCTAGTTTATCAGTCCTGTAAACTGACTTTTGAATCCCAAAAAGAAAAGTAGGACTGAATGTGTGAATAAAAGAGCGAGGAGAGAGTGGGAAAAAAAATATTGTTGCAGTCTCTTCGCTAAATGCAACTTTGTCTTTTATGGAATGGGAACTACGAATGAGAACCAGATGTAGGCCTGACAACACAACAGGCCCGAAGGATAAAAATAGGTCGAGATAAATGGACGGGATAGTTCCTCCGATGAGGGGGAGGAAGAGGCTGCTGGTGGTGGCAGTAACTTTGCCGTTCCCATCTGGAGGCTTGGGCCAAACTCAACTAACTTCCTATTCATACACAAGATCCCGAGAAAAACATTACTAGGAATGTACAAATTCTGGATGTGATGGCTTTATGCCAATCAAAAGCTATAAAACAAGGATTCAGCTGCAGAAGAGCAAAGAAAAATGCCTATAAAAATGTCTCGTCTAAGTTGTGTTCGAGTGTCCCTTAAATTTAATGGCCAATAACCTCGTCTCCTGTTACAACTTGAAGAGCTGAATGCTGATGTCATCTAATATTCCATCTTTCTGCTGCCAGAAAAACAGTCATGTTGAACAAGTATCCGAGAAAAAGGTTAAACGGTGACAAGATCGCCATTTATTTTCATTCCCAGAGACACTAAATTTGAGATCCTATGCGACATGTACAAGAGAATGTACTTGACATTGAGCTTTCTTACACAACCCAACAGGAGACTTAACTCGCAACAAGAGTGAACACTTTAAGATGTGAAAGGGGTGAAAAAAATGGGGGGGGGGAAGCTGCTGCTGCAAAAAAAGAAAACATGTTATTGCAGCTGTGTCCGCTCCACTATTTCTGAAGAAGAAAATAATCTCTAAACTTCTCAAGAACAGACCAAGGTTGTTTTTTCAGCCCATAATAAAAAAAGTAAATAGGACCATTTTGATTTGGTGCATTATGAAAATTATTTTTAAGACAGTTAATTAATTCTGCCAATTCTCATGCAACATACAAAACACATCTCATTATCATTATTGTAATGAAAAAATAAAAACCCCAATGAAATATTACTAATACTGTGTAAGGTGTTAAAGTATTATAACTAAAATAATTGTGTAACAGTATTTTTACTGAAATACAATAAAAATTCTGTACATGTAAAAATATGCTAATCACATTGCAAAAAAATTCCTGAAATATTGTTTTTTTATAAATAAGCATGTAATAAATAAATAAATAAATAGACAGAAAGAGAGAATAAAAAACTTAAGCAACAAAAAAAAAGGAAAAAATTGGAGAACAAAACAGACTTTTCGCATTTTAATCTGAATCTGCTCAAATTTGTCAAGACACCAAATTATGCATCTCAATATCAGAATTTTCAAAAGTTGCTCTCTAATTTTTTTTTAGCTCAATTCTCTTACCGTATAAAAACTAACAAACATGCCAGATAAAGTAAATACTTCAACCAAACATAACTGAGAACTTCATTAAATCTCGTGAGATATGTAGAATCAACATTTGAGCTATAAAATCCTCCTCCGGGATGAACCCGGAGTAACTCTGAAGTTATTTGTGCTCTTGTACAGACGCACACACACACACACACACAAACCCTGTAATCCCAAACTCAGGCTTCTATTACCTGCTCTACCGGCACAGACTCCTCATTCATAGGAGGTCAATCTTGACATAATGGCATGATTTTCCCAGTGTCCTCCAGCAGTCATCTCAACTGCGCTTTTTTCTCTTTGTACGAAACATTTGTGCACTTCCTGGCTTCCGACCACCTGTCTTCTTCTGTTTCCTCTCCTGCGTTCCGAAGACTCTGGAATCAGCGGTCATTACCATTAACACAATCATCATTAGGAGGGTAATTGGGGCTATTATGATTGATGAAGGCTGATCTGCGGGTCGTGCTGAAGACGTGGGACCCCGAGAGTCCAGCCAGAGGACATATGGTTCACCTCTCTCGACATGCGCACTCACTCGCCCACACAAATGTATAAATGCGATCTGCGATTTTGCAAATCCTCATGTCCAACTCTTTTAAGCATTCTTTACACTCTTGTGTGAATCTGTAAACCTGTCAAGAACTAGTCAAGGCTATTTAAACCTCAAAATGTAAAATAAGAAAGGGGACCATTAAGATTTTACACATTATTACTATTTTTATGACAATTAATTACATCCACCTCCCAATTTTGATGCGAAATGCAAAAAAAAAACCCTCATCATAATTGTAATGCATATTATACATATACACACATATACATATACATTTACATACACACGCACATTTTTTTTTTTACAAGTGAGGGAAGTAATAATATTGGAATTTATTCTACTGAAACTGATCAGATAAGCATTGAGCACACAACCTTCAAACTACCCAATTTCCAGGCATTCATCTGACTGACTAAACCTCAGAGGAGGGGCGATCAACGAGGGGTCCTGGCCCTGGCCCAATCTCTGCCAGCCAGCCAAGCACCAAAATCCAGCTCTTTAATCGTGTGCATGTCTGATTTAGAAACATTTTTGCTGGCATTCTTTGTCTATATTAAGGTTCTAATATTGGAGAAAGAGCAGAGTCTGAAAAAGGAAAAACAAACCGAATGGCTATTTCAGGACTGTCAAACATCACTTTAAAAAGCTGCGCAAATTCAGCTCCGGACCACCCTTAACGCGTCGTGAAACTCAAACACAGATAATTATACCACAGCAACGTTAACAGTTCCTGAAGTGTTACGTTAGCCTCCAATCATGCTAAAGTTCCAAGCATGTGACGTTATTCTTGCAGTTACTCCTGCTATTATGGCCTGTTGAAAGCATACAGTATAACCAACTCATGTGAGAAGTAGTCTAAACAAAACTACTAGCTTGACGGTTATCTCATGAAATCAAACAATTAAAAGGAACGAAAGCTGATCATACATTAAACTTTATCAACATTAAAAGTGAAGCGATACCAAACAAACCTGCAAAAGTACTACATTATTACTTCCAAAACACTTCCTCCATCTTCCATTGGTCGTTCAAACAAGTAGTCTCTTCCCAAAATGGCACCATTGGTTGATAGCAATGCAGAGGACAGTCAATTAACTCTGATAAGCTCTATTTTCTCAATAGATAATGTTCAGACTATAATTATAATAATAATGATAATAAAACAATGTTTGAATGCAAACCAAGAGAAAAACCTGCCTGATTTTTGAAGTCTTTACCCTTTTCCAGAACCTTCTTCCTGGAGGCTGGACTTGAGGTCTTGTAGTCTTTCCTGCCATCACCATAGAAACGCGAAGCCCCTCTAAACCGCCTGACCGACGCCATTAAAGCCGAACAAAGAGTGAGAGAGAGAGCAGGCGCAGAAGTCTCGATCGTTCTCCTTAAAATTGGCACACAGTCTACGAGTTTGATCTTGAGATGTGCCCATGTTGTCCTGCCAAGACCGAGTCAGTATGCATGTAAATGTGTCAGTCAGAGAGGGACCGCCGCTCCGGTCCACCCACATTCTGAAGGCCCCGGAGCCTACATGCTCAGTTATGCCCTGGCCTGCTACAGTACATGTATTGTCCGTAAGGGACAGCAAGTGGGCTTGGACGCCAATGAGGAAACGCTTAAAGGACGAGGACGAGTTTCACTGTACCTCCGTCACACTCAGAATGTATCATAACTGCCATTTATTTACAGACAAATAAATATACAGTATATGCACTTCCATTCAAACGTTTGAGTTCGGTAAGATTTTCGTTTTTGATAGTCTCTTATGCTAACGAAGACTGCACGGTCATTCCATGTGAACTCAACCAGAGGTCCTCGGCTTTTCATCATTTTATTTCTGGTGAAAGAAATACATAACTGAAGAAGAAATCCAAAATATTAAATGTCATGGATGTATATTTAGCCAAATTACCGGGGGGTAAAAATGGCTTAAGCATAATGATGCTGCCATCTTTCCTAAACTTTTATTTTCGGTATCTTCATTTTAAGGGCCCAATATGGTTGAATCCCAGAGATATGGAGATCTTAAATGCAGTTCCATGAGTAAATTGTACATATTTTCAGTGGTCAAAAAACAAATGTGGGTCACTTTTTTTTTCTTTCAAAGAGGAATATCTGAAGAACAAAGAATGTATCTCGTTTCTTTTTCTGTCAGCACAATTGAATAGAATATGCCATAGACATTCTTTTTCCAAAGTTTGCGTGCCTGTAACTTTAAAAGTATTAAAGATATTCTTAATTAACTTTTCTTTTGGTGGAATCTTCATTTTTAAGGTCCTAAATGGTTAAATACCAGAGATATTGCGATGTCAAAACAGTATCATTTAGTTACAATACTGTGTATTTGAACTCTTGGTAGCTTGTATATTTATTCTTATAAATACACTTTTGAGAGCAAGTTAAGGTGCCTTAACTTGACCATTTCTTTGTATTTTTGACACTCAGAGAGGTGTGTTGTATGCAATTGTTTTGATAGAGGGAAACAAGATTCAAATTCTAGTTTCAACATTATTTATTCTTCAGACATTCCCCTTTAAAGTAAAAAATAAAACAAATTGAACATGGATCCGCACTGAGATCCCCATATCAATGGGATTGAACCATTTATGGCCTTGAAAATGAAGATTTCAAAAGAAAAGTTTGAACTAGAATCTAAAATTATATTGAGAAATCTTACAGGCATGCAAACTTTGGAAAAAGAACATTCATGGCACTCAGACATGTTGATTAAAAAACAAAAAAAAAAAAAAACAAGATACATTCTAGTCTCAACATTATTTGATCTTCAGATATTTCACTTTGAAAGGAAAAAGTATCCGCTGTGTGCAAAGTGACCCACATTTGGTTTTCGACCACTAAAAATGTGTACAACTAAACAATTTACTCATGGAACCGCATTATGATCCCCATATCTCTGGGACTGAACCATATTGGGCCTTTAAAATTAAGATACCTTAAGAAATGTTTGTTAAGAACCAGAATCTAAAAGGATATTAAGATATATTTAATACTTCTTGAGTTACAGGCATGCAAACTTGGGGCAAAACAACACAAGAAGTGCTTTTCCACTTTTTTTGAACTGTCACCATTGGCATTTAATGCAACAAAGATTGCTAAATTCAACAGATTTTTACTAATAGACCTACTAATCTTTGTGTAAAAATAAAAAGATGATGATGCCATCTTTCTAAAGTCATTTTTACCCCCCTGTAATTTGGCTCCAAATCTCACATGAGAACTGTCATTTTGACCCCCCTCTACGAAATAGTGGATTACTCAGTAAATATACATCCATGACATTTAATATTTTGACTTTCTTCTTCATTTATGTTGGCCTTTCTTCAAAAATATTAACAAAATCAAAATTTGAGTCTGGGAAGTTTCTGAAATTTGGTTGATTTGACATGGAATGATCCTGCAATGTAAATAATTCTGTGATTAAAAGCAGAATTTTCAGCATCACTCATCAATCATTCATAAACCATTCTAATATGCTGATTTGCTGCTCATTCATTTTTAAGATCAATGTTGTAAACAGTTGTGCTGATGAATATTTTTGTGGAAACCAAGATACATTTTCTTTGATGAATAGAAAGTTCAAAATAACAGCATTTATTTGGAATAAGGATCTTCCTTAACATTATAAATGTCTTTTCAGACACTTTTGATCAATTTAATGCGTCCTTGCTGAATAAAAGCTATAATTTCTCAAAATATTCTTACTGACCTCAAACTTTTGAATGGCAGATGTAAATGTAAGATGTAAATACCACCTTGTTGATGTGTAAAAATCAAGATAAATCCACATGAAATTCAAATAACCAAATAACTAAGTTATACAAGAGTCAAATTCCCAAGTTAAATCAAATTCATCTAAAACTGAAATCGATCAAGGTAAATTAACTCAGTTTCTAAAACAAAAACACTGCTCCATTCCTGAAGATTCCACAAAGACATTTGTGATTTTCTAAATAGAATTTATGCAAAAGAGGTGGTTCTTTTCCATGTTGTCCAAACTTGTGGAGAACACTGATCCAAAGTGGAAAAGAATGAAATATGGATGTCTTACCCACATCACACACACAGCTGCAGCTTTCCGGGTATATAAAAAGGGAAAAGAACCACAACATGGAGAAGATAGCGGATTGAAATACACAAAATCCAAATAGCAGTCATAAATCATGCCTTTTGTCTTTGTTCCCCAAGATGACAGACAAATATGCTTTTTTAATAACCGCACACACAGTCCAATGACAAGAAATAAATTAGACGGGCAGCAGTGATTCTTTAGAGAACCCCAGAAAGTGGAGAAACCATTCTCTCCCGCATAAGCAAACAGAACACTGTAATTACAGAGGGTGGTACCATCGTAATGAGAGACAGAGAAAGCAAAGTTATAACTGACAGAGTATAAAACACTAGGGACAAAGAAAGAAGAAAGCTGATATAATGACATAACGATAATAATTAGTAGCGCTTGTTAAAGCAAACATCACTATTATTAGTGCTTATACTTCAGATTGAGGGTTTGTTCTAAACCTCTAACCCCAAGTATGACATTTTGGCATGCTTACCATTTGTGCTTATGGACAAAAAAGATACCTTAAACCATGCAGCTTGTTGTGGAAAGCTGTTACTTTACTTAGTTACTGGATTATTTCCACCTGCTAGACAATAAATCCCACAGACCCTGAACTGAAATAAGGGCTTGAACCATATTTCGAGAACAGAATATCCAGACCAGAGTCGTGTGGGTGCAGGACTCTTTTTAAAACCACCTAAATATGACTCAGGGCACCCTAGGAATCAATGAGAACACCGTAGTAAACACCCAACACTCTAGCATCATGTATACAGGCAAAAATCACCCATGAAGTTAATCGTTTAAAATTATATTTGGTCATCTGAACAGTTAGACATCACTACAAAAGTATTGTGGGTAAAGAGTCTTTTATGATTATTAATATAATATTTTTACATTTATTTAAAAGCTATAAAAGAATTATACATTATAAAGAAATAAAAATAATTGCAATAATAATAAAACTATATATATATATATATATATATATATATATATATACACACATACTGTGTGTGTGTGTGTGTGTGTGTGTGTGTGTGTGTGTGTGTGTGTGTGTGTGTGTGTGTCTGTGTGTGTGTGTGTGTGTGTGTGTGTGTGTGTGTGTGTGTGTGTGTGTGTGTGTGTGTATATATATATATATATATATATATATATATATATATATATATATATATATATATATATATATATATATATTTGTGCTGGGCAACGATTAATCGTGATTCATCACAACCAAAATAAAAGTTCATGTTTATGTGTTTATGTGTGTGTACTGTGTATAATTATTTTGTATATATAAATACATATGCATGTATATATTTAAGAAAAATGTGTTACTTACATATAAAATACTTATGTTTATACAGTATATATATATATATATATATATATATACACACACATGCAAATATTTCTTAAATATATATATGCATATGTATGTATTTATCTAAAAAAAATATTATACACAGTACTCACACACATATTATGTAAACACAAACTTTTCTATTGGATGTGATTAACCACGATGAATGGTTGCTCAGCACTATGTATATTTTAACTAACTTTATTATTTGTTTCATATCAAATAATTTATAAAAAATTTAAATAAATAAATAAATAAACAAATAAATTAATAAATATGGAGCAATGTTTTTCAAATTTGTCGAACAACAATAAATGTGGCCAAACTTTAAGAGTGATACTCTCAGCAAACAAACACCATGGCAGTTACAATTGCCCTTTCCTTTTCTTGTTCCTCTCTCCATTTCTCTTCAAATCCATGCCTTGAGTTCATCTCAATAAATCAGTGCAATGCAGAAGGCTTACATGGAAGATAAACAAATCAACACACAAACACTGGAGCTGTGCCAGATGTACCATGGGAAAGGGTGAACTGCATCATTCTGTGACCCTGTTCTCATACTGGAGCTGTCTTACACAGCCTACCACTCATAACAAAACACACAAACACACACGACAAGCCCATTTGCTGCTTTTTAAATTTTCAAACTACTCGCACTTTGAAGTTAAAATAGCAAAATAATGCATAATAATGAACAATAAGTTAGTCTAAAAGTAGTCTAAGTCACATTAATGTGTGTCATTTTATTCATAAGAATAAAATGACAAAACTGTATTTTTGATTCTCTTCAGAGAGAGAGAGAGGTGAAAGAAAACTCTCCTTAGTCCAGATTTAGAAAAACTGAAACCATTAAAATAAAACAAAATATATTTAAAAAAAATAACCTTTTGAAGAAGAACGTAGACTTGAAAACAAGTGGCCTAATACGCAAGAGAAAACCACTAATAACAGTGTCTACAGCGGAAGCGAGCAGTGCGATGCGACAAAAGACAATATAACCCATTATAATCAGTGATGCTGTCTACACTGGATGCAATGAATACTTTTCATAGGAAGGACAATGGATTTGCAACGGTCGCTTTGTCGCGTCCAGTGTGGTGTAATTCTCAAATAACAAAGGTCTGAATTCAGGCAGTGGTTACACACAAGATTCAGAGATAAACCACCTGTTTGATTATCATGAGGCCTTGAGCATCATTTTGCTCCTGACGGAAAGCTCCTGTGTTTCTTTTACTGGAAGTAAGAGTGGATAAGTGTCGACTGAATGACAAGTGACCTCTAAAAACAGTTTCAATTCGAGAGGGGGCAACATGAGGAATTTTAAAACACTTGTAAAATAAGCGTAACACGCATTCTCGAGCGTCTATCACACTGATGCTGAAGAATTGAGTTCCAGACCTCAGTTCAGAGCAAAACAAAACTGATCAGGAGGGGGGAAAAACAAGAAAAGAAGCCTAAGATGGAGATATGGGTGGTCGGATTATAGAAATGAAGAAAAAAATACTGGTTCTGATTGGTGAGCCCTCATACTGACAAACCACCTACATCTCCAATCACTTTGACGTTTCCCAAGTTTCAACTAATCTGGTGTGAGATTTGATCCTGGCAGTATTTTACCCTCATCTGCATGACAGAACGCTTGAGTTTAACTGTAAATGCGAGCACCCTCATGCTTACAGAGACCACCAACAGTAGAAAACACCAGAAGAAGACTCATCTGATGATGGATAGGGGTTTACATCTAAATATAAGTAATAAAAATAGTAGGACCATGATTAATCAGATCATGAATGTGTAAATGCATTAAGGAAAGAACTACATACTGGGCATCAGTGCAATCCAAATCAAATCCCAATGGATAAAACCAAGTTAGAGGGAATGGAAACAACACTCCTGATAACAGATAGCAGAGGAAGTCGAGTCCAGGTCACAATGATCACCCGACACAACACAGCCCTGATGTCTCATGGGGTCGTGACCCCTGTGTGAATGCTTCTGCTCTGGTGGAATTATGGGTAGTGGTCCAAAAAGTACTGTGCATCGAAATTTGTGTGGGGGATGGGACATAATATACACATATCCTATGAAATGACTCTAATATTAAACTAAAATTACCATGAAAACTACAAATATATATAAAAATAACAAATTCAAAATATAAAAAAAACACTATACAAACAGTAGTACAATATTCCTTGAGCCCTTATAATGATTGTCCTATTCTGAAGGAAAGTATGTTATCTGTCCATTAAAGCGGCTCATCCTGTTAATGTCTCTCTCTCCCTCCTCTGAAAGCCATATGCAGACAGCTCAGGAGCTGAGGAACATTGTGGAGGGATGAAGTCATTTTTGTCATTCTTCCAGAAAAGAGATTCAGCCCTGATATCAGGTACCTTGACTGGGAGGAACAGTGGGAGTAATGGATGACAGGAAGGCTGTAAAAAAAGAAAAAAAAAAAAGAAAAGAAAAGTGATACTTGGAAATGAAAGGAGGGAGAAAATAAAGGACTAATTGAATGTAAATGAAGCGAACAAAAGAGCACAGGAAAATAGAGGAGAAGAGAAAACAGGGTCTAGTTGTTTTCCTGTTGTTTTCATTTAAACAGGCACCAGGAATGTGGCCTTCTTTTCCTTCACTACTGCAAAACGGCCATGAACACAACAGCCGGAATAGAGAAGAGGTGAAAGAAAATGTTATATATAATGGCTTTGGCAACTAAATGAAATTGAACAGGGCCAATCAACTGTTTGGTTGCACAATACACATTCTTCAAAATATCTTTTTTTGTGTGTTCAGCAGATGAAAGAAATTCATACAGGTTTGGAACAACTTGAGAGTAAATTATGACAGAATAAAAAATTTTGGGTGAACTATCCCTTTAAAATGGTTCGCAATCTTCCAGCCTGAGCTGCTAAAAAGTGTCAAAAACACCTTTGAAATCAGTCAACGGTCCTTTTAACCAGTCTTAAACCAGCTTTGCCTAGTAAAGCTGTTTTTATTCTTCAGCAGACGCATGAACACATGAATCGTTCACAATAGCAGAAAGGACAGTATAAGCAAGTTTAAGGGTGAGAAAATCTACAGACATCTCCAAGACATCCAGAAATTACATTAAAACACACTGACTCACAAGTGTCTGAGTGAAGTGAACACACAGGAAATTACTCTCGGTTAGAAGGAACGGCACAGACATGACTGTGTCCCCCCTCTGAGACAACAGTTCAATCGAAGGCAGACAGCAAACACATGCACTCATTTTAACTGAGCCTTTAATCCAGCTAAAGACACTGAGCAGCAGTTACAGCCAGAACAGCATCAAAGCTCTGACAAGTCATGCAAACACAGCACAGTCGTCTGGTGTGTGTGTGTGTGTGTGTGTGTGTGTGTGTGCGTGTGCACACTGTCTCACGCCTGGCACTTTGTTTCCAAACAGTCTCCCGAGCAGAGCGGCACATTCCAGCCTCTGCAGCTCATCAAACATATTAGTAACCACAACAACTTCCTGTTTCTGTTCCCCAGCTTCCTGTCTGCGCAGGATCACTCGGCACAGGCGCTGATAAAGGAGCAGAGACACACACACTAAAACTGTGTCCCTACCCTTCCTGCTAAAAAACACAAACACACACACCTCTTAAACCAGTTAAGACCTGCAGACCAGCTTATGCTGAAGTCATAGAGCTATTAAATAAATGTTGATAGCCAATCAGATTACATGAGATCATATTAAGATCTTTTGACTGCAGACTTTTTTTTTGGCAAACAGAGTACAGTTTGAGACTGTGTTGAGATCTCTTCTGAAACAAGCAAGCCTTTTCCATCAGTTGTATTTGAAATATAAAATTGTGTTTACAGGCACTTACAATGGAAATCAATGGGGAAAGGCACTGCACTGGAAGCAACATTACAATATGCACTGATTTAAAAATATAGCCTCAAAAAACATGTGTTAACATAAAACTAGTTTGATAGAATCGCTTACTTTATGCAATGTTATATCCAATCCTTCAACTTCAATGTCACGAAAATTACTATTTGCATGGAGTAAACTCCAGCCAATGGTATTACACCATTAATGCATAACCAGATGCTCATACAACTAGAAAGATAGTCTAATCTCAAAAATGGACAATTTAGATGACTTAAGGATTTTTTACTCAATAATTAAATTCAAGTGCTTTACAAAAACACACACTTCACATGTCTCCTTATAAACCCTCTAAAATACCTCATAGTGCATTAATGTTAATATTTTTGTTTTTTAAAACTTAACCAAGGAAAAAGAAAACTTTTTCAGTTTATTCAAGAGCATCAGAAACTTACTTTGATTTTTTTTTGTCAGTATGACTTTATCAACACAAACACTCACACATTTGTGATATACATGGGGGTTATTTAGCAGGCTGTGCTTTTTGTTACGTTATTTTATCTCAGATCTTTTGCTTGTCTTTGTACAGCTGAGCACAATGTGTTCACCCTCCTCTATCCGTTTCACATTACCGCAGCATTGAGACATCTTCACAGGTTACTCACAAAGAGCTCCATCTGAGGGCGTTTTCCCATCCACAGCCTGTCCACATGTGTTTTTCCTTCTTTCTTCAGGGGTGTGTTTACAGATTCTGATCATCACAACCTCAGGGAATACTTGGCTAACCCGTCTCACACAGACAAGCTCTCTCTACACACACACACACTGCAGCCCCTGTAATAAACACCCTGTGTTTATGTTCTGAAGCACTCCAAGCCTCAATATTCATTAACCCACTAGTGTCAGATGTCCGTACTCTCCTCTTTCGCTGAAGAACAAGTACAGTGATGGAGTCAAGATAATTACCACAACCTCAACTTTTACCTAACAACAACCATTATACTGTGGTTAGTGATTACATGATAACCCAAATCACAGAAAATAACTCCAAACATATGGAAATAACAACTTATAAGTTTACTTTAAATAAACTGAAAGAAAATGCAATCCATTTGCCCCCCAAAAATATTTGGACACTTTGAATGCCAGAGATTGAATGTCACTGAATTAAATGACTACATACATACCAAACTTAGTGGCATTTCTTAGAAGGAAAGATAAGCATTTGCTTGGATATTTAGTTATATAATGCAATGACACTCTTCCATATTTAACTGTGGCTTAAGTGTACAAATACTTTGTGAGCCCTCTATATTCATATACAAATGGCATGTGCTGCAGACAAAATCTTTTTGGACACTGTTCAAAAATGATGGAGAAAAAACATGAAAGAAACATCAAACAGCCCTATATATGTCATAAAGCAGGCATTAGTCTCTGGAAATGTGCCTGGAGCTTAAGAGGAGGAACATTTAGCTCTTATTTACACTTTGTGTTATCATTAGCCGCAATACGAATGTGTGTGTGCGTGAGTGCCTGAGAACAGAGTGAAAAGCGTGTGCAAGTCTCCAAGCCTCTGTCAATGATGGACTCAAATTAGACTGCATAATCCCGACTGAATGAAAAGGCCATACAAACATTTCCCCACTGTGCACTTCATAATGACCCTTGCAAGAAATAAAAAAGATTAAAAAAAAGAAAAAGGAATTTGGGAGCTATAGAGGCCAACAGAATGTTACTCAAACTCATCCCTTTATATAATCATCCAATATCAGGCCGCTCCAAACACGGCCCTAAGTGGACCACAATACTGAAAGGACAAGCTGGCACAGATGAAATCTCAGGAAAATACAGCACCATAAAAGGTGGACTGAGGAAAACTATGACCAAACCCAGTGTCTAAGACAGACCAACCGTGCTACAGAGGGCTTACCAAGTCATACAGAGAAATAATTCATCACTAAGAGTTTGCAAGACTTCGGAAAACATCACAACCCTCGGCCATACACTACCAAGCACAACACTCTTAAATATGATGTATTTGAATGGCATTTCTCCCTAAGGTCAGTTTGGTAACACAAGCCTTTTTTGAAGGTTAATTTCAGCTGTTTTAACCTTCAATAGAACAGATAAAACATTACATAAATACATAAGAGGGTAAAGCATTCCTTTCAAAATATGTGTAGAATGCCAGAATATTATGACTTTTCATAGAGTCAAGGAAACAAAGGAATTTGCAGCAGACAGAGCAGAGGGAGAAACACACACACAGAGATGCACACACAGTGCACAAACACACTGCAGGCACTGGACCAAAACGAAGGTAGGCTAAGTAAAAGAACAACAACATGATTCCAGAAGAACCTGCAGGGGGGAAAAATATGCCCTTCATATTTCTAAGAAACATCATTCGGCTCTTTTCATCAAAGTCAGGAACAGTAAATTCAGCTACACAGCCTGCACTACAACCTGAGGTAACAACGTGTCAAACAGTACACAAATAAATACATGATTTTGCACACACATGCCCACTCAAGCCAAAGGCCTTCAAATTTTCATCCAAGTTCTCTTCAGACTGAGTGATATATGAGTTTTATCCTTAATCTAACTCAGCCCAACACACCAGAATAAAGGTCTCATAAAATGAAAAACTATGCAAAAACACATTGACTAGCTTTGCTCACAAGATATACATTTCATCAGTTAGAAACAATTAGAAAGTAAAAAAAAAAAACTACTTCCAATCAACCATCTTTGCTGTGTTTTTATAGATATACACATCTGCAAGAACGTACGTCATAACTCGCCATAAACAAACAATTAAAAGACATTTAAATACCCAAAATAGAGAACAGAACATCACTCACCACTCTTGGTTTGGCCTTCAGAGGGACAGTGGAAAGTTCCTCACTGGACTTCCTCTCCAGTTTTGGCTCAGTGGTGGGATCTAAAGGTGTGGAAGTAGTGCCCTCCAGAATAACCCCACCAGTTGCTGCTGAGGTCTCCGCAGGGGACTCTGGAGAGTTCAGGGCCAAGATGTATTGCTCAGTTACGTCCTCCAATGATGGGGTGTCCTCCCCCGGGACTATTTTGTTGGGCGGTAAAGACTCCTGGCTAGACCTCTGGAGATCCTGGGATACGTGGGCATGTGAAGGAATGATAGGCACAAATGTGGCAGGTTCACTGGCATGACGCACATGTTTGGGTCTGACCTTTGAGGTTGGAAGCTGGGGGAGGATGGATGTGGAGGACTGCTCTTCGCCTTGTTCATCTAACTGATCCCCGTCATCACAAGACACCTGATGGGTAAAGCGGTTTGTGCGTTTTTTGGGGCTTCTGCGAGTGATGCGAGGAGACAAAACCTGAGCTAGCTTAGGATCAAAAGGAAAGGAGGTCTCCCCTGCTGCTTTTGTTTCTCCATTATGACCAAGGTGGGAGGGCAAAACATGCTCAGACTGAGAACGAGACCTTCTGGTTGGACAATAAAGTTGTCGTTGTTCACTGTTCAGTGCCCATAGCTCATCTCTTTGCTCAGATAAGATAGGCTCACTGCTAGAAGGTGGTATGGATTGTTCTTGTTCACTAATTGGCTCGCTGGGATGCTTTTGAAATTCTAGGGCTGTATCCGCCAAGTCTCCACGTCTACTGGGGTCGCTAAAGCTCTTTTTCTTCACAGCCTTGCCATTTGCTTTCTCATCAATAAGATTGTCCATTGCACCAGGTTCACAAACAATGCTCTGAATCACAGTACTGTAATCTTTCAGGCTGTCACTACACACGGAAAGGTCACTGGCGGCACTGCCTGTATATTCAGAAAGGTCTGCGGCAGAGGACTCCACACCACCCACCTTGGAGTTTAGAGAGAGTGAACCGAGCAGGTTGCTGTCCATGGAGAAGCTCTTTCCGCCATCCTCTGCAACTGAACAACGTCTATGAGGCATGGGATCACTCAAGGAGCGGTATGCAGACTCACCGTTCGACTCTCCGTTACTGCCATTGCTGGACTCTGAACCATTGTTTCCAGCTGAGGAAAATTTCCTTCGCCTGCGAATAGCGCTAGGAGTAGATGGAGCCTCTAAGGCCCCCTGGTTTACATTTTTACAGCTGCTAATGTCTCCTCCTGTGGCTACTCCCTCATGCTCTGTCCTAACAGACGGAACCTGAGATGAAAGAGATTCCTCTGGTGTTGTATCAGGCGACTGCTCTTCGTACAACCCTGACTGATTCCAAATGGTGAGAGTCTGACCCAGCAAGTCTTTACTGCAGGGCAGCCCCCCATATGAGCCAACCTCTGGCTCTGTGACAATTCCTTCATCTGTCAGGCTAGATTCATGACCAGAGAGTTCATCCAATGACTTATCACAGAACATGTTCTCCTCTGAATTTCCCTTCTGTAAACATTTTTCACTTTTTCCATCAGCCTCCCCTTCCTTACACCCAGTAAAAACAGGGTGTTCAAGTCTCTTCACCTCCTGTTTTGCCTTATTTTCTTTTACAGTGTCTATTTTAGTGTCACTGCTTTTTGTCTTGAAATGGTCTTCTTCCTCATCATCATCATCCTTACTTTCACTCATTTGACAAATGTCTCTTATTACTTGTCTGGCTTCCTGTACGTAGCGATCTTGTAGAGGGGTCGGCATTGCTTCTTCGTAACCATAGGTACTTCTGCAGTCATCACTCTCCACCTCCCTGTCAGCAATCACCACCTGCTCACCACTGGGTTCAGAGTCTAGCCGCTGCTCGGAAGAACTCCTCAAACTTGGCCCGCTACAATATTGCTGTCCTACTGGCTTCTCAGAGTAAGTGAACGACTTTGCCCTCCTCAAAGTAGCAGTGAGATCCTTCAGTGAAGGGCGTCCATGGTGCGGCCGATTTGTCCTGGAGCCCATTCTGTACACAGATGCGCCTTGATCAGAGTTCAGATTGTCCTCATCATCTTGTCCTTTTTTTCTCATTCTTAACTCAGACAGATCAGTCTTAAGGTAGCTAAGAAGGGACAGAGTTTCTGAGGCAATGTCAGGGTTGGACATAGAGATCCTGTTCCTGTCTTTCTCATTATTCAAGGAGTGGCAGAATACTCTGTTTTCTGAACTGCCTGTTTTACAGTCTGCTGGGATCAGGCTGGGCACAAGCTTAGGGCGAACTCGAACTGAGGCACGAGAAAAGTTATCTCCATGTCCAAAACTAGGTGAGCGGTACATAGTGGCATTGCCATGGTATGTTTTACTCAGAACCGCTAATGATGCCCTGCTGAAGCTGTGGATGTTGGCTGGCTTATCCTCCTCTTTTAATGTCTCTGTGCTAGAATACCTGCTACTATTTTTTGACCCCAACGGACTGGATATAAATGAGGGTATGGTGACTTTTGAAACCCGTGACACCTGAGGAACAGGGCTAGTTCCGACTGACCCCTCAAAATTTCTATATAGGTGCCTAAAACTGTCCTTAGTCATATGAGACCGTTGAGATGGATTGTCTCGTGCCCATGACATGCCAGAATAACAACCTCTAGAACGGAAACCCTCAATCCTGCGGCCCACCGTCTGAGAATCATACGGCTCCATCATTACAGGCTGGTTGTCGCTGTCATCTGACTCCTCATTGTCCCTGCTGCAACTGCTTTTCTTCTTTTTCCGTAGCGAGCGCCGTCTTACGTCCCTGTTGTGTTGAGTTAGTGCTGCAGGGCTGTCCTCCTCACTGCCTGAGGACCTTCCTCTCAATTTTGCCCTAGTGCCATCCTTGTTTTGAGGGAAGTTACCGACTGTCCATCCACTTAACTCCTCGTCTTCTTCTCCAGAGCTCAGTCTTCCCCGAGCACCGGCTAGTTCTACGGAGGGCCCTGTCTGTGGTTGGGAAGAGTTATGCGTGGAATGTGAGCTATCCGGTGGCTGTGGCTGCTCTGCCCTCTGTCTCTGTTCCTGCAGCTGCCAACGGTAAGACCTGAGGGGCAAAGCAGTCGTTCTACTGTGTGGTGGGGGAGCAGGTGTAGTATCACAATTCAAAAACTCACA
The DNA here is from genome assembly GCF_964197995.2 of Scardinius erythrophthalmus. NCBI lineage: Eukaryota > Metazoa > Chordata > Actinopteri > Cypriniformes > Leuciscidae > Scardinius > Scardinius erythrophthalmus. The sequence continues at coordinate 21,901,655 of NC_138228.1, read as the reverse complement.
AGAAATGCTTTTAGCACTTAAATTATGGAAGTCAGGGATTGAATAGTCCACATACAATGCACTGCTGTCATGATGAGAGCTGTTTGTGTCTTGCCAGGCTCCCCTTGGCTGGTGGGGGAACTGTTTGTCACTTTTGTCTGGAGTTGAAATGCCCTCTTTAGCATCAAAATGCTGGAGGTGTTGACAGGCAGATTTCAAGTCATCAGCATCTGAAGTTGACCTATGTTGTTTTCTGCGTCCATCGCCAAATAGTTCTCTAATCTTAGTAACGCTTGGCCAGTTTGCATCAACATGAATAGTCTCTCCATAGGAAGGGTGATAGCCACGACGAGATTTGCATGTTGGGCTCCCTAAGACAAAAAACATTGTGTTTTTAACGCACAGTATGATAGTTTAAATGCGTTTACATGTATTCATCAAGCAGCCATTCAAATGCAGAAAAATCACTGGCAATCTGTAATATAACAGTCAACGATATACAGTACACAACACAAAGTTTTAAGTACAAACCAGATCAGTACTTAAGTTTGAGCAGACGTGTTATAGTAAGTGTCTTTGTTTATGGTTGACGATATGTTAATCCCTAATGGGCAAAATAAGAACCAATGACTTCAAAACAATGTATCTTACCTGTATTTGTGCCACCCACAGTCTTCCTGAGCCTGTGTTTATCTGCTCTGTCCGAATCCGATTCTGACACTGACTCTTGAGCAGAGCAACATTTGTTACTGTCTTTGAGTTTCTCTTTCACAGACTCCGAAAACTCCTTGGATAAGCAGCCACTCTCGTTCAAAGACGAATCGTCGGCACTTATTGTGTTTTTAACGCTTCCAGTGTTGACTAATGAGCTCTGTGTCCCGGCTGTGCTCAAACTGAACTTCTCAGAGAGCTCACGAACCGATGGATATATTCCATGAGACGCTTTCTTGAGGTCTGCGGTTGAGAGGCTGGCCGCTGAGATTTTGGAAACTTTTCTGGATACAGAAACAGCGTGCGTCGCTTGTGATGGCTGCGCGCTGTGCTCTACAGCGTCTGGGGGAAGGGCACCGCACCTATCCAAGTCCTCTCCAAATGATCTGCGCTTCTTTGCGCTCCAGCTATCCAACTTTTTGAAAGAGACGCTTCTACAGACAGGCGCTTTTCTCTCGCTTTCCCTTTCAGCCATTGCGATGCCTGTCCTCCCACTTGTCCTTCTTGCTTTCTCTCAGTTCATTGATAAATAGTCCGCACTTCTCTTTCCCTTCTTTATCCGTGGTTGCCTTTACCCCCCTGAAAACAACTTACAATGCCCCCATTAACCACAAAAGTTGCTTGGCAGTGTTTTCCGGAGAGGAGGACAAAAAAAAAAAAAAAAAAAAAAAACCTTCAGGAACAACAGATGAGATTGTTTACGAAAACAGAGTTATATCCCAAGACCTTTGCGCATGTTTGCCTCCCTTAGTGTCCATACATGCATTTGGAAAGAGCTCAAAGTTTGAGCAAAAAATTCCCAAGTGTTTCAGCCCAATAAACACTAGAGAAACGCTTGAATAATGTACTTTTTCCAAGGTAAATCCCATTTCTTTGGCCGACTGTCTTTCTTCATACGCATCCTTTATTTTAAGCTTGACTAAGTGCGCTCAGCCTTTTTTAGGCACAATTAAGGGTTTCCGTGACTTGTGGCTTTTTACATGCAGATAGTTGCTTGGATTGGGGGCGGGACTAAAACATGAGGTCGGGGTTAGAGAGAGAGACCCCTGGGGAAAATGAGGGGGGATCCAGCTTTTCCTCTTTCTGATGTGAGAGAGAAGATAATGCTGACATTAGGCTTCAGTTCGTAAATGCACAGTGGGAAACTGTTGAACAAATGATCATCTTCAGTTTCTTTGCTCAGCTTTGGGGAGGCTGAGACAGATACATCTAGTTATTGTCTTTTTCACCAAAAGCTCTGTTTGTAAGCAGAACTAGCTTTACAGTAAAAACTTTTACAGTCCTTTGTTTCGAAGGGTTCTTTTCTCTCTCCCTCTCTCTCTCTTTCTTTTTCGTCTATCCTGCCTTTTATTTGCATGACTAGAGTGCACTCTAGTGGCCACATTCTTGTTTACACAATTGCCTGAATGAATGTCATTGCTTAAAGGGATAGTTTACCCAAAAATGAAAATTCTGTCATGATGTTCCAAACCTGTATGAATTTCTTTCTTCTGTTGAACACAAAATAAGATATTTAGAAGAATATGGGTAATCAAACAGTTGATGGGCCCCATAGTTTGGAAAACAATACTATGGAAGTAAATGGGGCTCATCAACTGTTTGTTTACTGACATTCTTCAACATATCCTCTTTTGTGTTCAGCATAAGACATAAATTCATACAGGTTACACCCTTACAACTTAAGGGTGAGTAAATGATGACATCAATTTCATTTTTGGGTGAACTATCCCTTTAAGATAATAAACATTTTTGACACTTTTGTCAATTAAATTTATTTCACAAATCAAAATTTCACATAACATGTTTCAATAACAAATTCATTCAGAAAGACCTCATGAATAACAATTTACAACATTTAGGACATATATTTGAATAGCTTAATTTAATATGATACTTTACACCTTGAGATTACCAAATTATTTAGAGAAATAGTGTTTGATATGTATAAATCAAAAACAAACATTAATTGTGAGACATTTTATTTGCACATTGACAACAAGCATTCAATAACTACTGTACTTACTTGAAAAATATATTGTATTCATATACTGCAATATAGACACAGATGTAATGACTTTGCTTTAAGTACATTTGGATAACAGCAACATATGTATTCATCATTATATGGACAGAGATGAATTTTGCCCCAAAGTTGCATATTCATTTCATTACTTTAAATTCTTTCTCTCTGTAAATGCTCAAATAATGCTTGGCCATTTACTGAAGCAGGAAGCAAAAGACCAGTTTAATGTGCAAACATCACATCTGCTTTATTAACAAAAATTTTTTCATAGGTAATCTATACCACATATACTGGTCCTTCATAATGCCTGAGACGCAAAAGCTTGTTGCTTCAAAGTAAGCTGAAGTTGCACATTAGTTAACTATGTAGCACTAGCCTATATGTTAAAAATAGCATACAATACTACTATCTCTGCACTATTATGTAGTGTATGCAAATTGTTTTTATGCATGGAATATACATGATCTGCTACATTTGCGAAAATACTGTGTATAACCAGAGCATACTGTGCTAACGTATCCAAAATTCCCTACTTGACCTTCCACTTCAAGTATGATGAACCTGAAATAATATCAGCTAGTCATTTCTTTACTCATTATTTGATTGGACTAGCACTTTTTTTCAGGATTAAAAATGCTAAATAATATATGTATTTTTTATTTTTATTTAATGATAACTGAATGCCACTTGATGAATCAAATATGCAACATGGAAATGTCATGTATAGGATACTTCTGTTTGAAATGTTTATCACCGCAAATTAATGCATAATGTTTCACAAACAATTCAAATGAAACCACAGGATATAGTATACAGTGATTGCAGTGTAGTATGCAGTATGTTAGTATTCCACTCCGAACATAAAACAAACTATTTTATTTAGCTTCGTATTCGTGCACATTGAAGGAAAAGTTTCTTATTTGCCCATCAGATATATACAGTAGATTGAACAGACAAGACAAAATTCATAATTCATAAAAAATAAAATCACATACATAATACTGGCCAAATGACTGAAACACATTCAAATATACTGTGTTGGTGCATTGCTTTTTTCTTGATGGTATTTGTAAGGTTTTGTAGATTTTGGTCAAGCTGAAGTTTCAAATAAAACTTGTCTATATCTGTGATTAAACTGCCCTGTTCATGAAAACACAATGCCAGAACAGCAGCACAGCTCTGTTCCTGAATCAGGCACTGTTCATATGTTGTCGTTAACACTATAGATCCCTCTCTTGTAGGACAAGACGTCACTTCATAAGGATGTTGAGCTGTACAACGTGTTATTAAACCATCAAACATCTGATAATGACTTTCCGTTAGATAATGTGCAGCAGATGTAGTATGGTAAACAGATGGTGTTATTCTTTCCATTCCAAATGCTTATATTCATCTCTATATCTCATCCATAATTACCCATATCACTGTTTCAAAAGAGATATATATATTTTAAGTCTCTTATATTCACCAAGGCTGCATTTATTTGACCAAAATACAGTGAAAACTTAAAAAAGTAATCTTTTTTTCCCCCTGTAATGTCAAAGCTGAATTCTCAGCATCATTACTCCAGTCTTCAGTGTCACATGATCCTTCAGAAATCATTCTAATATGCTGATTTGCTGCTCAAGAAACATTTCTTATATTGATCAATGTTGAAAACAGTTGTGCTGCTTCATATATTTTTTTATATAAACACACACACACACACACACACACACACACACACACACACACACACACACACGCACATACACGTCATAAAACAGAATTATATATTACAAAAATATATAAATAAAACTTCTTAATATGAATAAAGAATGTGTGATTTCCTTTTCTTTCATAAAAAAAAAAAAAGTTCATACTTTCACCACTAATGCAACTTCATTAAAAACATTTTTTTTTTAATTTGCACTCTAAATCCCCTTGGATTAGAAACATTTCTTATTTCTCAGCTCTATTAGTCTTATGTCAGCAATTGTATCTTTTCTTATTTCCTATTGCCATCATAACATGTTAATAAAATGCACCGCCTTTTCAATTGCTAAGGAGAGATCAGCTGATATTGACTGGATCAGCCAAACTAGTCCTCTCATTCAGCTGCCATTCACAGGGTTCAAATACAGCTCACAGCTCCACTAGTCATCTGCCATGCTTTGGTGGGCTGTTCTCTAACTCAAAGCAAATGCAAATGCCCATAGGGTGATGCACGATAGTTTCAATCTTCATAAATGATTTTTTGTAACACTGAATCGATCAAAAGGGTCACTTCCTTCAGCAATTACATAATACTTTCACAGCAGAGATCCTAAATGCTTTGTACGTTTATAAAAAAAAAATTTCTTTCGACATCCACACAACCTACTAAGTATCTTAACGCAAGACACCACTGGTAAATATGTGCAATTTTTTTTTTAACTAATAGATATCACCATACTCCCCCTGGTAATTAATCACACTACATACAGATATGACATTTTCCATTACAAGTTTTCTGAAATGTTGTTTAAATATGCAAATATTTAAGATGCCTTATTTTTTTTTTTTTTTATGCACTAATTTGTGTACATTTCCAGAACCAAAATCTGAACACTGGATAAAGCCAGATTTAAAATGATTGATTCATTTTAGGTTTTTACAAAGGAGATTTTGGATATCCCTTTTTTATCCGTCCATAAATAAGAACATACTGCCAACAGTCCGAAAAATAAAATGTCATCATGTTTTTAAGAATACAATATTTTATAAATCAGGCAAATGATATATGAACAAACTAATATAGAAAGGAATAAAACTAAAGTTTGGAGTGTGTAAAGCTGCTGAAGTGGAGATTTCTGGTTGAGTGTAGGTGAAAAAAGCTCAAAGCTTTTAAAGATATGTAAAGTGTAATAAAATAAACACTTAAATGTGTATTTTTGGATGTTCTTTTGACTAGTCTGAAAGAAGAAAAGTTATGGAGGCAAAATAGCCTAAAATCTCTATAGTCCAGTGCATGAAAAAACAATGCATTTGACTGTAGTGTCTTGCATGTAAGGGTTTGTTCACCCAAAAATTAAAATCCTGTCATTAATTACTCACCCTCATGTCGCTACAACCTGTATAAATTCTGTGCATATTCTGAACTCAAATGAAAATCTTTTTAATGAAATCTGAGCGCTTTCTGTCCCTCCATTGACAGCCTATGCAACCACCACTTTCAAGCCCCAGAAAGGTAGTGAAGACATCATAAAAGTAATCCATGTGACTCCAGTGCTTTAAACTCAATTTTATGAAGCGACGTGAGTGCTTTTTTGCACAAAAAAACATAATTTACCACTTTATTTATAAAATAATAATCTCCATAACACATACACTCAACGCCTGCTCTCACATCAACACAACAAACATACAACGTGGTGCTGTCATGAACGTGCGTTGGAGATTAATATTTTGTAAATAAAGTGGTAAATTATGTTTTTTTTGCGCACACACTCGCGTCACTTAATAAAATGGAGGTGAAACCACTGGAGTCACATGGATTATTTTAATGATGTGACATCTTTACTACTGTACTTTTCTGGGGATTGAAATTGGTAGTTGCATAGGCTGTCAATGGAGGGACAGAAAGCTCTCAGATTTCATTAAATTGAACTTCATTTGAGTTTGGAATATGAACACAAGTCTTACGTATTTGGAACGACATGAGGGTGAGTAATTAATGACATCATTTTCATTTTTGTGTGAACCAAACCTTTAATATACAGTAATATTAGACAAAACCAGGTGTGTTCCAGTCAGATTTTGGAAGTCTTGTCTTTCAGTGAGGTGATTTTGAGCAGCAGGCTTCTGGTGCTGCGCCTGTACTGCGGCTGGGTGAAGTAGAACAGAATGGGGTCCAAAACACTGTTCATGCTGGCAAAAGGTCTGGTGCTTTTGTAAACCACAGCCAGCAGGTTCCTCAGTTCGCAGGGGGCCGTGGGAAAAGTCCTCACTAGCAGATAGAGCGTCTTTGTCACGTGGAACGGCAAAAAGCTAATGGCGAACACCAGCGTTACAATGATGATCATCCTGAAGGCTTTATTCTTCTTCTCCATGGCCGAGACTTCTCTGGCTTCGCCGACCTGCCAGAGAACCCGCGCCATTTTGCAGTACAGCACCACGATCACCAGAAAGGGCACGACGAAGCCCAGGCAGGTCAAGGTGATGCCGTACGGGAAGTATTCCGTTGAACGAAGGGGAACGCTCAGGTCGTAGCACACCGTGCGATTGCGCTGGATGCCGGTGGCGGCGAACTCAAACGTGGGAGCGCAGAGCAAAACGACGGCCACCCAAACCCCAGCGCAGACCAACCATGCCAGCCTGCGCCCGCCCTGTTTAGGCCACAGCGTCATCGGATGGCAGATGCCCATGTAGCGCTGGAAGCTGATGCAGGTGAGGAAGAAGATGCTTCCGTGAAGGTTGCTGTAGAACTGAAAGCGAACCAGACGGCAGGTGAAGTCGCCGAACGGCCAGTAGTCCTTGCTGGCGTAGTTGTATATGAGAAGAGGCAGGGAACAGACGTACAGAAAGTCCGCCACGGCTAGATTCAGCATGTAGATCTTGGTCCGCGTCAGTGTGCGCCGTGAGCCCCAGATCCGCAGGATGATGATGAAATTGAGCGGCAGTCCAAAGATGAAGACCAGGCTGTAGACGGACGGGAGGAGGTAGCGCTTGAACTCCTCCTTGTAGGTGCAGGAAGGCAAAGCGGAGGTGGAATGGTTAAGAGATTCCATCTTAATGGATACTGTCTCACATTCTGAAAAAACAGAGATGTTCAGGAGTCAGTGTAGTCATACATGGATAATAATTATTAGAAACTAGATTTTTACTTTTTCTGAAGAAAACGTAAGTGGTGGTTGACTGTACGGAAGGGTTATTATAGTTAATTGAAACTAAAACTATGAAAAAAACCCCTGAAAAATTACTGAAAAATAAATGTTATCTATAAATGTTAAAAACTTAAACTTATTTTATTTCAGCTTGTTGCCAAGACAGTATTTCTCATTTTCATTTGGTTTACCTTGATGTACTAAAATAACTAAAATTGAAATAAATTAATAAAAACTAAAAAAAAAAAAAAAAAAAAACTTTAAAAAATGACAAAAACTCACAACAAAATGTATTTACACAGCTCTCTGGAATACTTCATTCTGTTTTGGCTAACAATGCTAGAGTTTTCTTGGTGTTTTTTATTGCGGGTTTTAGTTGTATATGAGACCACTTACCGAAACTGGCCACATATTTATTTATTTGGTGAATATACATGTGATAACCGGGATAATGTACAGTCAGCCAATAATAGTCTTAAAATAAACTTTAACTGAACATTATCCCTTATATATTATATTATATTATATTATATTATATTTTCTTTATATTTTATAATTTATTTTTTATTTTTTATGGATCATTAAAAATGGTGGACAAACACTTCATTCCCACAATTTAACATAAATTGGTCAAAATGGAGCCAAACATCAAAATCAATAAATTCATATTTTGATCCCTCCCCATCATTACCTGTCCACTATCCTTTCAATAAAAATTCAAAGCAAAGCACTTTAAATTACGCTTATCCAGAGGAAAATATTATTTCTCAGTATGGTTTTTCACAGCTCTGGAGATCGAGTTCTCATTGAGTATGAACTAATTGTCTCATATGTTTGTCATATAATTTCAGTTGGGAGTAATTAAAATAGACACAAATGAAACAACCATTTGATGCTGAATTCATAGTTTATATTGAAATCTCTGACATTTGAATGTTGGCACAGTTTGAGGTATTGCTAATATCTCATCTGAAATCATAGGAGACATTATTGGAGTCTTTCCCAGGAGAAAAGAAGGTGACTTAAGCAAAGGTATCTCACTGCTGTGTAGAAGAAACACTGATATATAAGATCTCAATGGTGATATTTTTTTCTTTCCTAGAGAGCATAAAATAAATAGATCCTTAAATGACACTGGTAAATTATTTTCAGTAGCACAATAGAAGAGTTCCAAACACCGGCGTCAGCGGAGCACTGAAGAGGGGGCATATAAAGTCAAGAAAGGGGGCGATGGTGTAGCTCAAAGTATCCCCAGTTAACAAATGTGGCCCATTCACATATTTGTCGACCCGCATGTTGCTACCACAATTATTAATCTAAAAACTACTGAGCAAATACAGATAGCAGAGTACTGAATAATAACATAACATAAAACAAAAAGGAAAATTGCATGGGCTAACACATTCAAAAATTTGACTCCAGAAATAAACAAATTTTAGACCATAATATATAAATAAGTCCTAGTTACACAATTTCAGCGGTTTTACCATGAATCCAGACATGTACCACCACCACCACCACCACCAAAAGTAATTAACTGTGTTTACTTTACTATGAAACATGCTTATTGACCGTTTCACTAACACGTAACACACTTATTGAGACCCGTTTAACTGATGCATAATTTCATGATGTGTTATAACAGCCTGAACTGCAACCAGTGACAAACAATAACAATGCAGTGAATTAATCAACTAACATGCCTTTAGCCTATTTAGCCGCATTTCTCGTGGTGCGGGAAGTTTGTGTCAAATGTGACAAAATAGACTGTACTTTATGTACTGTACTAAAATGTTGCTATAGTAACCTAATATCCTAGAAAGTAGCCAAGAAAGCCTATGCACTTATCATATGTGTGTTTTTTTTTTTTAAGAGTCTATTTCATCATTAAAATCTAATTTCACATTCATCTTGACTGAGGGGGCAGGATAGTACCGGCCCTGATTCTCTGTGTGCATGCAAAACACATTTGTATAGTAGGTAAAAAACTAATTAGAGTAAAAATATAGCTCGTTCAAAGCTAATTAGAGTAAAAAAATTCAATAATGTTGCAGGATTCATGCAGGAAGTAAGGGAACTAACTGTCTGTCAGACTCTCAGGAGCCACTGGGCAAGTTCATTAATCGTCCTGCCGAGTTAGAGCACTCAGACCGTCTACACTGCTATATTTAACTCTATATTCTCTGGTGTTGGATAACACTGCATGTTAAGACACAACTCAGATGGTATATACATACAAACAAGACTGGATTTCTAGACAACATTTTCCCATATGACAAGCCTAGTTGTAAATTCACATTAGGAGCTTAGAATTATAATCATACTTGATGTCACTAATAAAAATGCATTATGCAGTTAGGAAAATTTAGGGCAGAAAAGCATCACTTGACAAGCAGTGGATTGGGTTTTTTGTGTAAGGATGTTTAACAGACAGACGTGAGAAAAGATGTTGGGATGTTGAGGAAATCATATAAATGTTTGGGTTTAAAATTCTGGTGCTGTGTGCAGTAAGGAGCCATTCACACAGAACGTTTTTGCTTTGAAAAACACGAGGTGCGGGAATTGTCAGGATTCAGAGAAGGGATGACCCAGGCGCAGAATGAGCAAGGAGTGATATTTATTAACAAAGAAAAAACACAGACAGGAACAGTCCAAACAACAGGCTGGTCAGGGATAAGACAACTCCAGGCTCGATGGCAATGGTGGAAACTTGACAGCAGCTCAAGGAACCAGAGGCTTGGAATAGGTGAGATGTACCAGCACTAGGCACTAGAGTGGCTTGCCAGGACAAGAGAGTCGATGTAGAACAGGAATCAACACAAGACTCAAAAAGACGAGACAAGCAATAACAGAAACAAAAAACTGACAGCTATGACTAGAGAAAACAAAATAGACTAAAAACTAGTAAATAAAGTAAATCATTTCTAGAAATAAGTAACTGGAACTTACAAAAAGAAATAAAACAACACTGCAAACCTTAAGAACTAGAGAAAAAAAAGAATTAAAAGATTACTTAGCAAAATATAAAAATCAAGAGAAACCAAAAACAAGGCTTGAGCAAACTGGAATTAAAATAAATAAATACTAGACCAAGACTAAGAACAAAGAAAAACTAGAATTGAATAGTGATGTGTCGTTCGCGAACGAGCCGGCTCTAAGAGTCGATTCTTTGCAGCGGACGAGGAGTCTTCTCATCCGCTGCAAAGAATCTTCTAATCTTCTCTTAGAGCCGACTCTCATTGGGGAGAGACGAATCTTTATTTGGGGTGGGACTTTATTTGGATGGGCACACCATGCGGCCAATCACATGGGAGGATAGACAAGGATCATATCATTATGTGAAAGGAGGACACACACTCCGATAGCGAGTGTAGTGGTACAGTCCAGGTACACAGAGCGACAGAACGGATTTAAATGCTAATGTTAAGAATTTTGCCTTAATTTATTTGCTGTGGTTCTGCATTCAATTGTTCAATTAAAGTTTTATTAAAATGTTAAAGAGTAGGCTAACTGTGTGTTTTTTTTTTCAACTAAAAAATACATATAAAAAAGGCTTTTATGGAAACACTGAATAAAACATTGCTACCAACACAAATCATTCACAATCGCTAAACTGGACTAAAATAGAAGGATCCGAGTGATACTAAATGAAGAGCCATTTGGGAGCCGTAAGAGCTGGTAGTGATGTTACATTTGACACTGAAGCTTCAAAGCGCGTATCGAGTAGCCTAGGCTACAATTTCCCATGAAGCTCAGTGCCGGAGCGCGTATTGTTTTCAGATAAACATGTGATAAACGAAAAATTAGCCTCACTTTCTTTCCAGTCACTTGAATGCTTCACTTTGTGTGTCGGAACCCAGACCACTAGGCTACTCTACAGGGTTTTGGAAGTTTAAGTCCATTTACTAACATTTTATATATATATATATATATATATATATATATATATATATATATATATATATATATATATATATATATAAATAATCCTATAGCCTATGTTACATGATCATATATTCTGACACATAAACAGCATAGAAACCATAAAATAATTAGCCCAACATTTACTTGCATCAAGCAACTCTGTTGGTATTTTTATAATTAGTATTAATATAATTGTTGCATTTCATTTATTGCCATACTTTAATATGTGAATTATATTAACTGAATATTTAGCGTTGTCAGGCTTTTATTTGTGCTTAAGGCGCTGCACACTCAGCTGCTCATAAACATGGCTGCTATAAATTTGACCTGCCACAAGATGGCGCTGTTTTCGACTCTCTTAATGCTTCGAATCTTTTCCCGAAACATTCGGAGGAAAGCCTCAGGCCCTGTCCCAAATGGCACACTTCATATGTACTTTTGGTCTTGTGGACTTACAATGGCTGCCGTGTGCGCATGTCCGTTAAGTCTGTGAGACCGTAGGGTGTCCCATTTGTCATTTTAAGCCTCAGAAGGATGCTCGCGAGCGCCCCCTTTGCAGTCGATATGCGCCCTCGATGCGCACTTTTGCCGAGCCCGCACTGATGCGGACTCCGCAGCAGACTTCTTCCTGACAGTCAAAGCGGCATTACGTCACGAAAGCACTTAGGGTGCCATTTGGGACAGGGCCTCAGTGCTTCATGAGGCTTCATTTGCCCATCCCTAAAAGCCTGCTCTTCTAAGGGAGCCGAGCCAAAAGAGACGAATCTTTGAAAAGAGCCGGACTTCCCATCACTAGAATTTAACAGAAAGGAAATAATCAAACAAGGAAAACTAAATCTAGCACTGACTGACAATATTTGTGAGAACCGCATACACACAATGAACGCAAACACCAAACCAGCAAAGACATGAGGGAAAGAGGCACAATATAACGAGAACAGCGCATGAGGATCAGATGAAACCAATCAAGCAAACGAGGACTAGACAAGGACTAAACAAGGAGGCTGAACAAGAGCAGCACATGGCAAATACAAACAAAGACAAAGCCATGTACTGACACACAACACAAACACAGAGATGAAACAAAGATAACACAGACAAGGCTGCCAGGGCAGAACCCTAAAAGGAATGGGGGAAAATCGCAAGGTCTCGAGACGCGATTTTTAAAAGCTGAACTTCTTTTAACTTGAGCGCCGCGTTTTTAGAATTCAGCGTCAGGGGCCGTTCACAGTTCACACAGAACGTGTTTTTCCATTCCAGTATTATAATCAGTTCAACTTTTTAAAAAACGCGTCCAGAGATCAACGTTTTTTTCCCCATTCCACTGCCCACTTCTGTGTGTGAACGAGAACTGATGCGCGAGACGTTGCAAAAGACGTGAGATGCGAGCGCAGCGGTCATACATGTCCTTCAAGTGCGTGTTTACTTTCTGAAAAATAATGGAATAATGGAAAAGTTGTGGAGTGGAATGGGAAAACGTATTCACAGAACTCGTTTTTGCTTTGAAAAATGCTGGACGCGGGCAGTGGAATGGGGAAAAAACAAGTTTTTTAAAAGTTGAACATATTTGAACTTGAGAGCCACGTTTTTAGAACACGGTGTCATGCTGCAAAAGACACAAGACACGAGCACAACTGTTTATACACGTCCGTCTAGCGTGTTTACATAGAAAAACAATGGAAAAGTAGCGCAATGGAAAAGACTTTTGTTCTTTCAAAGTTTAATTTCCATGCAAAGTTTATTCAAATAATTCAAAACATATATTATTGTCCTTCAGCAAAAATTAAAATAAATGGTGATCTGTCAGGGAGCTTCACACTGGGTAGGGGTACAAGACAAGGGTGTCCTCTGTCTCCTCTCCTCTTTGCATTGTTTATTGAACCCTTGGAGCAGTGGATTGGGCAAAATTCAAAAATAAAAGGTATATATTGAAGAAGATGAGCACAAAGCAGCACTTTTTGCCGACAACATATTGGTGTATTTAAAGGATCCAACTGAGTTGTTGGTTGAGCTGGAAACATTAAAAATCTTTGGATCCCTTTAATATTTTAAATACATAAGTATTGACTTTTAACTACAATCCACCGAAAGAAAATAAAAAAGACTATTGCTTAAAGCCACACTAGGTAGGAATTCCGTTTTGGACAAACAACGACCCCTAGAGTCGCTGTGGACTGTGGACAGTAACGTATTTAACGTTACTGTCGTAAATACCACTCACGCAGAGCAGTCTCTTCACTCACGGCCTGATCCCCTCCCCCCTGTGTACCGGTCCCTGTTCAGTCGGATAGAAGCTGTAACGAGTGGAAATAAGGTGTGGCCCCTTTAAGAGCTGCGCGCGCCCTGTTTAACTGTCGCAGTCTGTATTGTATGTGCGCCTCGAACATTCCGTAAGCGGATTGTTTCTGTTTGATGCTCATTCTTGTCCTATTTTTGTCTATCAAGTAATGCTGTGGACGGTAAAACGTGTGACAGACAGTTACACGAGTTCGATTGGGGAATAAACACAACGCGTTTCAAATCGTCGAACATCGAGCTATAGCCTCCGAAGATCTAAGTTACTAATCCATCAACAAGAACGCCAGGTGCTTTTTAGCTCACACCAACGAGTGAAAGCTTGTCCGAGTGATATTCAATATAAGCAATATACTTACAAGTCCATCAGCATGTGAGGACGTGTTGGGGGAAGTGAGGTAGCCTATGCCGTAAAGCAGTCGAATTTTGTAGTTCTTTTTGTGCGCGCGGGTGTTACTACCCGAACCCCGAAGTTTAAAAGTACGATTAAAAACTATACAGACCCCGTCAGGCTATGGCAGACATGTCATTCAACCTATTGTAAGTCGATGTACCATCACAAGAGTCTTGGAAATATATTATGAAGGTTGAAAAGTTACCTAGTGCTGCTTTAAAATGGGATCTTAAATTTATGAAATATTTTGGAGTACATATCTCCAAAGATATAAAGGACATAAGTGTTATAAAATACTTAATCTTATATTATAATCTTAATCTTATTTTATACTTATAAATTACTTATGGTCCCATTAATAAAAATAAAATAAAATAAACATTGCAAGATGGTATCTATTACCTTTTTTTTTTAGCGCAATTTTCCAACGGACAAAATTGCGATTGTTAACTCATGATTTCTGTTCTGTCTGTGCGCACCAATCTTGCACTTCTATCTCCTCCTCAACCAGACCACCTAGAGATCTAATCTCGGGAACGCACACACAAAAAAAAAAAACATAAAAAGATTTACTATCTCTTAGTGTTGTGATCCCATGACGTCAGAAAATTGCGCTAAAACACTCACTGAGTTTTTATTACTTGTTTTTAAATATGAGATCTAGAATTGACTCACTCAAGCAAAACAATACTTCCAAGATTACTTTATCTATTTCAGTCTTTACATATTGCCTTGCCCAAAAAACTATTTACAGAATGGGACAAATTGATTTCCAGATTCATATGGCAGGGTAAGAGACCAAGAGTGAAATTTAAAACGCTGCAGTTGAGTAATGATAAGAGAGGGGCGGCCCTTCGTTGTCTACAAAAAATATTTCCGTGCTGCACAATTGAGACCAATTATCTGTCGGTGCAACCCAGTATACCAAGCAAGATGGAAAGATATTGAGATTGGTTGGTTTGGGGAGATTCCTAAGCTACAATTGCAGAATAAATAATAAAACCAATGTATTAGGGTAACTCAAAAAAATTGGTATGAGATTATTAAGGAGTATAAAATAAAAGAGTTTGTGAAAATACTGAAATGGAGTACATTTGACTTTAAACCAAATACGCTAGATATGCGTTTCAAAATATGGTATAGGAAAGGAATTACTGCATTGTTCAATAATGGATAAAAGACAATTATTAGACGTTCAGTCTTTGAAAGAAAGATTCATTGTAGAATCTAAGGACTTCTTCAGATATCTACAATTGCGACAACGCTTTATAGAATTTAGTTATAGTCTTCTCCATTGGTTGAGCATTACACACTGAGGTGATTATTTTAACTAAAGCAATCTTGTTTGGATCTTCGTCAGGCATTTTTTTAATTTTCTGATAGAATTATGTCCTTTTTATAACACTCATGTCCTTTGTCCTATCAGAAAATTAAAAAAATGCCTGACGAAGATCCAAACAAGATTGCTTTAGTTAAAATAATCACCTCAGCGTGTAATGCTCAACCAATGGAGAAGACTATAACTAAATTCTATAAAGCATTGACAGATTTTCAAGGAGATATATTAAGGAGAGGTCGGAGAAGAAAAGCAGTTTGGTAATAACAACTGAGGATTTGGAAAAAATATGTAAACTACAATGGGCAACTTCCCGCTCCTTATACTGGAAAGAATTTTGCTGGATATATATTATTCGTTTTTGAATTACTCCTAAACAGAAAACAATTTTAGGTAGCACAAATTTTTGGAGACAGTGTGGCTCTCAGGATGTCAATCACTTTCACATATGGGAATACCCTAAGATGTTTTTGGAAAGATATACAAGATTCTAGGCACTTCTATTGTTTGCAGTTTTGAGGGACTTTATTATGCCGTTGGTTTCCTGGGAAAGGAGGGACAAATATACGTATAGAATAATTCTTGCTTCTAGCAAAAAAGCCATAATTAGATGCAGGTATAAACCTAATCCTCCACAAATAAAGGATCAGATTGATGTCTTAAAAAGTATTTTCAATATGTAGAAAATTCAATTTTATGTGAATTTTCAGAAGGATTTGTCTGTTGATTTCTGGTCCAAATGGAGAGTATATAACTCCTATTGAACCAAATACCTTTTTGAAATAGATTGAATATTTTTTTGTTTGTTTTGTCTTTTTTTAATTATGAGTGATAAGACTACCTCCTCCTTCTTTTGTAAATAGTTTCTGTGTTTGAAACTGAGAATAACTTAAAGAGATGCGTTGAGGTGTTTTGTATTATGAAGAACTTGTCACTGGAGAGTTTTGCTATTCCTGATTAAGGAATATTTTTGTAAACTGGTAAAGCTGTAAAAGTGACAAATGTGAACAGCTTTGAATTGTATCCCTTAGCAATAAAAAAGAAAAAGAAAAAAAGGAAACCACACACTCTCCAACATGAAAATGTGTTTTAGACTTGCATAATAGTGGAATTTGTATAAATGTGATCCATAGTTGAACAAACAAGTGAAATCCATTTATATATTGATTTATTGCAATTAATGAATTTATTTAAACTGATTATTGTGAATATAGTGTACAACATCATAAGTTGGGTTAATCGCGGGGTTACAACAACTTATTAATAAAATCTAAATGTAAACAAAATTTAAAAATCAATGATGAACATACTCAACAATGAATTTCATTAATATTACTTGGATATGTGCTTCTGCACAGAGAACTTTTCAGTAAAGTCACTTTACAGTAGTCAAGTATGACTATACATACAGAATGTACATATGGAATATGGATTGTTATCGCTGAATAAACCAGGCAGGGTGATCAGGAGCGAACGTTGTTTAGTCTCATGATGAGCAGTCAGTTATTGGAGCATTGCTACGACGGTCATTATCAGGCAACAGCAGATTCAAGCATTTGAGACAGCCGTGTAATAAAGTTCTTTAAATAAATACATTTCAGATATTATAGAGAGAAGCATCTGCACAGAGCTTGGCCAAGTACTTTGTATAAAACACTTTATATACATCCACAGTTTCATGTGTAGTGCTTTGAGAGATTACTTTGATGTGCCGAAGAGATATTTAACCACAACTCATAACTAATCTTTTATTTAGTATACGCTTGTCTGTAAATTAAAATGTAGTCATGTGAGTTGCCATTTTAATTTAGCAAAAAAAGAACAAAAACAACTTTTATAGCAAGTTCTGAGTGCTTAGAATAATTCAAAATAAATTATAATTAGAATTATGTTGCTTATAATAGGTCTGTTTTAGGCAGAGTATTCATGTATGTTATTTTATTTTGATAAAGTGAACTGAAAATGCATATTTTGCACATTTCTTGCACATGATGCATAGAATACAGTCAAATAATTATTCAACATTAAAGTAACTGTTAATAAAATACCATTTTGTGTGTTGTAATAAATCATGAACAAATAAATGTGAATATGATGTTATTACGTAATTTCCTTACAGACTCACGATTGGCTGATTCAGTGGTTAAGGGCGGCCATTTTGTCTACATCACAGTAGTTCTTATTCCACAACAGTTAGGTGTGATCTAAGTCAGCACTTAAGAATCTGTCTTTGACTTTGCTGAAACTTGCTTTTAGTTCCTTTATAAAAATCTTTAGAAAATTCCTATTTTTTACTATGAATTTCCTGCTGTGGTTGTTTTAATTCACATCCTTTCTAAAAATATGAGTTTTGGGTTTAATATATTCTTAATATATAAGACTGTCAATGATCTAATTTCATGTTGTTTTATATTTTATTTGTTCATTGTTGATTTTGTTGGATTTTAGTTGGACTTGGTCTGAACTGTTTCAAAAATAGTTATCTGCATGATGCCTGCTGCCTTTAGGCTCAGTGATGTTGAATTTAAATGACATGTTAAATAAAGACATGTTATGTTACATTGTGATGTAATGGTGTTTTCTGGAAGGGACTAAAGAACAAGTATTTTTATCAGCTGAAAGGCAGAATACAAATGTATTTATTAAGTTAGATAGACATTATATAACAGTTTCAGGTTATGTTTTAGTGCTGGTAACATGTCCCACATTGTCCCACACAAACTTCTAATCAGCCCACATTTGGTTTGTTTGATGGTGGTTTGTTTGAACTGAAATATCTTAAAATATATCAGTGCCATTGTTTTGTCTCAAGATGCACACCAGTAATGCACGTTTATAAAAGCTACTTAAATGTCCTAATTCAACTAAGGCCTAATCTTGGCTTAATCTAAGCCCTGTCTGTGAAACCAGGCCATATTGTACCAAAATGTCCATAAAATCAAAAATGAAGCCTTCTAAACAATAATAATTCACAGAAACAACTTAAATGAGCCATTATTTAGACCCAATAAGCCGCTGGTTGTCCCCATCCTGATGACATTTCATTTTATTTCTGATAATCTATTTTACTGTACACTTATTATCAGGGGCAAAAACCTGTTTTTACTTAGTATGTTAAAATACATGCTAAATGTAGAACTCTTGAACCGTTCATACATCAATTTCTTAGTCACACTGTTATATTAATGGAAAATGTAGTTTACATTGAGTTACAAAAAACAATAAAAAGATTTCATTGCACAATTACTATTAGTAGAGTCCTGCTGATCAAGTGACACGCTTGCTAAAGACAGGAAAAGAAAGTGTTCACATTCCTCTTTTACTCCTTTCAGTTCCCATTTTGAATGAGTTGATTCATATTCAAATGAGGTGCCGTATCAAAGAATGCAAAGATTTCACTAGAACTGTGATAAAAGACTCCTCAAAGTCTCCATTCACAAGGTTTTGTGGGCTTTTATGTCCAAATTATAATTGTATTTGTTATTTAAGGGGAAACTTGTCCATGCTGAAAAGCCATTCACATACGCTTCTGAAACTACTGAAACCCATGTTGCAAATGTTTAAAAGTTTAATTAAATTTGATCCTATCAAAGTTCTCTCATCAGATTCTAATCTAAATCAAAACAAAAATTAATAGAGATTAACATTACAATATTAATCTGAATCCTTGGTAAATAAATGCTATAACAAATGCAAAAAAAATAGATTAATGTCATGATGTTACACTTCAATCGGTTACAAATTTGAATTGAATTAGATGCTACAATAATTGAATACTTAAATTAATTATTTTCAATATTTCCTGAGAAAAGTCCCCAAATGAAGGCAGATAAAAGCAATGAAAAGATAACTGACTTTAGAAGACAAAATATTATGTTATTTTCATATCATCAAACAAGTCTATATCACTGGCATATAGCATTATAGCAGTTTTACATACGATTTTATCAGTCTGTCTAACGTAGTTTTAGGGGCCATTCACAACGAACGTGTTCTTATGTTTCATCTGAACATCTGCACTTTAACTGTACAGTGATTTTATGTAGTGGTACACAAGCAGAAACTTTCACAAAATCTCACTGCATTCACTGATTTCCAGTTCATGCACATTCAAGTAAAAGCTTTAATTTCCAGTTATATCAACAATGCACATTACTGCAGGAAATGGCATCAGTAAATGTGAATTTTTACATAATACCTCATTTTCACAAGCTGATCTAAACTATGATTAGCAAAAGCATCACTGCAGTGAACACTTAAAGTTCTTCTATTTCATCACTGAGTCTGACAACCTTATGAAGAAGTGTTGTGCAACAGACATGAGACATTCTGTTTCACAAGAATGTCTCTTTGTCTAAGTCCACGTGTGTGTGTGTGTGTGGGTGTGTGTGCGTGCGCGCATATGTCTGCCCAGTAGTAACACCTGAAAGGTATTTAGCAGATGCCTTTAATCCAGAGATCTTTGCAGTAGTGTGAGTGATTGCATAGATAGTCCATCTTGAGTAACCGTTGCTAAAGTGCCTGACTGACCTCATAATCTTCAGTCGAGCCCTGCACCCCAGGTCATCTCACTGATCCTCATCAGGTCTTATTCATTCATCTCATAGGCAGATGGAATGAAAGCAGCGTGCTGGATTTGTCTAGACAAGTTCAGCAACACACATCCGACTATTTAGAAAACCGGCCTCAGGTGGGATTGAGCTAAAACACTGAGTTCTCGAAAAGAGGAATGTTTCAAATACAAGCACATTGTTTTTTTTAGGCAACACAATTTTAGTTTAAGTTTTCTCATATTTATGTGATATATTATATTAATATTGTATAAGTTTTGTTTCTTTTTGTTTCTTATTGTGTTTATTTTACCCATGAACACTCAACAAAACTTAAAAAATAATAAATAAATAAATAAATACTGCAGTTTCTTCAAAAATGATTCCAATAATAATCAGACCTTATTAGGAAAATGTGGATTGGTTGTGGATTGTTTCCATGGTGTTGCTTTGCGGTTGCAGATATGTACTAGGTGGTTGCTGGGGTGTTGCTATGCGGTTGGCAGGAAGTTGTGAGTGATTGCCAGGGCACCGCTATGCGGCTGATATACGGCCCTATCTTGCACCCAGCGCAATTGACTTTGCACACTGACGCATGTATCATTCCTATTTTGCACCCAACGCACAGCAGACTTTTCCCTCGACAGACGCATAAATTAGGGAATGAACTTGCGCTCCCGGGGGCGGTTCAGCGAAAAGAGGAGGCGTGTTCCGGCGCAAACGTTCCCTGGTGCTATTTTGCAGTTCCAGAAACCAATTCCGCCACAGACCAGGAAAAACCTAGTCTAAAGTCAGTGACGC
Organism: Scardinius erythrophthalmus; assembly: GCF_964197995.2. Lineage (NCBI taxonomy): Eukaryota > Metazoa > Chordata > Actinopteri > Cypriniformes > Leuciscidae > Scardinius > Scardinius erythrophthalmus. The sequence goes on along the minus strand of NC_138228.1, from coordinate 21,880,798 downwards.
GTTTTCAGTGGCACATTCAGATGCTATTTTAAGGGCGCATGCTTGGCCATAATGTAGAATGTGCACAACGCGCATACACTTTGCTTCTCTCATCTACACACAGACGCAGCAGTTGCCATTTTTGCAAACCATTCATAAGGAAAAATATTCCACATGAGAGAAATCATTGTGGTGTCCATGAAGATGTGAAAAAATAGGCTTACACATTACCAAAATTAATATACGCCTGTTTAACCAAAGCTAATTTGGGTGGGTTTCCTCCATCCCCATACAATGTCACTTTTCTGTCTTTTACTGCCCTGACGAGAACATCGGTCTCCTCGGCTGTGAACCGCTCCTGGCGTGCGTCTGGCAAATCCGCTGTATATAATAGCAATCCGCCATGGAACAAGCGCGCCTGCTCTTAAAGGGAATGTGAGATGATGCTCTGATTGGTTTATTTCACGTTACGCCCAAACCACACCTATGAGTAATGTAGCTACTTCAGACCAACCCATTTTAGATTTACGTCGGGCACAAGAGTTATTCATCCTGCCAGTATAATAGCAACAGCGCCCGAGATCCGCCCACAAAGTTACTTGCGTTTCACATTTCATACTTGCGTTTCAGATCGTTAAAATAGGGCCCATTGTGTTCTAGGTGGTTGCTTGGGTGTCTTTATGCAGTTGCCAGGGTGTTGCCATAGTGTGGCTATGCAATTGCTAGGGTGTTGTGGGTGGTTGCCAGGGCGTTGCTATGCAGCTGTCAGAGTGTTCTAGGTGGTTGACAGGGTGTCCCTATACGGTTGCCAGGGTGTTGTGGGTGTTGCCAGAAAGTTGCTATGCAGTTTCTGGAGTAGTGTGGGTAGTTGCCAGGGCATTGCTATGCTGTTACCAGAGTGTTTCAGGTGTTTGCTGTGGTGTTGCTATGTGATTCCCAGAGGTGTTGTGGGTTTTTGCAGGATGCTGCCACAGTGTTGCTTGCTAGGCTGTTGCTATAAAGCTACCAGAGTGTTCTATGAGGTTACCAGGATGTTGTGAGTGATTGCCAGGGCACCGCTATGCGGCTGATATAGTGTGTGTGATTTCTCCCCTCCCAAACCAGTTCAGCGGTTACCAATTTCATTGGTTAAGGTTACAGTGACGGGTAGGTTTAGTGATCAGTGTTTGGTGTAGGCAATCAGTACAGTGATTGACATGACGAATGAAATCTTTAGATTTGGCTGCACGGCGGGATTTCCGCTGAACTGGTTAGGGGGAAAAAATCACTATAGTCTAGGTGGTTGCTTGGGAGTATGGCTATGCAATTGCTAGGGTGTTGTGGGTGGTTGCCAGGCCATTGCTATGCTGCTCTCAGAGTATTCTAGGCGGTTGATAGGGTGTTGTTATACGGTTGCCACGGTGCTGAGGGTGTTGCCAGAGTGTTGCTATTCAGTTTCTGTAGTAGTGTGGGTAGTTGCCAGGGTGTTGCTATGCAATTTCCAGAGTGTTCTAAGTGGTTGCTAGGGTGTTGTTATGTGATATCCAGAGGTGTTGTGGGTTATTGCAGGGTGCTGTCACAATGTTTTATGTGGTTGCCAGGGTGTTGTCAGGTTGTTTCTTACTGAGCTAAAGCTGGGGACACACTTAACAACTAGCTGAAACGTTCTAAGACTTAGGACTTAAAGGTTCTGTTGGACATCTGGGGAAATCCTAACTTTAGCCTGATAGCAGTAAAAGCGTATGTCCCACCCTCCCTGCAAATAGCATGGATGCGCACAGCCAAGAACACCAGAGACAACGATCCTTTGCCAGTGCCACTTGTCAGTTCAGAAGGAAAGTGAGGTTGTTGCTGCTTGCCTGCCTGCCATTCTTACCCTGTCTGCACAGCGTACGTGAACGCGCTGATGACTTTCAACCAGCATAACAAAAAATCACCTCCTTTAAGACTTAACACATAAAGATTGTTTCCATCGACTGGAGAGCAGATTCTAGTCTTTGACAGTCAGAGAGGAGCACAAACCTAACCACTGAGTCAGTCCACTACACAACACACGTAACGACTGATAAGTCACGACGGGACATAAGTCAAAAGCACCGATACCAAGTCTGAATGACTTCTTTTGTCTGCCATGCAAAAATTGTAGATTAAAAGATCATAATTTAGCAAATCTCTACCCCAAAGATAATGTGGCTGCATTTTAATTAGCAAAAAAAAAAGAAAAAAAAAAAGATGTTTACATAAAACGTGTCACAGTGTCATTTGAGTCCTTGCATGAAGCCTTCATGGTCAAAAATAGAAAGCAAGTCCAAGAACGCAGCTGGAGTTTGTCATAATTATGGTAGATTATGACATGAATCTAAACTGCATTAACGTAACAATGTTGACTGAGACGGTGCAGCTTCAAGGCGCAGAACGGAGAGGGAGTGGTAGTTATGGCTGTTGATTTTGGCAAACACATGAAGCTGACAGCTGTTTGGTGGCTAGATCCATGTACTCTCTGTGAGAGACCCCAATCAGGACTCATTTGTGTTAAGAGCGTTGTATATGAGGTTCTGTTTAACTGTGAGTACATGTATTCTTGTGACACTTGTGCAAATATCTCCAGGGGTGGTAACAGAACGTTTGAGAACCTGAGAGCAGCAACCTGAGACAACAAGTCTCAATTTAGCTGTTACTTTATATCACAAACTCTTATGCAAATTTCAGACAGATATCTGACTTATAGTATTAAAAAAAGAGTTTCATTTTCATGTTCAAGGCATTTATTATTTTCCGAAGAATCCGAACACCCTCTTCCACACCTTTTTTTCTGTGAAACTTGTCAAAAAGCTTTTGTTACTTAAGTAGACTTGCTAAACAAACAAAACAACCGTTGCAATGAAAAATGGAAAAATATCCTGTCAAGTCTTGAAAATGTATTTGACCCATTCATTTTGCAATTCCTTGCAATGACAATAACTAAATCATCTCAAACACTGTGATCCCTGGTTATACAACATAAACAAGTGACATAGTGTCCATGTGTGGCCATTAAAATAGAAGCAGATATAGCCAACTGGTAAGAGGGTTGTTCACCTTGCAAGCATTTATCATACTCAGTCAGGTGCAAAAATAGCACACTATGGGTTTGCTTGCAAGCAACATTAAGCGGTGACATTTCCCCACAGCAAAACTGCAACAAACAAATATCCGTGGAACACTTTTGACAAGGAAAGTCATGTTTCTGAGTGGGACATGGTTCTCTTTTATCTTTTCCTAGAGATTGGCTTGTATTTTCTCTCTGTTGAGGATACAAACTGCCCTTGGCACCACTGGCTGTCGTTGCTATGAATTTAAGAAGGTCAAAATATATATAAAAAGGAGGCTATTGAAGATTCTGATCTGGACCAACAATCTCTTACGATGTTTTCTTTTCTACACACACACAATTCTACCCACACCATGATGTTATTTCCCCTAATGAGACATCAGTGTCTGTCCATGTGCATAAAAGAAACACAGAATCCATTCACTGAAGCATCACTAATTTACTGGAATCCACACTGCAAACAATGGCTTACAGTGGAATCCTGCATCATACTTTCACAGAGCTGTTAATATATACAGATGTTAATATCTATCAGAATGATAATGCTTACAAACAGTGATATGACACTGCATTACTGTACTAACTGGAGAAAATAAATAAATGTGACAGATGGTGTGAAGCTGAAACTGTAAACCAATCAATAAATTATTTACTAAATCAATAGATCAATAGATGGATTTCACAGCCAATAGTTAAAAATTGAATATAAAAGGATTTAACCTAAAATCTATGACAAAAAAAGCTAAAAATTTTTATCAAGATTTTTTTTTTTTTTTTTACATGGAATTAGTTTTTCATTTTAAGATTATATAAAATCCGAACTATGAATATAAAATCTGAATAGGTAACAGTCGCTGGTAATTATAACTAGTTATGGGTAGACCTATCGTAATTGTTTGTTATTTTAATTAGAACCTGTTTTTTTATGCGTCACTGTTTTATACTTATTTGTGTCCATATGGAATTTCCAAGTTAATTTTGTAACACTAGAACAGACACATGTTTTTATATCTATAATAAAACCTGGATTAGGAACTAACATTAATTGGTATCTCCATGCATACATAGCTAAATATCACCATGCATGCCCAGAATAAGAAGCTGATGTATGCAATTAAAATGCTCATTTCATGCCAATGGATTACAAATATCGTTAAAAACAAAGTGTAAACGAATTTTAATTGCTTCCTAAACTTACCTTTGCATCCACTCTTCAGTTATTTCCGTCTTGATCATCGGTAAATAAAAACTCTGTATGCGAAGCAAAAATGAATATGCTCAGAGTCAGGCAGACGAAGAAAAGTGAAGAAGCTAAACATTCTGCACTGCTCTCTTCTGCTTTTTGGACTTGCGCGTCATCGTTAACGCCCCCGTCTCATTAATATTAATCACGTAACGTTACGTCCAGCCCATTAGGCTTATCTGATTGGCTGAAAGACGTTGAGCGCTACATAATTCATTCATTCATGGTAATGGACGTCACAAATGCTGTCTATAGAGCTTAACTTTTTATGTAATTGTGTGTAAAACACCAAATTAAATGTTTTGGAAACTGAAAACAGAATTTGAAAGAATTTCTGAAAATGTTTGTAGCTAAATGTATGTATGTCTATATAGTATGGCACATAAGGCTTAGGTATCAATATCTGGGGAAAGCAGGGGAACAAACATAGACATTTTATAGGCTATAGCTCAAGTTGCCCCTAAGTTAAAACGGTTTGGTTGGCATAATCAACCACTGATATCAACAAACAAACTATCAGTCAACAAATTATTCTTTTGTTGCGATTTGGCCCTGCAGGCAGGTGGCTTCTGTTTTCTGTTTACACACACACACACACACACACACACACACACACACACACACACACACACACACACACACACACACACACACACACACACACACACGCACACGCACACACACAGACACACACACAAAAGGTTTAACCAAAGTTTCAGAGCTGTTCTGACTAAGCTGCTGATTAATATTACATTGCATTGCAGGTTTACTGATTTTATGATTTTATGTGAACCAGTGAACAAGTTAAGGCATAACCACAGGCATGACAATACTTGGGTAAAATCTAATACAATACTCAGAGATGTCCTTAAATCAACACTATAGAGTCAATAAATGGCATCAATTATACACTATTTCTTACTGCATAACAAGTGTATATAAATATCCACCTCTATATTTTATACTTCATTTTTTAATCAAAACAAACTGATCATTTCTTTTCACACAAATTATGTTGCTCCGAAAGTATGGAAAAAAAAGAAAGAAAAAAAAAAACTTGGCAAGTGTAGAAAATACTTGGCAAAAGAAGACTGCAAGAGTCTCTAGTGTTTATGAAAATGTCCTTCTATAATTTCCAGTGAACTGGAGCAAATATTAATCAGAAGCTGGGTCATAGTGGGTCAATGCTCGGTTTAGCCGGAAGAGGTTTTGGATACGTGCAGATTCGAATGAACATATTAAACAGAATGTTTCATTAGGAATGATATTGTTTTTATATTGTTTTATAAAACTATATGGTAAAAAAGATGTCTTAAAAATAAATTTTAAAGTAAAAGTAAAATGGTGTGCTTGTATTTCCTTGATTTTTAGTATCAGACATGACATTCCATGAACAATTTTAAAGAAGCTGGGAGAGAAACACTTTCCTGGTGGCACTTCAAAGTTAATACTGAATCAAAATCAAAATTGAAATGTTTTAATAACAGTATTTGGTTATGGTTACACTTGAAATAGTTACAAAATGTATGAGATGATAAAACATACAGTTAATTGTACCCAAATTGTTACCCGAGAGATAGTTAAATGGATAAAGTGAGCAGAGAGAAAGAGAGATGGAAGGGAGAGCTCAGGTAGAGAGGAAGAACAAAGTCCCCAATAAGAAGAAACAAAGACACGAGGAGGCAAGGAAGGGACCCAGAGGAAAATAAGAGCCAAAGAAAAGAGTGCCCAAGAAAAAGAGACAAGAGCAACAGTTAAAATCTTCTTTATTCCTTCCTTGACCATACCCAGAGAAAAAAAGAAAAAAGAAATCTCTTTAACATCTCAAATGTTTCTCCTAGACAGAAATGAGGTTACTTTAACATTAAATGGAAACATTTGCTTCAGTCTCCTGCTTCTTACACTTGTCTCCTTAGGCCCCGTCCACGCTACTGCGTTTTCGTTTAGAAACGGAGAATTAAAACGAATACGATCTCCGTCCACACCAGCGTTTTAGCTGCGTATTAGAATTGATCTCCGTCCACATTAAAACGACTGAAAACGCGGATCACGTGACTATTCACCAACACTGGGCATGCGCGTGCCGGTGTAAACATAGAGACTTTCAGACATAGACTGTAAAAAAATGCTTTCAAACATCAAAATGTCATTTATTAATATGTATTTGTGTCAAAATTACATATTTTCCTATTCTATTTTGCCTGGAAACGCTTCCAACACGTATCGCATGAAAAATAGGCGTCGGTTCTATTTATAACATATGCACGCGTTTACCGCGCGAGCCGCGCCTGAGACGCGGCAGTTTATTACTGTAAGAAACTGTTCCAGCGGGTGAAGTTTACTGAATATTACCTGTGTACTCCATGACTGATGACACCCAATCATAGAGCCGAGCGTGAGCCTCTGCGTCATCGTTTCTAAAGTCCTCCGTTTTGACCCGTCCACACTAAAACGCCCTCCGGAGATTCAAAACGAAAAACGGGTCGGCAGCGTTTCTAAACTTCTCCGTTTTGGGTCTCCGTTTTTGCCGTTTTAGTGTGGACGGGAGGTGCAAACGTAGCAAAAGGTCTCCGTTTCTAAACTAAAACGCAGTAGTGTGGACGGGGCCTTAGACAAAACTCTAAAACTCTCACAATGGTCTCCTTTAAAGTTTCAGAAAAGATCTCAACAACATCACACACTGTGCTGAAATTGTTCTCTTACACTAAAGACTCTGGTGGTCTCACATTTGTCTCCTCTAAAGTTTCAGAAGAGATCTCAACAACATCACACACTGTGCTCATATTTGTCTCCTTAACTAAAGGATTGAGTCATAAGGCATTCAACGTGTCTTTCAACAAGGAATGCTCCAGGGTTACTGTTCCTGTAATAAGACTTCTGTTAGTCAGTTTTGTATATATTGTATATATGTATTTAATATAGAAAAAAACAAACAAAAAACTTCATTTAGTGCCTGCCTGGAAAGTTGTTGAGATCTCTCTAAACTTTAGAGGAGACTAAAATATGAGAGCTCCAGAGTACCTAGCTAAGGAGAAAAATCTGAGCACAGTGTGTGATGTTGTTGAAGTCTCTTCTGAAACTTTAAAGGAGACCACTGTGAGACCGGAACAGTGAGAGCCGATGCATGAGCGTAAGCTTAGGTGAGAGTAGACACCTCTTACATCTACCTGGGCTGATGCTAGGCAACAAACTCAAGCTCCTTTTCTCTTATATCGACATCCTCCGAGATTTCTCTTTAAAAATTCTAGTTTTAGACTTCTAATTCATAACCAGTGTTTTGTTTTGCTCCATCCTCTGCGGTTCCGCGTTGGTCAATACGTCATGTGTCGGGTTAGAGGTCACTATTCAGCCGGAACTCGACTTGCGTACGGCCATTACCGGAAGCCAGTGATTATATATAATAAAGTTATAAATATGGATATTTTTCTTACAAAAACACATCGCTTCGCTTCAGAAGGCCCTGGAGCCGTATGGATTACTTTTATGATGGATGGATGCGCTTTTTTGGGCTTCAATATCTAAGGTACCATTCAGTCTCATTATAAAGCTTGGAAGAGCCAGGATGTTATTTTTTAAAATAAGTCAGATTGTGGTTGGCTGAAAGAAGAAAGTCATATACACCTGGGATGGCTTGAGGGTAAGCAAATTATAGGATACTTTTCATTTTTGGCCGAACAAACTGAATTAGCATGCTTTCTTGAGCAGTGGCATCTGAACACAACGTTTCAGATTCATTAGAGCTCTCTTTATCTAGAAGAAAATACTGTTTAGTTCTTTTCATACCTTTCATTGCTGTTTAGCATTTTGGGAGACATGCCTCTGGTTTCACAGACAAGTCTCAAGCCTACTCTTAGACTAAAATGCATGTTTGAGCTGTTTAAACTGAAATTAACTATCCTAAAATATGCCAGTGCCACTGTTTTGTCTCAAAATGCACACCAGTAATGTTTTTTCTTTATTTTTTTTAATTGATCTAAGGCCTAATAATCCAGGCTTAATCTAAGCCCTGGCTGTGAAACCGGGCCATGGACTATTGTGCATTTAGCTTAAGCCAGGTTCACACATACTCCATTTGCAGTACGTATGCGGTGTGTGTTGCAGTATATGCGATGCAGGAGCAGTTTATTGTGCTTTCACATATGCCGCACTTCTGCGCAACTGAACCGTAGCTGTAGGCTATAGCCTAACACAAACACAACATTTCTTTTTTTTTTTGTAAAACCGGGAAATTGTTGTAAAACCGGATTGAAATGGTTCAAATACCTGAGTTGAATTTAAACAAGCAAGTAACCGTGATAGGACAACCTTTTCCATCACTTTTGAAAGAAATGCCAATTTTGAAATAGGACGATAATTATTCAATCACTTCACATCAGCATTGGGCTTTTTAAGCAACGGCTAGACAACTGCATGCTTTAAAAACGCAGGGACCGTGCCAGAGACTAAGCAGGAATTTATTAATACTTGAATGCTAAAACCAATAGCATCAAAATAACCTTTAATGATGTCAGCAGACATGTACTTTTCTTATGTTCACAAACATTTCAAATTAAAACTAACAATTGACAAAAACAGCTGACTCTCGTGCCTTTTCTTTTGCATTTGAATCTTTATAAAAGAAATCCCGCGGGTCATAAAGAACTTGTTTTTCCACCATGAAGAGATGGGTGCCATCCATTATGTTGCCTTGTTGAGGTAAGGTGTTGTTTCCCTTGCTTTACCCTGGGCAAAAAGCCATATGTTGAGTGTGTAACACAGAAGAGTTTAATGCATTTAATTAACCTATAGTCCTTCATGTTCTCAGACAGAAGCCCTTTCTGGGCCCAGACAGCTTGGCTCCAGCCTTACAAGTACAACATCAGTCTGCTGGTCTTCAGCGAGAAGCTTTGACTGACTATTTGATGCAAGTTGCAGATCTGTGCTAGCATTTGATATGCATAAAATATTAGTAGAACTGATATTAGTAATAGACTGATCTGCCTACATTACACTTAAAAGAAAAGGTTCTATATAGAGGGTTCTGAGGGTTCTGCCAGGCGCTTCTTAAGCTTTTAGGGGTTCCCATCATTTTATGGGTTTAGTTTTAATTAACTAATTAAATTAAAAATTCTATTTCTTCTTATATACCATAGAATCTTTTTGGCTTTAAAAAAGGTTCTTTAAAAACGAGTCAAGAACCCTTCTACATAGAACCCCACTGAATCTTTTTGTTCTGTTTAGTAGACATTCATTTCCTTTATTTTGTATAGCTGAATCCACACCTGGGCTCATTTTCTTTCTTTTTTTTGCCACTTTTGTCATAGCAGCGAGAAAAGACAAGAATGGAAACTAGAGAATGCATCATGCTCACCATGGAACTTGTTGGAGCATGTGCAGTAACTGCTCATGTTGAGTGGGATGCAGAAGTTCAGGTTCTTCATGGCATCAGACCTAATTGAGTTTCAGTAAAAATCTACCAGACATTTCCATCCACAAAAGGGCTGGATTACAGACCGGGCCAGTGCCTCGGGGTCTTAAATTGCCAGGAGCCTCTGAAACCTCAAGCTGTACGGCCCGAGACTCAATGGAAGTTGGTACATAATTGTGAAATAGGTTGAAACCATCCTCGTCCATCTCCCCATCATCTCTATCTAATATCCGGTGTCAGGTTTGACTTTATAAACCCCCGCTGATGACAGACCCCAGCAGAACGCCTGTTCAATTCTGCACACATGTACTAATACTAATTAATGTAGTAAATTGGATTGTGGGGAACATGCAGCTGGCAGCACTGGGGAAATTAGGGGAGGAAATGGACACACACAACACAAATGAACATTACCTCCTTTCTAAATGTAATGACCTCTAATGGTGTGTTTGGGACAGATTCAATAGTACCTAATACAACTTTCCAGGAAAAGAACTACTGATGAAAAGAAACACAGCATTTTTTAAAGAACTCACTCTTCTCTCTGTAGAATCATGGGTTGATTTAGATGAGAGGTCAACAGGGCAATTATAATGCATTTGTTCAAACACAAACAAGTTATAGTGACGATTCAGTACATACTTAATAAAGTTATCTTTCTGCCGGTGTGAAATTTTCAAGGAAATCGTATTTTCCTTATGCTGTCTTTACATCTCATTTAATCTCTAGTTACAAGTTAACAAGAATGACAGATGTTAAGCCCATCGCTGGTAGCTAAACAAAACACTATATTATTTCATCATGGCTGTAAAGTCGAGATCAACTGTGACACTTGTTACATCAAAATGTGACTTTTGAGTCCTTAAAATATGCAATGAAGATTATTACATTAAACTGTTAAAGTCAGTATCCATTCCTGACAGATACAATAAATATTCTATTTGAAAATCATTTATAAAGGTGAAAAAAAGCTATGTTATTACTTTAAGGTGTGACCGTATTAGTTGGAATCAGTTGTTCCCAACCACCATTACATATTTTAGTAGACTGTGAGCACACCGCAGCTATTTTACCCTGCAGCCCAAGACTGGTTGCCCACTGAAGCTAAGCAGGGTTGAGCCTGGTCAGTACCTGGATGGGAGACTCCTGGAAAAACTAGGAAGAGGTGTTAGTTAGGCCAGAAGGGAGTGCTCACTCTGTGGTCTGTGTGAGTCCTAATGTCCTAGTGTAGTAATGTGGATGCTATACTTTAACAAGCACCGTCCTTCGGATGAGAAGTTAAACCGAGGTCCTGACTCCATGGCATTCCTTATAAAGAGTAGGGGTATAACCCTGGTGTCCTGGGCAAATTCCCTCCATTGGTCCTTGTCAATCATGGTCTCCTAATAATCCCTCTTGTTTGAACTGGCAAAGTTTCCAGGGCCAAGTTTATCTATCCATCTCTCTATCCGTAACAGTGGAAAAAGGTTTGCTACATTTTGATTGGATCTTGGTGGACTAACAGAAACAAACTGTCCAACACCATCAGATAAAGATGCTAGGAAAACAGCCAGAAACCTCTTAGAGGACAAGACGACCACCTCTGAAACCAATCCCAGGAAGGACAGGACTTCTCATTGGTCCACATTCTGCCTTTAACCCATCTAGAGACTAATTCCTAAGGTTTTGGCCTGTGACCGCCATAAAAATTCCTCAGGACCTCCGGATGTAGCATCAGTGGCCACTATGATCCATGTTTGGAAACCGAGGAATAAGTCTTCTCTGTAACAGCTATTTGTTGTGCAACATCTTGCACAAATTAAGCTGTTAATGTACAAATGAACGAATGGATGACAGTTCAATCTTTTTCCATCTTGTTTGGACTTGTTTAGAATATTGCCAAAGATTTCTGGTGGTAGGTTGGAAAGTGAGAAATGCATTGGTAAAACTTAAAAGACACTTTAAAGACTTCTAACTATTTGCTAAATGCAAATGAGTTCCACAGGGGAAAGAAGGGAGGGCCACACTGTGTGTATGTGAGTGTGTGTGTGTGTGTGTGTGTGTGTGTGTGTCCTCTGATGCCAGCAGGCAATCACAACACTGGAATGGAGAAGCGGCAAATTGCAATCTCCTCCTCATCGCAAAGGGATAAAAGTACACTTTCAACAGACACTCCTTGTTCTGGGACTCTGGTTCATCCAGAGAGACATTAACATATAAATTCTCGTTCTGAGTTTGTCCTGTAAGGGAGATAAAAACAGATCAACAAAGTTTTGAGTCACCAGTGTTTGAAGGAAGAGACTGTAGTCAATTGCTTGTGAGTCAACACCAGATATGACCACATTCTGAGCCCCCAGTCTGTGAGGAAACAACTACAACATGTCCCGAGTCTCATGCCAGAGAGACAAAAGCGGATTAACCAAGTTCTGAATGTCTGGCCCAGAGAGGCATAAGATATACAGAGACATTTGCAACATGGTTAAGCACAGGAAAGCGAACCGTCACTCAAAGGTACCTTTGTATGTGTGTTCCAGATCCAGATTGTTAGGACCTTCTGGACCTATTTCAGGGCCTCATCTGCATATTCCAGATTTTAGGACCCTTTTGGTGCTCCAGGAGATCGACATCCCACGAAGCTTCATGTCAAGCCTGTTGATACAGATTCCAGCTCCTTTCCCCACTGTAATTGTCACCCAGCACAACCAGTTGAAGACGTCACCACCATCGTACTGCTCACTCCACCACGTAAATATCACTTAACCAAACCTCTTTCCAGAGACCTTGGCATGGTTATGATTTTCTAATTCACTTTAGATGTAATATAACTGATCCTATTTAATAACACGAGAAGCGCAGCGCCGAGCCGCGCCACGTCTTTAAAATTCGAACACATTATTCTCTATGAGTGTTCATAGAGCACACCAGCGGTGTCATTCAGCGTCTATCTGCAGCGCCCAGCAACGGCTCAGGACCTTGTTCAAAATCCTGCCGCGCCACAGAGCACCATTTACATAGTTTTATATTACATTTACATTTATTTGTCTCAAATCATAGTTATGTATACTGACTTCACCGTATGCTGCAATATACATTTAGTTTTACATTCATTTAAAGAAATCAGCTGCTTGAACGAAAATTGCTGATGTTATTGGATTTTCAGGTGATATTCTCAATTCATTCAGTTAACGGACGCTCTGAGGTAAAGTGTTCAGACTGCAGACTTAGCAACAATTGTATTTAATTGTACAGTACAATCATAACATAGTACAGACATTATCTTAATTCCATAATGTCCTTAAACATAATACTGCTGGCCATAAACTGAGAAAGTGCGTGTCCGGTGTGCGATACCTTGAGTTGTCCTAGACGCAACGCAGCGCTGAGCTTCTCGTCCGGTGGTCGACCCCCTTTAGACTTGGCTTTTTATCTAAAAGAGGAACGAAGACGGCACTCAAATCGTTCCTTTGCAAGAAGGGCGTTTTTGCTGTTTTGCCAACCGGATATGGCAAGAGTCTAATCTACCAGTTAGCTCTGCTGGTAGCTAAGCGTATGGGGCTTGATTGATTGGTCATAGTGTTAAGGCCTCATTATGCTTCTGCGTCAACTCCACGGCGCAGCTACGCCGTCACTCCTACGGCGTCGTGGCCGTTTTATGGTTCTGCGTCGGGTTGCGTTGCACCGCGGTGCATTTCACCGGCAGAACGCTAGGGGGGTGTGTGGTTCGCGAATCTCTTTGCTAGTTTGTTTTGGTTCCATGCGCCAGTTCCGCTTTTTAATTTCCGACAATGGCGAGCGAAAGAGAGAGAATGTTGTTGCAGCTGGAGCTAATCGACGTTGAACAACAAATGATTTTATTGCAAATGTTTAATCGCAGAAGAAAAAGAAGACATCAGCGAAGGTGGTCTGTACGAAGGGGGAAACCGGAAAAGCTACACTCAGGAAATGATGTATAATCTGACCAATCACAGCCCTTGCGGTCTGCGTTGCCTCGACGCGTAGTTACAATTTTTTGGAGGTGCACGTTGAGCTACGGCAGGGGGGTCGGAGAGGGGTTCGCGGCGACGCAGAGGGGTCTGCGGGGGTACGCCGTCAATTCGACGCAGAAGCATAAAACAGGCTTTATCCAATAGCGTGCAGTGAGATTTTCAAATGCATGCTTGGTGCCGCACCTCGAGCTGGACGATTTTCATTAGTCGATGCCAGACCATTAATCTTTTAGATTAATCTTTTAATGGCTACCAAACAAGAGAAAACGTATCTCAAACCCCGTTGGACACCGTTTCCAGGAAACATGTCGTTCAACCTGGAAACCGTAGCAAAATTTTGCTCGCCGGTTTGAGCTTGAACGTGAACGTGTCTCCACCTGACCAGCTGGAAAACCTCCTCTAAAAATCAGCCTACTAATCATCATATCAGACTGGTTTTGCCTGTGCAGTGATAAAATGTTAAGTTTTAGAAGAAAATGTTCTATATAGAATCTTAAAGGGTTCTGTCAGATATAACCTTTTAAGGGTTCCCAGGCGTTCTTTGACCCTAATAGTTCGTCCAAAAATGTAAATTTTGTTATTTACTCACCCTCAATGGGTTTGGAACAAAGTGAGGGTGAGTAAATAATGACAGATTCATTTTTGGGTGAACTATCCCTTTAACTCAGTTTTAAAGAATACTTTATGCAAAAAAAGCTTCTATGTAAGAAGAAATGTCTTAAAGGATTTCATAATACTTTTGTGTTTAATTGGTTATTTCATTTGGCTTCTAGTTATATGTCTGTGAGCTGTTTAATTCATAAAATTTCATTAAAATAGGCAATTAAGTGAATTTTGTTTATAAAATTAAAGGCACACTGTGTAGAAATTGTGTTTTTGTCAAACAGCGACCCCTAGAGTCGCTGTTGAATACTTGCACTGTCGTAAATACTTGTACACCGGTACCTGTTCGGTAGGATAGACGCGTCGGGCATGGAAGAGGCACAGCTAGACTCCGAAGATATTGACCAGGTAATGTTTCACGATTTCATACAAATATTAGGCTACTGCATACTGCATAGTGTACTGAACTAATGATGATTGTAATATGATAATAAGTTTATGTCAAATGTTAGACTAACCTTACTTTATAATAATAAAGTAGCCTACCGCATTTGCTGGCTTATAACGTTTTTACATGATTGCAGCTAAATCACAAGTAAATAGTCTATATAGTCTAGGCACTGTATAATTTCATGTGTTTTTTGATTGTAATGTAAACATTACAAAATGCCAGATGACATCAGTAAAGTTAAATGTACGTCGCATTATTTCATAACATTGGCCGTTATGATCTCATTAGACATGATTATTGCAATTTATCATAATAGTTTGCAAATTGTGCTCGTTTACACTATTTACAACCTCTAGGCTTATTTATGTCCTGATAATTATGTGAGATCATATTTGTATCTAAAATCGTACAAGCCACTAATAATACACACATATGAATGTGTAAAAGGACAAACAAACTGAAGTCTACAAATAACGGCAGTATGTTGTGACTTATATCAGTTTTGTTACACGATTTCCCGACTTCGCAGTAAATATTACATTATATATCGGGTATAAGTGTACCCATTAAGCCCACCAAAATCTAAGTTTAGTTTTTTTTCATAGATATTGACAAAGTTTATAAGAAAAATCATTTATTAAAATGCAAGATTAATCTCTCATTTGAAATTGTATTAATTAGTTGATGTACATTTTAGAATATAAAATTAAGATTATTTAGGAATAAAGTCAGAAGTCTGGCATGGGCTTAATTGGTACTTTGGCACCATTTAAGCCCACATGTGTTCCAAATAAGCCCACATCATCATTAATTCACAAAATATAAAAAATGTATTGATTTTAAAGAAGTAAAACATCAATATATTTATTTAGTGACAGGGAAGTATTACAAAAATGTAATTTTGCTAATGTTTGATTACCGCACAGGGTGGGAGGGGTAGGTGTTAGTGGCCGGTGGTCTGGAGCCTTAAGTCGGCTTGACTGGAGTTGTAGCTGGAGTCAAGCTGGAAGTTTGACCGGGTGTATCTGGGGAGCCAAGCCGAGTTGGGGCTCCATACTCTGGGCTTAGGGGGATCTCCAAGTGGACCCCCCACATCGGGAGTCTGGAGCCTTAAGCCGGCTTGGCTCCCGAGTTATGCCTGGTCAAAGGTGGAAGCGCACGCGCCCTCAGATCACTTGGATGTGGTTGTGTACAAGAGGTAACTAAAAATGCTATAAATACTGTTCGTTTTCTCACACGCTCGTTTCGTGTCTTAGGCCCTCAATGTGTACTTACGATGGGGAATTGTTTAATTTGGACTTCTCTGTGCATGCTCTTTGAGGTGGTGGCCATAGACCTGCATTATATGACTGACAGACAAGAACGGTTTGACCTAAAAATATCAAAATTGAAACTACTGCGGAAACAAAGACACCTACATCTTGGATGCCCTTGAGGTAAGCTAAAACATACCAAAATTTGTACTATCTATTTTAGTACTACTTGTACTAAAAGTGAACTATCCCTTGAAAATAAAACATAAACATCGGCATTAAAAAGTGGAGGATAAGTGTACCCATTAAGCCCATGTACACTGTTACACACCTTGGGTCATTAGCGACCCTATACAATTTTTTTTTTAAATGAATGGGAAAACAGGCATTCTTTTATATTATATTGTTTATAATTAAACCTATATTTTATTAAACAATTAAACAAATATATATGGTATATTGTTTATAATCAATTGATTGAGGAATAATAGGTTGATGTCTAACTTTAAAAACTGAATGAGGAGGAGGGTAGTGAATGACGTCCCGGGTCACTAAAGACCCAAAGTGTGCGTTTAAGGGTTACATGTATTGACTGGACCAAAAAAGAACCTATCAATCCATTATCATGATATTATGTGTAAATGTGTGTTGAAAAAACAATGGAAAGATTTTTGGAAAGATTTTAATAGTTATTGAATGTTCTACATCTTACAGTAAATATTATACAATTACAAACTTGGCTTAATTATGTCACAGAGATCACTAACTGATCTTCAAAAACAAAAACAAAACAATAAAAAAAACCCAAAATAATAAAAACAGTTTTACACTTCATTTCACAAGCCTGATGCGGGTCTCCTTGCTCAAACGGTATACAGCACGGCCTGGACGGCACTGGCGAAAACGCGCTCGGACCTGCCAGAACCTCGATGGTGCCAGAACCGTGCTGTAATGCGTAATGCATACTATGGGGGCAAGGACTCTTTAACACTCACTGAAGGGAGATCAATTCTGGAAGACTTTCCCCTTTTTGCTTTACATTTAGAATGCAAACAACAAAGTCTTATTCTCCATATGGGTCAAACATTAATAGCCAATTTCCTAAACAGTAGCGTGAAATAGCAACCTCTTGTATGTTTGCGTCAAAGCCTATGGTACATATCACAGGTTTTCAGCAAGAGTGTGAAACCAGTGCCACAATTACTTTAGAAATACCTTTACATACTGGTGACGTGACACTGACTTCACTAGAGCTAATAACCCGTTGCATGCATCACGGGCGCTAGTTAACAATCCTTTGATCGATGCCCTGAAACCAAAGAACAGAAGAGTGCATGGGTTTGCAATATCGACATCACATGTTCTCAATACGCTCGAAACATGAAAAGAAAAAAAAAAAAAAGAGAAAGAAAATTGAAGCCTAGTCCACATTACGCCGAGTGAAAATGACTCCGTTTACGACTGAAAAAAAAAAAAAAAAAAACACCTGCTTTCACACAGAAAACGGATTTTAAAATGGGAGAAATACATCAAAATGTATAATGTGTGGTGAGTGGGAAAATATTGGAGTACTGATATTGAAAAACAAAAAAAACAAAAAAAACAAAACAAAAAAACTTTCTGTTCAGGATTAAAGGAATAAATCACCCAAAAATAAAAGTTCTGTTATTATTTTTTGCTATTATGTTTTTTTTGTTTTGTTTTTTTTTTGCAGAATGTTCACACTGCTTTCCTTTTTGGATGATCTAGCCCTTTAAATTCACCATGGCCCAGTGTTAAAATGTTGTACATCCCAGTAACTAAGACAGCTTTGCTCTTATCCAATTTTCACAAATAGTTCAGTAAAAAATTGCCACCATTTTAATTATACACACTCAAAAATAAAGGTGCCAAAATGAGGTTTGAATCTTTTTTTTTTTTCACTGTAAAGAACCTTTTGTACAATAGAAAGGTTCCATGGATGTTAAAGGTTCTTCATGAAACTATATGCCAATAAAGAACCTTGATTTTTAAGCGTGTAGCAGCAGATTGCTGAACTCTGTCCCTCCCGTCATTACAAGAAGAAGAAGAAGAAGAAGAAGAAGAAGAAGAAGAAGAAGAAGAAGAAGAAGAAGAAGAAGAAGAAGAAGAAGAAGAAGAAGAAGAAGAAGAAGAAGAAGAAGAAGAAGAAGAAGAAGAAGAAGAAGAAGAAGAAGAAGAAGAAGAAGAAGAAGAAGAAGAAGAAGAAGAAGAAGAAGAAGAAGAAGAAGAAGAAGAAGAAGAAGAAGAAGAAGAAGAAGAAGAAGAAGAAGAAGAAGAAGAAGAAGAAGAAGACAGATTAGGGAAAGGCATGTAGATGAAGAGGAAACCCTTTAAAGACTTGTGCTCTGAAATGCCTCTCAACCACATGGACTGCATCACTCCACTCCAGATCAACTATAAAGATCTTCTATTTAAGAAAAATGAACATCAATCATTAATTAAAACTTTAAATAACACTTACGTAAAAAGCGCCTAAATTACATGTCAGAGTGGATGGTAACGTCCTCTCATTCTGAATCGATTGAACCATTTGCAGTGTAAAAGGTCACTCTAGTCCTAGAGTTCAGAGGTCTGACGGATCAGTCAATGTTTAATATGTCGACTACAGCGATTAGTTGCATCGATCAAGTCTTGTGATGCAAACTTATGAAAAGACAAAGGAAATATAGTTCACTGCTTGATATAATACTGTATAAGATCAGCTGGAAAAAAAGGAAAGAGTGGGGCAGAGAGGGCATGAAAATGACATCATATGTCATCAAAACAGCTACAGAGAAACACAGTATGTGAATGTGCTGTGAATTCATCCAATAATCAACCAATGAGCCCGGTTTGAATAATTTGCATTACTTATTGATGACATCATGGCAATAAAAAAAATGCATCACATTACAGAAATATTACATATACCAAAGGTCTCTTGACTTACTTTAGCCAAATAAGATTTGCTCTCATTAAAGGCAAATTATTGTACTGTAGTATATAATGCAATGAAGTTATAGTAATTTTCAGATGAAGGTATTTTGCGTTAAGAAAATGAAGCCTATTTTTATTATTCTTTTCATTACAATTTCCTCTTGAAATTCTGATATATTATTTATGAATCATGATAATATTTATTTAGCCGTCTTGGTTGATTTAAAATTTTCATGAAGTAAAATTACAATATTGCAGAGATTCTAATGAGAATCAAACAATAATAATAATAATAATAATAATAATAAAAGTACAGGATAATTGTTTTGAAAATAAAGCAAAATATAAAAATGCAAAAAATTGGCTTCATTTTTATTTATGTGAAATATTTTTTCCCTATGTTTTTAATGGGATTCAGACACTCTGCGCCCTCACTCTCTCCCTTTACTTAAAACACCGAAGGGAATGTGCTGTAAAGTAAATGTATTATTAAAAGCAATCCATAAGCTGTGATTCAACATGATGCAACCATGCTTTGCAAAGGCATAGTTTCCATCTGATTACACTATACTGCATTCACCCGCATGACACATGCATTACTAGACGTTATTACTTTCACATAAGATCAGAGAATCGGTTCTTCCCACTTTGAGTGTACTATATATCGAAATAGTGGTTGATCAGCCAAACAAATAACAAAAAAGAGAGTGATACTGTTCTGTACTGACAATAATATCACTTCCAGAGACATTACCAAGACTAACGATTTGCAGAGTAAATGCTTGATTTCCTTAACTACATCATTAAATATGAGAGTGTACCGTATAATTGGTTATTACGTTATGTCTATTTGTCAATGTGCAATGCTTCAGTATGATAACATTTCATAGAATACTTGATATGTCACTTCTGAGTACACTATTCATGGATACAGACGAGGCCATGGGATAGGAAATCAAAATTCTCTCTCTGTCTAAAAATGCTGTAAATTACAATTAAAAGCCATTCAAGCAGGCCGTTCTTATTATTGCATTGAACAACTCCGTTTCTATGCCTAAAATCTGTGCAACTATAGGCCTAAAGGCCCAAGAATTCACAGAGGACCAGGGGTTAGACCCACTCTTAACCCGGAGCTGATTGGAGATTAATGCCGGAACGCCTAACTCTTCCTTTTTTCCTTTTTTTTATTTTTATTTCAGTGCTATTTTCGATGTGTTCAAAGTCCCTTTGAATCCTGGATGCGGTTCTAATTGTTCTGTCAGAGTAGCGTCCGTCCTGTCTGGCCTCAAAGTTGGCACACGCTTTGATCAAGTACAATGCCACTGGGATGACATCGCACCCAGAGGCTCCAGCTAAGTGCCACTGATAGTTTTTTTTTCCTCAATATTCTCCGCGAATGGGTTCGCACGTGAGCGCATGCTCGCGTGCCGCTGCATTCCCTGCGAGAGCACCCATGCGCGCACGTTTATATAAATCGAATACACATGTTATAGTTTAGAAGCTTACGCTATCCTGACACATAAGCTAATAAAGTAACCAGCTCACTCAAACGTTCTCTATTTAGTGAATAACTAAGATTACTGTATGTACTCATTATCCTAATGAAGGTTAAACCACGTTTGCACTGCCCTACTAATGATATATTCCTTACAAATCTACATGAACGGCTACAAGCTGGAAGACACCCTTGTTATCGATGATAGAATGAAATGAGGGAGAATTGAATCAGATGAAATTAAATTTCCTTTAAAAAAAAAAGTATGATTCCAGAGCGTTCTGTGAGAGAACGGCGAAAGCTGAAATGAAACACTGCTGTAAATAAAAAAAAAAAAAAAAAAAAAAAAAGAACCCTGTGCTAATATCTAAAGGTTATAAAATTTGGCAGCATAATTGAATGATTATGATCCGAAGAGTTGCTGATATTGCGTCGGTACATTCCTACACACCAGCGTTTATACTGAACACAAAGACAAATCGTTTGAAGAGGCGTGATTGGTCGAAATCATTCTGGAGTTCTGACAGAAGTAACTATGGAACAATGAAGAATTAAAATAACCTAATGCAAGAACGTCATCCCAAAAAATGAGAAGAAAAAAAAAATTTAAAATTAAATAAAAAAGATAAAAAAAGCAGCTTTTACAAAAACACGTAAGAATGCATAAAGTGACCCTTGCACTTTTTTCTCTTTTGTTCTTGCAAACAGACGTGGCACCTCCTTGTTGAGCACAGAGTGCCGATGTAAGACTTGAGTAGTTGCATACAATGTTTGACTCCAGATCTGCAATGAAGAGAGAGAGAGAGAGAGAGAGAGAAAAAACGAGAAGTCAGCGATTGCGTTTCACTGGTTGGGTGGAGCCACGCTGAATGTGTCGTGTGGGCGGGAACTCACATGATTGGCAGGTGGGCTCTACCAGTGAGGTGGCACATAGCTGTACCCAGGAGTTCCTTGGGGTCGGTACGTTGGCACGGTGACGGGGTGTCCTCCGATCTGAGTGTGCTGAGGGGTGGTCAGCAAGGTTCCTGTAATATAACAGTCATTATATATACTGTGGAAAAGTCTTAGGCATGTTAGTGTTTTCACCCCCTAAAAATGGTTTTAAGCCAGTTATTTATACCTTTTCCCACAGTATGTCAGTAGGAAATATCAGGTAACATTTCCAAACATTCCTTTCGTCATTAACTGTAATAATCCAGTGAGATTTTTGTCTGACAACAGCCGGTGCTCCACACGGATATCTGATCTCACCATCACCGAGTCCGTCTGTGATTACATGAAGAAACTGAGACAGACTAAATCCAAAAGAACTGCGGCAACATCTCCAAGACGCTTGAAGAAATCTTCCTGCAAAGCTACAGTACTACGAAAAGTTTTGTGTAAAAATGCTGTAAAGTGAGGATGCTTTCAAAAATAACCTCATAATAGATTTTATTTATCAATTAACTTCTATTTTCTAAATCAAATCAATATTTGGTTGAGCACTCTTGTGTTTAAAACAGCTTTTGTCATAAGTACACTTGCACATAGTTTTTCAGCTAGCTTTGCAGGAAGGTTTCTTCAAGGATCTTAGAGATCTTGCCGCAGTTCTTCTGGATTTAGTCTGTCTCAGTTTTTTCTGTTTCTTCATGTAATCCTAGAAGGACTCGAGATCAGATCTCTGTGTGGGGCACACCGGCTGTTGTAAAAGGGGACTGCATATATTGTATCTGTAATTAATAAAAGACTAAAGTCCCCCTGTGGTGATCAAGCTTTTAATGTTGTTCATATGTCTATGTGGTGTTTTTAATATGATTTAAGATGAACCATGTACAAATGCATAAGTCAACACCATTGTTGAGTATTTTCTCCTTAAAACTGCAGTGAACAGAAGATGGTGAACTGAAATCGCTGGTGTTTCTGACAACACAAACTAACCAATCACGTCAATGTGTGAATGTCAATGACTGGATCTCTGAGCTGGTGCGAGTGAGTGGAGGCGAGGCTAATTTGCATATTCATAGAACCGCATTCTCTCTCTCTTTTTGTTATGGAAAAATAATGTGAATAAAATTATTTAACACACTCGCCCCAGATCTAGGTAGGTCATCTTCTTACATTTCATACAGTTGAAGCATACAGAATAATTTCTTAGCATCAACAATATTATCAATTTTGAGCTTTTTACCGGCAGACATGGCCATCGTTGTTCCGGCCACCATGCCCATGGCCATGCCGTTGGAGCGGGGCGCAGGTACAGGAGCGGGGTAGATGGCGGAGGGGATGCTGTTGGGCTGAACCACGGTGGTGTGGTGAATTACATGAGGCTGGGCGGCGTACACTGGCTGCGTGTAATAAGCACCCTGAGAAGATGATTATAATGCATTAGTTACAAGTAGCTAAAAGGTTGTACGTTCAAAACGTGTAAGGGGTGATCCATTGTATTGCATAGTGGGTGTTACGGGATCAAATTCTAATACTGTGGTGGTGCAGTGGTATAGTGATGGTATCAGATCCTAATACCACGTTACTTTATTATAGGGATGCACCGATACCACTTTTTTCAGAACGAGTCTGATACCTACATTTTTGGTACTTGCCAAGACCGTGTACTGATACCTGTATATTCATTGCATTGGTAATTTTTAAAATATTAGGTAGAGAAACCAAAATAATATGAATCATTTTAGTTGGCTTAATTCATTTAGCAAATAGATATTCCTACAGGGCAGTATTTCACCCGAGGTGTGCATTATTTTTCCACTTCACGTCATGGCCGCATTACCACCTCGGGTGTGTATTTTTCTAATAATTCAAAGGCCCGTCGCCAATTATTCCTTACTAGGGCTGCGCGATTAATCGCAATTAACATGAAATCGTGCTTAAAGCGATTTGGTTTATTGCGATTATGAAATCGCCAAGGCTGCGATTATTTTTTATGCGCAGCTTGTCAGTGACGGACGGCAGTAGTAAATGCAGCTCCATCCGAAAGCACTGCCGAGTCGCTTATAACGTGAATTTGAAAAAGCAACACACGCAAAACATCTTTCCAAACATGAGAAGCATTTATGAACCTCTTGTCCAACAAAAGACAACATTTAAAAAAAAATCCATCAAAGCGTTTTAATCTTCTGTTTATTCAGATACAGCGATAGTATGATGTCCATAGGGATTTCCTGGAATGACGCGTGTTGTCTACTTCTGTGGAGAGGCATATTTGGAGTGTCTGCGTGAGAGCGCCCTCTGGCTTTCTGGCATTTTCTACTGATCTCAGAGCCATGCTGCACTGACAAGCTGCGCATAAAATAAATCGCAGCCTTTGCCAAATCAATTGCAGTTTCATCTTGATTTATCATGCACCCCTAATTTAAGTTCAAGACCTTTGTGATGTTGATTGTTGATGCTTTCATTTACTCCTTCCTTATCTTTCATTTGATAGCAAAGTGAATATTTAGAGCTGCGCCAGCAGGGCTCAATAATAAGGATTTTTTTTTCACAGGCCAGTGGTTCAAATTCTTAGATACCAGTGAAACATCACAATTTTCAGTTACAGAAATTGATCAAAGTAATGAAATAACACTGCATAGTCTTCAGTAGGGATGCACCGATTCCGATACTTTGCACACATGATTTGAATTAACTTAATCGTATGTGCACGTAAAAACATGAACAGCTAAGTGATTTGTGTATGCGAGTGGTACAGTAAATCACAGGACTTTTTCAAAAGGTTTTCTGTGCGCAAACATCCAAAGCTTGCGGCCAGATTGTTGCCTCTCAGACAGCGTAGGAATAGTCTATTAAAACGAGTTCTCTTTCATGTCTTCTTGTGCTTTAACGGAGAAATTCACACAAAATTATGTCAAAATGTCTGTATAGTCAAGTATACTTGTGAAACATAGTCGGTTATGTCTTAAGTGAACGTAAACAGTTGAAAAGAAAACAGTATGTTGGATAAATTACGCTTAGGCATGAAAATAACTGAAGGAAATATCTATTGGCTAAGCCAAATAATTCGATTCATATTCTTTGGTTTTCTCTGCCCAATAATATAACAAATTCAAAAACGTTGTAAATTGGTATCGGCAAGTACTAAAAATAAAAAGTATCGTATCGGTGCATCCCTAGTTTTCACTGTATAATTTAAATATAGAATAATCCTTATCAAAGTTACAAAAGTTATTCAGTCAAGAGCAGTGAGTGGTTTTCTCTTTGTCTTTTGTTGTTAGATGAACAAAGACAGCAGTGTGATTATTAGGATGCTGTCACTTTAAGAGCTGCACTTATCCAACATTCTGTTACACACGCGTTCTCTTTCTCAAATTAATTATACATTTAGCCTACTTTATAGACATCCTTCTCTGATATCTCCATTCTGCTCTGTTTGCTCTGTTGTCATTGTTTCTTAGTCTTGACACAAACACTGTACACTGTGTTATCGGTTTTTGGTATCTGAGCATTTTAATGAGTACGAGCATCTTGAATACTGAGAGCGGTACCAGTGCATCCCTAATTTATGAATCCGTGTTGTTATTGTTATCTACATAAAAAATGATTATGAAAAAATGAAATAAAGCTGAAATAAAATAAAATATAAATATTAGAGAAAAGTTACCTTGGCAACTAACTGAAATAGATAACTTAAGTTCAAGTAATAAAATGACTAAAACTAAAATAAATTAAAGCTAAATTGAAATATTAAAAAACAAGAACTACGACAGAAATATTAAATTACAAAAGCACCTAACAAAATGAACTAAAATTAAACTAAAAACATAAAAATAAAAGCTAATTCAAAATATTAATAAATACTATAACAGAATATAAATAATACTGAAATACTAACTGTACTGAATGATAACCATATTCATAAAATGTAACAATATGGTTCCACCATAGTCCATTTTACTTTAGTAATGAGAAGTATTTGAGGTAAACCGGGGGGAAAATAATGATTTTATTAACAAAGAATCGATCTCACTGTTATTTGCATCTATCATATTAGCTATTAGTGCTGTAATCTTTGTTGCACTAATTTAACCAATGCATTAACTATTGGAAAGATGTTAAAATGCAGCATTACTGAAAAAAGTAACCTTTAACAATACTTGAATAGCTATGGGCTAACATAGGTGATGAAAAATTCATTTCAGGTCAAGCAAGTTATTATATTAAAATACAAAACCTTTTTTTCCATGATAAACAATGCAGACTAAGATAAGAAGGGCCAAGTTTGATTTCTCTATAGACAACTAATTATTCAAAACACCACAAAACATCATACTTATCATGGATTATGGTGTTATTCCAGCTTGGTTAGTCATCATCTTTATTTTTTTAGTGCTTACTCAATTGTTTCAAAGCAGCTTCACAATATTCACAGTATAGAATAAGGTCTTACCTGAGCATAGAGGTTCTGCTGGGGATAGGCACTTCTAATAGGGTACATGGCCGTCTGGTAGGGGTTAGGGGACGGGGAATAGGGAGGAGGGGCTCCATTGGTCTGATTAGGGGGGACCTTATAAGGCGTTCCTGCAGTGTATCCTGAAACAGAGACGGAAAGTGATTGTTAGGTCCAGTAAGCATTAAGCACACAACAATCGAATATAATAAAAAATATTCCTTCACACACATCCATGTGCTCTGGTTGGATTTCCAAAATCTTGTGCGCCAAACTAAACTAAAGCACATATGAAGTGCAAACACTCACACACCCTTTCAAGTCAGAGATATCACACATTAAACAACCAAGCACACACACCGACACTTTCTCTTTTTCCACACACACACACACACACACACACACACACACACACACACACACACACACACACACACACACACACACACACACACACACACACACACACACACACACACACACACACACACACACACACACACACACACACACACACACACACACACACACACACACACACACACACACACACACACACACACACACACACACACACACACACACACACCATCTGTTAGGCTTTTCAATTGCTAGCGATTTATTGGAGGATTGTAGACAACAAAGTAGTAATAAAAAGCACAAGAATGTGAATTCAGCTGCCCGAAACGGAAGTCTTTTAAAGAAAAAATACATTGCTTTAGGCGTTATTAGTTACACAACACACCAAAAGATTCCCTACATACCAAAGACATGCTATCAGTCATTACTTCACATTTGAAGTACACACATTGATGCAACACACCAGTCTAGCTTAGCCAATCCTGTCTAATTCAATCCCACAACACAATTTTATGCAATCTCAACTCCAAAAAGCTCAGCTGTCTACGGTGAGAATGAAACCTTAGATCTCAGACAGTGTGTCT
This sequence comes from Scardinius erythrophthalmus, assembly GCF_964197995.2. Taxonomy (NCBI): domain Eukaryota; kingdom Metazoa; phylum Chordata; class Actinopteri; order Cypriniformes; family Leuciscidae; genus Scardinius; species Scardinius erythrophthalmus. The sequence continues at coordinate 21,854,074 of NC_138228.1, read as the reverse complement.
CCAGTATGCAATGTGAGATTTCACCAAGACAGCATTTTAAGAAATCATAGGCACATTCTGACACAAAGGCTTAAACAAACAAAATATGTTGCATATCAGGGTTATTATAGTTAACTAAAACTATAAACTTTAATTGACATTACACACACACAAACATAAAATATATAGACAGTTTTTATATTTATAGAAACCATATGGACAAAAAACAAAACAACTAATACAAATGATAAAAAACAATATAACAATCTTTAAAATTATCAAAATATTCATAAAAACTATAATAGTATCACAACAACACTAAAAGAACACATTTTTGACCAAATTAATATATCCTCTGCATTGAGGATAATCCCAGAATGCATTGTGAAATATAATCCAAGCGAAGAGAGAAATCATTTAAAACTAATTTTATATGCTACTGTCAAATTTGACTGAAATCGAGTCTCCAGAGCACTTTATGTCAGTTGCCGCCTATGTAGAGCGTTATAAATCCAAATCAAAATAGATATAAAATTGCCATGTGATCAACAAAGGACAAAAAAGAAAACCTTGGAATATTTCATTATTATTTAAATTATAACAATTAATTCAGTCAATACAGAAGTATAATACTAGTACAATAATTCTATTGTACTGTAAAATTGAATAAATAAAGAATTACAATAATTATTTTGAATAATAATAATCAAAATAATCAAAATACTGGATTTACAGAATTTATGTGGATCAGAAAACAAAATGTGGAAGAAATAAATGTCCTGATAAAATAAATAGAAAAAAAAAGTGATAAAAAAAGGTTCCATTTCACTTAGGATACTGCCTTAAGCCGGTGACACTTAACGACTAGCTGAAACATTCTAAGACTGAACTGAACACACTTATAGACTGTTTCCAACGACTGCAGCAGATTTTAAACACCAACTGTGAACACCGACTGACACTGTGCGTTTGGGCATGATCAGTCGTGACTCGTAAGTATCAAATTACATTCATAATCGGCCTTACTTATAGTCGTTAAGTGTGTCCCCGGCTTTAGTAGGTAGTTGCCTATGTAGGCAGTATGCAGCAGTGCAGCTCACTAGGTTTTAGAACAGAGCTCATCGTAAAGTTTGTTTACGCATCATCCGATCAATACATGTGTGTGCTCTGGGGAAACAGAACAATGAGAGCAAGTGTTCTTTATAGGCAGTATGGGACTCTATATAGCTATGTTCACACTGTCAGTCCAAATCCGATTATTTGTGTATCTGATTGGAATCTGATCTAAATTATTGACTGCCTACACTGTATATCATAACTGTTCAGATCCAATTTGTGTGTCCAGTGGCACTCTTATGTTTTCCGGAATATCTGCATTGGTTTCTTTGGCAATGACGTTGCATTGGTGAGCGAGCGCCAAAAACAACAACAACAACAGCGGCAGCAGCAATGTGGAGTCCAGTACGGCCGAGGCAGAAAAGTAGGAGGCTGGTATGAGCGGCTTCATTCTGTGCTGTCATCTCCACCGATCTCAAAACATGTCACCATTGTATTGTAATTTTCTGCTTGACCGACACTTTGCAACAACACAACCTTGTTTCAGCAGCAACTTTCAGCATGTTTCCTATAACAAAGTTGTTTCTGTTTTCCGTGGCGTGAGAAAGTGACAAACCACGCAAAATCCGATTAGGGTGGTCAGACCGATTTCCAGAAAATTCAAACCACATATGTATGAATGTAGCTCAAAACGGATTCGTAAAAAAGCATTTAATTTGATGTTTTTTTTTTTTCGTCGTTCGCACTTTCTAAATATCAGATTCCAATCGGATGTGCACAAAAATCAGATTTAGACTGACTGTCTGAACGAGGCTTATGTGAAAGGGTGCGTGTTTGTGTGTTATAGAGTAACAGGGGAACACACAGCAGTTACAGTAGAGTATAGTAATCATATTTACTGAATGCTGTAGATGAGGCCTGGTACTGCCTGCTCTCTGAGCCAGCGTCCACGGCCAGGTCATAGGAGCCTTCTCCGGGCCCCGGAGCAGATGCCGTCTGGGGCCAGGCCTGCTTCACCAGCAGCACTGTCCCAAACAAACACAACACAAGAAGGGTTACACATGCGTCACGACTGTCGCCACATCTGTACCCTGACTGGCCTCTCCTCCTCGCACTGTCCCTATGGATCCTTGTATTAACAGACCGCAAAGGTAGGCTTCCAGAAATAAAAATACTACAAAAAAAGCCCCCAAAAGATATACAGATCTACCATAGAAACCATTGATTTCAAAATGATTTAATTGCTTTCACTTTCCAAAATTCTGACGCAAGAAGATGCTGAATTTATCATGGTAAGTGAAGCTAACATTACCAACCTAGGTATCTAGTTACCTAATAAGGGATGTGGCGTTGAATAAAATACATTAATGCGCTCTATTAGGGATTTAAATGCCTCTCTAACAGCAATAAAGAAAGTTCAAGCAGTAACACATGCACGTCTAAGTAGAATTAAAAAAGTCAAAATTCAAAACAGAAACAATTTTTTTTTTGAAAAATTAAAATTGGTTAAAGATTTTCTATTCAAGATCGAAACTACAAAATTGAAAACCATTAACTACTAAAATGTCTTTACGCAGCCAGCTGCCTGTGAAATTGCTTGCACAGTTCCTAATTTATGAGTCATTTAGGAAAAAAGCGTTTGCTAAAATAAATGTAAAATGCAAATGTATTGTAAACAAACACTCTGGGCTTGCAATTGAAAGCTGGATGGTTCAATTCCCATTAAACTGAACAGCAGGGGAAATCAATGCATCCCACTCAATGGATATATTCAAAATTAAAATACTAGGTTACTGCTTACAGAATAATATGGAGTATGCATATACACTGCCTAATATTTGTTAAAAAATAGTAGGCCTATAAAACAATAGACATTATTCAATGATAAACGTGTTGTTTCACGTGAGTGGTATCATATTTTCAGCTTAGATATTAATGATTATTTTCCATAATTACTTCCATTTTATGTATTTGGCAGTAAAACCTTAAAGGAATAGTTCACTTTAAAAATGAAAAATCTGTCATCATTTACTCACCCTCAAGTTGTTTCAAACCTGAATGAATTTCTTTCTTCTGCTGAACACAAAGGAAGATACTTTGAAGAATGTCGGTAACCAGACAGTTGGTGGACTCCATTGACTCTCATAGTATTTTTTTGTCCTTCTATGGAAGTCAATGGGATCCACCAACTGTCTGGTTACCGACATTCTTCAAAATATATTCCTTTGTGTTCAGCAGAAGAAAGAAATTCATTCAGGTTTGAAACAACTTGAGGGTGAGTAAATGATGACAGATCATTGTTTTCATTGTTAAGTTAACTATTGCTTTAAGTAACAAATCGCATAATAGAATAGATTGGAAAACTCGCATACAGTGCAGATGTGTCAGAATGGTTATTTTACCCTTTTTGTGTAAAAAAGTGCAATCTAGTTTTGAGTAAAATGCCTCTTCAAAAAATTAATCTAGAGGGACATATTAAAATAAAATCATGGTTGGTAACTCATTCATTATGCTATAAATGGAAGATTAAGCACATTGCATTGTCAGATATTATGCAGTGTGCTACACATGTACTGTATGCTGTACATTTTGGCAAATGCAGTAGGTCAAGTGTGGATTCTGTGCATACAAAAAACTGCATACCGTTCATGCTATTTATAAAGCAAACAAAAGCATTAGTAATATAGCAGGATGCTAATCCATAATGACATGGCATAGAGGTTAAATATCTAAGCATGTCTGATGAACTATTGCCTTTAAGAAAGCCACAAATTCCTGGATTACTCCAGAAGGATTGTCCCTGTAATAATATTACTGCAAGTTACGTCAGATAAACGCATCAACCAAATGATTAAAAAGTATTTAATTGCATGTCTTCCTTCCAAATGGAGCAATCCTTTCAGAGCCACAAGGGGGCGATGGTGCAAAGCCATGAAATGTTACTAAACACCAGAGCACAGAGGGACAAAGAGAAAGAGAGACTGCTGGAATCACACAATGGCATCAGTGCCGCATAGACGCCTCACACATGACATCACTGCAGCGGTTCAGTGCTGCGTTTTATGCATGCATGAGGGCTTTATGTGATTCAGATAATTCTTATGATAACTATGATACTTAATGATGAAATTATGATACTGTAGGAAGAATAGTGTGAGATATCCACACATTTAATATAAATGTAGAGGTTTACAAATAGTGGATTAGGGCGATATCGGTTGGAAAATATGGCTGAAAACCGCAAATAAATCGCAATAATTTGAACAAAAACATTCCACTTAAATGTAAAATAGTTTTGAACCTTATTAAAAAATTAAGAATGACTTAACTATGAGAATATTTTACAACTATTAAAATACAAGCTTTATCACCACTGAGACTTTTCTTATTTTTTATTTTATTGTCATGCGAAATATATAAATAATGTACAGGAAATGGAGAAAGAAAAAAGTGACAGGAATCAACTTTCAAATGGCATTGTTAATAGGTTGACCGATTTTGTCGATTTTATAAACTAAAATTGGAAAATATGTCCGGTAACCGATCAATCGATGATAGTTAAAATCAATAATATAAATGTATAATAAGAAAAAGCTTAAATCAATAACATGAACTTTCCAATCAATGTAAAATAGTGCTAACCTTTATTAGAAATTTAACGACTTGAAAAACAACTTGAAAATGAGAATATTTTGTAATTATTAGAATAAATTAAAATACATAAAATATTGCTAAGCTAGTCTTGACTACTGAAACACTGACACTTTTATTATTTTTACTTTTGTCATATGAAATATATAAAAATAAAGTTCAAGAAAAAAAAGGGACAGAAATAAAAATTGCATTGTATTGTAAAGAATAAGATATGAACTAAAGGGAAAGTACCACAGCCAACATTTATTCAATCAAGAGGTATTTTTTCACTGTTTGGTGCATTTTGAACTGAAAGACATTAGCTGTAGTTGTTTAAATCAGTGGTTCGCAACTGGTTTTGCTTCAGGACCCAGATTTTACATTAGACATCAAGGTGGCGAGCTTGAAAAAGTTTGATGCCAAGTATTCATTGCATAAAATACTAGAGCTGCATGATTGTTTTTTTGTTGTTGTTGTTGTTGTTGTTGTTTCGTATAGAAACGACAATTCTCCCTGATTCTGAACAGACAAGAGACATCTAAACAAAATAACATGTAGTCTAATTTACTAGAGGTTCTGACGAAATGTTAATTACTGCAGTCAACTAACTTGAATGAATCAGCGTTTTTGAACGAATCTCTTGAGTGAATGATATACATTATACACGTTATTTAAAGGAGAACCTTTTGTTGTCGCATGTTTTCCCCACGAGCTCCCCCTACAGCTGTGGGGGGGCGTATATTTCACAACACGGTCGCAAAAAACTCACTTGCGGCGGCCTCCTCCCCCTCTCTACCGCTGCTCATGTGCGTTTGTTTTGATCGGAGCAAGCCAACTGTATCGTGTGGAGCTATGTTTACCGAAGCGGGTAATCTGGTAATACATCGTACATGCGTGTGTGTTTATGTCGAATTGCCGTAAAGCAATTCGTGTTTCGCGCTCGTTCTCGCTTCTCACGAGACTTCCAATTTCTATCTTGCCGGGACGGTAGTCCCCAAGTTGCAAGGTTGGTTATCCGCCTGGGAACTCTGGAGGGAGCGGGGAAAGTCACCAATATCACCAGAACAGGTTGTTTAACCATCCAAATGATTTCTAGACAGTTTTATTAAGTTAAAAAAGTTACCAAGTTCTCCTTTAAAATGACATACATTTATAAGTCACTTGTCGCCACCTACTGGTGTAAGGATTTTTGAATAATATTTGAAGGGACAAGTTGCTTTCAAAAGGATTTGCTCTATTTTGATCGCTTCCGCAGACATCAGTGTTTATATACGAACTATAAACTTTTATCCCAGAACTTCTGAATATTTGTAACAGAAATATCAATACTGTGTGGATGAAAAGAAGCTGTTTATACCTATAGGCCTACATGACAACTGCTCTCTCTGGCTCAGCGGCAGCGCAGATTTGAATGTTCTGGTGTGATCGTCAAAAGTTTAATAGACATAGATGAATTGTTGTCATTTAGGAATGAGATCGCAATCTTTTAATGATTAATCGTGCAGCTCTATAAAACACTGTAGTCGGCACAAACCATGACCTCATTTTTGATCTGTCCATTTAGCATCTGTCTAATTTAAATACCTTTACCAAATGATGAATTTGCAACAAGACACTATATTTGACAGTGTACTTGTTACACATGTAGTTACTGTAGTAATAACTGTAAATTATGCATAATTACATACAGCTAACCCCTTATTCCTAACCCCGTAGTAAGAACAGGTAGTTAATTATTATTACTCAATACTTAAATGTATAATTACACTAACACGAACACCTTAAAATAAAGTGTAACCCAAAATTTACAGGAATTTTAAAAGCAGATCATTTTCTATCCCAACTTGCTCAGATACCATTTAGTTATATTTTTATTCTTTTCATTTAGCATTTAATAACCACTGGTCTAAATGCACGTCTAGTACACGCACAGACTATTTTTGTAGCATATATTTTTAAAGACAAAAGGATACTGCAGAAATCTTTGAGGTCCACATGCTTTTCATGAAGATATTGGGTGAAAACCACAGAAACTTGTGGAGAAAGTGTGACATATTGTGTGAAAGTAGTGCTGGTCAACCAAAACTACCATTTTCTGATATCATAAACAGGCAAGCCAGTAAATTAATAGATCAAACATAAAAATATGAATATATAACAGCAAAATGTCAACTTGATCTCTGATCTAAGAAACAGCCTGTTTAAACATGTAAGAATGTATAAGAGTGCAAAAATAAGTACAAAAATGATATCAGTTCAGGGCGGCACTGATCATATTGATCCTATCACAGACCTCACAAACCAACTCCTATAGTGGACCATTTACATCCTGATCTAAAATGTGATCCAAAAATGTCTGCTTACAGCACAAATCCATTTTTTTTTTCATCATGATACAAGTTGAGTCACACATAGCTGACTCAAACAAGCATGTTAACAAAAGACTAGTGGGAAATTATCTGCACTAAGCCAACCTACTTCACATGACTCATCCTCACTGTGTCTGGTTTTTCTCGAGACTGAATTTCACACTCAAATCATGCAGATGAACAACTAAAAACAGTTTAATTTTTTTTTTCTAAATATCATTATTCAAAAACAACTTGCCAGATCAAGATGGAAACAGATTTATTGACCAAAATCATTTCAGGGAGCAGCTCATTACTGAACAAAACACAATTAGTGACCTCATACATCAGAAGCTTTCGAGGTGCACTGTTATATGAACACAAATAAAGCCACTTTTCTAATCATTATGAAGATTTATTGTATATATTGAGTCAGAGCATTATGTCACTAGTTGGAACCAGCACTATAACAGTAATATGTTGTTTAATGGTTAAGTTAAAGGCCAGCATCATCAAAATGAGGCTAGACCGTATTAGGCATCAGTATGTGTTTGTGAATACTGCATGTGTTTCATTGGTGTTAATGGATCACTAACGTCTCATATATTTTGCTAATGTAAGTGTGTATTATGCCATATTCACTGGAAAGTTTGGAGAGTGTACATACCTGGTGGGTATCCTGGGCTACCTGTCTGATAAAGGTTGGCTGTGTAGGTCGGGGCAGTCGTAGGATAACCTCCGGGATAGCCTGTACACATGCAGAGAAACAACAGTTTAGAAATGACACTAAAACATAAAATCAACATTAGCAATTAATTGAATTGATCTGGACTGGTCAATTACACGCATTACAGAGCCGATGTGTCAGACTTGCCAACAATTTCTAATAAGCAAGATAAACAATTTTTATTATTAAATTATATATTTTGTAAACAAAGTATAAAGTCTGCAAAAAAAAAGTCTCTTGTGCAGACAAAAGCTGCATTTATTTGATCAAATAATACAGTAAAAAACTGTAATATTGTGGAATATTACTACAATTTAAAAGAGCCGTTTTCAATTTGAATATATTTTAAAATGTAATTTATTCCTGTGATCAAAGCTGAATTTTCAGCATCATTACTCCAGTCTACAGTGTCACATGATCCTTTAGAAAGCATTCTAATATGATGATTTGATGCTCAAGGGACATTTCTTATTATCAATGTTAAAAAAAAAAGTTCTACTGGTTAATATTTCTGTGGTAACTGTGATTTCTTTTTCAGGATTCTTTGCATTTATTTCAAATCGTAGCATTGATTCAACACTGATTGATGTGAATTCAAAAATGTTGTCTTTGCTTTTGGCCTCTAAATAAAGTTTTTTTTTTTTTTTTTTTAATAAGAAATATGTTTCTATTGTGTGTGTGAGCTTCTCTTCTTTTTGTGCTTTGGATAAGATTATAAAATAAACCAATAGCTAAATAGCTATGTATATAGGCTTTAGTTTAGAACATAATCTGACTATATTCTCACATTGAATGCCCACTTTTTTTTTTTTTTTTTTTTTTTTACAGACCATTTCCAATTGGATAAAATCAAGTCCTGTCCAACCTTTTTCAAGTTGAATATCCTGTTTCACTCAGCAATACAATAGATTAGAAAAGTAACGTTTTCTTTTGTTTGTTTTTTTAGAGAGAGAATCACCAGAACATAAATTAACGAAAGCAAGTGCAGATGAATTTTTATAAACAAAAAGGCTGTTACTATTTCCAGATATACAGATCCAAATCAAATCTCTGTAACCTGTGCTATTATAGGAAAGGACAAAGAGAGGGAGAGAGAGCGAGGTGAGCTCTTTATTGAACAGGATGAGCACAGATGGCATCCATTACGACATGTCTGTCTCAATAAGACACAGTCGGATGAGTGTGAAACCCAGTGCATCGCTCCATACTGAACAGCACGAGCTGTCAGACGTACAGGGCATCATGGGAAGGGAGTATCCAGGTCTGGACAGCTCACTGCAATGGATGGATTATATCAACACTGGAGGATGCAGGAGAAATACTGCCGAAAGAGTGAGCATGTGAGGGACTGCTTGATCATGTGTTTGGTAAAGGAACCGTTCACCCATAGATGATGACAGAATTGTCATCATCTACTCACACACATACAGTATATGTCTATTTGTACATAAAAGGAGATATTTAGAAGAATGCTCAGGCTGTATTTTTCTATGTTGATAATTGACTTGCCAGAGCATTTCTATCCCAATAATAAAAAGCAAAGAAAAAGAAAAAATATATAAAATGGTAACACTTTACAATAAGAGTCCATCTGTAACATTAACTAAGGTTAATAAATGTCATAGTAGTATTGATCCTTGAAATTTACTAAAACATTTTTACATTTTAAAGTTCTATCATTACTAACATGAATGATCAAGTTATAATTAATGTATTCATATTTATTTTTATTTTATTAATAAAGTTTACAGCACTAGATTACTTGGAGGTAAAATTTTTATTCAGTATCCATTTTATAAACTTAATCGGTTAATCAGTTATCGGCCAGCGTGGTCCAACCTAGTTATCATTATCTGTAAAATCCACTATTGGTTGACCTCTAATTTCGGCATCACTTGCAGCAGGAAAATGGAAAAATAATCTTTGTTTCCCAAACAATATTTTGAAGGCACCACACTTAGAAAATGGCTTAAATATGAGTGCTATCATTCAGCTAGCTGAAAGTCATAGTATTTTAAATTACACAATTCACTTTTTAAGCCCTTCCAAGCTACACCAAACAGTATCTTAAGATATGGTGATATTTGTCTGAAGACACCAGAAGTTTAACTCTTTATCTGCGAGTACAGAGCGTCCTATACATTTTCTCCCTCCATCTCTCCACTGAAATGACCTGAAAAGTCATCCATCCGTTAAGCAGTGCTCACAAAGACACAATCTGATTACAAGTGTTTCCAGCCTCTGATACAAACAACGCTCTCTCCACTTACATCTGCACTGACAGGCAACTCTCTTTAAAATGGGACTTTAACATTTAATTTCATCTTTCAGTCACTTCAGTTCATTCCTGCATTTACAAGATTGTACTATAATAATGTCACAGTCATGCGTCCAATGAAATGTGTGATGTGTGTCTTGTCTTATATGGAGAATCTCTCTCACTGGAATTCACTTTATTTTATATATTAGGTAAATATAAGGTCTTGGAACTATGCTCATTCCCAGTGATCACAAATGAGACCTCTTTAATATATCGATGATTTCTCCTAGACAACGAGATACTACAACAACTACTATTTCTACTAATAATAAATATTCATTTATAAATGTAATATAAATGATGATAATAATAACAATAACAACTTATAAAGAAATTAGATGTATGCAAATATAAAGATAACTGCAAAGATAATATGCAATTTTAAAAAATATTATATTAATTTATGCATTTTTATAAATGCAATATAACCAATAATCTGGATTATAATATTAATATTCAAAAGATAAATAAACCTGATATACAACTTATAAATTGAATCTATCCCATATTTTAAGAGATTACAGGTTTAGTTATAGTTAGAAACTACTATGTTTTGCAGTAAAAACTACTCTTACAGCAGTTATTTAAATTGTACTGAATTTCAATATATTTTGATTCTACTTCATTATTCTAAAATGATACATCTGGTTTGATTCAAATTAAGAAATTAAATCCTGGATAGAAGACTACTCTGGCCAGCTACTGACCAGCTCAGACCAGGCTGCTACCATGATCCAAAATAGAACTACCAGCTTAAGATGGATTTTCCAACAGTGAAAATTCTCCCCGCTAATCTCATATGCTATATCTCATATTTCTTTGTTGAGTTTTTGAACAATGTCTCAGACTGTGCTCAGTAATATTTAGGATTTTGACCATATACCTCGCAGTCACAGACCGTATCAACGTCAGTGAGCTATACTTATTGTATTTCGCCACAGGGTGTCACTGTGGCCTGTGGCCTCAACCCTTCGCTTACTCTGAGCTCGATTGCTATGAATGAGGTAAACCACGCCCTCCTCATTACCCTACGCAGGAAGAAATGTAGGAAGAAATAAATGAATAAATAAATAAATGTAGAAATACATAAATGTAGAAATAAATAAATGTAAAAATAAATAATTGTAGAAATAAATAAATGTAGAAATGAATAAATGTATAAATAAATAAAAGAAGAAATAAATATGGAAAAAAAAAAATATATACATAAATAAGGAAATAAATGTATAAATAATTATTTATTTTCGTTTTTTTTGCTTTTCTATGTATATTTATTTATATATTTATTTTTTCTTTTTTACATTTATTTGTATATTTATTTATGTATTTATTTATTTTTAATATTGGCAGCTTTGGCATTCCATACAAATTAGCCTAGATACCAAAGTCAGACATCTCAATATGAACTAATTTGTCATCAAATTATATGCTATGCTATTAGTTGCTATAAGTAGATGTTGGTGTGTAAACAGTCTCTATTGACCCAGAGAATCCCTTCAATAAGAGCACATCAAATATGAGCCTACGGTTGCCATGGCAGCAGACAAACACCTGCCATGAGTGACACGCGTCTATGGTGACACGGCGCTCATGGCTCTACATGCATAAACACACGCCAACACAGAACAGAAGTGAGAGGTGAAGTATGCATTAATGCACACCCATTCCTGCACATCACAGACAGACGTTGTAGTCAGGTCTGCATCTTGATGATGACAACATTTTTATTTTTGGGTGATCAATCCCTCTACTACGGAGCTCCTGAGGGGACCCATGCAAAAAATAAATAAAAATAGGACTTTCGCGTGCGCACGAGAAACTTTCGGTTTGCGTAATAGCGTCATTAATACAAATGTGGAAATATGGATGATGTATAGGCTATATCATTTATGTTGTTGTTTGACATGTTTTGAAGTATCTATTTTAGAAAAAAAATCACAAGCAAGGTGCTATTAAAGACACGACTTAGAGACATATTTTAGTCACAATTCAAATAATTTTATTAACTTTGAATAGACTTTTAATAAACTTTGTATTTGTATGTGTATTGATAAAAAAAAAATAAACAAGTAATAATCTTCTGCTACTGAGATGAAGGAAACTTTTTTTTTTTAAAAGTAAAGTTCACAAGATTGCTATTTATCTTGATCAAACTGTTCCGTCATCAGCTCTTCCTCAGTTCCACACTGCAGAATAAAATAGTCATCCTCTGCTGCAGTTGTACGGTTTATTAACGCGTTTATTGCAACTACATTTCATCTTTTTCTCATCAAACAACCAGACTAACGAATGGTTCGACACAACCCGTACCGAAGAGCCTAGACAGGGCTTTCTTCTGTAGATATACTGTAAATACAGGGTAAATGAAGACTGTTGGCCTACCATGGTCGCCCTCGTCCAGTAAGTTTAAAATAATAATAATAAATTTAGATATAAATCAATATAATTCGTTGTAAATTAAATATTTTAAACACTAATACAAAAAGGTAATAATTGACTGTATAGTCCTAATGTTCATGCATGAACTGTCATTCAGACTGACTATCTAACAACCAGAGAACAGAGAACATCAGAGATATTAAAATACATACTCTTCTGAGTTTTATGATGTAGGCCTTTTTTATTAAAATGTATTAGCCTATAATTTATATCTCAAGGATGTGCGCTTGTGTGTGGCGCACTCGGTCATGTTGAGAGTGAAACATGCATTATATTATTAGGCTAGTCTATTCAGAAATAGTGTAAAAGACCTGTAAATAAAATACAACATTAACATTATAAACACTATTAATAACATATAGGCTATGCGTATTTTACTTCCCCTTACTAGCCAAATCCTTAAATGAATGGTATCAGAAAACAACAAGAAATGAAAAATAAATAACCACTTATAATAAAAAAAAAAATAAAATACATAGTAGCCTATAAAAATAGCCCATTGTGCCCTTTATTACAAACAACATTTAGCCTATTTTAAACGCCAAGCCTAAACAAATTTATTTGAATCGAAACTAAAACTATACTGCAAAGTTGGGTTCGCGCATCTTTCGTTCGGTCCAAAGTTTAATACTGAACAGGAATTAATAATAATGTAATAATGAACCGGCTGTGATGTCAAGTTAATGCCAGAAGTGAACCGATGTAGTTAATAGTGCGATTTACCGGCGCCATCACTTGGATTTGTTCCTCAGTTGGGGAAATAACTTAATACTTTATCGTTTCATACGCTGTCATTCGAAACAGCCTTGCCTTTGAAAAAGAAAGAAAACAACATGATGCGGACGTGTAGAACTTTATCCAAGAGCTGTTGTAAAGCCTATAGCCTATAAACAATCTGTTACAGTAATTTCCTATTATCTATGCAAAAGCTGCTTTGCAACCATATTGTTAAAAGCGCTGTATAGCTAAATGAAGGCGACTTGACTTGACTAGAAATCGAATATTCAAGCTGTTTATTCAATTTTCTACCTCAGAACGAAAAACGTTTTAGAAATATTGTTTATAAAATGAAAAAGGAACTCTTTTCTAATTTTCTACTTTAAATATTATATCAAAAAACTATACTGAACGAAAGATACACTGATTCAATTACACTACTAATTGCAGTTTGAATAAAATAATTCAAACCTTTATCTAAAATTTATATTTTTATATTTTATATAAATTTAAAACATTCTGTCTTTCAGACTTTCTTCTGTGAACACAAAAATGTTTTGCAGAATGTTCATTGAACAGTCATCAGCTTTCTTTGTAATCATTTGCTTTCATATTTTTCATACAATGGTTGCAAATGGATACTGAGGCAGCCAATGCCTAATATTCTGCGTAACATCTTTTGTGTTCCTCAGAATAAGGTCCTCGGGTTTGGAACAAGTGTGAATATTTTCACTTTCTTGTTAACTATCCCTTTAATATTTTGTACTTTTTTATGTTAATATTTTGTTTCCCCCATGTTGGCAATGTTGTACATACATAAATGACATACATGTTGCAATGTAATACATACATAAATGACATACATCATCCATATTTCCACATTTGTATTAATGACACTATAACGCAAAATGAAAGTTTCTCGTGCGCACGCGAAAGTCCTATTTTTTTTTTTTGCATAAGTCCCCTCAGGGGTTCCGTACTCTACAGACAACAAGAAACAGAATTTGGACCTTAAAGGTGCAGTAAGTGGTTTTGAAGAAACGCTGTTGATAATTGAAATTGTCCACCTCCAAAATGCATGAACATGCAATAAAAGAGTGGATATCTCTTTATCATAGCTGAAGTGAAGCACACCAGCTCCAGACAAACAATGACACTCAAAACCACCCTGTAACTACAGCTAACCTTACAACAATAGCATATCTTGGTTCTGTGAAACATAGCAAAGCCAATGTATGGAGCAGAAAACAAGGCAACCTTGTCATTTTCAGACCTTCCCGCTTAGGCCTCTCCAGCGCTAGAAAGCTAGAGGTCCTAAAGCCCTTGGCTGATCATAACCCTTCTTTTTCTTCTAACCTCTTCTCTTTTGTAATGTCTCTCAGCCACTTCTCTTTCTACAGTCTTTCTTTAAATCTCTCTCTTGCTCACTCTGTCTCCTCCCCCATCATGAGTGGACACGTCCCCTGTTGCTGATTTGCTACAAGTGTTTCATTGTGCTCTGTCCGATCCACTTTCAACAGCATTTCCCAGAAATCACTTATTGCACCTTTAACTATTGATATATTTTTTTAGTTCTATAGAGTAAGATCACAGACATTTATTAATAAAGCATGTTGTAATTTTAAATACGTGTGATTGTCTCGTTACATACCCGTGTATGCCATATTCTTCGGGTTTCCGTACGGGGTTCCCGGTTGCACTGGGCTGTACACCGGGTTCATGGTGGAAGACAGCCTGTTCTTACTGAAAAACAGATAGACAGAGACAGCATATGAGTTACGCCAGTGTTGTTTTGACGGGTATGAACTTCTGCAATACTATTATCTGCCTAAACAAACCAAAATAATGATAAAACATAACACACACACACACACACACACACACACACACACACAAGCACAAGTCTCAAATTCTCTAGGCACTACAGTCTCACCATACATCATTTTTCAGTGGTCTTTTTTTTACCTTTTTTGAAGAATTACATAAAAGGGCTTTTCACACTTTTAACCCTGGGTCATTCTAAACCCTGGGTAAAAGGAATCCTGGGTTATCTTGCTTCACGTTTCACACTGTTAATAATATACCCGGAGTTGACAATTAATCGTGGGTATTCATAAGATGAAGTTTCACACTTTAAATTCCTATACCTAGGGTTAACATACATATTTGCATATTTGCTTTGCAAGTCTCACTGACTGGATGAACGCAGCATGTAACCTGTTTACATAAAGGCTATAGCATTGCCGACTGTAAGAATGAAATGGTCTCTTCTTCACACCAATTTCCGTGTGTTCTATCGTCATTTGACATTTTTCATATTCAAACCAGCATCCATATCACCCTGTAGCCCAAGACTGGTTGCCCA
This sequence comes from Scardinius erythrophthalmus, assembly GCF_964197995.2. Classification (NCBI taxonomy): domain Eukaryota; kingdom Metazoa; phylum Chordata; class Actinopteri; order Cypriniformes; family Leuciscidae; genus Scardinius; species Scardinius erythrophthalmus. Next base: position 21,838,490 of record NC_138228.1, on the reverse strand, counting down.
GCTGAAGCTAAGCAGGGTTGAGCCTGGTCAGTACCTAGATGGGAGACTCCTGGAAAAACTAGGTTGCTGCTTGAAGAGGTGTTAGTGAGGCCAGAAAGGAGTGCTCACCCTGTGGTCTGTGTGGGGATGGGGACACTAAACTGTCAAAGAGCCCAGTCCTTCGGATGAGATGTTAAACCGAGGTCCTGACTCTCTGCGGTCTCATGGCACTTCTCGTAAAGAGTAGGTGTGTAACCCTGGTGTCCTGGCCATATTCCATCCAATGACCCTTGCCAATCCCCATCCATTGAATTGGCTCTATTACTCTCTCTCCTCTCCACCTATAGCTGGTGTGTGGTGAGTGCACTGGCGCCAATGTACTGTGGCTGCCGTCGCATCTTCCAAGTGGATGCTGCACACTGGTGGTGGTTGAGGAAACCCCAACATGATTGTAAAGTGTTTTGGGTGTACAGTAGTACATATGAAAGCACGTGGATATAAGGAGGAGGGTTTCCTAACCCTGGGTAAAAAGCGGTGCTAACCCTGCTTCTAAATTACAAGTGTGAAACGTTCCTTTATGTTCCTTTAAAAGTGGGATTAACCTGTTAACCGTTGCCAGTGCGCGGGCGCAATGAAGCGTTTTTTTTTATATATAGTTCAAAGTTACTATCAGATTTAATGTTATACCTTGACAAACTATACATCATTAAAAAGATAAAAGACTCAAGTTTCAGTATTTGACCACTATTGTATTCTGAGAAACCTATAGCGACAGTTATTTAAAAATTTGTGTCAGGAGTTATGAAATGAAAAAATGAGTTGATACCTTTGATATGAACTATGCGCGTCAGCCGCTTTCATTCATAAAAAAACTCCCGTGCTGTCGTCATGACAGCGATACACAAAACAACGTATCAGAGCTTTAGCGATACACAAAACAACAGGGCTTTAGCTCAAAAATGTGCAGATTTGGAGAAATATTGATATATTCTCATAGGTTTACATCAGATTTCTATAGACAGGAATAATATTTATTGAATTTATACCCAAATGCGTCGATGTAATCATTATGAGCGCTTGGATACTCTGTGTTTTCAATTCATACCAATAGCCTGAGGGCGCCCTCGCCGCCCTGTGCACAGTATTAGTCCATCTATAGAACATGAAGAAGAGCCATGATCATGTGACATTCCAGGACGTCACTGATACACACAAAACTAACAAGAGATCGCTGTAACATGCAGATACAGACGTTTTGAAGACAATAAACATGTTTGCAATGATATTTGAGTTAGCTGTGTTTTTCAAGCCATGCCAGGTATTTCCATAATAATATATTATATTTATAATGTAATGCTAATCTATATAGACTATCATTGTGCAGAATACTATACCAATAGTATATTTTCTGTCAGATTTTTTTATCTGAAGCCAAATTAGATCACAGAAGATTATTTAAAATACTCGACTTGCGTTATAAAGTAAGTTTGGAGCACAAACATGGTTTTAATCTCATAAATTGTCATGTATTGATGGTGTGCTAAGCTAACATGCTAGCTAGCCCAGGTGCACCTGCCACCTAGAAGATTTTTTGAATGCTTACTGAAATGTTTCTTTATTCAAGAAATGCATTTGATACAGTTTAAAATGTGAGGTGAACTTTGAGAAAAGAAATTAGGAACTGAAACCCTATGAATAGCCTGTGAATAGCCAGTCGTTAGTAACTATAATGCAGACAAAAGAAATACATATTTAGAGCCATAACCAGGCTGGAGAGGTGTGAATGTGTTCAGGGGGAGACTGAGACTGAATGGGGATCGTTTGCACCACAAAACAATAGAGACAATATACTGGATAGATGGTTAGAAGATGACAATAAACATCAGTAGCATTTTAGCGTCAAATCAAAATAAAGTAGTTTGACATGGTCTTGAAAAACATTTAACTAAATACAGAGTTTTGGACTTATTATCTTTAGATTTTAAACATAAAATGTTTAGACATGTGGCTTTAGCTATAGTGCATTTCTAGATTGCCACAGTGCCAACTTCAATTTTATTTTCATGAGGATGTTTCATAAAAATTTATTTCTAATAACTTTACAAAACTTTGAAGCTATTTATAACAATTTTTTTCATTATGACAATAATTAATTCTACATTTACAATAAACTGGCAGGTGCTTTTAGTACAAATGGTTCATGAACTGTATCTTTTTCAGTTTGGGTATGTCATTTCTGGGGATTTTTCAAAAGTGGGGTTGCAGCTTAACGGGTTAAGAATGACCGGGGGTAAACAGTGTGAAAAGACTTGGCTATTTTAAGACCACGTTTCATGAGATGCTGTAAAGTCAATCTTCACATATGTTTGGCTGTGGCTTTTTACATGTTTCGGTTACTTTTGTAATGGTATTAGAGTTAATAGAAAATTCTTTATATTTAAATGCCAATAAACAATATATTGGCCAATAAATCAAAATTTGTTTAAAATTTTTGAGAGCCTGAAAAAAAAAAAGTCTTACCATTAAATGCCATGTCCCAAGCACTAATCAAATCTATACAGTATATAATTTGAACCAGTGTAAGTTTTAAAATTAATTTTACACTCCTACGGCCAACTTTCTTTATTAAAGTTTTTTAATTTATTGTTTAGTTTAGTTTAGTTTATTAATATCAGGACAATGTGCAGTTACATTAAAAAGATGGCTGCACCAGATTTAGCACTATGCTAATTTCCATCTGTAGTCCTACACAGTTAAAATTACATAAAGTTAAAATTACATAGTAAAGGCAATTAACATAAAAAAATAAAAAAAAATAAAAAAAAAATAATATATATATATATATATATATATATATATATATATATATATATATATATATATATATATATATATATATATATATATATATATGTGACCCTGGACCACAAAACCAGTCTTATGTGTAATTTTTTTAAAATTGAGATGTATACATCATCTGAAAGCTGAATACATAATCTTTCCATTGATGTATGGTTTGTTAGGATAGGACAATATTTGGCCGAGATACAACTATTTGAAAATCTGGAATCTGAGGGTACAGAAAAATCGAAATATTGAGAAAATCGCCTTTAAAGTTGTCCATTTCTTTTGGCGATAGTGCTGCATCCATTCACAAAAATAAATGTTTTATATATTTAAGGTGGGAAATTTACAAAATATCTTCATGGAACATGATCTTTACTTAATATCCTAATGATTTTTGGCATAAAAGAAAAATCTATAATTTTGACCCATACAATGTTTTGTTGGCTATTGCCACAAATATACCCGTGCGACATAAGACTGGTTTTGTTATCCAGGGTCACATATAACAAAGACAGTTAATGCAATATAAAAAGGCAGTTTACAGAGAAGGCACAATATACAAATATAAAGTGCAAATTACGAAATTGTGTGCAAAATTAGCTAGTTGCAATATTATAAGGTGCTAAATATATGGAGTGCAACAGTTTTTATTTTTTTTAACACACAAAACCCTTTTAACATGATTTTTAAAATTTAGTACAGGATCCAAGAACACACCTAGGTATTTAACTTCTTCCACATTTTTGATCATATGTAACTATCCACATAGATATTTGGGAGAGCACTTTGAATTCTTTTGTTCGAAAAATACATTGTGACCGTTTTCTCTGTATTCAATGTAAGGCAAGACTTGTTCATCGCCACAGATATTTTAGCAGCGACAGAATTGACATTAGAACCGTGAGTATATAAAACCGTGTCATCAGCGTACATCAAGACCTCCACGTCATCGCAGATGGAAGGTAGGTCATTGATGTACAAACTGAAGAGCAATGGCCCCAGAATAGACCCCTGGGGTACCCCTGTAGTACAGGATCTGAATGGTGAAGTTTTATCATTTATTCTTACGCACTGGTAATGGTCTGCTAGGTATGATTGAAGCCAACTAAGAGTGTTTGCAGCGAGATTGAAATTCCACAGTTTTGTCAGCAGCACTGAGTGGTTAACGGTGTCGAATGCCTTACGTAGATCCAGAAAAACGGCCCCAACCACCCCTCCCTTCTCCAGACTGGATTTGATCACCTCGAGGAAATAACAAGAAGCTGTGTCGGTGGAGTGTTTGGGTCGGAAGCCAAATTGCATGGGATGTAACATATTTCCATTGTCGAGGTGCTCAATCAGCTGTTCGGCGAATTTTTTTTCAATAACTTTAGAAACTGCAGGCAGTATACTAATGGGTCTATAATTCTTGATGTCCTTTCTATTTCCTGATTTAAAAATGGGCGTGACAATTGCAGTCTTACAGGACTAAGGGAATAGACACTCTCTAAACGATTGATTAATAATGTGCGCAATTGGTTCTGCAAAGTCCTCTTTATATTTTTTTAGTAACAACGAATCAAGACCCCATGAGTCCTTTGCTCTCGAGTTAGAGAGTGATGTAATAACTTTGTTGACCTTGCCTTCATTTACACATTCAAAGCCCAGTACTTCCACCAAAGTGGGTTGTGGTCCTCCTGTGGGACCAGCGGCCGTGGCCCCAACAATGGCTGCAAATGGTGTTAAAAGCAGCTCTGAGGGTTTACTTAGTTCCAGAATTGAAGTGATGAAGTAGTCATTGTCTTACAAATAAATAAAATAATGCCTAAATAATGCAAACAAGTCATTGGACAACATTACTTGCGTATAAAGAATCAAAATGCATGTGCCATGGATAAATAAAATGAAATGGCCTCTGCACGGACAATAATGAAATTATTTTAATTAAACCATATCGTTGATGAAAATAATACGAAAATAAAAAGTGCTAGTTATTATTAATAATGCATCAATGTTTTTGAAAAAGAAACATCTTAAATTAATATCACTTTTTTTTTTAAATAACAGCATTGCTTTTTGAGTTACGTGTACTGAAGATGAAGAGCTGAATGAACAATGGAAAAATGAATCATTTTGTTAGCGGGTTAACAACCAAACGCATCCTATATGAGATTAATCAGATATTTATACAACAGAATCATATTTCAACTTATATCTGCATAAAATGATGGAAATGCACAAGTGAACTTGAACTAAGTTACATGCTAGTCAGAATGTGTAACTCTTGTTGTGGATGCACATGCGCTCTTCCCGTAACAACGTGCTGAAACACGGCAACTAAACCCAAAGAATTCACAATGATTTATTACAATAGTGTTCTCTTTATGTTATGTATATGACAGTCCCAATTGTAGTTATTAATGATGTGCATTACTGTTTGAGCTACGCGCACTGAATGATCATTGGTGAACTGAATCATTTTACTACCGCGTTAACTTAAAGGTCCCATGGCATGGATTATTTTATTATTATTATTATTAATAAAAGGCATTTTTCCTAGCCTGATTTTAGCCTCTGATTTGAACGCTCTGTTTGAAGGGGCGTGTCTGCTGTGAGACTTCAGTGTAAACACTCACTGCTGAGATTGGCCGACATGCTTGCATATGAAATAGCTAGCATTACATGTGGAACTCTCTCGAAAACTTTTATTACAGCTATTATACATTTTTACTATTACAGCTATCGAGATTAACGAATTGTGAGAAGTTTTTTAAGCATTTAGATATATTCCCATCACATAAAAGGTTGCAGTGATGAGCATTGAGCAGATGACAGTCTGTTGATCGCGTGAATAAAGATCTTTTCATTGCAACGCAGTTTCTGCACTCTCACTAATGCTTTCACCAATGCAAACATGATGTAAATTCAGTAAGAGCTTCGTTGTGCAGTGTAACAGCGTCATTGATTTCATAACGAGTTTTGGCAAGTGTCCAGATAAACACGCGCCGTGTGATTGACAGCTTGGGCGATTGGAAAGGGATTGTTCTTTGATCGCTTTCTGTATATATTTTAATCACAGTTTAAATAAGATTATTTTCATCTTACTAAGAGAAACGATGTGAAGTTGATATTTTAGTCACTGGCTTGATTTACTGATGCATAAACAGTATTGACTGATTTTGAGAGAAAGATTATCTGTCTGAACTTGAACAATTACACATCAGAAATTCACATAACTCACTGGTTTTTCAGAGGCTCGGATGAAGGAACTAATAAAGTGAAATTTTCATGCCATGGGATCTTTAACCAAATGCATCCTATATGAGATCTGATATATATGAAGAGTTCAGATGCAAAAGATCTTATAGAATGATCATTTTTTTATCAAGCTTGTATATTTAAGTTCAGTAATTTCACTTAAATGGTAATTTTCATTGCCATTTAAGTGAAATTACTGAATTTAAATATACGAGCTTGATAAAAATTATCATTCTAGAAGAAAATTTCAGATGGCACTTAGAGGCTTTTGCATCTGAACTTGCATCTGAATATATATATATTTTATATGTGATGCGATCTGGGAAAACCCGTCGGATGTCGCGCTGGGCAGGTTTCAGTAAATTCCAAAAAAGTTTGAATGTCAGTTTTTTTTTTTTTCAAATTTTTTTTTCATTAAATTATTATTCTTTAACATCTTTTCTCTTATCTCTGAAAATATATTGGCAAAATTCCCTTGTTTAGTGCAGAAAAACAGCGATTTATAGTGTCAAGCTGAAAATACTCTCTTTCTCTAATGCATTTTATGCGACCATTTCCTCTAACGCCTGGCAGAGGTGAAAAAAAAACAAAACAATCGCCGTATATATCCCATACACCTGTCCGTCTCTTAACACTACAAAGATAGTTTACCTATAAAATAAACCACATAACATGTACAGTGAATGTGTATTGGTGCGCATTTCGCGCCAATCCTGTTTAAACTATAACGTCACACAGTTTTATAACAATTGCGAGATGGAGGACAAGCGTCCCGACGGTGACAGTTAATTAAACCTGTTTTTCTCAAAATTCCGTTCCTGAAAATCATAGCGATCGGCCGACTTCAGATAAACACAACATTTTTGCTACCAACAAGCTATGGTAAAAATAAAAACAGATGGAAAGGGCTTAATACCAGCTTCCATATGATATCAAAACCCTGTAATAGGTAAAATTTTACCATGTGGTGGGTTTTCCCAGATCGCATCACATATATATACACTGACAAAGAAATGAAGGGTCTATAATTTTTATGGTAGGTTTATTTTAACGGATAGAGACAGAAGATTAACCAAAAAATCCAGAAAACACATATTATACAAAGGTTGTAAATTGATTAGCATTTGATCGTGTGAAATAAGTATTTGATCCCCTACCAACAAGCAAGAATTCTGCCTCCCACAGATTGGCTATGTGCCCATGTGGAACACAGATTAGTCCTGCCACTTTAAGAAAGTACTCCTAATGTCAGCTCATGTGTATAAAAGAAACCTGTCCACAGAATCTGTATCTTCCATTCCATCCTCTCCACCACTATGGGCAAGACCAAAGAGCTGTCAAACGTCAGGGACCAGATTGTAGACCTGCACAAGGCTGGAATGGGCTACAAGACCATCAGCAAGAAGCTTGGTGAGAAGGAGACAACTGTTGGTGCCATTATTCCGAAATGGAAGATATACAAAATAACCATTAAATCGCCCTCAGTCTGGAGCTCCATGCAAGATCTTGCCTCATGGGGTATGGATGATCATGAGAAAGGTGAAGGATCAGCCCAGAACTACACGGGAGGAGCTTGTTAATGATCTCAAGGCAGTTGGGACCACAGTAAACCAAGCAAACAATTAGTAACACACTATGCCGCAATGGATTGAAATCCTGCAGCACCCGCAAGGTCCCCCTGCTCAAGGCGGCTCATGTATAGGCCCGTCTGAAGTTTGCCAATGAACATCTAATGATTTAGAGAAGGCTTGGGAGGAAGTGCTGTGGTCAGATGAGACCCAAATTGAGTTCTTTGGTATCAACTCAACTCGTCGTGTTTGGAGGAAGAGAAATGCTGACTATGACCCCAAGAACACCATCCCTACAGTCAAGCATGGAGGTGGACACATTATGCTCTGGGGCTGTTACTCTTCTAAGGGTACAGGACGACTTCACCGTATTGAGGGGCTGATGGACGGGCCATGTACCGTAAAATCTTAAACGAGAACCTCCTTCCTTCAGCCAGAACACTGAAGATGGGTCGTGGATGGGACTTCCAGCATGACAATGGCCCAAAACATACTTCCTAGGCAACAAAGGAGTGGCTCAAGAAGAAGCATATTAAGGTTTTGGAGTGGCCTAGCCAGTCTCCAGACCTTAATTCTATAGAAAATCTGTGGAGGGAGCTGAAACTTAGAGTTGCAAAGGATTTAGAGAGGATCTGTAAAGAGGAATGGACCAAAATCCCTCCTGAGATGTGTGCAACAGAGAACCACTTTTCTAGGCCATGGTATGGGATTCGATTACTATGCCTCTGAGGGAGCCCAGCTTATAGATGCTGGTCTCTCAACTGAGGTTGTTAAGACCATTCTTCACTCCAGAGCTCTCTCCACAAGGAAACTGTATGCCCTGAAGTGGAGTGTGTTCACTTCTTGGTACAGTGGTCGTCAGCTGGACCCAGTTAACTGCCCTGTTGGTACAGTGCTGGAGTTCCTGCAAGAGCGATTTGCTCCAGTTATCTCCGTCCACTTTAAAGGTGTACGTGGCGGCCATAGCTGAATATCCCTTACTTGGTATGTTTTTAGGGAGAGACCCCTTGGCAACACGTTTCCTCCGTGGCACTTTGAGGCTGATGCCTGCAGTACACACTAGGGTACCGGCATGGGATTTGGTCATGGTGCTCCAAGGCCTATCCCTGGCTCCCTTTGAGCCTATTGAGGAGGTTCCAGTCAAGTTTCTGACTCTCAAGACGTCGTTCCTCCTGGCTCTCACTTCTCTTAAAATGATAGATTTACAAGATTTCTCTGTTTCCCTTTCATGCTTGGATTTTGCTTCCGACATGGTAAAGGCGTTCCTTCTCCCTAGACCGGGGTACATTCCTAAAGTTCCCACTAATGTGGCCAGATCTATTGTCCTGCAGGCCTTCTGTCCTGCTCCATTCCAGGATTCTGACCAGAAAATAAATTATCTGCTTTGTCCAGTTAGGACATTGGATGCCTATGTCCACAGAGCTGCTCTGTGGCGTAGATCAGAACAACTGTTTGTGTGTTTTGGACCTCCCAATAAAGGGTCCCCAGAGAAAGAGCAGAGAATGAACAAATGGATAGTCGGGGCTATCTCTCGTGCTTATGAATTGGCCGGACTGCCTACCCCTTTGGCAGTGCGGGCCCATTCAACTAAGAGTATGGCTATCTCTAAGGCTCTAGTGTCAGGAATTTCACTTCAAGATGTTTGTGATGTGACAGGCTGGTCCTCACCACACACATTCATGAGGTTTTACGTCCTAGACTTGGGCTCCACACCTGGGGCTCAGGTGCTCTCGTCCTAGTGCTTTCTTGATTCACACTAGAAAGACAATGGTCATTGTGGCGGCGTGGGTATAGACGCAGCGCGAGTTTCCTTGAAATGAACACCTCTGTTCCGACTGCAACCTCAGTTCCCTGAAGAGGAAACGAGACGCTGCGTCACCCTGCCATACTTTCTGAATGCCTGTTAGCGACTTGCTTCATCCTATTAGAAGCTAGCGTTACACAGTATGGGCAGGGTTTATAGTTTCCTGGTTGATGACGTCACCCGCTTCTGACGTCGTCACACCATTGGACTGATTTCACTCATGCTTCATGACGCAATCACACAGAGTGTTCCCATAGCGTCAACTGATGCAGCGTCTCGTTTCCTCTTCAGGGAACCGAGGCGATTTGCTGCTCAAGAAACATTTCTTATCAGTGTTTAAATGTTGTGCTGCTAAATATTTTTGTGGAAACTGTGATATTTTTTTTCAGGATTCTTTGAATAAAAAGCAAAAAAAAAAAAAAAAAAGTTTTGAACAGTAGCGTGATTGATATAATTTTATCAATAATTAAATATGAATATTTTCTTGTTCAAGCTATTTCCATATTCTACGTCCTTTAAATATCTAATAACATTCAAAGATAAAGTGGTGGTCATACTACACGTTGTGTTGTGTTTACTTGTAGCCATCCAAAAACAGCAGACTGTATTTTACAAAAGTATATTTGAAAACCTTTGTCTTTCACTGTGCACTAAAGTTCACATTTGGTGAAACCATTAGTGCCACCAAATGTGCTACCATTAGCCCTAATTTTCCATCAAAACACGTTTAAAAGAAAACAAACTTTAAGAAGTGAAGCAGGATAGTAGATGGTAAATAAGAAAATTTACATTTGTTATCATTTATTATGTATCATGGAATTTATTATATATTGATAACAGAAGCCCTTGACTGTGACATCATATCCTTTAGCTCAAGTTCCTTGCAGGGTCTGAATTTTTTTGCATCCTTAAAGTCTAAAGTGATGGATATTCACCAAGGCTTCAACTAGAACAAGAAACAAGTTTAAAAATGAGAAAAATTAGAAAAACAGCAGTAGGGGGACGTTTCCATTGTAAAACTGAACTACTGATTGTCTGGGACGAGATTGAGGATAATCTAATCCTTACGGCAAACTGGGTGTGAGTATGTGAGTGTATGAGTGTGTTACCCTCCCTCATTGTGCATGTGTGTGCGTCTGATCTCACATGAACACTCGATGCCATTATCAGTCAGTCGGGGGGAAAGACATGAATAGGGGAGGATTATGCGTCAGAACTTCCCCTCACACCACGGCCACACACGACGGAAATGGGAGAAGGCCGTGTGAGCATGGAGCTGTTAGCAGGTGTTCATATGTATCGTGGTTTTGTGTGTGTCACGAGCATGTGTGTGTGTGTGTGGGAGAGTGGATATGTCAGAGGGGAATGTGCCCATCAGAGCGAGAGGATGACACCCTCACAAACACAAGTATGAAAGATGACACCCTCATAAACACAAGTATGAAAGATCAAAGGAGCTTGATGCAGCATTTAAATTATCCGAAAGATTTTATCAGCATGTAAAATGCATTAGAGACGTAAAAATAATTTGGCAAACTGCAGAAAAAAAATTTAATAGTCTTTTATAAAAGCAACAAGTCATGAGAGGTCACGCATTACAGTGATTTTACTATGTTCACTGCACATGCATGTGCACTTGTTGTGCTTAACAAGATCCCTTTACTACTGTAAAGTCATTGTAACACATGGGGCCCTATTTTAACAATCTGAAACGCAAGTGTCAAGCGCAAATCGCAAGTAACTTTGTGGGCGGGTCTTGGGCGCTGTTGCTATTTTTCCGGCGGGATAAATGACTCTTGCGCCTGGCGCAAATCTAAAAGGGGTTGGTCTGAAGTAGCTTCATTATTCATAGGTGTGGTTTGAGCGTAACGTGAAATAAACCAATCAGAGCGTCATCTCACATTCCCTTTAAGAGCAGACGCTCTTTTGGTAATTTGATAATTTGGGTTAATGTGTAAGCTAGATGTATGCTTTTATAATAATCTATCTATCTATCTATCTATCTATCTATCTATCTATCTATCTATCTATCTATCTATCTATCTATCTATCTATCTATCTATCTATCTATCTATCTATCTATCTATCTATCTATCTATCGTAATAATGTATAATTTGCAAAAATGAAAACTGCTGCTTCTGTGTAGATGAGAGAATCAATATGCATGTTGTGCACATGCTACATAGATTATGGCCAAGCATGCGCCCTTAAAATAGCATAATGAACAACGTGCAACACGCCACTGACTTTAGACTAGGTTTTTTCTGGTCAGTGGCGCAATTGTTTTATGGAACAGCAAAATAGCACCAGGGATTGTTTGCGCCGGAACATTGTAACATTGCTAACATCGTTCTACATAGATAAATAGCATATTAAACCATAATATGCTGCCATTAAAATATAAATAGTGTTGGTCAAGCACACAAATGACACTTGCCACAGCACACTGGGATTGTTTGACCGTTATTTGACTATGCCATAAAAACAGCACAGAGACTTACCAAACATTTTAATAATTTATTGGTAAACTAGTGTTTTCTGAGTCAGTGTTGGCTGCAAAGGTGAAGTTGTGAATCTCCACAGCATAGTGGACGGGCACGCATAGAAATGCATGAGAAATGCACGTATCGAATTTAGATCGGTTCATTTTAAAAGTAGACATTTCAATCTTCAGACATATAGAATATGTGAGGCAAGTATGCACTCGTATGAGCATGAGTTTTGTTTAATTTTTGTGACGCGCTCCAGAAGTTCACACGGAGACCAAGACAGTAAAAAGTGCATCCTGTTTGTTTTCTTTATTTTACAGAAGCACAAGTTTTGTTGTTGTTGTTGTTGTTGTTGTTGTGAGCGTACACATATAAAAGTAGACTAGTTTAGAATGATGAATTATTCCTATCTGTATGAACAAAAATGATGGAGCATTTTAAATTCTTTGAGTTCTTGGATTTGCACCAAATAATATCGCACATTTATCTAAGTCAACATTAGAGCGAGGGACCACGTTAAGTTGCAAACGTTAGGCTACTACTTGCGTGTTTCAAATGATAAGCCATATTTGAGATCGGTGAATGATAGGTGAACATATGGAATTCCTGGCCGACATACTATAATTACCAAATGGACCAGAAGTGTTAAAGATCTGTCTGTCGCGGAATGCGTGACTTCGCCACTTCCTGTGGAAGTTTTATTCCTCTGCAACTAACTGAATAATTAAAATTTGGTTGACTAGGTGATTGCACACTAGCGCAGAGCAAGCATTTCAATCCATTCAATCCATATATATATGTTTGTATGTATGTATGTATGTATGTATATGTTAAATATTGTAGTTTGGATTCTTTCATTGTGATTATACTGGCTGGGTTCTCAAAAGTTTAGAAAATTGACAGCATATTTTGGGGCATTCTGAAGAATTTTTTTTTTTTTTTTTTTAAGAAATTAATACTTTTATTCAGCAAAGATGGATTAAGTTGACCAAAAGTGATAGTAAAGACATTTTTAATGTTACAAAAGATTTTTATGTAAAAATAAATGCTAATATTTTTAATTTTCTATTCATCAAAAATTCCTGAAAAAATGTATCACGGTTTTCACAGAAATATTAAACAGCACAACTGTTTTCAACATTGATAATAATAAGAAATGTTTCTTGAGCAGTAAATCGGTATATTAGAATTATTTGAAGGACCGTGTGACATCCTTGTGTCATCACTGGATAATAATACTGGAGTAATTATGCTGTAATTATGCTGAAAATTCAGATTTGCATCACAGGAATATAAATATAAAAAAAGAATGGCCATTTTTCACAATCCAATCACTTAAACCAAACAAATAACAAAAAGATGTGCCTAAAATCCATCACATCATCAATATAAAAGTAAAAAGTGTTGTGAATGAAATGTCATGTTGTCTTTAAAGGGGTCATCGGATGCCCATTTTCCAAGTTCCAAGTTTGTAACATGCTTTGGTTAAAATCCCTCAATGGTTGTGTAAAACAACACCCTTTTTACCTCCTCAAAAACAGCTCTGTTCACAGTGACCCGTTTCTGTGCATATCTCTTTAAATGATAATGAGCAACTGCTCACCCCACCCCTCTCTTCCATGGGACGTGTTGACGCAAGACACGTAAAGTGCTGCCTTGGCTGACAGTATACAAATGGCCGAGGGCAGAAATATGCTAATACGAGACAGTCCGTCAACGGTCATGGGTGGAGCATGAGCAATATGATGTCATATTGCTCAGAAAATCCAAACGGCTTGATTATAGAGTGCGTTTAGGCTTTTTGAGGATAAAAAATAAAGAAGTGAATGGATTTTTTTCAATATATGGTGGTTGTGTCCACACACTGCAAAGACGTATTTATAAGCAAACACCATTTAAAAGTGAATTTTGCATTCGATGACCCCTTTAATAAGCTTGATCAGAGGTACAAAAATAGAAATGAGCAGGTGAAAACTGTGTGCTGCTCTGAGACTAAACAAATCAAGGTCAAACAAACCCTAGAGGAGAGAAACATGACATAGCCTGGCCAGTATGTAGGTCAGAACAGCTGGAAACGTACATACATCAGGGTGAACAGTACATCAACTTCGACCCAAACACACACACACACACACACACACACACACACACACACACACACACACACACACACACACACACACACACACACACGGTGGAAGGTGCTGAGCACTAGACTGACCTCTTAACGTTCTGACTGGTGTCTGTTGGGTACAGAAAACTGAATTTGTCAGTGGAATGCCCGCTTGCCATTCTCAGTGAAGGAAAGGCAAATGAAGGAGGTAGGAAGAATGGATATGCAAATCTGGAAATGACAAAAAAGAAGGAAACAAACAAAAACGAGAGCAGGATATGATTAAAAGGCAAACCATCAAGCACAAGCACAGCAGAGCAAAGCAAAACACAGCAAAGCAACACAAAGCAAGCAAAGCAGTGGACAGAGAGAGAGAGAGAGAGAGAGAGAGAGAGAGAGAGAGAGAGAGAGAGAGAGAGAGAGAGAGAGAGAGAGAGAGAGAGAGAGAGAGAGAGAGAGAGAGAGAGAGAGACACTGACAAGCAGCAGAAATAAAATCACACACCTTCACACACTGATGGACAGATCAGTATGGGGGTGAATAACGGTGCGTCAGGGACAAACAGCGCTGGCTTGGAGCAGTGTTCTCGTGTGCATGTAGATGTGAGTTAAAATGCAGTCAAGCCCACTTAGTATCACTTCCTTTAATTAGACGCTTATTTCATTCCCACACACTTTAAAAGGGTTAGAGTGCAGGAAAAACGAGGAATATCATCTCCATTTCACATTATTCTATATTAAAGGACAAGCACATAGGTCATTTTCACTACTTAAATAAATGTGCTTAAAAGGGATCGTTCATCATCATTTACTCACCCTCCAAACTAGTATGAATGTTTTTCTTTTGCGGAAAACGAAAGAAGATATTTTGAGTCCATTGACTTTTTTTATGAAATTGCTCAAAATATCTTTACATTTTTGGGTACAATATCCCTTTAAATGTAATAACTAAGTGGGCACCAATAGCCTCGTGGGCAACGCGACAGATGACCTGAGTCTGAGTCCCAGCTCGCAGACCTTTTCTGATCCTGTCCCCCTCTCTCTCCCACCTTGCTTCTTGCCCACTCTATACTATCCTATCAAGGCAAAAATAAATCTTAAAAAAAAAAAAAAGTAATAACAAGTGATGAGCATTTATAGAGTAATATATCATTATAATGATGGTAAATTAAAGAATACCATGTCAACACATTAAACATGATTCATGTGCAATGGAGGCCAGAGGATGCTAATTTTTTTCGCCAATGAATTTGCATGACCTTTTCTCATGTGATTCCAGTATAACAATTTTGTACAAATAAGTTTACTCCAACAAGAAAAAAACAAAACAAAAAAAAACCAGTGATATTGTTTAGACAAAACGATAAAATAGGTTAATAACAACGAGTATTTTAATTCTACATCACCAATAATGGTTTTAACTAACTGACAAGTTAACTGAGCAATGTAGAGATTTCTTTGAAAAAATAAAGAAGACATATACATAAAAATGTGCTTACCAACCA
Organism: Scardinius erythrophthalmus; assembly: GCF_964197995.2. Taxonomy (NCBI): domain Eukaryota; kingdom Metazoa; phylum Chordata; class Actinopteri; order Cypriniformes; family Leuciscidae; genus Scardinius; species Scardinius erythrophthalmus. The sequence continues at coordinate 21,822,948 of NC_138228.1, read as the reverse complement.
TTTTGAAAAGCAAACCGCTGCCATTAAAGCCTAACATTTTATCATTTCACACATTTCACAGTAGCACTTTGCATCTTACCCAAATAAAATTGTATCTGGTCAGTAGCATGATGACAAAAAACAAATACATCAAAAAGAATAGAAATACTTCTATACTTTTCTTGGATGCGCATGAAAGCACACATAATCAATGTCAATGCATGCATAGTAAATGCATTGTTTGCTTCCTAATTAACTGCCATATTGACCATTTTAACATATGAAGTCTACATCCTGGCAAGTAAACGTATCTCACTAATTTATATCCATCGAGTGTTTACCGCTAAGAGATAAGAAAGTGTAAAGGAGCGACAAAATATCAATAAACCGCTAAAATGGCACATTTGCTGCACATTCACATATGGTGGATTGTAGATGCTTGTAATTTCTTTATTGAAATGTAATGCAATTATGAAGTGCATCCAGGTCACAATCATGCATGCAGGTTTTTTTAACCCTATACGTGACTTCATTAAATAATCCAATAGTGCCCTCTAGTGAAGGTATTATGCAATCATGCTTGCCCTCACCTCAGGTTAATGTCACTGCTCTTAAATGGACAATTGAAAGTGATGTAAAGCAGGTTTGGCTGTACTTTGCACATGTGCATGTTCTTTTTTTATGTGCAGAGGCGGCTCTGAGCTGCTTGTGTTCTGCAGACCATGAGTCATTAATCAGGCCGTGACAAGATCACCTTGAGCTGTTCGTGGATGAAGGTGCCCCTCACACCAATACACAACCACCTCTCTCTCTCTCTCTCTCTCTCTCAATCTGCACTAATATCTTCCTCAGTAGGACAGTATGATTGATGGCATAATGAAGGATATCAAACTGCCACACAGATGTAACGGGGAAATCTACTAAAATTGTATGCGTGTATTCAGAACATGTTCAGACTGATTCTTTTTTTTATCGAATATCATCACACTGACCGATGGAAAATTAAAGACCAGACAACACATCTTCTATGATTCTTGTGCCATAGAGGCACGAATCAGGGATGCTACAATTTTTCACCAATGAATTTGCACGACCTTTTTGCATTTATAAGGATTTTTACAAATCATTTTATGGAGATTTCTGCGGCAGAAATCCATTTGTATTTCAAGTATGATTCAAACTTATAATTATTAATGATAACTTATTATTATTATTATTAAATTTATTTTAATGGGCATGTTGTTGTGATCAAGCTGCCTAATTTTTACTCAAAGAATAATATCAAGTCAGTTCAATATTTTCATAACATAGTAGATCATACCTAGGAAAATGCATATTATTGTTAACTAAAACTAAACTAATAAAAAAATAACTGAAATAAATAAAAATATACTAAAACTGTGATAAAATTAACAAAAACTAAGTAGACATAAAAAACAAAGACTAATAAAAACTATTATAAAAAATACTAAAACTAAAATCACAATGCAATGGAAAATATAAAATAAAAACTAATTCAAAATATTAATAAATACTATAATGATACTGAAATACACACTTTCAGATTCCTTGATATTTCCAGCTCTTCAATGATTGTAACGCTGACAAACATTTACATGTGATCATATAACAAAGATATGCTTTTTACCACATAAAAATTATTATATAAATATTCAAGGATGTTTTTTTATTTATTTGTAAGATATTAATATTTCGCCCATCTCTTCTGGAATGTAAAAAACAGAATAAATACAACACACAACCCTCAATAGCAGCAACTCTTTTTGAAATAATTAACTGGAACGCACACACAGACACAAAAGAACCTTTTTTATGTCTCAATGACCAAAATGCAGAGCAAAATACAAGGCAGAACACATTGAAGAGCACTCATTATCCCGAACAAGTATTATTCACTGCTTTATGTGCTCTTCTACAAGCCAAACACGCACAGTGGCTCATCAAGGGTGGAGAATGGGGTTCTTAGTGCACACTCGGGTAACTAACCAGCATTAAACGCACCAGACTGCCCATCCCCGAAGAGTCGTTCACGAGGGAAGATATGTGCAGGAAAATGGCTGACTTCTAATACAGGGCTGGTTTAAAGGGATAGTTCACCCAAAAAAACCAAACAAACAAAAAAACATTTTTCCATCATTTACTCACCTTTATGAGGTTCCAAACCTGTATGAGTTTCTTTCTTGTGTGGAACATAAAAGAAGATCTTTTGAAGAATGTTGGTAACCAAACAGTTGCTGGTCCCCATAGTAAGAAGTCTATGGGGACCAAAAACTATTTGGTTACCAACATTCTTTAAAAGATCTTATTTTATTTTCCACACAAAAAAGAAACTCAGGCTACAGGATACAGGTTTGGTCGGCCTCATGTCGGCGGGAGTTCGCCCGATTCAGCGTGTTGAATCGGCGTCAGCCAGTGCATGAGAATAAAAGCGAAAGAGATAAAAGCGAGCAAAGTAGTCATGATGGCACAGTGAGAAGGCTGGTTCTAATTTGACGTCATCTTACCTGAGCATTCCAATATTTTCATAACAACATGAGCCGGCTGGAATGAAGAAAGTGATCAGCATGATTCAAAATGGTAAGCAAGCGCTATACGGGTTGTATATATGCAGTCCTAGTTTTGGTTTTCTTTTTTGAATGACGAAAATAGACTATTGATACCTGCTGATTTATGCAGTCATTTCCTGCTAGATGGCAGTCAGCTGTAGTCTTTGCGGTGTGTTCAAGTGCAGCTTTTTGGCCCAGACGCAGCTGATGCGAGGCAACAACACAAGCTATGTTTCCATCCAAAGTTATGAATTTACCTTTGGAATTGGAATATCGCATAGAACATTTGCGAATGAAGCACTGTTTCCATCCAGTGAGTCGAAGAGAACAAAATCCTTAAAATCCTTTAAAGGAAAATGTTCCTTTACGTCGTCGCTGGTGTTTCTGACGTCACAAACTAATCAAGCACGTCAGTGTGTGAATGTCAATGAGTGAATCTCTGAGCTGGTGCGAGTGAGTGGAGGCGGGGCTAATTTGCATACTCATAGAACCGCATGTACTAAATGAGACATGGGTGTAGAGTTACATTCAAGCTATTTTAAGGCATTTTTTAGAAAGGAAAAAACTTTTAATTATGTAATTTTGGTGATCAAAGATGAGTTTTAATGGATACAATTATTGACTACAGGGGTGCTTTAAGAAAGCAGAATTGTTACGTGGACTCTAAATCCAAATCCTTATGATTGCCATCTCTCCTCGCTTGCCTTCTCCTTGCGACTGATTTTCATGATCTCCCCCGTCCTCTCTCCAACCAAATCAATACCTCCTCCATTCCAGTGTCTTTCCTCCTCCTTTCCGACCCTCCCCCCCTTTTTCCTCAATCTCTATGAATAACTTTTTTTTTTTCTCCCTCCTTTTTTTTATCAGGGTGAATCTGAACACACTGCAGTGCCCTTGAGCTCTCACTCCTCTCCTTCTCTCTCATGCAGAACACAGAGTTTGGCAGTTATGTTGCAGTTATGTAACACGCTGCTCTTTATAACACGTTGTTGAAAGGTGCATTGCTTAGTGCTCATTATATTTGCCCTGCAGCATCAGGAGACAGGAAACAAAATGAGGGGAAATCCAGACGCAAAATTAAGCTGAGCGCCATTACATTCACCTCATTTGGCTCTTGATACAACATTCAGGATGATGTGAATCTGGATTTGATTTTATGATTCCCCATTAACAAACCGTGCGATCACAGCCTGAATCGAAAGAAAGTAAATCATATCTTTAAAATACATTCTACTGTATATTTCAGGGTCTAAAAAGAGCTAAATATTACCTAAATAATTTATTATGAAAGAATTTCATTATGGCAAAAATAGTTTTTAATAACAATGTAAAAACAGTTTAATGGTCGGTAAGAAATACTTATGGTTAGTAAATCTTCCCAATTGGCAGGTGCATTTTTTTATTCACTTATTTATTTTTATTTCAAATGTAACAAATCCTGTCAAGAATGCCTAAGTCATATTTAACCACAAATGGTGGTAATAATAATAATAATAATAATAATAATAATAATAATAATAATGATGATGTCTATTTTTTTCTATTTTAAAGTAGATCTATTTTTAGGACCATGAACATCATCAAATTCTCATTAAACAAATAATAATTAAATTAATAATAAAATAAAATAAATAATTAGTTTTTCGATAAAATCACACAATTATTGGGACCATTAAAAATATTACGAATTAAAAACAAATTTAAAAGAAAAGCATCAGTGCACATCACAGTAATGAACAAAATGTGCTCAATTCATGAAAAAAAAATGCCACAATTCATAAATCTTAATGCTCTTAAAAATAGGCTTAATTTTCTTAATGCAAAATATAATTGACTATTTTTCCTTTTGATTTTGGGGTAAAATATGCCATGAACATTTTGTGAGATTCACTCTGGTGCTTGTGTCTTTCAAAACGCATTAGACAGCAGTTTAGTCCGGTGGAGGTTTTCCCTGCTGACTGGGCAGTTAGGGTAAATCTAAGGACACGCATACTACACACACACTCAGCACTTTGACCCCGCAGTGACCCTACGATGACCATGATGTCAGTGACATAGGGACACACCACTAAACAGCTTCCTGCAGCAAGGAAGTGTTTTCCTGTGGCTATCTCAGTAATGCTGCTTCATTCACAATCCAGACTGCAATTCTTTGTACTGAAAGGTACGACTGCAACAACAAAGCAGCAAAGATTTTGCTGATCAAAGCTCAAACAAAAGCAATTTGACCGTCTTCTGCTGCTAAGTCATGACTTTCATTAATTAAAAAATGTTCAGTCCGAGTATATGCCATATTTAATTTCTCCATTCAATAGATTGTAATATGGTAAGGTCCTACATCATGTCTAATTACCAGAATTTCCACAACCCAAAGATTTTTATACTAAAAAAAAAAAAAAACACATGTTAATGTTAAGTTTGGAGTTGGTATTCGGCAATTTTATTACAATGTTTTTGAAAGAAGACCCTTATGTTCACCAAAGCAGCATTTATTTGATCATAAACAGTAAAAGTAAAATTGTGATATTACAATTTAAAATAACTATTTTCTGGTTTGATGTGTTAAAATGTAATTTATTCCTGTGATGTCAAAGCTGAATTTTCAGCATCAATACTCGCGTCTTCAGTGTTGGATGATCCTTCAGAAATCATTGTAAAAAATGCTTCTTTGCTGCTCAAGGAACATTTATTATTATTATCAATGTTGAAGACAGCTTTTTTCAGTATCCGTTGATGAATAGATCAATTAAAATGCTAAATAAAAATATTCATTTCTTTCAAAAATGTCTTTCACGATGGCACAACATAATGAACGTATGTATGCCTCTTGGCTCATTTTCATTCAGGTCAAATTAAATCTAGTCAAAGTTTAAGGGAACAGTTCACTTAAAAATGAAAATTATGTCATCATTTACTCACCCTCAAGTTGTTTCAAACCTGAATGAATTTCTTTCTTCTGCTGAACTCAAAGGAATAGTCAATGGGGTCCATCAACTGTCTGGTTACCAAAATTCTTCAAAATATCTTCTTTTGTGTTCAAGCAGAAGAAAGAAATTCATACAGGTTTGAAACAACTTGAGGGTGAGTAAATGATGACAGAATTTTCATTTTTAAAGCAGCACTATGCAGCTTTGCCGATTTCTTCGCTGTTTTCTCGCTTTTTGCTTGCGGGTTTCTCTATAGAGCTCCCCCTGCAGCTTCGGAATAGATATTTAACAACACTGTCATCAAAACTCGTTGGCGACTCTCCCCCCCTCCCATCTTCTCCCGCTGGTCATGTGCATTTGTTTTCAAAGAACCCGGTGAAAAAGTTGCAAGTGTGGTTTTTCGGCTCACAGGCGCTCGGGGGGTGCGAGACGACCACCATTGAACCCGAAAAATGTCATATAACCATTCCAATGACTCCGAAGCTTTTCAAATTAGGCTAAAAAAAAACTGCATAGTGCTGCTTTAAGTGAACTATTCCTTTAACTCTTTTATTAAACACAAACGGCCTGACAAAGTGGCTTTAAAGGGGGGGTGAAATGCTATTTCATGCATACTGAGTTTTTTACACTGTTAAAGAGTTGGATTCCCATGCTAAACATGGGCAAAGTTTCAAAAATTAAATTGTACGTTTGAAGGAGTATTTCTGTGCCAAAAATACTTCCGGTTTGTCACAAGTTTCGTAAAAAAATTTTTGAGTATGGGCCTGTGTGACGTCAGATGGGGCAGAATTTCCTTATACGGGTCCTAAGGGCACTTCTCCCGGAAGGGCGCGCGCGCACCCGTAGACCAGAGCGAGCGAGCGAAAGCAGTACGCCCATCAAAGCACTGTGCTCGGCTTTAGGGAAGTCAATGTCACCAAAGAAGTGGGTTTTTGGTTGCCAGGGCAAGACAACCCTGCACATATTCCTAAAGAACCCGGCGTTAAGGGACCAGTGGGTGGAGTTTGTTTTTCTAGAGCATCAATGGAGTTGTGCTAGTGTTCTTGTTTGTTCCCTGCATTTCGACGATGATTGTTTTATAAACAAAGCCCAGTTTGACGCCGGACTTGCAAATCGTCTAATGCTTAAGGATGGAGCAGTCCCAACGATAAAGGTTCACAGTCGTGCGTTGGAACCGTAGGCGGTGAGTAAAACTGCTTCAAATGTCTGAGTGTTGTTAGCTATCGGCGCGTAAGCACAGCTTTAGCTCCGCCCACACGGCACGCCTCCAGCCGCTCGTTTTTTTCCGGAAAGACTCGGTACAGCTTATCTTTCTTTTATAAATATAATAAAACTAAAGACTTTTTGGAGATATGAAGGATGCAATACTACTCTATAGGTACTCAAGATTAACATGAGATTGACTGAAACTGAGTTTTTCACCCCCCCCCCCCCCCTTTAAATGCAGAAGGTCGATTAACATTGTATATACTGAACACCATATCATGACTATAATTCACAATTACACCAGTACAGTGTACACAGTAAGCTAAACCGGACATATTTTTACAGTTCATGTATGGATAATATCAATGAATTTTCAAACTAAATGCCATATTTAAGGATTACAGGAACACATGGTTCTCTGGCAGGTATTTTGGTGATAAAAACCACTCAAGCCACATACGAACACATCCAATACCTGTTGTGAGCATTCTTATTTCCATGACAAATCCTCAAAAATACCATTTAACACACTGGCCATCACAAAAACATAAGCCAATTTTTTTCTGCACTTGCCAAAATGACAACATTGCTGCATTCCTACTGCATACACAACCGATGAACCGATCTCATCATGCAGGACTAGTCAATCTAACAGACTCGAGCATCTGAACCTGCGAGTTAATATCAAGGTAAAACGGTTCCTCCAGGTTATGTGGATTGGCCCTGAGGCGAACACATCTTTCTTCTCTTCTGCTCAACAGCAAAAACACACTGAATTAATGATGGCTGCTGCAAGCAGCACAGAACAGCCCAAGGGCCAGACCAGAGGGATGAAATATCCCTGATTGATTCCTGAACCTAACACAATGATTTGACCGGTTTTACTGTTATCAAGTGGTGTGGTGTGTGAGGACACAGGACTAAAAGACCCACACATACTCAGAAAAACAGTCAAATTTTAGTAAAGAGCCTGCAAAATGAATGCATCTAATGTCTGTTTATCTACCAAGGAATACCGTGGCAACCACCTAAAACATCCTAGTGACCACCTAACAACACCCTAGCAACCACATACAATGGATGCATGTACAAACACCACTCCACTTTAGAAAAATAAAAAGTGAAAATCTATTTCATTCCTATAATTCTTTGTTCAGACATAATGTGAATGATCTGACGGCTGGCATGAGCGCATGTAGACCAACAAAACACAGACAAAGTGATAAAAAGAGTACATCACAGTGTCTTTTCCTCCCATTCATTCCTCATTGTATGGTAGCTTTGTTTCCGAATTGCGTGATATAAACCTGCAAATGCGAGTCTAGAGAATTGTAAGATAAAAAGTTGCAATCATCTTTTAAATTGTTTTATTCTGTTGCAGAAACACGCTTCCATAGTGGGATGAGAGAAGGGCGACAGAAAAGAGGGTTTTCTATGCACAAAGACACACACAGGGTGTGAGAGGAACCCGTAAAGCACAGGGGCATCTGAATTATTTAGATAATAAGAGCTCAAAGAGCTGCTGTGTTTCTGTGCGAGTGTGTATGCCAGTGGGCATGCTGTGGGGACAAAACAGTCTCTGCTGTGAGGTCCAGCTGTGTGAGCTGTGCAAACAGTTGGAGAAAGACAAGCTAACCTGTACCGCAGTGCGCACACACACACACATACCCTGGTGTCATGGGCTACTGTCAAAGACAGACACATTCACACAAACACCATCATGCACCTTAGAACATATCAGCTGATATATTTGACCTTTTTTATTAGTCTATAACTGTGCCCGGTTTAGCCTGCTGCTCATATCTGTTCCAAAACAGTTAAAAAATCCGCTAACAATACACTCAATAAATTTGGGAACTGACATGCAGTAGGACTGTGCAAATACCAGTATATCTATATACTGTACTTTCTGTCCTTCAGATTCTTGTATGAATTACAATTAATAATTATTTATTATGCTATATAATATAATATATTATTTAATGTAAATCTAATTATGTGTGTGTATAAGTTTTTTTATTTATATATCCTTCATAAATTTATATTATTTGTAAAAAACAATAATCAGACCAATACTATGAGTCACAAGAGAGATTGAAACAATAGATTCCCGTGGAAGTTTTGAGAGCTTATAAAAATTAAAAACTCAAATCAAAATCTTGTGAAAAGTTATTTAATTATGTCATCCAGTAACGCAGACTCGCACTCTTGTTTCATTTAAACGCAGCTGCTGCCATTTTGCGACGATTGTTTTGTACACTGTAATGGATTGTGTGATAACAAACAAATATGATTTTAAAACAGTTTCATCTCAAATATATTTATCTCAATATCCCCATAATTATTTATGTGGTGAAATGCTGTGTAATAAGTGGTATGACTGTAAACCGTATCCCTTAAATATCCGTCTAGTCTATCCGTCTAACTTTCCCCTTGCAACTGCTTTCTCTGCGGAAGCTTTGCATTTAAAGAGCTAATAAAATATTTCGACTCAGATCAATATTTAATTTCTAATTATTTACTTATGTGGCAAATAGCCATGTAATCAAGCGGGATAATGTACATCCAGCCGGTTGTTATCGCAGAATAAACCCCTTTAGAGTGACGCAAGACCCCAACGCGAATGTCAGGGTTTATTTTGCGATAACAACCGTCTGGATGCACATTATCCCTTACATAATATAGCAGGGTGTGTCAGATCATCTCAAAACGGTTTAAACCGATTAATCTGGCCAATTTATTAGTCTATCACTAATTGACTGCTTGGCCAAAGCAACAGAGCTCACAAATTAGGCTATGTTTTCAAATGCTTTTCAGTGCATAAAGTAATCCCCTCTAGACACTTAAACTGATTTTACAGTCGGACCACCTAAACGTTATTCAATGAAACCCATTCATTTGTGGTACATCTCGTCGACTGCAGCATTGAATGAAGGAATGAACTACCTGATATTCAACCACGACCTGAATGTATCAAAGTCCTCCCAGACAGTCTTGTGTTTAACAAAGCCCATCTCATTTCCCGAGCTGCCTGCTGTTGAACCACCATAAATTCATAGCAGTAACCCAGAGCATCTCTCCTCCCCATCCCCCTCACGTCATCTCGCTCACCCTCTCTTCCTTTTTTTGCACTTGCCAAGGTCTATAATATCAGTGCGAGAGGAATTACTGTGATTTACAGTAACATTACAGTTTCAAACTGCAGGACGCTGAGAGATGGACAAAGAGGGACAGGAATCGTTAATAATTCCGATTCCAATTCCAAGTTTTGAACAAGAACAGGTTCTCTATTCCCAAGAGTAATAATGAGAGAAACAGTAGGACAGACAAAGAGAAAGCTACTCATTCGCCGGTGCCCAATCACATGCGAGTTTCTGTCATATAATTTGGTAGTAGAAGCAGCACGTCAACAGCTGAGAACGTAATTGGGCTTCACACACATAAAAACGTTCATAGAAAGCGAAGGACACATGCGTACTATCCACACACAGTCTATAAATACTGCATTCCTACACATGCTTTCTGGTTTCAGAAGATTTACTACGATTCATCTACATGTCAGCTCTAATACAGACTATAAGTGGGATTTTTTTATATCTGTTTCTCATATTTATAGCAGGACACTAACACAACGAACATGTTGTGTATCACTTAACAGTATAAATTTCAGTGATTTTACACCCACATAATTTTGGTGTTGTTATTCCAAAAATACCTTGTTGTCACAAAATTAAAAGGGAGGGATGTACCGAAATTAACATTCTGTGCCGAAACCGAAGCTTCAGGATGCACTTGGCTAAAAAAACGAAAACAAAAATAAATAATAAATGAATAATTCAAAATAATTTATAAATCAACACCCAAATAGCTAAAACTGAGTTGTACAAACATTTAAATTGCACAAAAGGCAGTTTTTATATCAACCTTTTAATAACAGAAATACTCTAATTTGTTGGTGAAATATGAACATTTATATTGCAATAAACTGTAATAACTTGTTTTCATGACAGATTTATTCAAACATACGTTAAGTAACAAAAGACATCACTAACAGGTTAAGCAAAAACATAATGAATAATACAGTGCATATTTAAAATAAGTGTTTCGGCCGAATTTTCGGTAGATGAAATTGCAGTGCATCCGCATTAAAAGGAATATTTAGGTTTAAAATACAACGTAAGCTCCATATACACATTTTTGGTATTGAGACTACCTCAAAAGTTTGAGATTGGTAAAAAATTTTTTTTTATGTTTTTGAAAGAAGCCTCTTATGCTCACCAAGGCTGCATTATTTATCAAAATACAGTAAAATCAGTAATATTGTGAAGTATTATTACAACAGTTTTATATTTGAGTATATTTTGAAATATATTTTATTCCTGTGATGCAAAGCTGAATTTTCAGCATCATTATTTCAGTCTTCAGCGTCCCATGATAAATATTTCTAATGAAATATTTCTAATATGCGGATTTGCTGCTCAAGAAACATTTCCTATTACTATCAATGATGAAAATGTTGTGCTGCTTAATTTACTGCTTAACTTAAATATAAAATATTGCTTAACTTAAAAATAAAAATCTGCCTGCCTCTATGGGAATTTAACATAGGGGTGTACTCACTTATGCACCATGTATTTTAAGGAAGAACATTTATTTATTTACGATACATTATTCATTCACAAAGAAAATTGGTGTCCTTAAAGGTTGGATTTTTCCTATTTTTTTAAATTAAGGCATTAAGTTCAATTTCCAAAATATGATTTTTTATTCCTCTTTTTAGTCAACTTTAGCATGGGTGTATTCACTTACGCATTGCACTGTATATATGTATATTAGGGGTGCAACGGTACAGATAGCCCACGGTACGGTCCGTACCTCGGTTTTTGGGCCACGGTCTCGGTTCGGTTTCGGTACATGTTTTGTGTAGAAAGAGACTGCCATTTCATCCCAAAAATATGTTTTATTTTTCTTATGAGCATAAACAGAATGTCACAGTAGGAAGAACATCAATGTATGGAATAAATTAACACTCAAAATATTCAAGTGGATCCCAATTCCAAACCTTGATAACTGGTATATGAAGTGATCAATGTGAAAGAAAAAGTGCACTTTTACCTTAAACAAACATAAATTAGCTTGTGCTTTGAATAAAAAAAAGCAGAACAAAATAATATAATAAAAAAATACTGCATTCAGGATACAAAGTGCAATGTTATTTACTCATCCACTATTGAGAGATTCTTGTGCAAAAAGATGAGTCTATCAACACTGTCTGGTGCAAGGCAGACCGGTTGGCACTAACGATGTCCCCATCAGTGGAGAAAATTCTCAACTTTTCGAAATGCCGCAAGCGCACCGTAGGTCACGTGACAAGAACCAACCAGAGCGCAGCTGATGGTTGCTTTAGCAACGACAGACGCCTCCGGAGCGCAACCGCCCTAGCGCTTTGGAAAAAGGAGAACGCGGTGCGCCTAGCGTTTTCTACGCGTTTTTAGGCGCGATATGTGAACGGCGCCTAAAGCAAAAACTAAAAGGATCAGCGCGAACTCAATGGCAAAACCGAAGTACCGCGGGACACGAGGGTAGATTGTCCCGTGCAGGGCAGACCGAACGGTCCGGGATTTTACCGTGTACCGTTGCATTCCTAATGTATATATATATATATATATATATATATATATATATTACGGTATACAAACTACGGTTTGTTTAACTACGGTAAACAAAACCTGACCCCAAACTTTAGCATACTTTTGTTTTAATAGAATAGAAAATAGAAAATAAGCCATACAACTTTGGAATGATATGAGGGGGAGTGCATTTTGTCAACTATCCCTTTAAGTGATACTGAATGTTTCTCTAACTGGGTCAAGCACTAACTTTTTTGATTTGCACAAGAGAAAACTTCTGACACAGCTGCAGTTAATGCTAGTAATTTGTTACAGGCTTACAGGTGCAGGAGCAGAGAAAATATTTCACCTGAGCCATCTGGAAACCCAAGGGAAGCCCTTCGAGCCTTAATCTCACACTGACTTCATAAAAAACACTTATTAGAAGCTTAATTAGCTATTCAAAAACAACAGTCACACAATAGGCCCTTCCCCTCCCAGCAGCTCCCTAATGGGACCTGAATGAGAACAGGGCTTGAAGGGGAATGCCCCTCTCCCAAAAAACGCCATTGTTTTAACTGCCCTGCAAGAGCTTGTCCTCTCTGATTCTAAAAAGGTCTATTCTGCCTCAAATCCTGCCTTTCACCGAGGCACAACCTCCATTTTGTATAGGACATTATCCAGCAAACAATTGCCTCAAAACCAACATGGTGTGCTGAGATGCCCCATCAGTATTCAAACCCCGGGTTCTTCTGTTGCCTCTTTCTCCATCCATTTACCCCCCGACATACACACACAGCGCCACAAACGACGGCACCACAAGAGGTGCATTTTCCAGCCTCTTTCCTTTCTTCACCTTGACATTTTCTTCCTCCATGGAAAAAAAGGAGAGAATTGTTTTCTTATCAATGGGCTTGACTGGAACTACTACTCACAGCATACTATTTTTGCGCACGTTACGTGAATTTTCTTTTTGTATGAAAATGATGCAGACGTACAAGTATGGGAGTAGTAAGATTTTTTAAAATGTTTTTGAAAGAATTCTCTTATATTCTCTTAAAAATACAGTAAAACAGTAATATTTAAGAGTGTCCGGACTGATCAGGGGCATCCTAAATGCATCCTTGCTAAATAAAAGTATTAATTTCTTGCTTAATCCAGACTTTTGAATGGCAGTTTACCTAAATGACCCACTACATCTGCTGCATCCCATAATGCAATGTACTATACCATACATTTCCGGTGTGACACAAACAGGAAGCAATATCAACTGATTTTTAACATCAACTCATTGGCTTTGAAACAGAATTTTAACAAACTACTCATACCATGTAGACATTTTCTTAAATTCAAAGACTGCTAATACATTTTTACATAGGATTCAGGAAGTAAATTTAGTACTATTTATACTATGTATACTATTACATACTATTTTTCAACAAAATAATAGGCAAAATTTAGTAGTAGTATTCCATTCTAGACAACTGCAATTAGTTCAGATCACAAAATAAAGGATTCAAAATGCAAAATTTTTCAAGATTCTTTTTTTTTAAAAATAAAACGAGCAGAACCCAGTATATACTACATAGGTTGCTAATTATTCCATTGCAAACGTATGTATTCATTCACGTTCTCTGTCCTTTGTCGGTCATACAGTCTTTCGTCATGCCGCTGCATTCTTTAGAGGTTATGTGTGAGGGAGTTCGTGCTGAACATGCTCAGTACTTGTGTGACATCAAATTATGTTTGGCAGCCTATACAGCATCCAAACACACACGAGTCACTCTCTACTCAAAGTCCACATTTAGCTAAATGTGTTGGTTCAGCAAGATTTCTGTGCAAATTGTGACAATGGACAGAAACCAGCAGCTGGCGGAGACCATACCCCCCCAACCACACACACACACACCCACACGTTGGGTTTCCATATTTCATAGGGACTGTCCATAGACATAATGATTTGTATACTGTACAAACAATATTCTATCCCCTACCCATCACAGAACATTTTCAGCATTTTTACATTTTCAAAAACATTATTCTGTATAATTTATAAGTGGTTTTCCTCATGGGGACTAAACAAATGTCCCCACAAGGTCAAAAACTTGCTATCTTTGTGGAAGAATTCGGTCCCCACAACATAGGGTTTACCAGGACCGACCACACACACACAGGATAAACGCAGCTATAATTTCCTTCATCTTATCAATGGATATCAGAAACAATCACACATTCAGATGATCTGACGGGCAGCTGTTGGACATGAAAACTGTCTGCCATCTGGTCAGACCTGAAGGCGAGACTGTGTGTATGTGTGCGCACTGCCCGAGGGTCTACAGTCCTGCTGAGAGGGCGATAGTGAGCAGATATGAGTGATGGAGGGGGGAGGGGAGACATATTATCACTCCCCTGAATACAATCTAATCTATAAACAGCGACAATCTGCATGTTGGTTTGACTGTTTTTATCTGCCATCAGACTATTAGAAGTCGTTGACATAACACGTTGTTTCTTGTTTCAGACTTGACTGACAGACTGGCATTCTTATCACTGCAAGCTTCATGTTTTCTGACCTTAATTATTGCAATTATTCTGCTTATTGTACATATAAAATACAATAAGTTTATATCAGAAGTCCCATATTCATAATTGTGATTACACAGTCTGTTTACAAAGAGAGTATCTTGCCTATTAATATAATTACAGTAGTAACAAAACAGTACTCCATATAGGGTGCATCTCAATCAGCTCCCTAGTTGAGTAGTCAGGGCACTGCTCAGGGAGTTGGCCAATTCAAGGGATGTCTCAATCGAAAAATCCTTCCAGTACACTGAAACATTCGCTCCCAAAAAGGTCCCTGTTCTATTTCAACATAAACATACATAGCTAGACAGATAATGAACAATCTAGCTAACATTTATAATTCATTTACCACTAAAATGTAGCACATATATGTAACAAGCAAAGTATTTATTAAAATGTACTTTAAATAGCATTAAAACAATGTCAGAAAGATATCAGTTCAGCTGTTGTTCATAAATACCATTAGTGATGATGTACAATGAGGACGTTATGTCGCTGGAAATAGAGTCATCAGCGTCCCAATATGTAGTGAGCCAGGGTCCTTACTTTCCTTACTAGTGCCGGAATTAAAATACTGATTCACGACCTAGGAAGCTATAGGGAGCTGATTGAGATGCACCTTTAATGATAGATGTCTCTTTTTTACATATGAGCCCCTGCCCTTGAAAAACTCTCTGTACGGCCAGACAGGTGACGGCACCCATTGACTTCCACAGAGTCAACACATTCTTTAAAATATCGTCTTTTGTGTTCAACAGAAGAGAGAAACTCATACAGGTTTGGAACAACATGAAGGTGTGTAAAAGATGACAAAATGTACATTTTTGGGCGAACTATCCCTGGTTCCTTACTCAACCTGCGGTGCTGTAAATAACTACTACATAACCTTCATTATTCTTACTTTAAACGCTCCTAAACCACGTGTTACACGTCACAGCTGTGAAATGTCTTGAAATAGACTTGAATGAGTATTTGGGTGGCTGTGAGCATATGTGTACATATGTGTTTATGATCTGTAGTTTATAGTAGCTCAATTACAGTAGCTTTTCAAAAGAGCCGCACAGCAAGAGACTCCTTTGTTTACTCCCTTGAAAAGGAGACTAATCTTTTTTCATTTGAATGTGTTTGGTGTGACAAAACCAGTAGGAGTTTCATTTTTCCCACAGAGAAATTCAGCAAGGCAGTGATTTCAGTGTCTGCCCACAGAAAGTCCAAAAATATGCCCATCCAGAACCGTCTCAGCCTACACGCCACTCGGATGATGTTTAGAAGACGTTTGTTCACCACGTCTCACACAGCATGCATAAGTTCTCCACAATGCTAACAATTAGCATCAGCATCATACCAAGCACACACTCACTAACATCAACATAATACATATTAATGCCACTTTGTGATCAAATTTTTGTCTAATTTCTTACTAATTCCTAAAAAGGAACATTAATTAGGCTTTTAAACCTTTAAAAGTCAAAGATACATTCAGCCACCTCTTCTAAATCTTTAACCAAAGAGCATGAAAATTAGCAACAAAGAAAGTAGAATTATATGGACTTTGTAAGGATAATCTCACTAACTCTAGTAAAGTCCTG
The DNA here is from genome assembly GCF_964197995.2 of Scardinius erythrophthalmus. NCBI lineage: Eukaryota > Metazoa > Chordata > Actinopteri > Cypriniformes > Leuciscidae > Scardinius > Scardinius erythrophthalmus. The sequence goes on along the minus strand of NC_138228.1, from coordinate 21,806,488 downwards.
CTTTCACTAGCTGGTTATTATCCTCTTAAACACCTTTTGCTCTGATTCTAATCTCTGAGTCGAGGTTGATGGCTGAAAAACATATGGTAACACTTTAGAATAAGGTCTCATAATAATGTTTTGGTTAACATTAATGTTAAAAGCTGTTTTCGGACTGTTTATAGTACAATGACCTCAATATTGTACAAGATTTTACAGGATAAATAAAAAGTAATCTAAAAGTAATCAAAAAGTAGTCAGATTATATTACCTGAAATGTTTAATGTAATAGGTTACATTACTAACTACAATGTTCGCAATGTAATTTGCAATCAATTCCGTATTCACAAACTCTGCACAAAAAACTTCATTAACCATTGAAGGTTTGTTTTCCAAATCACAAGATACATGTTCAATTATATGTCATTATATTATACATTATAATATTATATTTGATGTTACTGTTAGATGATCTCATGAGGAGACACTGATACCTTGAAACGGAATCGCATATCTAATGGGATTTCCTTGTAGCCACAAGGCACAATCTCTGAACATTTTCTGCTCTTGTTTATCAAGGGAAACCAACATCCCCTCAGGGTGTGTGTGTGTGTGGTTAATCTGAGGCCTATAAACACTACTGCAGTGAATGTATAAGCTAACACACAGCTGAGAGGTGCCGTCGATCATAATCCTCTCATTTCACTGTGGATTTGGCTCATACACAGACAGTTCATCAAAAAACATCCATCAATTTTTCCACTCAAAAATAAAACCACCTCAGATGAAAAAGGAGTCTCATAAAAGACGCATTAATGCAGAAGTGCACAGACAAGTACTGTGACAATTAACACGTTGCCGCAGACTTGCACTGTAACGTTTGTGGCAAACTGCAGATTTTTCAGCACTCGTGGGAAATATCAGCAGCCCAATTACTGAGCATTGAGAGTGCAGATAAATAAGAGGTTCTCGAAAAGTCTAGAAGTTGTTCAAGGGAAACAGCAGTAGCAGCGACATTTTGTTTTTCTGCAATAAATCGTGAGCTTAGAATTATAAGGTTCTATCTCCACTTTTGGTCGAAATTGAGTTTTTGACATAATCTGATCCATTAGGTGTTTATTAATGCCTGTGTGGTGTTATTTTTGTAAAAAAAATATTTTGTTAGTAGTTATTAATAAAATAAAAAGGTTCCATCTCAGTTGTGCCAGCTGGGATGTAAAAACTTTGATGCTCAATATCTCGGAACTACCCTAAACGGAGATAGAACCTTATAATTCTAAGCTCACGAAATATTGCGAAATGGAAACAACCTGAATATCTCTATTTGGAAGAATTAATCAGATAAATACAATAGAAAAAAGATATACATGAAATAAACTGCTTTATGTTTTCCAGTTAAGTCTTAACAGTTTTAGGTACAGAAATTGAATAATCAAATGCAAAAACGCATGGTCATCGCTGTATAAATTAAATTTAATTAATCTTTGTTAAATCTTTAAAAAGTGATTTTCTCTTTGCATTTTGTTGTTTGATTAGCATTAATGACACAAAATGACAGCAGCTTAAAATATCTGCTGCTGCCTTAGACCTCTTGCACAGATCCAATATGATGATACACATCTGGTTTCTTTCTCAATTTTATTCATGTAAGCCATAAGCGACTTTGTTTACGAGGATCAGTTCACCCAAAAATGAATTACTCACCCACATGTCGTTCCAAACCCGAAAGACCTTCGTTCATTTTTTGAACACAAATTAAGATATTTTTGATGAAATCAGAGAGAGCTCTCTGACCCCTCCACAGACAGCAATTAAATGACCACTTTCAAGGCCCAAAAAGTTGGTAAAGACATCATTAAAATAGTCCATGTGACTACAGTGGGTCAACCTTACTTTTACGAATCTCACCATTGGCCGACGCTGTTCACGAGAGAACCATGATGCATGCGTGTGATGCTGACGCAGGAGCTGGCCAATGGTGATCCGGCATTCATGTCTCTTTTTTGCACACAAAAAATATTCTCGTTGCTTCATAAAATTAAGGTTGAACCACAGTAGTCACATGGACTATTTTAATTATGTCTTTACTACCATTCTGGGGTGCGTTTCCCGAAAGCATCGTTGGCCAACTATGGTCGCAAGTTCCGTCGTTACCAATAGAGTTCAATGGACATTGCGATGAACTTGCGACCATAGTTGGCCAACGATGCTTTCAGGAAACGCACCCCTGGTCCTTGAAAATGGTTATTATATTGCTGTCTACGGAGGGGTCAGAGAGCTCTCCGATTTCATCAAAAATATATTAAATTGTGTTCTGAAGATGAATGAAGGTCTTACGGTTTTGGAACGACATGAGGGCGAGTAATTAATGACATCATTTTCATTTTTGGGTGAACTAACCTTTTAACATAATTTTGCTTTTATGTGTCCCGTTCAAGCACAAATAGACACGGAAAAGAATGTGTGTGCACGGTAAACAGCGCGTGCGGTCCGAATTGACTTCTCTTTCGCGTCTTCTTGTGCTTGAATGGTTTAAAATCACTTGAATGTTTAAATTGACAAGACTTAAAATATGTGCAAATGATAAGCATTCACTCTATGATGATCTTTATTAAACAATTAATCAGAGAACCATGCGCGTTTCGAACCGTGGGGCATGGTCTGTATGGATAACAGAACAACTCGATTGCAATTTCGATACAAAAACAACGTATCGTGCAGCCCTAAATCGTACACCTTGAGTGCCATCAACACTACAGTTCTCCAGGCCATAATTAAAGACAAACACTAATTGACACTAATGAACACCAAAATGTGCTACACTCTATATATACACTATACACAGAAGCATCTCTACTTGTCAATGCGTATACTTTCCTTTTACAGCCATGATTCTTTAAATAAAATAGTCAGGATTGCTAAATCCAAACCATTAAACCTCAACTGGTAATTTTACGTTAACTATTCTGAAGAAAATGTGTAGCGCACAATACGTTATCGGTAGTTGCCAGTTGCTACGGTGTTCTGAGTGTGTTTTAGCACGTTGCTAGGTGGTTATTTACTTTTTTTAAAAGTTAAAATTAACTTTTTTTAAAAGTAAATAATCTTGCTGGGTTGCTAAGTGGTAATTTTTCATAGTAAATTGTAAAAAAACATTAACAAGTAGGGATCCACTGATACCACTTTTTTCAGGATGAGCCCAATACTTTCATTTTTGATACTCGCCGATACCATTTCCGATACCTCTATTTTCATAACATTTGTAATTTTTTAAAATATTGGGTAGAGAAACCAAAAGAATATGAATTATATTAGTTGGCTTAATTAGTTTAGCAAACAGAAATTTCCTTCAGTTATTTTCATGCTTAATTATGCCTGTTAAAATGCATTGTATAAGCTTCTGTTACTTTTACTGTTCATTCTATTGCTATCATATTTATCTTTAATTTGATAGCAAAGCGGATATTCAAAATGTGCTTCACTGCACCGGCACAGTAATCATATGACGGTTTCCTGCAATAATGTTGGGAACTACTTCTTACGCATAAATCACGTAACATTCAATGTTTTCACTTATATATACGATTTAGATTTAATCCATAAAATGACGCATGTGCAGAGTAAGTGATCAGGAATCATGAGCATGCAACAAAGTGCTCTCTTTTTACCGTCAGTTTAAGTTAGTAATTAGGTTCCATTTTAATTTCTTTGCTATTGACATATCCGACCGAGCTGCAAACTTTCCAGCGATGTCTGAAAAAGGGATGTGCTCGACAAGCTCAAACATCTGTGCTATTGTGCGCTCAAACCAATCCGTGTGTATCGCTTATCAGTTCGCACACAGCAGCTTATAGGCATAAATATGTGTGCAATATTATAATTTGATACAATTACTTCATAAGTTCATAGACATCTTTCTCTGATATATCCATTAAGCTCTCTGTTTGCTCTGGTGTCAGTGTTTCTTTGTCTGCACACAAACACTGTACACGCTGCATTGTGTTGGTTTTTGGTACCGGAGCATTTTAATGAGTACAAGTACATGAGCACAGTATCGGGCAATATACCGATACTGATATAGGTGCATCCCTATCAAAATTAGAGGGCTCCAGACTGCGACCTAATGGTCACATTTTGCAACATTTTTTCCTGCCGGTAAGAGCTGATAAGAGCTGCCATATCTGTTACATGTAAAACATCAAACGGCGAATGAAACGAAAGTGGACCGCAAACGGACGAGGCGTTTATACTTGACGTGCTCACCGTTGCTCTATTCTATTCTTACTCAGAGTAAATGTCCTCTAAAACCATCAGGTAGCAGCAGTGAGAAGTAAGGTACACATGTGATGATGTTTATTTTTATTACACTTCACCAAACCCATGCTACAAAAGAACCAAAGAATCGTGTAAAACTCAGTAAACTTTGAAATGATTACTTGAGAGAAATTGTGACATTAGAACCAATTATATGGATATATGTGTAGTCTAAAACATAAACAATAAACATTTTTATTAAACATTGCCCTTTATTTTTATTAAAAAAGGCATATTTCCTGCTCGGCCATAATCACCTTGAAGTCTTACATCTTTAGAAGTGGAGCTGCGCGGACAAGTTACAAAAAAATGCTGTGCAGTGCACACCACCACGTAAAATGGGGTCTCGCGCACTCAAAACACACGACTGCCCACACCGCGGTGATGTCATTTTGGCCATGCACACCTTCGCGCTCCTGCGGACGCAGCGAGTTTACACCAGAGCTTTGTCTGAAATAACCCTCTATACCTTTAGGGCACTATTTAAGGGGTCAGCCATTTGTAGTTCTTTCCAAAACCATACTCATTCAATCCCACAATGCACCAGAATAACGAGTGTGCAACCAATGCACACTCAATGGCTAAAGAATACCCATAATGCACCGTGAGGGTCACAACAAATTAATTCCCACGTCTCGCCAGAAGATGGTGCCTGCAGCTGAATCACCCATTCATTTATTTTCTAAACCGCTGGTCCAATGTGATTACAGAATAATATCATATAAATTTCTTTTTAATTGATTATTAAATAGTTAAATTTAGGTTTATATATGCTAGAGTATTGCTGAGCGTAAAATTATTATTAAACAGCAAGCAAAAACGACGCAAAAGCGGCAGCCCTTCCGGCACATTCAGTTTCTAAATTCACTCTCTAGTTTTCACTCACTTCTTTAAGTGGACTATTAGTGGAGTAATACAGGGAATAGTGAATGAGGGTTAGGGGGCGATTTCGAACACAGTTCAGGCTTTACTTGAGGGCCGATCTCGATCACGCAACTGTGAGTTACTACACAGCGCCAGGAGATCCAGTGAGAGAGCACTTGAATTTGCAGTAGAATCAATCGCATCAAGTGAGAAGTGTTCAAATTCTACGCAAAAATCTGTGTTATAAACCAGATATCAGATCAAACAGCGACATGGAAACCAGGAGACATGGAAACCAGGAAGAGTTGTGCTTAAACAAGTTATAGAAAGCTTTTAAGTCCACAGATCAACAACAGTTACCATGGATTTAATGTAGTGACGATATTACTGTAATCATGATATTGTGGCAGAAAGAAAGTTTTTCCATTATTCATTTCAGTGTTCGTACAACCTTTTAAGAGTCAAATTCAAGCACTTTTCAATGACTTTCAAGTGCTTTACACTTTTTCCAGCACTTCAGAGTGCTCTAAATATTATCCAATTTGAATGTTATTTTTTTTAATGTGATGACCAAAAACATGATTTGTTCAACCTTCCAACATTGTCAACATTTGCAGGAAAACTAACACTTGGTGGCAAACAACCACTTTTATTTAAAAATAAAAAAAATACATGAAATTACTACTATAACCAGTAGATGGCGGCAGAGGAGCACATACATTTATATATATATATATATATATATACAATTATATATTTTTATATAACTGACTGTTGGTCAGTTCAGTATGAGTATATAGAAGAACAATTTTAGCCTACATTTAATAGGAGTAAAATATTTATTTATTTTTAATAAAAAATAGGGTTTTTGCATGTTACTATTGTTAATAAAAGATCATTTTATCGGCATCTGAACTCAAGCTCAGTGCTTTTTGTCAACTGTGCATTTCCTAGACATAAACATGTACTATTTTTATATATAAATATTATTATATATATATTAGTAAATGATCTTATTAATGCAAGTAATTTTTGATTAAATTGCCTTTGTTTACCCCCCACCCCCTCCCAATTCTTGCATTCCAGCACCTGTCACTCCAACAAACGACTACAAGAAATCCTTTAATAATGACAAAACCCCACATGCTTCAGCATACTTGCAGCACAATGCATAAACCTTTTATAACTCTCAGTCGATGGCAAGCTTTTCTATACAAATTGAATTTCGAGCTGATAATAAAACTATCAATGAAAACAAACGGAGCGTTTTCTGTGTCTGTTCAGCCACTGTAACGTTAAGACCATCTATCAGAAAAGCAATTGACACTTTTATTGCTTGAATGGTGGATTGGAGAGCACATGACGAGGAAGCCGTCTGCAATGATCCAAGCATCACCGATTCAGAGCATCGTCACAGATTTGAATAAACATCAGCTTTCTGGCCTTTGGATTCTTAACACTTAACATTTTTGTTGGGTAACCTCACATTACATCGTCTGTGTTCATTTTGGTTAGAGCTAGAACAATACCATTATTATTATTGTAATCAATAATAATAAGAACAGCCAATAGTGATTATTTTTACATTTAAGGCTCCAATTATGTTTTCCTTCTTGATTTTGGCACAATAATAAACATTTGCATGTTTATTAATTATCAATATGTAACATGGACTGCAATGTAAAATGTCATCCATTGTTATATCAACTGATGGAGTTAGTATTGTTTTGCATTCCCTTGCTAAAACACAAAGTACCCACATACTGGCTATGAATGACTATAAATATGAAATTAATTTCATAAACATGCACAGAAATGGTCATGAATTATGTCCAAAAACACACTGACTTGTATTCAATACGGACCAATGTGCTGTTTTCCTTTGTATCAATCAACCAGGAATGCAATGATAAAAATACGCCAAAAAAAAAAAAAAAATGATAATGGCATAAAACAGAAAGCATCGTGAATCAATGCAACAACAAAAAAGAGAGAAAGTAGCACAGGCGCTTGAATGCGCGTTACAATATAACGCTGAACAACAAAAGATCTTTATTGCGTCATAATCGCTGTTACATTGATACGTCTGATTTTTTGATCGCGCTTCGTGTTTCCTCATAACAGCGTTTATGATTTGATCTCTTGTGTGTTTAAAGGCCCCAAACTCCTCCAGACACCATTTTGAGTGTCTCTGTGTCTCAGCTCTATGGAATGTCCAAATGCATGACAAGGGAATGAACAAAGTCAGCATGAAAAAATCCATCTCATTCATGGATCCGTCCGGAAAACGGCTTTAACCGATATTCTAAACTCGAATAGGTGAAGCGAGTGCATTTGTTTTCTCTTCAATCGCCATCAGACAGTTTTAGAAAGAGCTTCACCATCACTAACACACATTGGCAGGAGAAAAGCATTGCTGCTGTTTGATGGTGGTGAAGCTCTAATGGTGGTTGGATGGTGTTTCTGGACTTTGAAAATCACTACACTACTTTGGAAATCAAACTACATCAAATGTTACTTACCGGTATGCGAGGGTTTAAATAGGTCTCCCTGATCCAGTCAGTGATCCCGGTTTAGAGCGATCTTCTGGGTTGCTGAGGGTCAGTCTATTCTCCGCGAGTGTGAAGGTTTCCTCCTCCGGTTGATTTTTCAGGCTGTATGGAAGCACATAAAGCGATGGGGGATGGGGGATGCCAGAAGAGAAGAGAAGAAGGGAGGGGGATAGAAAGAGAGCCAGAGAGAGAGGGGGGCAGCTACATGGAAACACAAGGGGAGGACCTCTGTGTCTGACGCACGACTGAACGCACCAGTCACTCAGTGCACCATCCATTCACCACATGCACGAGCAAAAATCATCCAACATGGCCAAATACGAATGCATGCGTGTGCATGGAAATAAACCATACTAAATTATGCTCTAACAATCCATATGCATAAACATTCATGTATGTGTAGTCTATGTGAAAACAGCCTAAGCGAAAGTCAGAAAAATGCGCCAATGTATGTACGCACATTCGATGGGAATGTACGCACTTTTTTGTGTCTGTGTGTGTGTATTTTAAGCAGGAAATGTAGGGCTTTTATTGCACAAACATCAATATTATTTAAATATTTATTTTATCATTAACAAAAACATCAACAATGATAATAATACAAATACATATTTTTATTGATCATATATAGAAATATATCATATATATATATATAAAATAAAATAAACGCGAGTTGATAGTGACGAAAATGTATTTGTAACGTATTTTTCTCATGCAGCCTATTAAACGAATAATGCATAAAACCCAATTCTATACTTTTACAATTGATCTTACAGTTGTTATTTTTCCCTTAAATCATGCATAATATAAAATTATAAACATTTAAATATAAATTATTTATAAAGATAATTATAAATTAATAATAATAAAAACAACAAAAAACATATAATATAATATAATATAATATAATATAATATAATATAATATAATATAATATAATATAATATAATATAATATAATATAATATAATATAGCATTTTTTTAGTTCGCGCGCCCTCTAGTGTCTGTAATGAACCTCTACATGAGGTACTAGAGAAAGGGAAGAAAGTGGTTTTACAGGCTACTCGCCTAATTGAAACGGGAAATATGTAAACTAGTCTCATATTTCAACAAGTGGGGTAATGAATAAATCTTAGGATCATTCTGAATGGCCATGATTTCCCAGTGAATCGGATAATTCAGCTCGGTTAGCTGGGAAAGAACAACAATGCCACCTTGTGTTTCGAACATGATATAGCTAAGATCACGTGTCATCTGGATCGCTTTTTCTTTTGTGTTCTTGAGAGATTATTTGAAACGTATATCCAATGTATATTACATAAATTCCCTTACAAAAAGGAACTTAAATACTGAATAATAGCCTATTATGTAACATGGTCTAGGTTTGTCCTATGGCATGCCTAATTATGTATAGCCTACATAACATATTTACACAGTAGGCCACTGCAAAGAGCACAATGTTATTTCCATCATGGTTTAAACATGATATCACCGTAATACATGTTATTTTAGGATTTTTTTTTTTTTTTTTTTACAGTATAAAGACGAACGTCAGAGCAAAGAGTGTCAGCAGAGCTCGAGTTATGAGAAAAAAAAATCAACAGCGCCCTCCTCTGACAATGAATAGACTGACAGACAGTCTTATGAATTTACAGTGAGAGAGCTCTTACAAATACATGACATTTGGATTAGAGTCTCTTACTTACAACAATGTTTTCAAAGCAGATCGAGGCAAACTGTTTCACCACTTCCTAAAATATCATGGTAGTTCCCATGCTTCTTGAAAGTACCTTGGAGCCCCATTGTGTACATACCATGGCACATAAATCAGTCTCATTATTGAGTTTTGCCGTACCATGGTATTTCCATGGTACTATAGAAATGTAAAAAAAAAAACAAGCTATGGTCCATAATACCCTAATTTGTATATCATAATACAGGATATAGGCAAAGTTGTTAAAGCTATCAGGACAGGAAACCAAACACATTGTAGGCCTATCAAACCAGAAAGGTTCAAACTAAAGAACACAAACTACAGTATCACCTTTTAAGGTTAAGGGTACTGTAATTCTGCAAATTATACTTACTAATATATTATATAAGTAAGAATTATATTTGTATGTTCTATTACAAAAAGTATTTTCTATTAAAGTGTCTCTTATCTTTTAGACAGCTGTTTGTTTATTATTTATCATCTTTAATCACAATCCCGGTGTTGTGCTTGTTTTGGAATTGTATGTTGAATAGATTTTATGTTCCTTTTGTTTCAGTTCATTCCTGTGTCTTGTTCCTGTGGCCATGTTTGTAGTTTTCCATGTTGATTAGTCTTTCCCAGGTGTGTCTTGTTACTTGTCATCTTGTTTGCCCCTGTGTATAAATAGCCCCTTGCGTTTCACTTGTTCTCTGTCAGTTGTCATTCCGTGCTCGTAAAAATTTTCTGATACCAACAACTGATACCATGCAGCGTGTGCACAGTGTTTGTGTCCAGCAAGGATGGGCAAATGAAAGCCTCCTGAAGCACTGAGGCTTTCCCCTGATTGTTCCGGGAAAAGATTCGAAACATCAAGAGAGTCAAAAACAACGCCATCTTGTGGCAGGTAAAATTTATAGCAGCCATAAACCTGAGTGCGCAGCGCCGTTGTTTTATTCATTAAAGGAGAACTCTGTTCATTTTTAACATTGAGCTCATTTTTTTGTACATTTGGAGTGCTGTCAATACAGAGAACAACGACAAAAATTGGTGTTGCCTACACCGTGTTATTCTATTTTTAAAATTTGCACCCTGTTGACTTCAATGGGGCAAGTACTAAACCTGCTTTTAGCCTCTTAACATCCTTGATGTGTCATTACATGTGCACAGTAAATGTGAGTGATTCCTTCTGAGTGAACACGAGTGGATCTGACTGCAGTAGATGTGAAAGATATGTATAAAAACGATGTTATTTAAGCCAGCGCAAATATCTGTGTTTACATCCTGTTTTTCGGTTGAAGTCCAAAGTAGTCGATTGCCGAGTTCACGCGCATAGGTTTATCACGCGCGTGAACTCGGCAATCGACTACTTTGGACTTCAACCGAAAAGCAGGATGTAAACAGGTATTTGCGCTGGCCAGAGCCATAGAGAGAAAGAGTTGCGACACTCTTTGATGTCGCCGCTATGGCTGTCACGTGGTTCATGTAAGCCCCAATAGTTCTAAAACATACGCTGGCTGTCATGTTCTTCTATGGGACAGACAGCAGCGATTGCATTATTGAACGGTAAATATAAAATAAAACACACCCCAAGTACTTTTTCAGCTGTTATTGCATTTTGTTAATGTCAGTTTTGCATTTGGAGACAAGTTTTAGGCTATATTTTTGGAGGGAAAAGCTTGTTCATGTTCGCATGGGTAGTAGCACTGGCTTTAGCGGCTGTAACTTAACTTTTCCATATCATTCATCTGATGATGGACGTCTCTCGTGATATTTATTTTAGCACAACTGGGCTGTATTAGGCTATTGATTCACGTGATTTTGCGTATAAATTTTGATTCAGCCATTAGCCTACCTTCGTGATCACGCAAAGAGGTCTGCCGTGGCGGTCCGTTCAGAGTTCGCTCAAGCTAGCTCACTTCTTCTGATGAAAGTGGCCACCCCAGGACCACAACGTGAAACATTATCATGTTAAGACTAAGAATATTATTTTAATATTAAGCCATACACATTATCAAAACTATAACAGATTAAAAACGAATTTAAGCATTGCTGATACAAATGAAGGTTTTCAAATAAACTATTTTTATTAAACAATGACAGACAACAAAAATGTGTGCTTGTGTGAACAAGAAAAGCAAAAACCAGGGGCAGGTGATCCATGAAACAGACAGGACTGGTGATGGCCATAACAATCCTAGAGGTCCAGCATTGTTCTCACAAGCCGCTTCACTCAAGACAATAAAACATAATGAAAAGTTAGTATATCCCAAAAAATTAAATTGAATAAAAGTTGCTATAAAGGTGGCAGCGATGCATTACCGAACTCTTAACTGACGAAGTCGCGCTAGCTAACTAGCTAAGTTAGCAGGCAGTGCTTGAAAATTGGTTGAAACAACTAACATAAAATATAAATAATTACGCTGTGCATGTACAAATGAAGACCAGTATAAGCATCGCAAAGGGCCTCTGAAACAAAATAGACAGTTGACAATTCAAAAGAGGTCGATATTTCAACATCTTAACTCTAGAACAACTCGACACGCAGTAATGTAAGTGAATGGGGTCCAACGCCAAAATGACAGTGTTTAGAACTATTCCGCTCTTCAAATCCCGGAAGTGGGCGGTTAAAAGCGCCGCCATTATTTACAACGGAGGTCTATGGGAGTGTCGCAACTCTTTCTCTTTATGGCTCTGGCGCTGGCTTAAATAACATCATTTTTATACATATCTTTTACATCTACTGCAGTCAGATCCACTCGTGTTCACTCAGAAGGAATCACTCACATTGTCTGTGCACTTGTAATGACACATCAAGGATGTTAAGAGCCTAAAAGCAGGTTTAGTACTTGCCCCATTGAAGTCAACAGGGTGCACATTTTAAAAATAGAATAACTCGGTGTAGGCAACACCGATTTTTGTCGTTGTTCTCTGTATTGACAGCACTCCAAATGTACAATAAAATGAGCTCAATGTTAAAATTGACCGGAGTTCTCCTTTAAGCACAAATACAAGCCTGACAAAGCTAAATGTTCAGTTTTCTGATAATATAATTCGCATATTAAAGTGTAGCAATAAATTAAATGTAACAATTATATTAATAGTATCCTAATTATTAAAATACCAACAGCAGAGTTGCTTAATGCAAGTAAATGGTCCCTAATTATTTTATGGTTTATATGGCAGAATATATGATCATGTAACAAAGGCTATAGGCTTATTTAAGTAGTATATGGACTTAAACTTCCATAAACCTGTAGAGTAGGCTAGTGGGCTGCGTTCGAAACTGCATACTTCCCTAGTAGGGGAAAAGGCAAGCGAATAATATGAATCCTTAGTATTCATAAAAGAGTAGGCGAGAATTACCTGGGTGTCGTACTAATTCTTGCAAGATTTGGACGTTTATATACTTATAGTGCGTTCGAATCATAGACTGTAAAAAAAGATGGACGACACCCCTTCGCTCTCTTCCATTGGTGAGAACTGAAGCCGCCAGTGTCCCAATATGGCGCTGAAATCTTGGAACTTGAGTCTGCGCAGTAGCGATCTTGGGACCAGACCTGCGCAGTAGTAAGCAGGAAGTAAAGCCAAATCAACGCTCCGCCCTCACTCTCGCAGAATGCACTCTCATTGAGTGCACTTTTTTAAAAATTGATTGCAGTTCGACAAGAGGCTTGTTAAAATAAAGTAAATCCACACAGGTTCTTTCTTGCTGTGTAAATATGAATTTCTTTCAAGGTATTAACGTTTTTGGGAATGAATTAAAAATATGTCAGCTAGCTGATGACACAACACTATTTTTAAAAAATGCTGCAGAGGTTAGCAAAGCAATTCGTACCATAATTCATTTTTCTAAAGTATCTGGTCTCAACCTTAATATAAGCAAATGTGAGATTTTTTTTTCACTTAGGGGTGTTAACCTCTAAGAAATTGATGGAATCTCTTGATGGTTGTCACATATCTTGGTGTAAAACTTTGCAAAGATGAATCATATTGTGCTTCTCTTAACTTTAATCTGATTATCAACAGTACAAAAAGAAAGTTTGAAAGTGGTACAAAATACCTCTTTGTTTATCTAATTTTCACAAGCAAGTCTTTTTTGACATGGTGTTTGGCTTTTAAACATAACTTCTCTCCTCACTCCTTTTTATTTGGAATAATAAGTATATTACACACCGAAGAAAAACATTATTTTTAAGACATTGGTTTGAGTCTGATATATTATTAGTTAGTCAGTTGTTGAATTCTGATCAGTTTTTGAGTATTACTGAACTATGTCTGAAATTTAAGTGGCATATTTCTGTTAAAGAATATTTATTTTCTCCACAACAATCCCATAAAGCTTCAATAAAGGTTTAGCACATATGTGCGAATGAGTACATTTGTAGTTCCACGAGTATGTGGGTGGTCCCATGCAGAGCTGTTTACTATCAATGCAAATCAACCTGCTGGAGATGGGCGGAGCCTAGTGTCTTCACGCTGCTGCTTTGACAGCGTGCTCTGACATTGGCTGATTGCCAGAGCAAGTCTCGCAGACTCAAATACAAAATACATTTACAATGGGCCTTTTTAACAGCCGCCCCCAGATTTCTAAAGAATGAGGAAATCTGCCCATTATAAAAAAGTCAATTTTAGTCTGGAATCTCAGGCAGCTGTATAACTTTAGCCACAGGTCGCACATAAAACTTGTCCTTAATTCTCACTTCAACAGTCCTGACTTTATTATTCACCCCAGGGAATACTTGCGAGATCTGACCAGTGGGCCACAGGGCCCTGGGAAATTGAGGGTCCACAATCATAACTGTAGTTCCAACCTTGATATCTGGTGACTCTCGTTGCCACTTGCCACGAGTCTGAAGACCAGGCAAACAGAACTTGATAAACCGCTTCCAAAAGTGATCTGCTAGGACTTGGCTATGATGCCAACGACGTCGACTCAATAGTTCACTTTGAGGGTATATCACTTGAGGAAGGGACGAATCAGGCCGCCCCATAAGGAATGAATTAGGAGTGAAAGGAATTGGATCAGAGGCATTCGAGGAGGTATACCCCAGGGGTTTAGAATTTAAGATCCCTTCAATCTCAATGAGTGTAGTGAGAAGAGTTTCTTTGGGTATAGGCTGAGTTCCCAGAGTGACCTGTAGTGCTTGTTTCAGGGAACGTATCTCCCTTTCCCAACACCCACCAAAGTGTGGAGCATGAGGTGGGTTAAAACGGAAGATGATCTGCTGACTGGCAAGCTGCTCCTGAAGCTCGGGAACTAGTTTGCTAAAAATTCTGTCGCAGCTCCCTTTCCCCTCCTTTAAAATTCGTACCTTAATCACATAAAACTTCCAAAGGCTTCCCACGTTGGGCTATAAAACGCCTGAGGGCCATAAGGAAGGAGTCTGTATCAAGTCTTGGAAGGAGGGCAATGTACACCGCACGAGTAATCATGCACTTGAACAAAATACCCCAGCGCTTCTCATTTCTCCGTCCAATTTTTACTATGTATGGCCCGAAACAGTCAATCCAAGTAGAATAAAATGCGGGTTTGAAGAGACATAGTCTGGCTGGAGGCAGATCTGCCATTCTGGGTATCTGTGGGGTTTTACGAAGCTTCTGACACACTAAACAATCTTTGCGCTGATAACGTCGGATGATTATTCTAACCAATCTGAGAAACGTTCCCAACCACGAAGGATCCAGTATTTTCTACGCATTTCTGCCAGTACTCTCTCAGGTCCTGGGTGAAGCAGCTTTGTATCATAGTCCTTAATGAGAAGGTTAGTGACAGGATGATGGGAATCCAGCACAATAGAATGCATCAACTCAGGCTCAATCTCTTCATAGCAGCGAAGACGACCTCCTACCCTAAGGAGGTGACTTACACAGTCAAGTTCGGGAGCGAGGCTAAAGAGCCGACTGTTGCTATTAAACTGTTTCCCCGCTGTAAGTTGTGCCATATCGGAGGAAAAGCTGGCTGGTAAAGTCCTGAATCTCTGTCACCCTTGTACCAACGAAAACCTTGAATCGACAGGATTCGGATCTAATCCAGGTCAAAACAGTGGTGGCATCAGTCCAAATGAAAACTTATCGAATAGGCAAAGTCAATTCCTTCTGAAGGGTCTTAGCCAACTGCGCACCTGTCAGGGCTGCACATAGTTCTAGACGAGGTATTGACAGCCGTTTCTTAGGAGCCACTCTTGATCTGGGGCCGTATTCACAAAGAATTTTAAGGCTAAAAGTAGCTCCTAACTGGCGAATTTAGGAGCAACTCCTAAAAATAATGGGCGTGTCTCTCCTAACTTTAGGACTCCTAATTTTTTTCACTAAGAGTAATTCACGAAGCATTTTAGCCCTAAAAGTAGCACTTAAGTCTGGGACAGCTTAAAAGAAGTCGAGAGGACTCCTAACTCACTAAGACCTATTCACAAACCGCTTTTTGTGGCATTTCACGTTGCGATGTTTTGAAACACGTATGCAGCGGCTACAGGAGCTTCCCATCGCGAGGGAACAATTTTGCATTGTAGGCATAACTAGGTATGCAATAACGCCACCAACAACAACCAAAACTAGGCTACTCATTGCATGTAAATTAATTGTAACGTATCATTGTGAATCAAATTAAAATGTTCTTCTCTTTGCAAACGTAGGCAGAGGCATATAGTGACAGATTAATTCAATAATGTTGCAAAGATATTGCATCAATCCATATGTTTCATTAGGCTATTTGTTTTGCCTTACTCTTTATTCATTTAGGCTATTTATTCAGTTATTCATCATCTTCCGTCCTTCACACTACTTGTGTAGCGCACGCATTCTCAGACCTGTCACCTGTCACTCATCATAGGGGAGGAGTTTGGAATCATTCCCGCGTTACAATCATCAGCCAATCAAGGTGGTCACTTCAGTCAAGCTCGTGCATGAGTAATGATGTCATCCATAGCAACGAAGACTCACTCTTAGTTTAGGAGTTGTCATTTTTCTTTACTAAGAGTAGGTCTGAAAGGCGTTATGAATAACTTTTAAGAGAAAACTCCTAGCTAAAATCTTTTAGTGTGATTTAGGAGTACTCCTAGTGGTAAGATAAAATGCTTTGTGAATACGGCCCCAGGTCACTATGAATGTGATCTCCACTTCTCCCTGCTGGTCTTCTGTTCGATGATAGGCGACCGACCCATAAGCTGACTCAGACGCGTCACAGAAGATATGGATATCTCGCTAGCTGAAAAGATCATCCTTCGGTGCAGTACAATAGCATCTGGTTAAGACTATCTTTTGTAAGTCATTAAGCTCCTCTGCCCATCTGTTCCAAGCATTCATCAAATCTTCTGGTAACCTGGGATCATCCCAATCTCTCCTTTTGTCCTATAGTCGCTGCACAATCACCTTGGCATGTATGGTGTATGGCAGTGGTTCCCAACAGGGGGGTCGCGGCCCACAAGGGGGTCTCGGCGAGCTCTCTGGGGGGTCGTCATATTTTGAAAAGTTTTGAGTAATGAGCATTCAAGTCGTCCGTAACTTCTTCTATGTTAAAAATTTACAAAATGTATATAATGAGCGAGTTCATTATGAATCCATCTTCCAAACCGTGTTTTTGTCTTATTCTGAATCACTATGGTACACCTATAATAAGTGTTTATATTGGGACTATTTAACACTGGTTCGGATCGCCGCCGCTGCGGAGTAGTGGTACTTGACCTGCGTGACTCGTCATAGCCAAACACAGAGAAGTAATTCCGGCTCTAAAAGACGCATTATTCTGTTAACAAACGCATGTTTATTAACGATCGCTATAGCGCAAAAAAAAAAGGAATGCATGCTTTAAGGAGAACGATCATATTACATTAGCTAATTTGATCCATTCCCTGGCCTGGCTGACCAAAAATGGGATTTTAACCATGACAGCCTTAAAAAACAAATACAAATGGGCCAGACTGACCCTTGAGGATGATAAAGATGTCTTACCCTGTTAAAGATCTCTCCACCATTGACCAAATTACTCACGACCAGCAGATCCTCACACTTATTGATAAAGCCTCACAAATAACATGCAAGTATTGGGGTCCCAGACAGCAGTAATTTTGTAATAGCCTATATATAGGCTATTCATTCTTTTTTTTTTTACCTACACACCAGAGTGAATACTGATATTTTTTTATTGCGATTCAAATAGGGCCAATTTATAGGCTACTCTTAGGCTTACGTTTTTAAATTACAAATGGCCCACTGATGTTTTTGTTATTGTATTTTCAATATTAGGCTATAGGCTATTATTTGTGCATAAACATATCTGGTTATAATAAACATAGCCTACCGTTTGCTTGAAAACAACATATTTTGTCATCCTTGCTGTAGCCAACAAGAGCGATAATATCATTAATATGAAGGGGGGGGCCCTAAAATATTTTCTTGGGAAAAAGGGGGTCTCAGACAATAAAAGGTTGGGAACCACTGGTGTATGGGATGATGTAGCCAAGAGGATCATATTGACTGGCAAGCACCTTATATATATTGCGCATAGTAACTTGGCACTTTACAGCACGGAGCTTATAGGACAAAGTATCAGTTTGACAGTTCCACTGCAATCCAAGCACTGATTCATGGTTTGAGGCATTACCCTTGACAATCAATTGCTCAGCACTGTCCGATCTGGATGCTGCTGGTAAGTGACTGATGGTGGAAGGCGCATTACTGGCCCATTGCCTGAGTTTGAATCCTCCGTCTGCCAAGTTACTCTGCAACTGGCCTACCATGAGCTTTGCTTCATCTACAGAGGGCAGACTTTGCAGGTAATTGTCTACATAAAATGCCTTCAGTACAGCATCATGTACCTTTTCACCAGGCTGACTATTTTCCAGGTTATGCTTCTGCAAGGTAAAGACGTCGCAACATGGGCTACTAGTGGTCCCAAAGGGGAGAACTTGCCATTCAAACTCTGGGCTGAACTTCTCTTTCTTGGTCTCTCTATAAGAAACGGAGAAGGGTTCGATCTTCAGTCGTTAAATCTCAGCCGGGTAGATAGCTGCTTGATCAGGAGACTTACTGAGGCGACGCTCTAGGCTTCTTAGATAAGGCATAACTGCTGCTTTGGGTGCATGAAGAGAGGGCATATTTTGAACTCTGAGCAGTGGGGTAGCATATCGCTGAATCCCATCGACTTGAACTCTGACAGTTTTTTGTTCCAGTAGTTTTAATGACTGCTGGGCATGTACTGATCTAGTACTTGTCTTCTCATCCCTCCAAGGAAGGACATCCATTTGCCAGAGTCATTCAACTTGTTCGTGCAGAGTAGCAGAAGGTGTCAAACTTGTGAACAGACATTGTTGCTCTGTGAGGCTGTGTTGCAGAGCCTGAACTGGTCCTTGCAAAGTCCACACAAGGGGAGTTCTAATCGCTGCAGGACCTCCTGGTGGGCCCAAGTGAACTGGTTTGACTGGAGTTATTAAATGAGGGTAGTCTGATCCAATGAGCAAAACTGGATGAGCAGTTTTAATCTCTTGGAGGGGAAGTCCTTTAAGGTGACGGTACCTTTTCCGTAAAGCCTTAACAGGATGACAGTGCACTCCAAGCCCCAGCTCTGGCGCAGTGAAAGCTCCGCTGATTGGATATACCTTGTCTGGCTGACAGGCTGGTGAAAGGTTGAAGGATACAGCCGCCCCATGCAGGACCTTTAACTCTTGTCTGACTGTGCGCAGGGGCAGGTCCTCCGGCTTACCTTTCAATTTCAGCTGGCTAGCCGCAGTGTGTAGTAAAATGCTCCTTTCAGAGCCATCATCAAGAATGACGTAAGCTTTCATGGATCGATCTCCATTTCTCAGAATGACTTTACATATTTTCAACAGTACCTTCCGACTCCCTGGGGGCTTGTCACTGAATAATACATCATTGGTGGCCTCCCCCCTGATAGGCTAGCAGATGGGTCCTCTCTTTCTACTGTTCTCTCCCTGCTCTGTGCATTAACTTCATGAAGAACAAATAAGTGACGCCCATTACATGCCTTGCAGCGCATCTTAAGATTACACTCTGCTGATCTATGGCCCTGTCCACAGCGCCAGCATCTGTTGTGGCCCTTAATCCAATTTTGCCTCTGAAATTTGGAGAGTTGAGAGAAATTGGCGCAGTTATTCAGAGTGTTTGTTTTTATCACAGTAAGGGCAGTTGCCATGGCGGTCTTAACTGTGACAGGTGATGGAGATGCTGGGTATTTCTCAGTGCCAAGTAGAACTTCTGTCCCTTTGTGGAATGATTTTACCTTCCTTGGTGGGTCGTCCCAAGATGACCTGGTCAAGTACCCTCTACCAGAGTGGCTTGCATATCTTGTGGAATCTTCTTGCACTTGGATTTCATATTCTAACCAATCTGAGAAGTCAAGGAGGGTAGGAATCTTTACATCTAATGGATAGATGAATCTTCTGAAACTGCTTTGCAGATCATGTGGCAATTTACCCAGAAGTCTGGACACATGAGATCCACATTTTAATTCTATTTTACCAGGCTTACCTAGTTGTCGCAACTTTCCCACCAAGGATCTCACCCTCCGAGCATACATTCGGAAGGTTCTGATATATGCAGTGTTGATGCTTGGTCCCTCAATCAATTCCACTATGCACTGCAACGCCAACTGATGTAGCTGGCCATACTGCTTATTGAGGGCACTCATGGTTTTGGTATAAGGATGACGTGAACTGCTGTAAGATTCAGCAATTAGCTGAGCTTCTTCAAGCTTGAGATGTTCTAGCAGAATATGGAATTTGAAGTGCTCTGTGGAATCAACTGGCAGAATGTTTTCCAAAGCAATCTTAAGTCGTGCAAACTCTCTGGGGTTTGGGTGAATCAGGTCAGGAATCGTAGGAGTAGGTCCACGATATACTCTTTCTTGTTCAACCGATAAACTTGCAGAGTGGTGGTGCCTTCTACTCCTAGATGATAACTTGTGCCGTGGCCTGATGGAAGATTGTGGAGATGGTGATCGGATATGACTTCTTGGAACCATGTTGACCTCAGGTCTTCCATCTTGACTCCTATTGATCTGTCTGTCAATCGGTGGACTGGTGTTAACCTTTTGGTGCCTGGATGAGCGCAGGCATAGGTTTCTCATGCTATCATCAACAGAAGAGGAATGACTTTCTTGACTGCTTGAATCCTCTGAGCTTTCCGAACTTTCCGCTATTCTATGATCTTGTAATGCTTCATGAGATGCCTGGGCATTTTTTTTGCATTTGATACTGGTTCAATTACTCTGGGCCTTCGTGGGGCTGGTACTGGTCTAGAGCGGTCTTGGGTCTTTGACGGACCAGATACAGGAAGTGGAGATAATATCTGAGGAAATTTCGCCAATTTAGCAATTCTTTCACCTCTTCTTCCAATTGAGACATCTGTGACGTGGACTTAGGGTTGGCCTGCTTAAGATCATCTCTTTCCTCATTCAGCTGCTGAACCGTGACAATCAGGTCTCGGTGGAGTTTCCTTAAATCAGCATTCTCATCCCGCAGGGCTTCCATTTGCTGGTCCCACTGATCCGTTATATACCACCGTTGTGGACTGTGATAATCACTATGATGTGCTGCTGCCTGTGGGGTGTCCATCCTGACATCCTCGTCGACAGATGCAGCACAAGAAGATTTGTGAGAATAGTTGGGTGGTGATAAGGATCTATGTAGGTTATAACCAGTCAAATCATAATCCTGCAAATGTGCTGGAAAAGATAATAGTCTCCTGGGCCACACAACAGGGACTTCAGCTGATAGCTGCTTCTCCATTAACTGTGGAAAACTCTGGCTCTGGCTCGAAGGACCATAAAGAAAACTGTTGACTTTCAATCAGTTTGGGGTTGCCAGTGGGGGACTAGTTCACCACAGATGTCCGATTAGAGACATGAAGAAGCAGCATAAAGGTTCTTTGTAGCTTTATTTTCTCCACAACAATCCCATAAAGCTTCAATAAAGGTTTAGCACATAAGTACGAATGAATACATTCGTGGTTCCATGAGTATGTGTGTGATAGCATATGAATAACATGCGCAACGCGCCACTGACTTTAAACTGTTTTTTTTTTTTCGGCCAGTGGCGGAATTGTTTTCTAAACCTGCAAAATAGCATGAGGGGATGTTTGCGCCGGAACACGCCTCCTCTTTGCGCTGAACCGCCGCAAGTGTATTTCTTAGTTAACCAACGTGCGTCTGTGGAGGGAAAAGTCCGCTTTGCGCGGGTGCAAAATAGGAATGATAAATGCGTCGGTGTACAAAGTCAATTGCGCTGGGTGCAAGATAGGGCCCATGAAGTGTTAGTGCACTTGTCGCTCATGTAAATTTTTATTGCAGAACTTATAGTTACAAGATCAGGGAAATATACCATAGTTGTATCTTTAACAATGAACAATCATAATGGCAAAAAGAGAAAACATAAAGATCATTGGTTTGTGTACTAGGCTACATCATAATATGAGATTTTATACACAGGAAAAACAATGACAAGGCTAAATATCTTTAAATAGTTCTTCATAATACATTCAAAATGTCATTTTTTGTTATTTGATGAAACGAGAGGTAAATTCAACAAGAAAAAGGAAAACAAAAGAGATTTAAGCCACTTTTGCTTGTGGGTGAAATTTTTTGGATATAAAATAAAGAAATTAACAACATATTCAAGATAGGCTATGTTGATTTTGGGGTTTCTTAAAAATTATATCGTTATAAGGATAAAACTGTGGGTCACATTAGTAGGGTTTCAAATATAACCCTAAATGTATTCACAAAATAAATGGGCAGCTGTTTCTTCAACAAGACCACAAAATGAGAAAGTTTCATCAATATCAAGATATTTACAGATAGATGAATTAAACGTGTCGTTCATATCTTGTTGCGCTTGTGATAACGCGTCGTAGGTCAGATGATAACGTCAACATGGCTGATGTCGGATCACATTCATACTGAACGAGATAGTGGGTGCTTCTCATTTCTTATCCTCGTTTTCTTTTCCTCGCGTCTCAGCTCCACCCCCTGTGGGTGACCACATGGATATTGCTCTGTTGCAGGTCAGCAGACCTGATTTTGCGGGACAATGCTGTCCGAGGGAGAGAACTTACTATTATTATACTAGGTGAATAAATATTGATTTTATATTAGATGTCTTTTTGCAGTGATGTCAACATTTTTTAAATTGCTACTGTAATATGCTTTATAAAAATGTTAATGACGGCGCTGACCGGCTTTGTGAACATCACTAATAAAATAAAACTCATTTTAACAGCACGTGTCTATTCAATCTAAATAATTAAGTGAAAATAATAATCCAATCGCTAAAAAGCACATTTTCAAATAAGCACATAAATTCCATTAGAAAAAACTAGAAAGATTAAATGCGTTTTTATCGGATTCAGTGCATCTTGAATTTATATTTTTTGTCTGATCTGGCAGCTTCGAGTAGGGCCTTCTCATTCATTATGTGCCTTATAGCTTACGAACAAAGGTGCTTTTTCTTCTCGGGAGCTCCGGATAGATCAATTTTTCTATTGCAGGTTTTTTTTTTTTTTTTTTTTTTTTTTTTTGTGTGTGTGTTTCTCAGTGTTTGTTTTCCCGCTCTGGCTAGAACCAATAATAACGGCTGCGCTGCGGATGTTCAGTTTTTTCTTATTAACATTTTTTATTGTAGAATTGAAATTTAAAGGACGATGAAATAAAATGATGCAGACAAAATTAAAATGCGGGACACTGCAAATTTCGGGACTCACCCTACCCCTGTAGGATGTGAGGGAAGGCTGCAAGGAAAGAAAATGAGGACGGAGGAATCGAATGAAAGCTTTTTTCATACATTGGAATACTTCAATCGCATCACTTCACCACGTCATCAGCAGCGCTCAAAGGATCTGCCCTTATGTTGTTGATGTTTGTTTATTTAAGAAATTCATAATAATAAATAATAAAGCAAGATACCCTGTTGAAATATGTGAGATGTGTGGTTTATATAACTGCAAAGGTAAAGTATAAATTCAAATTATTGTGACCGATGTGAAGGGGGAGGAGAATTTACGTGCGTCATTACGTACTTAGTACTTAGTACTTAGTGTATTTAGTTGGTCGATAAAACTCTTCCGCATAGGATACACCTGTGTACCCCAAGCGGGAAGGAAGTCGACTGGAAATTGAAAAGCCGGCCGTGTGCCACCATCTTGTAGCAGAAATTCACCTGCTGTTAGCATCCCATTGACTCCCATTCATTTTGGCGTCACTTTGACAGCGAATAACTTTACATCGGAGGCGTTTGAAGACTCCATTTGTCCATTATTTATTTCTAAAGAAACACGACAATGTATAAAATGCTCCATTACCTTGTAGCTCATGTTATGGCCCCGTAGAAGCAGTTTTTGTAAAAGTAGGCTAACGATTGCGTCATAACCACGCGACTCTCTGTCGCACAGTAGAGAGATTACCATATGGACGGGAGGAGAAACTCGCGGCAGTCGGGGAGACGTGGAGGCAAAATGCCAAAATAATTAATCAGAATACCTAGCAAAAGTTTCTCCTGCTCCTAGCTCATGGAAAGCTCCTACTCACGCTCTCCGTCTCTGCAAGATTCGGAAGGGAATGATTCAGATTTCACATGCCACAGCCACTAGAAGACAGACGGGTTGCTCACGTCACATCTACGTCGTCAAGCTCAGTTTGAGTCGGTTTGAGTCTGCGCGTCAGGAACGGAAGTCCTAAAAAATCGCTAAAAATGGGCTTCACTTGTCTCAATTGAGTTCCAATGAGATGGCTCTGTCCACTTCTTATACTGTCTATGGTGTACCCTCGCTCATGACTCCTCAGCAAGTCTTCTCACTCCTCGATCCTCGACTCCTCGCGGTGCAATTAGAGAACTGAGATGTTCTTCAAGATGGCTGAGCTCGATTGGTTTCCGGGTCACAGGATGGAGGACGGAGGAGCGAGGAGACGAGGAGGGATATTGAGAAGCACCCAGTACCTACTCTTTTAGCGCTCTGTAGCCTAGGCTACTGAAATTAAGTAGCCTACTCATTACAATCATCCGATGCGCGCCCACCGAAAAACGTATCTCAGTTGTAGCTAATCAACTCAAATGAGGGGAATATAATTAATAATTAGTAATTAATAATTAATCATACTGGTACAATTATTACCTACACATTTTAAATCGCACCAAAAGGGAATACATAGCCTGTATATTTGTGTCTCTATATATAGACAATTAACCATTATAATCAATTATAAATATACAGATAGACTATAGATCAAATTTCAGAATAACCTACAGAATTAGGCTAATTTCACATCAAATAATCCTTCGTCCACTGCTTATCAACTCTCAAGAAAGGCTATTCTTCTGGTCATGAAGAATAACTTTCCTGTTCCATAAGATTACTAACATGTAGGCAAATCAACAATATAAAGCTTGTAGCTTAAGATCACACATTTAAGAGGCTTTGCTCGATGAGCAGCAGACAGAGACAATCCATCGTATAATGGGTTTTTAATAAATGAAAACTATAAAACATACAACTACATTTAACAAAGAATATAAAAACAGAAAACGAAAGTAAATAAAGGAAGAAAGAGAAGATCACAGAATGGCAAAATATCACAAACAGTTAACCAATGAGAGCCAGCAAAGAATCAAATCACCTGAAAGCAGGGGCAGACAACCTTAAATGCATTTAAATCTCGATAAAAATAATACTTGCATGGATCTTTGTTGCTGAGCAAGAATGTGTGTGTGTGAGTGTCAGTCCTTGGTGTGTCTGTTAGTTTGAAGCGTTCTTTCGGTTCTTCCGAGCGCTTGTGTCATGACGCACAGGAAAAAGGAAGCAAATGCAGGCGATCTCAAGAATGTATGTTTATTAAACACTTAAACACAGAAGTTCAGACGCAGGCAGATGGTGAGGGTCAGACGGCTGAAGCAGGGTGGCGCAGGGACTAGATGGTCGCGATGAATCCGGCGGTGAAACGGCGTGAAGGTGAAGACAGGATCCAGACACGAAGAACACACAGCACAGGACTCCAGGAAGAAACCAACTCACGGGAAACAGGAAACACAGCACAAACATCGACCAACGATCTGACAATGAGAGAAGAATTCAGTGAGTCTTTAAAGGAACTGGAGATGAGTGGCAGCTGGCGCCGAGCTGATTACAGATGAGATGATTGACTGATAATTGATACGGTGACACCCACACACACACGCACATGGCACACAGACAACAATAACAAATGCACGAGACAAGCAGGAAGCAGCGCACTCATGAACCGTGACAGTACCCCCCCTCCTACGTTACCCCTTCTAAGGTATTCTTGACCTTCGATTCGACCTCCCATACGAGTGTGGAGACAAATAGACTCTCCGGTAAAATGCACTCGGGAGTAACCAGGCGTTCGGAATGATCAAAAAGACGCGATAAAGAATCGGGTTTAATATTCTTGGAACCCGGGCGGTACGAGAGAGTAAAATCAAAACGACCGAAAAAAAGTGCCCACCGAGCCTGCCTGGAGTTTAACCTTTTAGCAGTACGAATGTATTCCAGATTCTTATGATCGGTCCAGACAATAAAAGGTACCCCCGACCCTTCCAACCAGTGGCGCCACTCCTCCAACGCTAGTTTGACGGCCAACAACTCTCTGTTACCAATGTCATAATTACGTTCGGTAGGAGACAGACGGTGTGAAAAATACGCGCAAGGATGCATCCTCTCGTCCGTGGGGGAACGCTGGGACAACACTGCTCCTACCCCCACCTCTGACGCGTCGACCTCCACCACGAACTGACGTGAGGAATCAGGGGCGATGAGAATTGGGGCCGAAACAAAGCGGTCCTTGAGTTTGGCAAACGCGGAGCCAGCCGCGTCTGTCCACCTGAACGTAGTTCGGGAGGAGGTCAAGGCGGTCAGAGGTGCGGCTAGTTGGCTGAAATTACGGATGAAACGTCTGTAGAAGTTGGCAAATCCCAGAAACCTCTGCAGGGCCTTGCGGGAATCTGGAATTGGCCACTCTACCACAGCCTTAACCTTGTCAGGGTCCATGCGAATCCCCTCGGACGAGATAACGTACCCCAAAAATTGAACCGACTGTGCGTGGAATTCGCATTTCTCCGCCTTGACAAAAAGCCCATTCTCTAGCAACCGCTGAAGCACTTGTCGGACGTGCTGCACGTGTTCCTGGAGAGATGAAGAAAAAATCAATATGTCATCCAGGTAAACATATATGAACTGATCTACCATATCTCGCAGCACGTCGTTGACGAGTGCCTGGAAGACCGCTGGACTGTTGGAAAGCCCGAAGGGCATAGCCAAATATTCAAAGTGTCCCCGGGGGGTATTAAAGGCGGTCTTCCATTCATCACCCTCCCTGATGCGGACCAAATGATAAGCATTGCGTAAATCCAGTTTCGTGAAGAGAGTCGCTCCCTGCAACCTCTCGAAGGCTGAAGACATCAACGGCAAAGGATAAGTATTCTTTACCGTGATGTTGTTCAGTCCCCGGTAATCAATGCAAGGTCGCAGGGATCCGTCCTTCTTCCCCACGAAAAAGAACCCCGCCCCTGCAGGAGAAGAGGAAGGGCGAATGAACTTGGTTGCCAGAGAATCAGAAATATATTTCTCCATGGCCTCCCTTTCTGGAGCAGAAAGTGAATACAACTTGCCCTTAGGCGGAGATTTACCTGGCAGTAGATCTATAGCACAGTCGTAGGGACGATGAGGAGGAAGAGAAGCAGCTCGAGACTTACTAAACACCTCCTTCAGGTCGTGGTACTCCTCGGGCACGGTTGACAAGTCCGCTGCTTTCTCCTGTAAGACAGACAAGGAAACAGACGAACAGGCAGACAAAAGACAAGACTTATGACATTCAGTGCTCCACTCATTGATAGTTCTGTGTTGCCAGTCTATTTTGGGATTGTGTTGAGTGAGCCAGGGGTGTCCAAGTACTATGGGGGCCAGGGGGGAGTCCATGATGTAGAAGGTGATGGTTTCAGTGTGGTTTCCGGAGGTGGTGAGTGTGAGAGGAGCAGTGGACAGGGTGATAACAGGGAGGTCTTGGCTGTTGAGTGCGTGGACAGAGATGCGTTGTGTGAGTGGTTGTAGAGGAATGTGGTGTTTGATGGCGAAGTGATGATCCAGAAAATTACCTTCGGCCCCTGAGTCCAAGAGTGCATGACAGTGGTGTTGGTGACGCGACCATCTAAGTCTAACCGGGAGGAGAGTAGATGTCGCTGATGGCATTCCTGAGGTCTTAGCAGCGGAGATCCCACCCGACAGTAGCCTCATAGTTACTGCCGGGCTGGGCCTTTTAACGGACACGTGTTCAGAAAATGTCCAGATCCTCCACAGTACAAACAAAGGCCCAGGGATCTCCGCCTCTCCTTCTCCTCCCGGGAAAGCCGAGCTCTTCCCACCTGCATGGGTTCGGTGTCGTGGATGGGGCTGACCGCGTCGGTGCCGCTGGACCTCGGGAAGTCGAGGAAGTGGACTGGACGTTCGGCAGGAGCCTGGAGTCCACCCGCAACGCCAGCTCTATCAGACCATGGAGGGTCGTCGGGAGGTCCAGGGCGTAGATCTCCTGATGTACGCGGTCAGCCAGCCCATGCAGGAACATGTCCCACTGCGCCGTGTCGTTCGATTGGCACTCGGCGGCCAGGGTGCGGAACTCAATGGCGTAGTCTGATACAGAGCGATTACCCTGTCTGAGTTCCGCCAGCCTCCTAGCAGCCTCCTTCCCGGCTGCCGCGCGGTCGAAGACGCTCTTCATGGCTTCCGCGAGTGCCTGGAACGACGTGCAGCAAGGGTCTCTATTCGCCCACACCGCCGTGCCCCAAAGGGCCGCCCTCCCAGTCAGGAGAGTGAGGAAAAATGCCACCTTAGAAGTTTCCGTGGCAAACGTGCGTGGCTGTAGGGCGAAATGCATCTCACAACGGGTAATGAAAGCACGACAATAATCAGGTTCTCCAGCATACCTCTCAGGAACTGGCATACGAGGCTCGGACTGGGAGAGCGGATCAGCAGGAACGGGGGGCACGAACGGCGTGGGTGGCGCAGTGGGCATGCGCAGATGTTGAATTTGCTGGGTTAGCTCGGACACCTGCGCCACCAGTGCCTGTATGGCACGTCCGTTGTTGTTAAGCCCCTCCTCTTGAGCGTCCATTCGTTGAATGCTCGTGCCGATGAAAGCTTCCATCGATATCTGGGTCTCGCCTGCTGCTCCCATCGATTGGTCAGATCGTTCTGTCATGACGCACTGGAAAAAGGAAGCAAATGCAGGCGATCTCAAGAATGTATGTTTATTAAACACTTAAACACAGAAGTTCAGACGCAGGCAGATGGTGAGGGTCAGACGGCTGAAGCAGGGTGGCGCAGGGACTAGATGGTCGCGATGAATCCGGCGGTGAAACGGCGTGAAGGTGAAGACAGGATCCAGACACGAAGAACACACAGCACAGGACTCCAGGAAGAAACCAACTCACGGGAAACAGGAAACACAGCACAAACATCGACCAACGATCTGACAATGAGAGAAGAATTCAGTGAGTCTTTAAAGGAACTGGAGATGAGTGGCAGCTGGCGCCGAGCTGATTACAGATGAGATGATTGACTGATAATTGATACGGTGACACCCACACACACACGCACATGGCACACAGACAACAATAACAAATGCACGAGACAAGCAGGAAGCAGCGCACTCATGAACCGTGACAGTGTGTCGTTCACGGGAAGTTCAAACAGTTTACTTGTATGCAGATTTGTCCGAGATTTAGGCTAAGTCCATTTCACTTGTAGGTAGAAATGAATGAGCACGAGACTAAGACAAGAGAAGACACAGATACGGCTAAAACAAAAAGCTAAGAAAACAAAAACACAAAACGAACTTAGAGAGGACAAACTTGAAGAAAAATGAAAAGCTTGAAGAGAGAACTTGAAGAGAGAGCTAGAAGAGGGCGTCATTATCCTTTAAAGGGATACTCCACTTTTTTTGGAAATAGGCTCATTTTACAACTCCCCCAGAGTTAAACAGTTGAGTTTTATCATTTTGGAATCCATTCAGCCGATCTCCGGGTCTGGCGGTACCATTTTTAGCATAGCTTAGCATAATGAATTGAATGATGAGATGAAAAGGGTATGGACTTATCTAAATCTGGGGGATGTGGTGAATAACCTAAAGTCCCAAAAAGTCGGCGTGTTCCTTTAACTTAATTATCATTTCATAATTCATAGTCATTTAGGCTACCCTACAGCTGATGAAAGTGAATGTGAATTTATTTCAATCAATGAAACGGAGGTATATATAATTACAAAAAAAAGTCATTATGATTGTTATTGTTGTTGTTAATATTATTTTATAAAGTAAGTAACATGTAAGATAAAAGGAGTTTTATCACTACGTGTGACTAAGCTGTTTCTGCGACAGCTCCAGCTCTCCGACGCACAGTGTATACATCAGAGTCCTAATTCACTCACTTCATTTCGTTCACTCCTTGCAGATATAGTGCACTCAAATGCCATAGCCTACACTATATAGGGATTAGTGAATGGAACGAGTTTCAAACACAGCTTATAAGTCTTATTGTACAAGAGTTTTGACCCCTTCATTGAAAGTCTGAGACTTTGCGTATAGTTTTGATTGTATGTTTAACGAAAATCATAAATCGGATCAGTTAGAAAAGCTATAGCACACCGCAGAGTCAGAACAGGTCTGAGGTCTGACTTGAGTTTGGTGGTTGTAGATAGAAGGCCTTAAGGAGGAGATACTGTTTAAATTTTTTCTTAGAATAATAATAATCAAGCCAACGGAAGAGTGAGGTGAACATCAGCATTTCAGTTTGAGCTGACATTGTTGTGAAATTTCAGCTGGGCTGTGAATCACAAAATCATCCACTAAGCTTCATGGATTTTTTTAATCAGTTCCATGTTTGACAGTACGAGATGCTAAAACTGACATTAAAAATGTACCCCTTAAATTTGACCTTGAAGGAATATTCTGGTTTTGACATTCTGACTTGATCATGCAATTGATTTTTCCACAGAATATTTCAGCATGTCCTTCGACTTGAAGTTTGTGGAACTCAACTCCATGTAAATAGTGCTTTAAGGATAGTTACATCATGCCTCTTACTGGTATTCTTGCACGGATACCAGTCAATCAGGGGCGTAGTTTGTGGGGGGGTTAGGGGGGAGATAACCCCCCCAATATTTAAATCTTTGTATTACAACCCCCCCAATATTTATACCATGATCACATGAAAAATATGCAGAATAATTTTTCAACCCCCCCAATGTTCAAACCAAATCTACGCCCTTGCAGTCAATGATACCCTGGCTAAGCATTTTGCTTCCGTGTGGGATCAAGTGAACCACACTTTTCTCTCTGAAGATGTTATTCACTAGCTGGCAAATAATAGAATACCTCCCCTGAGTATTGGGCAAGTTAATGCTAGACTTCAAACGGCCAAAACGCATAAAAAGTTTTCTGTTTTTAGTTGTAAACGGTGACGTGTGTACAGCCCCTCAGAAATGTTGTTGTTATGTTTTCCCTGGTTTTGTGTTTCTTGTGTTTTTGTTATGTGGTCTCTTAGTTTGCATTTTGCCCTAGTTCTGTTCCTGTTCCTGGCCTTGTGTGCCAGTTTTGTAGTACTTTGTAGTTTTATTATTTGATTAGTTTCCTGGTCTTGTTAGTCTATTACCCTGTGTGTATATAAGCTCTTGTGTTCCTGGGTTCATTGTCTGGTCTTTTCCGTTGTTGGATGTTATTATATATATATATATATATATATATATATATATATATATATATATATATATATATATATATATATATATATATATATATATATATATCCCTTTATTTAACCAGATGAAACAAAAAAAAAAAAAAAAAAAAGTAAAGAAAGAAAATCCCCATGACATTAAAACATATCATCAAAACAATTAAAAACATTTACAAATTTTTTCTTCCTTTAACAGCTCACTAAGCAATTATTTTTAAAATATTCATTGACACCAGGCAGGGTCTGCAATTTCAGGTCATTTTGTAAAAAGTTCCAATCACTGGGCCCGCATATCGAAAAGCTTGTTTTACCAAATTCAGTTTGGATGAGTGGAACTGAGAGGGTATACAAATCCTGTGAGCGCAAAGAATAAATTCCAACAGGTTTGTGTTGGGTAAGAGAGCAAAGATATGGAGGCAATAGATCCAAAATTGATTTATAAATAATCTAGTAGTAGATGGTACGTATGGTAACTGGGCAACTACACATGATTTGTAGTATGATTGCGTAAAGGGAACAGGAATTCCGGTAGGGAACAGAATCGACTGCTACACCGGTCGCGTGCAGCGCTGCAGCCACGTAAACAGAGTTTGCCCTTCCCCTACTGACTTTCACTTTCGGTGCCCGAATGGAAGAGAATGAGGCTTTGCGATTTTTTTTTTTTTTTTTTTTTTTTTTTTTCTAGGCCTACGTGAGATTCTGCATCCATTGTACGATTTATTTATTTATTTATTTTCCCCCTCGGAAGGGCAACGTGAGTCGAGAAGGGCATATGGGCAGTTGCCTGGGCAACCTGAGCAACCCCCCTGTGCATGTCCCTGATCCAAAACCATGGTACTGAAAATGGTAAGCTGGTATGACCTGTTCAACCTGTAATTAAAGAGATAGTTAAGCCAAAAATTAAAATTATGTGACAAAATAATATATTCTGAAAAATGTCGGTAACCAAACAGTTGATGGGCCCCATTGAATTCCATAGCAATTTTTTCCATACAAATCAATGTGGCCCATCAGCAGTTTGGTTACCCATTTTCTTTAAAATATCTTGTGTTCAGCAGAAGAAAGAAATTCCTACAGGTTTGGAACAACTTGAGGGTGAATAAATGATGACAGAATTTCCATTTTTGGGTGAACTATGCCTTTAAGATAAGCACTAATAACGATATAAGTTATTATGTTCAAGTGGTCCACCTCTTCTCTCCCTGAAAACAGAAAGAACACGATTCTCTTGCAGAAGTGTGCACCCCTGAAGTTTTCTGATGTTTTCATAACAAGGTCTGGTGAAGTCAGACATGACAAGGTGCCAAAACCCTCCTCACTCATCATCCTACACAAACAACACTGAGCAGAACCGTGTGTAACAGGTGAATGAATGCAAAACAGGTGTGGAGTGCAGAGGACACTGCAGTATGCTAATCAAAAGTGTTAATGCATCAAACCTCATCAAAAGAACTAGTTGAAGCAGCCGGTGAACAATATCATTTTCATTCCTACTAAGATGACATGCTCCTCACAAAAGTGTCCAGAAATTAGTTTGACACAATCTTTACAACTGACTGTCTGCACTTTCATTTTGCAAGTTATAATCAGATCGGTTTGTTTCAGGCCGGCTCATGGATCCACAAGACTGATTTGGCTTAAAAAATGTAAAGATTTTCTTACTTAGAATTTTTGCCCTGTTTTCGATTGCAAATATTTACAAATTCTTAAATCAGCATGCATTTACTTGCAGAAGGAAAATGAATTAAGATATTTCTGTCATGACAAACCTGTGTTTGGCACGGTAATGGATATGACAATGTTGATATGTTTGGTCTTGGCGGAATAGATCTGCTACGCTGCTGCTGCTGCTTTTATTGCTGCTGCTGCTGCAGCAGAGCAAATACGGGACTTGCTACTGCCAATACATACACAACACACTGCTGTGAGCAAGTAAGACATGCTGCTGCTGTACAATATAGCACTGGGCATCACAGGAACTTCCCTCCACTGGTTCGAGTCCTATCTCACAGGTAGGTCCTTCAGGGTCGCATGGAGAGGCGAGGTATCCAAAGCTCATCAACTGACCACAGGGGTTCCTCAGGGTTCAGTTCTTGGACCCTTGCTCTTCTCCATCTACACCACATCACTAGGACACATCATACAGGCACATGATTTCTCTTACCACTGCTATGCTGATGACACACAGCTCTTCCTCTCATTTCAACCAGATGATTCCACAGTAGCTCCACGGATCTCAAGCTGTCTGGCGGACATCTCGGCATGAATGAAGGAACATCACCTGCAGCTCAACCTGGCAAAGACTGAGCTTCTCGTCCTCCCTGCCAATCCGTCTCTACAGCTCGACTTCACTATCCAGCTAGAATCATAATCAATCACCCCATCAAGGTCGGTCAGAAATCTTGGAGTAACATTTGATGACCAGCTGACCTTCACAAATCACATTTCAAAGACAGCCCGATCATACAGGTTTGCACTGCACAACATCAGGAAGATCAGGCCTTTCCTAACTGAGCATGCAACACAACTTCTCGTCCAGACCCTGGTCATTTCTAGGCTTGACTACTGCAATGCTTTTCTGGCTGGACTTCCATCATGTGCAACTAAACCTCTACAAATGATTCAGAACGCTGCAGCTTGTCTTGTCTTCAACGAGCCCAAAATGGCCCACGTCACTCCTCTGTTCATCTCTCTGCACTGGCTGCCACTCGCTGCTCGCATCAAGTTCAAGGCATTGACGCTTGCTTACAGATCTATCACAGGCTCAGCTCCCTCCTACTTTCACTCACTCCTACGAGTCTACATCCCTACCAGAAGTCTACGATCGGTCAACGAGCGACGTCTCGTGGTTCCATCACAGAAAGTCACAAAATCACTTTCCAGAACATTCTCATTCACAGTTCCATGCTGGTGGAATGCTCTCTCCACCCTCATCCGGAATGCAGAATCCCTGGCAACATTCAAAAGACAGCTGAAAACCCATCTTTTCCGTGAGCACTTAATCTAAAAAAACAAAAAAACAATTCCTTTTTCCTTTAAACCCTCGCTTATCGGGCTTATGCTACTCTGAACAATGCCTGAACTTCGTATTTTGAGCACTTCTTGCGTTGTTTCTTGCCTCTTTACGATGACTCGCTTAATTTAGTCCTAATTTGTAAGTCGCTTTGGACAAAAGCGTCTGCTAAATGACTAAATGTAAATGTTAATGGAAATAGCATACACAAATTACCCGTAGCAGATCTATACAGGCGGAGCTGGGGAACGTGGAGGATTTGTATGAAGGTAAAAGAGTAGCAAACCTCGAGAGCACGTAGATGTGAATTTGAGAACTTGTACAATAAATATTCGTACTTGTATGTGAACATTTACACTCACAGCTCCATTGTGAAAACCTATAAAATAAAAATCTGAAGTTGAATGTTGAAATTTGCACTTGCAGACAATATTCACAAACCTGTATTCTGAATTTGAAGCTGCAGACAAGTAGTCACAAATGTGTCAAATGCCATTCACAGAAATACAATGACAGACACAAACTTGTAATATATATTTGCATTTAATCTGACATTCACATTCGCAGTACAGCCTCAATTAGGCACTTCTCAAATCTGTCACTGCAAATTAAAATTTCGCGCCTTGACTTTTGCTACTCTTTTCGCGATATATTAGGTGCAAAACTAACTTGCACTTGAAACTCAGTGGCGGCGGGAGAAAAAGGGGGGCGGGAGCGGGGGTGTTCAAAGGAGCCATTTTATTGGTTGGTGCCTAGCCAATGAAATGGGACTTCTATTATATGCGATGATGTCACGAAACCCGCATCCTCGGGGACGCTCTGAAACGCTAACTGAAACGCTAAAACCTTCATAGAATTATGAAAGCACACTGGAACTAGATGGAATATGCACTGATTCTCTGGTGGAAAATCTGTGTAATGGTGATATGACAAGTTGAAAGAAATATACTGCAAAAAATGTATTTCTCCCTTAGCATTTTTGTCTTGTTTTCCAATGATCAAAATATCCATAGCAGATTGTTCATAGCAGATTGTACAGCAAATGCTGACCAGGTATTTGAAAGTTGAGCAGCGAGCTCATTGGTTACTGATGCAGCAGGAAACAATCAGGTGTGTCCTATAGAGAATAGTGTGATTGGTAAACATATTGAGTTAAGAACCTTGAAGCCTGCACCATCTAGAGTTTCATGACAGAACTTTGTATTTAACTCTTCTAAAAAGAAAAAAGAAAAAGAAAAAGGGAGTTTATGCTTAAAACAAGAACAATCTGCTATGGATATTTTGATCATTGGAAAACAAGACAAAAATGCTAAGGGAGAAATACATTTTTTGCAGTATATTTCTTTCAACTTGTCATATCACCATTACACAGATTTTCCACCAGAGAATCAGTGCATATTCCATCTAGTCATTCCGAAGGCGACCTTGTGGATCTTGGACCTTCCACCTTGTGGAAACTATATGAGAGATATAATAGAGAGCTGCAGGGATATTGTATTTTTGTAAGCCAGCATCAGCCTTGACAAAAAGCCATTAGGATGCTTGTATAACCAAAAGCCAATTGACCTCAGGACAACGGACCCGGAAGTGCAATTTCCAAGTTTTAGGACTCAATCCAGCAGCACTCTATTCTAGAGCAGTTACATCTTTCTATCTTAGACATCACATACTCATTCATACACACTAGTCTTTTGAGGTAACCTGAAGTCAACAAAGTGAGTAAAACTTCATGCATAGATCAACTTCTATTCTCATAAACATCATGAAGGCATCCTGATATGTGTAGTCCAGCTCATTGTTGCATCTCTACACGTCTGGTTTCAAACCCTCAGATATTGCAGAGTGTTTGATCTTATTTTGTTTGTAATTCTGCATAGAGTGAGAAAAAAAAAATCAGGGACTGACTTGTGCTTTTTTTCCCTTCCAGGTCCCACAGAGATACTGATGTGACTTTGAATGAAGAACCTGAGGGCTTAGCGTTGATGTTGGTAGGCCTCAAGAGACGCTACAATCTCGTATGACTTCTAAAAAGTCCTACAACAAGCCCGGAGAGCCTTGATTCTGTAGCAGTCGAATACCGCCGAGTTAAAACGGGACAGAGAGCGAGACAGACAGAGAGAGAGAGCAACAGTCTTGAGATGTACGTTTGGCAGGAACAAGGACAACACATGACAGCCATCAAGAAGACAAGAACATATTTCAGAGAGACTCTTGTCAGAAAATAGTTGAGTTGTCTGTTTGTTGTCAGAGCCGTGTTCGTGGTTCCAAATTGCACCATGGAGAGGTAACTCCGGTCATCGATTGTTTTGCCAAGGACAAGCAAACATTTACCATCTGAGTGTTTTACATCAAATAAAGTATACAAATGCCTTGAGGCAAAAAATTCAAACAGCTGAAAAGTGAATGTTGTATTATTACTGCATCATTACTGATAGTGGTGAGTGTTTTAACTCGATGAGACCTGCTGTTACCCTCCAAAAAGAAGGTGACCAGCGAATGTTGAGCAAGACATAAACCAGCAAGATGTCTTTGTTCAACCATCCTTACCAACTAAGGGCCAGATTTACTTAAAGCTTTCACCGGCACAAACCCTCTTTTGGCATTAAATTGACTAAAGGCAGTGAAATATTAGCACTGAAAAGGCGCAGGCACTGTTATTTTTGCTGACCTTATTGCAGATGCATGTGTAGGAGAACAATTCACTGAAAAAAAACAAAAAACAATTCACTTACAAGTTCGGCATCATTATGGCTTGTGAGCAAGTTTTACTCTAAACAAGAGCAATATCTATTAACTGATACAGGTATTAGAACCAGCATTGTTAGTAAACTAAAACTAAATATATTAAAAATAGTTTTGAAATAAAGCTGAAATAAATAGCTACTAGATAAAAAAAAAAACTTAAAATTGTACTAGAACTTGAATCTGAAATAAGTTTAAGTAATAAAATTGAAATAGAAAAAAATAAATTAAAATAACACAACAAAAGTCTATTATTTTAATATTTTATTAATTTTCATGATTATTTCAAAATTTCCTAAACAATTTGTTAGAATGTTTTACTTCGTTTGTCTCGTCTACTAGTCAATTTTGCAAATACAAAGAAATGGCAAGTAACACATTAAATTACATAGGACATTTTTAAGTAGAAAAACTGAAATAGTATCTTCTTGTAAAAAGTACTCCACTAATCTTTGTTTTATTAACTTAATTGGTTTGTTGGGGCGTTTTTGCCTGACAAATGGTTAACTAGTGATTTTCTCTGATGTTATACCCTTCCAAATGTTAATAATGTGTATAGATTCATATACCTGGGCATTACATTTTAATTTTACTTAATGCATTTTAATGTGAGAGTGACAATAAAACTTAGCTGAACTTTAGCTTCTTATCTTAACTTACCATAACTAATTTTTTCAAAAAAACATCAGCAGATCCCCTGCAGTACCGCCGCTGAACCTCCAGACGTCAGTCAAAGTGTATTGTCTGGTGAAGACAGATCAGTTAAAT
Source organism: Scardinius erythrophthalmus (assembly GCF_964197995.2). NCBI lineage: Eukaryota > Metazoa > Chordata > Actinopteri > Cypriniformes > Leuciscidae > Scardinius > Scardinius erythrophthalmus. The sequence continues at coordinate 21,768,817 of NC_138228.1, read as the reverse complement.
TAAAGTGAATAAGGTACTTTTACTCTGACTTCTAAATGCAGACGCTCTCTCATTATACCGCCACGGTGACCTCTGGGGTCTCACAAAAGCACCGGCGCTAAAGAGGCGGCAGCGATGAGGGCTTCCAGTTTGGCTTCATTAAAGATAAAACAGAAAACACAAACATCCGCTGATTGATACAAGGGGTTTTGCATAAAGCCGCCGTGTCTTGGACTTGCGTCTGTCTATCCATTAACAGCCTATTATGTTCAGCACCAGAGCTCTTAAGCACATCTCTACGAACACCTCGCCACTGACCTCTCATCAAAGGGCCACAGAGAAGAGAAGAATGGAGGAAATCAAAGAGGAAAAAATAATAATTTCAGAGCAAAAGTTCTTGACTAAGTCAAAAAAATAACACTGAAACCTGCTGTTTATCTCACAGGAAGATTTACGGTTGGGGTGTCTAAAATACGCATGGGTTCTGCACTGTTCAGAATTGAACTGAAAATAGCCTACCGTTGCTGAGTTTCATTTTAGGCAGCAAACAGAATGTACAATTGCAAATTGGATTTGAAATAGTTGAAAATGAATTTAATGCATTCATATATAACTCATTTTTAACTAAAGGCACATTAGAATGACGGCTTGACAAACATGTTTGACAGATTTGAAAAAAAAAAGCTCAAAAAGCCTTTGAAGTTTGATGGTTAATAGACAGACAGACAGACAGACAGACAGACAGACAGACAGACAGACAGACAGACAGACAGATAGATAGATAGATAGATAGATAGATAGATAGATAGATAGATAGATAGATAGATATAATTTTATGATTATAAGCTGTTTTTCTCATGGGAACCAAAAATGTCCCCACAAGGACAAGGAATTCGGATATTGCCATCGTTGTGGGAACATCTTGTCCTCATAATGCAAGGTTTACCAGGCCACACACACACTCACACACACACTTAGTTTGATGTGACTTTGAAGCAAAGCTCGGTGGATATGTCTTCCCCTGAGCTTTCCAACTGTTTCCATTTGTATTCATAGAAGACTGCAACCACAGTCACAGCTATAATACAGAGAACTTCCTGTAGATTCATTTTACTTTCCTCAACTTTCAATGTATCTTAATGTTTTGCATTTTTAATATGCAGACTTCCCCCTCTGCTTTCAGTCTGCATTTACATTCTTTCAATAACAATGTTTACACTTTGAATTAAATTTCCATGTTTGATTTGAGAGCTACAGCAGAGGGTTTTTCAGTGAATAAACACTACCAACATTTTTGGGGAATGAACTGTGTTGTACAATAAAGGTCACTCCCGTAAATGACTGAACGCTGTGTGTATAGAATGAGATTAAGCTCTCATAAGAGAAGCCAAATTTAGCCGCAGTATCTTCATTGTCCTGAGAGAAGTCATTACACAGAGAGAAAACATGGAGGTGGTGGTCTCATGAGTACCTGGAAGAAAACACTGCAACTTTAGTTGCTCTTTTTTTGGAGATTGATGAGAAGGACCTTTCAGCTGATGTTCTAGTCATGATATCAAAGTATTGTTCCTCTCAGTGTGCACTGCCATTTCTGTTACAAATGGGGAATTGGGTAAACCGAGTCTCAGCTTTCTGTTTATTAAGGAGAGAACTTTCAGATGGAGTGTCCTGCTAAGTCTGCACTTCTCTGCTGGAGTGAGGATGAATGGAGCCGGTGGGTGAGAGAGCGAGAGACCAACAGAGTTCAGAAAACAGCAGTTTCATGCACTCACCACCTGGGAAAATGATGCTACACAAGCAAATTTCTTCATTGCACTAGTATGTAGTCTTTATCATATCCAAAGAGTAAATCTATCTGTCTGATTTTGACACTCAGCAGTCAGCTGTTTTCTGCATTTAGAACACAACACTAGCAGAGGCTAGCTACTGTTTACTGCACAGAGCCCAATAATAAGATAATACCTTTATTTTTTTTTTATTTTCTATAGCACCTCTCAAAGCACTTTACAGAAACAAATAAAACAACAAGAATACACCATATAAAATAATCCACAATGTAAAATTAAAGCAACAAAATAACCTTAGAAAATAATGCACAATTAAAGATTTATACAAATTTTCAACTAAAAGCTACCCTAAAAATGAGTTAGACTCTAAAATGGGAGTAATGTGATCTCTTATCCTAGTTCTAGTAAGGATTCCAGCAGCCGAGTTTTGCACTATACCTGCAATTTGTTTTTGGTAGCTTTTGACACTCCAGCTAACAAGGCATTACAATAATAAATACGGGAAAATACAAAAAAGTTAATCAACCTCTCAGCAACAAGGAAAGGCAGCATTGGGCGTAATCTGGCAATATTTATAAGATGGAAGAAAGACAGTATTTTAACAGAATTTTGGACATGAGGCTCAAATGTTAGATTTGCATCAAAAATCACCCCCAAATTCTTTAATTTTGTTTGAAAGTCCACATTTAAATCATTAACGATAAGTGAGACTGACCCAGCTTTACGAAGTTGGTGGCTAAATTGATAAAAATTGTAAAATTTGTTGTTAGTATGACAAAAAGTTTTAAAAGTCTTTTTTTTTTTTTTTTTTGGATTATCTGCTTCAGTGCTCAATGTCAAAGTGAATGAAATGGTCAAAAAAATCAACGGCAGTGGGACTTGCTGTTAACAGAAGCAATTCCAGCACGATTGTTACAATGAGCTCTCAGAGACGAGTAAAGGCAGGATCCACGTGCAGAGGAATTTATTAGGATATTAACAAACAAACAAAATAAACCAAACACAAGAAAATCAGGAAAACCAGGGAGCAGGACTGAGAAAGTTGGTCGTCATTATCAATATGCATATGTAAACGTTGGTACCTGTTTATTTATAAATCAATTTTGGATCTATTGCCTCCATATCTTTGCTCTCTTACCCAACACAAACCTGTTGGAATTTATTCTTTGCGCTCACAGGATTTGTATACCCTCTCAGTTCGACTCATCCAAACTGAATTTGGAAAACAAGCTTTTCGGTATGCGGGCACAGTGATTGGAACTTTTTACAAAATGACCTGAAATTGCAGACCCTGCCTGGTGTCAATGAATATTTTTTAAAAATTGCTTAGTGAGCTGTTAAAGGAAGAAAAAATGTGTAAATGTTTTTAATTGTTTTGATGATATGTTTTAATGTCATGGTGATTTTCTTTTATTTCTTTTTTCTTTTCTTTTTTTTGATAATGTTGTTGTAAGGATTGCTCAGAGTCGGTAAGATCCATTTGCAGCTTTTATTTGATTTAAGTAGACAATAGTAAAAGGGGCTAGGCAAAGAGTACTCAAATACACAGGCGTAGAAGTCCAGGCCAGGCAGAGATTCATCAAACACGGTAAACAGTCCAGGATCGAGGGAGCCAGAGTATAATCGAAAGCCGGGAGACAGTCCAAGGTCAAGGTAGCCAGAGAGTGATCGGGATATCCACAAACAGTCCGAGATCTAAACCAGCAAGAGAAAACACGTTGATAATGCTCAGTAAGAACGCCAGGGCAATACAATACTTCGCACTGAATGAGGGTAGAGAGCTGGTTATATACAAGAGCAAATGGGATACAGGTGTGAGGGCAATCAGTGGTTAACAGGTGTGTGTGTTTAATCCAGATAGGCTGCATGATGGGAATTGTAGTTGTTAATACTCAGGAGACGGTTCCCTGCGTGGATGTAATGGAGGTGATGTAGGAAACTCCTGCGTTACAGAGCCCCCTCCCTGCGAGCGACTCCTGGCGCGAGAAGGTAATCGGCGACGGGGTCTTCCACGAGGTCGGGGAGCAGGTTTGCTGGGGTGTGCTTGGTGGAATTCCTCGGTGAGCGTGGGGTCCAAGATGTCCTTAGCCTTGATCCAGTACTGCTCCTCTGGACCGAACCCCTCCCAGTCGACTAGGTACTGTAGGACGTTACCTCTGCGCCTGGAATCAAGCAGTTCCTTTACCCGATACGCTTCCTCGCCGTCTACCAGGACTGGAGGAGGGTTTTGTGTTGTGGGTTCATTTCTTGACTCTCTCTCGGGATGGACAGCAGGTTTCAGCAGGGAAACATGGAATGTGGAAGCGATGCGATAGTTAGCGGGAAGTTTCAGGCGAAACGAAACTGGAGTAACTTGTTTCAGGATCTGGAATGGACCGACATATCTGGGGCTGAGCTTGCGGCAGGGGAGCCGAAGCTTGAGATCCTTCGTGGACAACCATACTCATTGGCCTGGACGGTACTGAGGGGCTGGTCGACGATGCCGGTTGGCGTGGCGTTCCTGACGCCGAACCACATGTAACAGGTGGGTATGCGCCTGATCCCAGACCTCTTCACTCCTTTGGAGCCATTCGGTTACGGAGGGGAGTTCAGTGGGTTCCCCAGACCAAGGGAAAAGCGGTGGCTGGAAGCCCAGAATGCACCGAAATGGAGTTAAACCAGTGGCGGGTTTCACCAGGGAGTTCTGCGCATACTCTGCCCAGAACAGATATCGACTCCACTCGGTTTGTTGTCGCTGGCAGTATGTGCGTAGGAACCGAATGATATCCTGGTTCAGACGTTCTGTCTGCCCATTGGATTGAGGATGATATCCGGAGGACAGGCTGACGTTTACATTGAGGTGTTTGAAAAAAGCTCCCCAAACTCTAGAGGTGAATTGCGGCCCTCGGTCTGACACGATGTCATCAGGCAGACCGTAGAATCGGAATACCTGGTTGCACAGGATCTCGGCCGTGGCGAGTGCTGTGGGCAGTTTGGGTAGTGCCACCAGTCTGCATGCCTTGGAGAAGCGATCGACGATGGTCAGCATGGTGGCGTTACCCTGGGATTCCGGGAGGTCGGTGATGAAATCTATGGCGATATGGGACCATGGTCATTGGGGAATGGGCAATGGAGTCAGGAGGCCAGCGGGTAGTTGACGAGGTGTCTTGGAAGTGTTGCAACTGATACAGCTTTGGATATGATTGGTGGTGTCTGCGAGTAAAGTGGGCCACCAGAACCGGTTGCGGTGCAGGTGAACGGTTGCGGTGATACCAGGATGACCGGAACTGGGCGCCGTGTGAACCTGGTCTATGAGGCGAGTGCGTAGGGAAGCAGGCACGAACAGGCGATTCGGGGGGCAATTTGTAGGTGAAGGTTCCTGCTGATTAAATAGTTCGATTTCTGTGGTGATGTCCCATTGCACCGGGGCGATTAGTAGACTCTCGGGAAGGATGTTCTCGGTACTCGTTGTTTGGGTTGCCTCCTCGGTCTGTCGAGAAAGAGCGTCGGCCTTAGTGTTCTTGGAACCTGGTCGATATGTGATGGTGAACTGGAACCTGGTAAAGAATAGAGCCCACCGAGCCTGACGAGGATTCAAGCGTTTGGCCGAACGGAGGAACTCAAGGTTTCTATGGTCTGTGAGGATGATGAATGGTTCCTGCGCTCCTTCTAGCCAGTGCCGCCACTCCTCTAAAGCCAATTTCATGGCCAATAACTCACGGTTCCCCACATCATAGTTGCGCTCCGCGGAGGTGAGCTTACGGGAGAAAAAGGCACAAGGATACATTTTCTCAGGCAAGCCCTGGCGCTGGGACAGAACTGCTCCTACTCCAGTGTTGGAAGCATCCACTTCGACGATGAACTGGCGCGTGGGGTCAGGGTGCCGCAGGATGGGAGCAGAGGTGAAGCGAGCTCGGAGATCATCAAAGGCTTTGGAGGACTCGGGTGACCAGCTCAGGCGATGGTTGTGGCGTTTCGTCATGGCAGTCAATGGAGTGGCAACTGTGCTGTAATTCCTGATAAATCGACGATAGAAGTTTGCAAATCCCAGGAACCGCTGCAATTGCTTGACAGTTTGAGGAACTGGCCAATTCAGGACTGCCTGAACCTTCTTCTCGTCCATTGCCACACCCTCTGAACTGATGACGTATCCCAGGAAAGACGTGCTTGTGCGATGGAATTCGCATTTCTCGGCTTTGGCAAAGAGCTGGTAGTGGAGAAGTCGTTGGAGAACGGATCTGACGTGCTTTACGTGCTCCTCCATGGTTGAGGAATAGATCAAAATGTCGTCGATGTAGACGATCACCCACTTCTCCAGCATATCCCGAAAGACGTCGTTCATGAACGCTTGGAAGACCGAAGGACTGTTGGACAAACCGAACGGCATGACGAGATACTCATAGTGGCCACTTGTGGTGGAGAAGGCCGTCTTCCACTCGTCTCCTTTGCGTATTCGAACCAGGTTGTAGGCATTACGGAGATCCAACTTGGTATAATACTTGGCCTGACGAAGCTGTTCGAGGGCGGCTGGTACCAACGGCAGTGGATACCTGAACTTGACTGTAACTTCATTCAACCCACGGTAGTCGATGCAAGGGGGCAGAGTGCCATCCTTCTTAACAAAGAAGAAACCGGCAGAGGCGGGTGAAGTCGAAGGTCGAATGAACCCCTTGGCTAATTCCTCCTCGATGTACTTCCTCATGGCTTCGGACTCAGGCTGTGACAGGGGAAAGACTATGCCCTTAGGCGGTGTGGCACCGGGTAACAGCTCGATGGCACAATCACTTGAACGGTGCTCCGGAAGCTGTGCAGCCCTGTGTTTGCTGAAGGCGTCGGCCAGATCGGAGTATTCGGCAGGCAGATTAGGATCACTGAACCCGAGCGTGGAAACCTGGAGGGTGTGGTTAAGAGTGCGGTTGACCTTGGTCAGGCATGTTCTGTGACATGAAAGATCCCATTGGACAATCTGGTTCTCGCGCCAGGAGATTTGAGGATTGTGTGTGCGCAGCCATGTAAGACCCAGGACTATGTGGTGTTTGGAGCCCTGGATAACATAAAACCTGATAGACTCGGAGTGAAGTGTTCCGATGTGTAGAATTACCTCTTCTGTGAGACGGTGAATCCTCCCCTCTCCTAAGGGCCGACCGTCTAGCGCCTCCACTGTGAGGGGAAAGTCACAAGGATTAGTTCGGAGTTTGTGCTGAACAATGAATTCATGAGACATAAAATTTCCTGCAGCTCCTGAATCTAGCAATGCTGTAGTGTCAATCTCCCTGCCACGAAGGGAGAGACGAACAGGTAGAATGAAACCGGGCCACCGATGGTTTGAAATACCCGATGCACTCACCGGTTGAACCTGAGAAGGCGGACGAACTGGGCAGGTGAGTCTACGATGACCAGACTGACCACAGTAGAGACAAAGGTGCTGCTGCATGCGTCGCTCACGTTCCTCGGGAGTGAGACTAGTGAATCCCAGCTGCATGGGCTCTGATCCGAGCGTGTCGTCAGAACGTGCACGGTAGGAGGCTCGAGGAGTGCGTCGAGAGCGAATCAGGTTGTCGATTTCGATGGCCAGATTGATGTATTCGTTCAACGACCTCCCCTCGTCGCGACATGCCAGCTCAGATTGTAGTTCATTGGTAAGGCCCTTCCTGAACAGAGTCTTTAGAGTGTCCTCAACCCAATTGGTCTGTGCAGCGAGGGTACGAAACGTGAGGGCATAATCAGCGGTGGTTCTTCTCCCCTGTGTGTGACTGAGGAGACGTTCCCCGGGATCACCCTGTTCTGCGGGGTGTTCAAAAACGCTGCGGAATTCCCGGGTGAATGACGCAAACGTGGTAAAGGGGAATCCCTCCGTCCTCCAGATGGCAGTCACCCATTCCAGTGCCTTCCCGGTGAGGAGCGAACACACAAACGCTATTTTCCCGGAGTCTGTGGGATGTAGTGTTGGTTGTTGATCAAAGTAGAGATGGCATTGGAGTAGGAAACCCTTACATCTCGCCGACGCACCGTCAAACTTCTCTGGAAGAGCGAGACGAGGATTGACAGTGGCGCTCGCAGTTGACGGGGAAGCCCCTGAGGGCTGATCGGTGGTGGCGCTGCTCGCTGATACTTGCAGACCTCGTATGGCGTGCACGAGCTCATCGGTGAGCGTTGTAAGGTGCTCCAACTGACGCTTGTGCTGTACTAGCGCGGCAGCCTGCGCAGTTACTTCAGTGGTCAGCTGTGAGACGGCTGCTGGACCTGGGTCAGGCGAAGTATTCTGTAAGGATTGCTCAGAGTCGGTAAGATCCATTTGCAGCTTTTATTTGATTTAAGTAGACAATAGTAAAAGGGGCTAGGCAAAGAGTACTCAAATACACAGGCGTAGAAGTCCAGGCCAGGCAGAGATTCATCAAACACGGTAAACAGTCCAGGATCGAGGGAGCCAGAGTATAATCGAAAGCCGGGAGACAGTCCAAGGTCAAGGTAGCCAGAGAGTGATCGGGATATCCACAAACAGTCCGAGATCTAAACCAGCAAGAGAAAACACGTTGATAATGCTCAGTAAGAACGCCAGGGCAAGACAATACTTCGCACTGAATGAGGGTAGAGAGCTGGTTATATACAAGAGCAAATGGGATACAGGTGTGAGGGCAATCAGTGGTTAACAGGTGTGTGTGTTTAATCCAGATAGGCTGCATGATGGGAATTGTAGTTGTTAATACTCAGGAGACGGTTCCCTGCGTGGATGTAATGGAGGTGATGTAGGAAACTCCTGCGTTACAGTTGTGCTGCTCGTCTTGGCCATGTCACTTCTGTAAAAGAGATTTTTTAATCTCAGAAAGTTTTATAGTTTTATTTAAAGTTTTTAAATAAAAGGCAAAAAAATAAAATAATAATAATAACATCCACCAGAGGAAAAGACCAGACAATGAACACAGGAACACAAGAGCTTATATACACACAGGGTAACAGACTAACAAGACCAGGGAACTAATCAAATAATAAAACTACAAAGTACTACAAAACTGGCACACAAGGCCAGGAACAGGAACAGGACTAGGGCAAAATGCAAACTAAGAGACCACATAACAAAAACACACGCGTTTGTCGAACACTAATTCAACATGCCAGAATAAAACCTGCTTTAGAACAATGCATAGCGCCACTCGTCGTGGTGTGCCAAAAGATTACAATAATTTAGTTTAATTTATTTCAGTGTTAATGTTTGAGTTAAAAAAATCCTCTACAAATTAAATTAACCCAAAGTCGGCTATAATAGTCCTTTAGGCTACGTAAAAAGCAAAGGGCTTACAGTCTTAACATTTAGGCTACTTTGCTTAAATTCGATACATTTATTTTCAGTAGGGCCCAATACATTTGTAGGGATGTAATTTCAGTATGCTTTACCAACGCTATGTATTCAATTAAAGTTCCAAGAGGTCTGGTCTCTATATTTCCTTCCCAGCTGACACTAATATGCAAGTGCACAGCAAAAATCACAACTTGTGCTTGCTGCGAACGCAAGTTATTTAAGGTGTCTCAACTTTACACAGTCTATAACAGTGTGAATTCGTTACAAGGTTTCATTTAATTACATTAACGTGCAGCAATTTGTACAAATAGAGTCTATAGGCCTACTATACTGTTGTAGCCATTAAATAATCTCATTTAGTATCATATTTGTTAAAATATTATAATGTTGTTTTTTCAATCTATGTTGAATATGAAAAGTGAACAGCACGAGTAAGATAAGATGCATTATATCGAGAGATGGATATGGAGTGGGTCAGACATGATTTTGACCACTTCATTAAGTTTTGTTTAGTAGAAAACCTTTTTTTAAAGTGAATTTCGTTTTCTATAAATTGTATCTTAATTTTAATTATTTTTTCATCACCCAATTGTCTGGATTCAATAAGTAAGAGAAGCAAACAGACACTAATCATAGAGGCGCCCGCGAGGTCACTTGCATTGCACGTCAGCTGGAGCGCATCTCATCCTCCTAACTTAACGAAACTCAGCGTATGCCTCACACAGACATGATAAATACATCAAATACACAAAGCTTGAAATGTCTTCAAACGAAATAATTCAAAACGAAAAAGAAAAAGGCTACTCTTATGTCTTTGTGCATTTCTCTCTAGGTGCGTTCACTACAAATATGGCGATCGTCAACTTCATCTTTGCAGTCGACACTGTCAGAAAACACTTTATTGATAAAAATCATATGAAGACAAGGATATTAAGTTATTTTAGCTGTTATGAGAAAAATAAATCTAACGAAACCTAAAATCTAAATCTAATAAAAAATAATAATAATATTAATGCCAATTCAACATGCCAGAATAAAACCTGATTTTTGAACAATGCGTAACGCCACTCGGCCTGGTGTGCCAAAACACTACATTTTAAACTTCAATGTTTAATTTAAAACAATCTCAAAACGCGTTTTTAAAGCAGTAGTCTAGCCTATATACAAATAAGGGCATTGAAACCAGGATCTTAACTAAAACGTGTTCCGCGTAATCTCTCAAATTATGCCACACTACTCCATGTATTTTTTTTTAAGGACTGCTTTTGAAATCACTATAAATTACTATGCAATTGTATCGCTCACGAGAGCTCTTCGTTTATCTAATTCCTCAATAGAATAGTAAAAACATTCAGCGTCATTGCTCCTAATATCGTCTCTATTTTTAACTTTTGATTCTATTTTTTCAGCTGTAAAATTGATTCTATCTTTGGTTCTATTCTGTTGTAGCCTAATAGGCCTATTTATATATATGAAAAATATGCCTATTAGGCTTAGGGTTTTATATTTAACCCACTTACATTTTAAAATACGGCAAATGCTGCTGTTTTGCACAATGTCCCTTTGCGCCACCTGGCGGTCATTTCGGGAACGACTTTGAAATGCGGCTGGTTTATTTTCGCCGCGGTAATTTCGCCGCGGCGGCTGGCGCGGCGGTAATAGGCATTCTGGTTGTCCACCATCTGTAATCAAATAATAAAACTACAAAGTACTACAAAACTGGCACACAAGGCCAGGAACAGGAACAGAACTAGGGCAAAATGCAAACTAGAGACCACATACGAAAAACACAAGAAACCCAAAACCAGGGAATACATAACAACAACATTTCTGAGGGGCTGTACACACGTCACCGTTTACAACTAAAAACAGAAAACTTTTTATGTGTTTTGGCTGTTTGAAGTCTAGTATTAACTTGCCCAATACTCAGGGGAGGTATTCTATTATTTGCCAGCTAGTGAATAACATCATCTTCAGAGAGAGAAGTGTGGTTCACTTGATCCCACACGAAGCAAAATGCTTAGCCAGGGTATCATTGACTGGTATCGTGCAAGAATACCAGTAAGAGGCATGATGTAACTATCCTTAAAGCACTATTTACATGGAGTTGAGTTCCACAAACTTCAAGTCGAATGACATGTTGAAATATTCTGTGGAAAAATCAATTGCATGAATCAAGTCAGAATGTCAAAACCAGAATATTCCTTCAAGGTCAAATTTAGCATCTCGTACTGTCAAACATGGAACTGATTCAATAAATTCATAAAGCTTAGTGGATGATTTTGTGATTCACAGCCCAGCTGAAATGTCACAACAATGTCAGCTCAAAATTAAATGCTGATGTTCACCTCACTCTTCCGTTTGCTTACGTTGGCTTGATTATTATTATAAAAACAACAACAAAAAAAAAAAACAACAGTTTAAACAGTATCTCCTTCTAAGGCTTTCTATCTACAACCACCAAACTCAAGTCAGACCTCAGACCTGTTCTGACTCTGCGGTGTGCTATAGCTTTCTAACTGATCCGATTTACGATTTTCGTTAAACATAGGCTACAATCAAAACTAATCAAAGTCTCAGACTTTCAATGAAGGGGTCAAAACTCTTGTTCAATAAGACTTATAAGCTGTGTCCGAAACTCGTTCCGTTTACTCGTTCACTAATCCCTATAAAGTGTAGGCTATGGCATTTGAGTGCACTATATCTGCAAGGAGTGAACGAAATGGAGTGAGGGAATTCGGACGCTGATGTATACACTGTGCGTCGGAGAGCTGGAGCTGTCGCAGAAACGGCTTAGTCACACATAGTGATAAAACTCCTTTTATCTTACATGTTACTTACTTTATAAAATAATATTAACAACAATAACAATCAGAATGACTTTTTTTTTTTTTTTGTAATTATTTATACCTCCATGCCAGCTTTGTAGTTTCATCGATTGAAATAAATTCACATTCATTTTGTGGGGGTTGCAGGGTAGGGTCTGCAGGGTAGCCTAAATGACCATGAATTATGAAATGATAATTAAGTTAAAAAATAATAATAAATAAGATATAAATCAATATAATTAGTAGTAAATTAAATATTTTAAACAATGGGCTACAAAAAGGAAAGAATAATGCATTGACTCGGTTGGGTATAGGCTATATAATAGGCCTAACGTTCACGCATGAACTGTCATCAGACTGACTATCAGGGATATTAAAATACTGCGTTTGTGCATTCTCTGACATTAAATGTATTTATTTCATTAATATTGAGAATAATATCGCATGCACCTGAGTGTATAAGTCACACTGGGTCATGATGAGGCAGAGGTGGACAAAGTACACAACTTTCTTACTTGAGTGAAAGTACAGATACTACTGGTCAAATATTTTTGTAAAATATTAATAAGTTGTAAGAACCGATTTTTACTTAAGTAAAAGTACAGAAGTATTAATTTTTAAAAGTACTTTAGTATCTAAAGTAAAAAGTAAATGTCAATGCATTGTTTTATTATTGTTGTTGTATGTAATACTTAGTAATGTAATACTACAGTACCTTATGTCTCTGAATCTATGCCTGCCTACCCTCATATTAATATCACATTTATTTCTAGAACACAGTTCCAGTAGTGGGATTGAATGTGAGATTGAATAAGTGCACTCAATAATGTCCACAATGGTTCCCTCAAATAGTGCCCCATTTAAAGTTTTTTGGCTTTTAGAATGAATATGTTAGCCTTACTGTTATCTATAAGCTAGTGTGCTCAAAAACAATGACGAAATTCTCATTTAGAAGACCAAACCCAACGTTGAAAATAAAAATCAGGTTGATGTCATAATCCAACGTCAGATTGAGGTTAATCTCCAATGTCGGACAGACGTATTGTTGTTGAAAATGAAAATCGGTTTGACCTCGGCTTGACAACAGAACCCGACTTCTTACGTCAATACGACTTTCATCCCCTGACTGACGTTACTACTTTCTACTCAAGGACCTTGACAGAAATGTAGTGGAGTAAAAAAGTATGATATTTGTCTTTCAAATGTAGAGAATTTAAAGTAAAAAGTTTCCAGAAAAAATAATACTCAAGTACAGTACTCAAGTAAATGTACTTTGTTACTGTCGACCTCTGTGAGAGAGAAACACACGCGCGGGTCACATCGTTGTAAAAAACACATTTTATTATTAGCCTATTCAGCAATAGTGTAAAAGTCCGGTAAATAAAATACCTCCAGATCCACACAGGATGCACATGTGTTCTCCAGATCCACACAGGGTGCACATGTGTTCTCCAGATCCACACAGGGTGCACATGTGTTCTCCAGATCCACACAGGGTGCACATGTGTTCTCCAGATCCACACAGGATGCACGTTTGCCCTCCAGAACACTTGTTCCACCGCGTTCCCCACAGCAACCTCCCGGGTCTCCCCAGGGAGCACCCATGCCCAGTTGGAGTGAGAGGGTGTGCCTAAGGAGCACTGAAGCTTCTGTAAGTCCCTTCTATCTTTTGTTTTTACTCATTTTAAGATTTATTCAAAAAAGAAAACATTGCCTTTAACTATGCTACTATGCTTCAAGGTCCTTTATTTAAAATCGTTTTATATTTCAAAATGATAAAAAATACACCTTTAGATTTAGTCTAAGAGGCACTCATTAAACCTGCCCTGCATTGTACGATTATACATGTATCTGTTCCCTCAACAGGACAATGTAGGTTTATGTCAGACGCCTCCACAAAAACTATGTGTGGAAATTGACAACAAGATGCAGCAGAATCTTAAACTGAGGAGCTACAGCCATCAAGCCCCTCGGATAACCACTTCACAGCTGAACCAGAGAACTCAGAGCAGCCTTCAGCCCAGGTTTGACCCGGAAAAGAGCATTGGTTAGACCCTCCTATCTCTCAATTTTATTTAGATTTAGAAATGATTAAACACTTTAATAATTTAATCTGGGACAATAATCATATCATTTTCAATTTGGACCCCTCATATTGAAATGGTCAAAGAAGTTTGGCTTTAGATTTTCTTTAAGAATCACTCATTAAATCTGGTCAGCATTACATGATTATGTCTGTTCCTTCCACAGGACAATGCAGGTGTGGACAAGTCACCCCCACAAAATAAGCAGCATATCGTGAGCTTAGAATTATAAGGTTCTATCTCCGTTTAGGGTAGTTCTGAGATATTGAGCATCAAAGTTTTTACATCCCAGCTGGCAAAACTGTTATGTAGTATAATCTACTATTATAGCTCAACAAGACCATCACCCTACAGGTACTTTGAGGATAGAATATCAAAATCCTGGCACATTTGGAAATGGGATTTTTTAAGATGGCCCAAATGGAGATAGAACCTTATAATTCTGAGAACTCTGATTCTGTTTGGAATTATAAGGTTCTATCTCCACTTTTACAAATAAACCCCCACATTTCAAAGAATAAATGTATATAACCATTGATTTTAATCAATTTATATATTTATAATACAAGCACACAGCTTGTAGTATATAATATAATATATAATAGTATAGTATACATCAAAGCCAAGCAAGTTTGTAAGAAAAAAAAATATTTTCATTTTCAAAGAACATGGACATGGAAAAATTACAGCTAAACAAAAAATGTTTTCTTCACATACTACACCCCACTCCTCTGTACTGTAAAAACATTGAGGAAGCATCTTACATACATTAAAAACGGTTCATTTAGTAGATTAAAACATACAAAATATTGTGTAACATCATGAAAATTATGTTTTCATCCCTTTCCACCCCACCCCCTCTGTGCTCTGAAACATTTAAAAAAATGAAAGATGGATTATTTAGAAAGAAAGATAGATTAGTTAGAAAGATAAAAAGAGGGATTAGTTAGAAAGAAAGAAAGAAAGATGGATTAGTTAGAAAGAAAGAAAGAAAGAAAGAAAGAAAGAAAGAAAGATAGATTAGGTAGAAAGAAAGAAAGAAAGAAAGAAAGAAAGAAAGAAAGATGGATTAGTAAGAAAGAAAGAAAGAAAGAAAGAAAGATTAGAAAGAAAGAAAGATGGATTAGTTAGAAAGAAAGATGGATTAGTTAGAAAGAAAGAAAGAAAGAAAGATAGATAGATTAGAAAGAAAGAAAGAAAGAAAGATGGATTAGTTAGAAAGAAAGACATATTAGAAAGAAAGAAAGATGGTTAAGTTAGAAAGAAAGAAAGAAAGATGGATTAGTTAGAAAGAAAGAAAGAAAGATGGATTAGTTAGAAAGAAAGAAAGAAAGATAGATTAGAAAGAAAGAAAGATGGATTAGTTAGAAAGAAAAAAAGATGGATTAGTTAGAAAGAAAGAAAAAGAAAGAAAGAAAGAAAGATAGATTAGAAAGAAAGACAGATGGATTAGTTAGAAAGATAGAAAGATGGATTAGTAAGAAAGAAAGAAAGAAAGAAAGAAAGAAAGATAGATAAGAAAGAAAGAAAGATGGATTAGTTAGAAAGAAAGATGGATTAGTTAGAAAGAAAGAAAGAAAGAAAGAAAGAAAGAAAGATAGATAGATTAGAAAGAAAGAAAGAAAGATGGATTAGTTAGAAAGAAAGACATATTAGAAAGAAAGAAAGATGGTTAAGTTAGAAAGAAAGAAAGAAAGAAAGAAAGAAAGAAAGAAAGATGGATTAGTTAGAAAGAAAGAAAGAAAGATGGATTAGTTAGAAAGAAAGAAAGAAAGAAAGAAAGAAAGATAGATTAGAAAGAAAGAAAGATGGATTAGTTAGAAAGAAAGAAAGATGGATTAGTTAGAAAGAAAAAGAAAGAAAGAAAGATAGATAGATTAGAAAGAAAGAAAGAAAGATGGATTAGTTAGAAAGAAAGAAAGAAAGAAAGAAAGAAAGAACGAAAGAACGAAAGAAAGAAAGATGGATTATTTAGAAAGAAAGAAAGAAAGATGGATTAGTTAGAAAGAACGAAAGAACGAAAGAAATAAAAGAAAGAAAGATGGATTAGTTAGAAAGAAAGAAAGAAAGAAAGATTAGAAAGAAAGAAAGATGGATTAGTTAGAAAGAAAGAAAGAAAGAAAGATAGATTAGAAAGAAAGAAAGATGGATTAGTTAGAAAGAAAGAAAGAAAGAAAGATAGATTAGAAAGAAAGAAAGATGGATTAGTTAGAAAGAAAGAAAGAAAGAAAGAAAGAAAGATGGATTAGTTAGAAAGAAAGATATATTAGAAAGAAAGAAAGAGATTATTTAGAAAGATAGAAAGATGGATTAGTAAGAAAGAAAGAAAGAAAGAAAGAAAGAAAGAAAGAACGAACGAACGAACGAACGAAAGAACGAAAGAACGAAAGAAAGAAAGATGGATTAGTTAGAAAGAAAGAAAGAAAGATGGATTAGTTAGAAAGAAAGAAAGAAAGAAAGAAAGATTAGAAAGAAAGAAGGATTAGTTAGAAAGAAAGAAAGAAAGAAAGAAAGAAAGATAGATTAGAAAGAAAGAAAGATGGATTAGTTAGAAAGAAAGAAAGAAAGATAGATTAGAAAGAAAGAAAGATGGATTAGTTAGAAAGAAAGAAAGAAAGAAAGAAAGAAAGAAAGAAAGAAAGAAAGAAAGAACGAAAGAAAGAAAGATGGATTAGTTAGAAAGAAAGAAAGAAAGATGGATTAGTTAGAAAGAAAGAAAGAAAGAAAGAAAGAAAGAAAGATTAGAAAGAAAGAAAGATGGATTAGTTAGAAAGAAAGAAAGAAAGAAAGAAAGAAAGATAGATTAGAAAGAAAGAAAGATGGATTAGTTAGAAAGAAAGAAAGAAAGAAAGATAGATTAGAAAGAAAGAAAGATGGATTAGTTAGAAAGAAAGAAAGAAAGAAAGAAAGATGGATTAGTTAGAAAGAAAGATATATTAGAAAGAAAGAAAGATAGATTAGTTAGAAAGATAGAAAGATGGATTAGTTAGAAAGAAAGAAAGAAAGAAAGAAAGAAAGAAAGAACGAAAGAAAGAAAGAAAGAAAGAAAGAAAGATGGATTAGTTAGAAAGAAAGAAAGATGGATTAGTTAGAAAGAAAGAAAGAAAGATTAGAAAGAAAGAAAGATGGATTAGTTAGAAAGAAAGAAAGAAAGAAAGATAGATAGATTAGAAAGAAAGAAAGATGGATTAGTTAGAAAGAAAGAAAGAAAGAAAGATAGATTAGAAAGAAAGAAAGATGGATTAGTTAGAAAGAAAGAAAGAAAGAAAGAAAGAAAGAAAGATGGATTAGTTAGAAAGAAAGATATATTAGAAAGAAAGAAAGATAGATTAGTTAGAAAGATAGAAAGATGGATTAGTAAGAAAGAAAGAAAGAAAGAAAGAAAGAAAGAAAGATGGATTAGTTAGAAAGAAAGATAGATTAGTTAGAAAGAAAGAAGGATTAGTTAGAAAGAAAGAAAGAAAGAAAGAAAGAAAGAAATATAGATTAGTAGAAAGAAAAATAGATTAGTTAGAAAGACAGAAAGAAAGATGGATTAGTTAGAAATAAAGATAAGAAAGAAAGAAAGAAAGATTAGTAAAAAAGAAAGAAAGATTGATTAGTTATTAAGGATAGATATAGATAGATAAAGTTTGAAGACAGATAGAAACAGTTTGAAGATAGATAGATAGATAGATAGATAGATAGATAGATAGATTAGTAAGAGAGAGAGAAAGAACGATTGATTCGTTATAAAAAAAAGATAGAAAGATGGAAATGCCATCTTTCGCCGGCTTCAAATGTCCAGGCTAATGTCCAGCCCTTAGCTCTGTGTCCAGGCTACAGAGCTAAGAGGTGGGTTTTGATTGGTCCGTCCGTGTTCATTCAGGGTTTTGATTGGATATTGAATCTACTGGAGATAGAACCTTATAATCCCAACTCGGTTTATGTTTTGTGAGATGGAACCTTTTTATTTTATTAATAACTACTAACAATTTTTTTTTTTTTACAAAAATAACACCACACAGGCATTAATAAACACCTAATGGATCAGATTATGTCAAAAACTCAATTTCGACCAAAAGTGGAGATAGAACCTTATAATTCTAAGCTCACGATATGTCAATCAAAGTCAAGGACCAACAGTCGGATCCAGGTCGCTTAGAGCAAATTTACTATTTATGTAGCATATTTACTAAATTTTGTGTAATTTCAAATATTTAATATTTACTTTGTGTTTGTATGACTGCATGTATTATATATAATACATGCATATGATTAAATTCACATAAAGGATAGCATTGTAACAACATAATTCCTATTTTCCACAATATATGGGTATATAATACAAATGATTCACTATTTCAGTATATAAAAAAAATAGTGAATAATATATAATATAAAAATAATATTTCACTATAGCAGGGGACACACCCCCTGGGCCTTTTGGCATTGAAAAAACTACTTTACTAAAGATTAGGGTGTGGACAGGGTTATTTTTGCAGCTGGATGCATTTGTAGGAGTTTCCTATGGAAGCTTGTTTCCGCCACTGAATAAAACATTTTAAAAGATAATTGCGACTTTTTATCTCACAATTGCGAGTTTACATCTCGCAATTCTGACTTTATTTCTCAGAATTGCGAGATATAAAGTCAGAATTGCGTGTTTTAAAGTCGCAATTGCGTGTTATAAAGTCAGAATTCTGAGATATAAAGTCAGAATTGCGTGTTATAAAGTCAGAATTCTGACTTTTTTTCTCGCAATTGCGACTTTATATCACGCAATTCTGACTTTATATCTCAGCATTCTGACTTTATATCTCAGCATTCTGACTTTATATCTCAGAATTCTGACTTTATATAAGTTGATAAAATATAAGTTGATGTAATCGATAATAACATTATTCACAACTCTTGTTCATTTTGATGGATTAATTTCTTACCAATCTTGTTCTTTCTGCCCGATGGCGCGCGTTCGTCCCATCCATCTCACGGTCAATGTCCGCTATAGCTGATAACAAACGTTGTCTACTTTTATATCTAGCATTACGAGCTTTCTGAATACGCTTTAGTATTAGTGCTCGTCTCTTTTCTGCCGTTTTGTTCATTACCTCGTTAGTAAACCAATAGATCACACACAAAAGCAGCACAGCTTGAATCTCCTCCATACTTAAAACGCGCTCAAAACTCAAAACAAACGCGCTTCCTGTCCGTCGCAGACTGGGAGGAGCAGTCGCACGCAGTTCAACGTCACCAGACTAATTTACATAATCTTCCCTGTACTTTAGACCGCGGTGTAAACGCAGTAAGCAACCGGTCTGGGGCAAAAAAAGTTCCTATGAAAAAAGTTCCTGGGACAAATAGTTCCTGGTAATTGCGGTGGAAACGCGGCTTTTGTTAAATCAAATGAATAACTTTATATGTAACTTCTTTAACTTTATTGGTTAGACAGTATTTACTGGGTGACCTCTTTCCAATCAATCTTGTTATATATCGAGTTCCAAAAAGGTTTGCATTTTGGCAATAATGTAGTTCCACATAATTTTTTTATATAAAAGTGATCAAATTTTCTATCTTTAATTTTCACACACCATTAATACTTAAATGATTATATAATGGGATAGACTCAGAAGATATATTGCCTGATAAAAGTTGAATAAGGCCACGAGGAATGACATCAAATACTACTGCAAACTCTTTAGTAGTTACAGGGATCTTAAAATGACTAAGGAATTCACAGTACTTAAAGAGATGTCCATTATTCTTAAAGGGGGGGTGAATTACTGTTTCATGCATACTGAGTTTTTTACACTGTTAAAGAGTTGGATTCCCATGCTAAACATGGTCAAAGTTTCAAAAGTTAAGTTGTACGTTTGAAGGAGTATTTTTGTTCCAAAAATTGTCCTTCCGGTTTGTCACAAGTTTCGGAAAGTTTTTTTCGAGTATGGCTCTGTCTTACGTAAGAGAGGGCGGAATTTCCTTATATGGGTCCTAAGGGCACTTCTCCGGTAAGATCGCGGGCGCGCGCACACTCGTAAAACAGAGCAAGAGAGTGAAAGCAGTTCGCCATCAAAGCGCCCTGCCCGGCTTTTGGGAAGTCAGTGTCACCAAAGAAGTGTGTTTTTGGTTGCCAGGGCAAGACAACCCTGCACAGATTCCCAAAGAACCCGGCGTTAAGGCACCCGTGGATGGAGTTTGTTTTCCTGAGCATAAACAGAGTTGTGTAAGACAATTGTTCCCTGCATTTCGACGATGATTGTTTTATAAACAAAGCCCAGATCGTCTAATGCTTAAGGATCGAGCAGTCACAATGATAAAGGTTCGCGGTCGTGCGTTGGAACGGTGAGTAAAACTGTTGAACAAATGTCTCTGTGTGTTGTTAGCTCGGCGCGTTAGCACAGCTTTAGCTTCGCCCACACGGCCCGCCCCCAGCCGCTCGTTTTTTTCCGGAAAGACTCGGTACAGCCAATCTTTCAATTAAAAATATAATACAACAAAAGACTTTTTGGAGATATGAAGGATGCAATATTACTCTATAGGTACTCAAGATTAACAGGAGATTGAGTGAAAATGAGCATTTCACCCCCCCTTTAAATATTACATGGCTTGGTTTAATTCCAATGTAGAATGCAGTCTGTTATTTCTTGATAACAGACCGCTGCGAAGTATAACACACAGTTGCCATGAAAAACAGAGCGTTGCTATGGACGCAGGATTCTAACCATAGAGACGGACTGCTATTTTCTTTAGCGGAAGCAATACAATCGTTTTTAAATCAATAAACTCCTTTTTAAATCAATATTTTGTGTCAAATTATTGATTTATTTGGTGGGTAGCCATGTAATGCCTCCGCTTCACATTGGGGTCCCGATCAGCCTGTCGGGGTTGTATTCGCTATAATAACCATCTCGCTCTACATTATCCCTTACATAACTGTCTGACCAAAATTATACCGTTATTGTACCAGTTTCTGTAAAACAAAGATTTATTTTTAAAGGTAATATATTTGTTTTTCCAAATCACAGATTTGTGTGGAGAAAAGATATGCTTAAAAATGAGCATCCATAAAAAAAATAAAAAAAAATAAAAAAAAACTGTTTATGAAAAGGAGAAAGTTTTATCGGAACATTGTTCACATCAAAATTACACCTCTCTAAATTCTAAACCCCCCAATCTAATGCAAGAGCTGTATACAACCCTTAAGTTTTTGATAATGATATTCTTCCTTTCAATGATAGATCTCTCATTAACCATGAATTACATTTTTGTTTAATTTTCCTAATAATTGGTGTAAAATTCAAATTATTTTTATTATTATTAATTATTTATATCGGATAGGGAGCGGTTTTGGTTTCGCACTAGCAAAGCACTAGGACAAACATGACAAAGCATGTTAACAACATGCTAATCATGCTAACAAAATGCCAATTCATGCTATCAATGTGTTAATCATGATAGCAACATGTTAAGCATGCAAGAAACATGCTAGCAATCTGGTAAATCATGCTAGCAATGTGTTAAAACATGCTAGCAATATGCTAAATCATGATAGCAACATGTTAAACAATGTTAGCAAATGATAAATAATATAAGAAACATGCTTATCATGTTAACAAATGCTAGCAACATGTTAAAACATGCTAACAAAATGCTAAATAATGTGAGAAACATGCTAATCATGCTAACAACATGCGTATGTGTTAAATCATGCTAGCAATGTGCTAATTCATGGTAGCAAAAATGATAAAAACATGTTAAAGATGTATTGACACCATCCACCACATTAGCTGCAAGGCATTTTCCATGAACATTGGCTCAAAAAATAATGTTATCATTATTAATGAAAAAATAACAACTCAAAAGGAAAATGATTTTTCTTACCCCTTTGGTAGATATTTGTTTTTCTTGTTTTAAGCAAAAAAACATTTTGCCTCTGTATCTTGATTTAGGAATGTTATATTTGTACTGGAAAACAAGACAGAAATAATAAGGAAGAAAATCTTTTTTTGCAGTATTCATAGATGCCACCTACGTCACTACAGTAGAAACGCCTCCATATTTGCGACCGACTCGCCCGGTATGGCCGCCCAAACTGCCCATTTGAATGAGAGAGAGAAACAGAGATACCTGGAGAAAATTTCTATTTTAGGCTCCGATCCTTATTTTTTACCCCCAGTTTTCTTTAGTCCATTATTATCTGCCCCAGGCTTGCCCCAATTGGTCTTTCATGATATAGAAATACTTAAGTCATAGAGCTTCATGGCGCGCGTTCATGAGCGTCGAGGCGATGTCATGAATGAATCTATGAATCTGCAGCTGTTCGGCTGGCATGAATGAATCTATCTAATCCGTCCATCAGCACAGCCAGAGACATCAGCCGAATATCATAAAAGACTGCCATATCTGTCCGAAAGAACAGATGTTCAATTACAGAGAGAAGGTTTAATACACAAATATCGAAATGAAAGAATCTTTCGAGTCGAATCTTTTTGAATGATTCGGCTGCGATTAAAAGCTATCAAGAGGTAAGCTCAGTGATTATAATATAACGACTTAAATTGCAGTTTGTTCGTCACATAATGCTATCATATGAATAAATAACGATATTAATATAACGGACGAGTCGTATTAGATCACTTTTATGATACTTTTGTGATGTTTTTTTTTTTTTTCTTTTTTTTGTCTTTTATTATTATTATTTTTTGCGTGACAGCCCCCAGTAGGCTAATGCTACTCATTCACTTCCATTACATCGACAAGAAGAGTCTCCATTAGGCTACATATTCTAACATTTCCCTTTGTCTTCCACGGAAAGTAAACTTAAGGATTTGCACATGAAGGTGAGTAAATGATTATCATTTTTGGAAGAACTAGTCCTTTAATATGCATTTCAAGGCTGAGATTATGCATCGTCTGCAGAGCTATACGTTACTTACACAAAATAACATATAAAGTGCATGTGACGAAGATAATATCTTTATGAACTTCAGAAAAATATTTATTAGATTTAGGTAGGTATTAACTAACAGACAGACAGACAGTTATATCCAAAACAACCCCAAATCTTACTAACTTACCACGATAAAGTGCATTTAAACAGATCCAACAATAAAATGAAGACAAAACATTATCTGTCGATATCTGTCTATAATGTTGGCCACTGCTGTATAGGATGGAAATATAATTAACCACAAACCAACATGAGACTTCAAGTCTTTTAAATAAATGATTCTCTCTTCTCTCTTCTTTTGATATAGAATAAAATACCAGTTCAGGGTTCCTCTTTCGGCTGTTGTTGTAGCCAACTGCACAACATATTGCATTACTGAGACCGCCGTGGTCGCAAAGATGGCGGCGCAAAGCTACAGTGACGTCATGTGAATCGAATGAATAATTTGTGTTAAAGGGTTAGTTCACCCAAAAATGAAAATTCTGTCAGTAATTACTCACTCTCATGTTGTTCCAACCGCGTAAGACCTTCGTTCATCTTCGGAACACAAATTAAGATATTTTTGATGAAATCTGAGCTATGTCTCACTCCTCCATAGGCTGCTATGTGACCGAAACTTGCTGGCCCAGAAAAGTCATTAAAGAGATCGTTAATATAGTCCAAGTGACTCCAGTGGCTCAATCTTAAGTATATCAAGCGACGAGAATACTTTTTGTGCGCAAAAACAAACAAAAATAACGACTTTATTCCACTTTTCATTTCCTTCTCTCTGGGCCTCTAGTTGGTTTGCGTAGTCTTTTTGCGCAGCGCGTCTGTGTTACACGTCACCACGTAGGCTCACTATTGGTCGACGCCGGTCATGTGTGTGATGCGTGATGACGTGCAACACAGACGCGCAGCGCAAAAACACTACGAGGCCCAGAGAGAAGGAAATGAAAAGTGGAATAAAGTCGTTATTTTTGTTTGTTTTTGCGCACAAAAAGTATTCTCGTCGCTTGATATACTTAAGATTGAGCCACTGGAGTCACTTGGACTATATTAATGATCTCTTTAATAACTTTTCTGGGCCAGCAAGTTTCGGTCACATAGCAGCCTATGGAGGAGTGAGACATAGCTCTGATTTCATCAAAAATATCTTAATTTGTGTTCCGAAGATGAACGAAGGTCTTACGCGGTTGGAACAACACGAGGGTGAGTAATTACTGACAGAATTTTCATTTTTGGGTGAACTAACCTTTTAAGGATTTATTTCTTAAATTAACTTGAATAAAAGTGTTGAATGGTTTGAGCTTGATAAATCTGTGTAAAAACTGGGGAAATTGAGTGAGGTTTCAATGCAATTCATTTTAATTGTTTTAAACTCATCTGATGAAATTGAAACCATCTACTTTCCATGGTAGGTTAACTTAAAATTATAATAATATCTAATAGTTATCACACACACACACACACACACACACACACACACACACACACACACACACACACAAAATGCTTAAAGTCATAGGACACCAAACAGCAAGCAAATCAACACCACTTGGCCACACACTCACAAACACACACGCTCATGCACAGAGCTGTAATGTCTTTCCACTGTCAGAACATCTGCTTTGGAACCATCTTCAGGCTTTCCCTCAGATAGCTGACTGTTCTGTGTGCTGGTTGCCCAAAGGCATTGTACAAGGCACACAAAGCAGGCTGCAGAAACCATAGCACATATCAAGGTCTGGGAAGTTAAATTTGCCCAGTGATGCTGGGTTTTGTATCAGCCTCTTATTCTAACATTCAGTTCAAGTTAGGGTCACACCACTTTAGCATATTTATTAATAATGTAATTAGCTTTCACTTTTCAGATGGTTCTATAATCTGGCATCTTTAGTATGGCTTGAAATTCAAGTTGACAGAAATTCGTTTTACTAATGCCAATGGCACTTACAGTTATAATGACTTCAGAGTTTCAATATAAAGTCTTTGTAGTCACTTTTACTTTTAAGTGCTGGTACAGGTTACTGAATCTGTCCTGATTTTTATTCCCTGATGTTTAGAGCTATGTAAGATGAAAATGGGGAGAAAAAAAAAACCTATCAAGGTCAACTACAGAGAATTGTTTTTGTAATTTTCTCTAAAAAGAGCATTATGCAAATTAAATTCTGCATTCTTCAAATTCAGCTTTGCCATCTGCCTCGTAATTTTCTCCAACATTTTATCTGATGCGAGACAGCTGGAGTAGCTTATTATGGGGACGTTCCAATTACATTTTTACCATTTTCTGTCTACCAGCAATGCTGTTGATCCTCGCAGGTCTTTTAAAAACATAAATGCACAATAATTGCAGATTTTGGAATGCGTCTGGTAAACAAGCATATGCTTTCTCAATGCATTATCTCCTTATTATAGTTTCAATATCACGTTATGTCTGCTCTGATTGCTTGTTCTACATTTGAGGAATGTTGTAGATACTTAATTTCAATGAAGTTGCATTTATGTTTTAGTGGATTTCAGCATAAATATTGCAAGACATAGCATTTCCCTGTCATACGAAAAGTTGGTAAAGTCAGTATTTTGACTTTTCAAAATACTGAATAGTCAGTATTTTGAATACTGAATTATTCATTCAGTATTCAACTGAATGAATAATTCAGTTTGTGAATTATTTTCACAAATATAAAACAATATTTGTGTAAATATTTCTAGAATATGAATGCTCTAACAAATTACCTAAGTGAAATGACCTTTTTGTCATTTGGTCATGTTGTTGTCTTTGGTCTTACTGTTAGTGGGTTTACTAGTCACATCACATTAATCATTTATTGGTTATTCAAAATAAAGATGCATTTTTAATGATTTAAAACTCTGAAATGTAATGAATAAATGCTAAAATGTTGCCAAATAACGGATGTATTTTATTATTATTTAAAACTCTGAAATAAGGAAGAATAAAAGCTAAAATGTT
Source organism: Scardinius erythrophthalmus (assembly GCF_964197995.2). Lineage (NCBI taxonomy): Eukaryota > Metazoa > Chordata > Actinopteri > Cypriniformes > Leuciscidae > Scardinius > Scardinius erythrophthalmus. The sequence goes on along the minus strand of NC_138228.1, from coordinate 21,742,981 downwards.
GCCAAAGTGGTAGAAGTCTAGACGTTTTCTCATTTGAGTTAGTGTAGAATCATTCATATATATGTTTGTAAACTTGTAGGTTAACCCTCAGACGGTCTTCGTTTCGGAGTCACATCCTGGGCCTTCCCGGTCAGAAGTGACCGGAGGCCTAAAAATGAAACTTCCTCCATCCCAGTAAAACCAATGCAATTTATTTTTGTTCTATAATATTTATTCTTTTTAATTTTGTATTTTGAGATCATTTTATTGAATTTATTAATATTTATATAATATTTATGGTCTATTTTTGCCATTGAAATTAATAAAAAAAATTATATAAATATATGTATTTTTTTATTTTTTATTTATGCAGTATTTTAGTTTAATATAGAGTCTAGGCCTTCAAAAAAAAAATGTTTGAAGCAGATTAGCACCATATCTGGTGAGAGTATGGAGAGAAAGCGTAGAAGCATGGTGTAACCACTAGATGGCATCTATACAGTTCTCTATGGAGAGGCATGTGAATTCCCCAGCTGTTTATGGACACATTTACTTTTTTTTTTTGTACAGAATTTGTAACAAAAAATGCAATTCATTCAATTATAACACTTTTTGTAAAATATTTTTTTTATTATTTTTTTTTTATTAATATTATTTTTTTCAATTTCCCATTCATTTTCTATGGGGTCATTTTTGACCGAAGACCACAAGTGTGACTATTTTTTTTACGACCACTTAGCATGCTTGAATCATGACCTCAATTTTTTTGTGTGTGCACATACCTAATGCCATACAAGTCACCAAGTTTCGTAACATTCCAATGAAGCTGTGATTTTTAAAAATTCAAAACAGATTTTTTGTAATCAAAATTTATTGGTGTTTATGTGTATAAAAGTGTGTGTGTATGTGTGTGTGTGTGGGTGGCTGTGTCTTTTTTGTACTCTTGATGTTGTAGAGTGTCACCCCTTTACAGCGGTGTACTTTTTTTTAGGATTGAGGCCGATTTGTAGATTGTACACACAAAAATTCGGAGAATTTTTTTTTTTTTGTCAATTTCCCATTCATTTCCTATGGGTCGGTCATTTTTGACCGAAGACCAAAATCGTCACTATTTTTTTTACGACCACTTAACATGCTTGGATCATGACCTCAATTTTTTTTTTGTATTCACATACCTAATGCCATAAAAGTCACCAAGTTTCATAACATTCCGATGAAGCTGTGATTTTTAGAAATTCAAAACAGAAAATGTTTCGGTCAGAAATGACAGAGGACCGTCTGAGGGTTAAAAGGGAAAAAGGACATGAAACATCTCAAATGTGCATTCTGAATGCATATTCTAAATTTTCAGAAATTACAAATTCAGACAATCAGACTCAAGCTTGTGATTTTGAGTTGAAGTAGTGTTTGCAATATTGCATTACTCTCAATGTGTTGTGAATTAAACCTAAAATAAAAATAATATAGTCCAATTCTGTGTATAAACATTTGTGTGAAACTGTCAGTAACTGCTGATATTACAGTGCTTCTGGTTTGTTTGTTATGAAGTTATGAAGGCATGCATTCGAATCTCCCACACGATTAACGTGGTTCAAAGTGTCTGGATAGGATTTTAGCATGCGGTTTGGGCGTCCACGCTCAAAATGATTGCTAATAGAGGATAGTCAGAAAATAGAACAAACAGAACATTTGTGATGTTGAAAAGTGCTCCGTTTGAAGCTGCATGAGCTCTCCTGTCATGCTGATTTTAAAACATTAAAGTGATGTGGGTGTTCAAAAATAACATAATATAATGTCTTTTCATTCCTCATTACTTCTGCTTCAGAGGTGAGTTTGCTCCGCTGTAATGAGTGAGATTTTAATTGCCCACTGATCCTGTGCATCATTAGAGATTAGAGATGTGATCATTAGAGATGTGATTTCTGAATTATTACAGATGGATGGGAAATGTTTGTTTGGTTACTTCAAACAGTAAGCTTAGCTCAGTAATATTAGTGCATGGATATTAAATGGAACTTTGAAAAGAAATGACAAATACCACAAGTTAACCATTTTTTACAAACCAAAGCTGATTCCTTAATAAATGTGGCTCTCATGTGGTGTGAATCTGAACTCTGTTGTGTTTTTTCCTTTTCCCCCTAATAATTTCCTGCACTTAATCCACTATATTAGAAAGGTGGCACTTCTAAGGGCAGCCGCATGAACTTGAGCTGTTTTGGTAGCTTGCTTTTTTCTGCTTTTTAACCACCTTTAACTTAGTATAGCATTGAAATGCATGTTCAAGCTACATATTTGAGTGACAACATGTTTAATTTGGGATCAAGGATATGTGTGGATGGTGAATTCGACATGTGTGGATATGTTTTTGCTTTAAGACAAACCATGTGCAAATTCATGTCAACACCATTGCTGAGTATATTTTCTCTTTAAAGGAGAACTCCGGTCAATTTTAACATTGAGCTCATTTTTTTGTAAATTTGGAGTGCTGTCAATACAGAGAACAACAACAAAAATCGGTGTTGCCTACACCGATTTTGGCAACAAAATATAGATATTCCAGATTCAACTGTAATTTTTCCAGGATATACACTGTATCGGTGTAGGGCAGCGGGGGAGGAGGAGTTGCACTGTATGTCTGTAACAACATCACACAAAAGCGACTGATTCACTTAAGGGCTTTTCACACTTAATAGCTTCAATAGTTAAAGGGTTAGTTCACCCCAAAATGAAAATTCTGTCAGTAATTACTCACCCTCATGTTGTTCCAACCCCGTAAGACCTTCGTTCATCTTCGGAACACAAATTAAGATATTTTTTATTAAATCTGAGAGCTGGATCACTCCTCCATAGGCTTCTAAGACACTTGCTGGCCCAGAAAATGCATTAAAGACATCGTTAATATAGTCCAAGTGACTACAGTGGCTCAATCTTAAGTTTATAAAGCGACGAGAATACTTTTTGTGCGCAAAACCCCCCCCAAAATAATGACTTTATTCCACTTTTCATTTCCTTCTCTCTGGGCCTCGAGTTTTTTCACGTAGTGTTTTAGCGCAGCGCATCTGTGTTGTACGTCACACGTAGGCACACTATTGGCCGACGCTGGTCATGTGTGTGATGCGTGTGACGTGCAACACAGACACGCTGCGCTAAAACACTATGTGAAATAACTCGAGGCCCAGAGAGAAGGAAATGAAAAGTGGAATAAAATCGTTATTTTTGTTTGTTTTTGCGCACAAAAAGTATTCTCGTCGCTTTATAAACTTAAGATTGAGCCACTGTAATCACTTGGACTATATTAACGATGTCTTTAATGCATTTTCTGGGCCAGCAAGTTATAATGTCTTAGAAGCCTATGAAGGAGTGATCCAGCTCTCAGATTTAATCAAAAATATCTTAATTTGTGTTCCGAAGATGAACGAAGGTCTTACGGGGTTGGAACAACAAGAGGGTGAGTAATTACTGACAGAATTTTCATTTTTGGGTGAACTAACCCTTTAACCCTGGGTCATTCTAAACCCCCAAGTTAAACGGAATCCTCGGTTATCTTTATTCACGTTTCAAACTTCTCATACCATACCTGGGGTTAACAGTTAATCCTGGGTATTCGTAAATTGCTGTTTCACACTGCACATTTCTAAACCCTGGGTTAAATTCCTTATTTGCATATTTGCGGTGTCAGTGTTACTGACTGCATGGACAAACGCAGCACATAACCTGTTTACATGAAGGCCCTAGCATTGAGCGTCCTCATTACACATTGAATGCTGACTGTGATATCAAGTTTTTTCTGAGTTAACTTTTGGAACTATAAAGGTACAGTAAGAATGATGGTCCCTTCTTTACTCCAATTGTCGTGTTTTTCCATTGCCGTTTGATATTTTTTCTATCACACGCAGAAACGACTGTTAATATGCATCGCGCAATATTTCTGTGACTGCCCAAAGCACATGAATATAAGGCACGCGTTTGGTTGTTACTACATGGTTAGCAACCGATATTCTAATACTGCATCGTTTTACACTATACAAGCAAAATCGGTGCTAACCGTGCTCCAGAGTGTTCCTTTACCCAGGGTTAAAAGCTGTGTTTAGAATGAAAATAACCCAGGGATAAGTGCAGTGTGAAAAGCCCTTCAGAAGAAGATTAACATGAAGATTTATGGGTCTGCCTATGAGCCAATCATCTTCCTTGAGGGTTAAAATGTATTAGTGTTGCTTTGCTGTACATTCCACCATGTTCTTCAACAGCGTCTCAACCTGATGTACTAACTACACAATACTTGGATCACGGCCTTGATGCATTACCAACAAGCCGCAATTGTCATACTTGGAGACACAAATAGTCTGAATATAAGTCTGAAACCCTCTGTAGCAGACATGGATTGAAACAAGTAGTGTCTGGAGCAACAAGAAAGGCCACCTGATTCAATCTTTACCAACATTGCTTCCATGAATGAGTCACCTGAGCATTTGCCCCCTGTTGGCTCCTCTGACCATAAGATATGTTGAATGCTGGAAAATTGCCCTCCAAGCATATTCACCTTAAACTTAAACGCCTGAGACAAATAGGCAATTGGGCCTTCTCATGAATACAACTTATTTTCTCACATTCATGAGGTTACTGACCCTGAGGCTAAAAGTTTAGTGCTTTTACTTCCACTATCAGGTCTATCTTGGACAAAATTGTTCCAATCTAGAAAGTTTCTATTACAAACAATGACAAGCCTTGAAATGCCATACAAATTATAGATCTGATAAAAGAGAGGCAGCATGTATTTTGCTCTGGCAATAAAACCTGCAATAGGAATCTAAAATAAATCAGTGTCGAAATAAAATTAAGAATGCAAATAAACAATACAACAAGAAAGAAGTGGAAGAAATGTGCTGTACTAAGCCAAAACAGTGCTTTAAGACTATGAAGGCATTACTTGGGATGGAAGGAGATTGGAGAGATGTGGTGTCTCAGGATTATAACATCTTGCTACATGAGTATGCAGCCCAACATTGTAATATGTTATTTGCCTGATATAGGTTAGCTTAGCTGGCTAATTGGATTGCATGCTGACTGTAAGCCAAAAAAATAAGCCAAAATGTGTAATATACCTAGAGAGAGAGGCATCCATTAACATCACCATTTATCTCTATGGCAACTAGTTGGTTGGCACAGGATTACTTAGAAGAACATCACTAGTTTGCAGCCATCTTTGCTCAGGGCACTCAGTTGTAGGAACACTTTTTTTTTTTTTTTCAGCCAATCACTTAAGCTGTAAATGTCATATGACGGATCACTCTGGAAACATGGAAAAAAGGCCCCTTGACAACGATTAGCTCATGGCAGCACAAAAACACGAACAGTCCCATAACTTTCACTTCTGACTATCCAGGTTGGTATTCCAGAATGCTGGTTGTGAGACATCCCCGGGTAAGTTTACTCAGAGTAAACAGATAACCTCAACTTTAAGTTACAAAAACTGCAGAAAAACTGGCACTGCATAGTAATCAACACTAGTGTTTGATCTTATATAATTTGTTTACATTTTACTGTTTGCGTGTCATAGAAATTACTAGAACTTACCATTGACTTCAGGACGTGCTCTTTAAAAGCAAACTCCCCTATGGTCATCTTCACATAATTGAAAATTCTGCAGATGTTTTTCTCTAAAAAGCTCAAAAAAGCCAAAAAAATTAGGCAGCTGACTTGTTGCCTCGCTGCCCTATCAGGCAATGGCTTTGCAGGCAGTGTTTGCGCACAAAGGTACCTCACAAAACTGATTTCGGACATACTTCTGAGGCTGCATAACGGTTTAATGATCTACAGCAAAATAGAGCGAGCTTTGGTGAAAACTAAGTGAATATTTTAATGACTACAATAGTAATTTCTCGCTAGAAATGACAACATATGTGGAAAATGTTGATCAAGAATTAACATTTACACAAAATGACGACTGGTCGCAACTTTCAGACGCTTTCTTTATTTTTCTTAACTATCACAGAATGTTGAGCACAGGATTGTGAGATATTAAAGGAGACATCTATGCTGCCTTCAAATATCGATCGGATGAAGTCATCTCAGGAGACAGGAATCAAAACTAACATTGCATTTGGACGTGCCTTGATGCCTCACGACCTTGGAATGAGTCATCCAAAGGCAGCATTTATCAGTTTTCGGATGGAGCCATAGTGTCATGAAACTGCTCTGACACAGGGTTGAGGATCCAAACAGTCTTTATTAAGGGGTTATCCAGAATCGTAGTATAAAAACAGGCAGAGGGTCAAGACTAAGGCAAGCAGTACAAATAAACTGAGCAGGAAACAGAGGGTAGTCCAATAAACCAGGCAAATGTCCAGACCATGAGATGGGGAAAACCAGAGCGAGTGTGCTCAGAGATGCAGTGTAGACACATACAAGTCTTTGCAAAGAGTGATTGAATGAACCAGGCTTATAAAAGGCAGTGAGTGACAATGTAATGAGAAACAGCTGAGAACAGAGATTGTGAGAATGGGCAGTGAGTTCTGGGAAATGTAGTTCATGTTAGAATGACAACAATACAGGGAGGCACTCTGGCTGGTGATTGTGACGTAGCATAGCAGACATGAAACTCGGGGATGACTCCGTGGTCATGTTAGGACAGACAGGACACTCTGTGACGACCTCTGTGGTCACATCAGGGCAGACTGGAAGCTGGAACACATGGCTGAGCTCTGGAGCAGGAGTGGGCTCTGAAGTGGACTCATGTAGTGATACATAGGCACAGAGGCTTCGAAGCTTGTATCAAAAAAACAAAACATCACACATTGAAGCAGTGTATCGGAGCTTGATTCGTTTTGCCATAACCACGTGATCTGTGACGTCCGAAGCTTCGTTTCCACACACATTCACGTGACGGATTTAGATTCAAAAATAGCATGAACCCCTTGAGCAGGTTTTGAGTGTCATTCCCTTTGGTAGTAGTAAATAAAAAATGAAATAGACTTAGCCCTCACACTGTTGAACAAGTTTCTTTAAATTTATTAAATTACCCACAAAATAAAATGTCAGCTCCCCAGTTCACAAGCACTTCACCATTCCACAACAATTTTCTTTTATTTTGATTATATATGCCTACATGAGCCTTGCCTATGAACTCGTAGGATTAGGACTGAGGCTAAAGTTTATGTGAATAAGGCTGCATTTGTAGATCAAAGCAGATTCATAAGAATTGTTTCTGTACAAGTGAATTAGTCCCATTTACTTTTTATTTTTTTCTCAAATTAATTCATACAGTTGTTTGTTCATACATTGTATAAGAACTACATCAACACTAACATAAATTATGAGGATTAATTGTATTGCTTTGTGGTTTACAGAGCAGAAAGTGATTTATAAAAAAAAAAAAAAAAAAAACAGTCTTCTGGGACAGAAAGGCAGCTTTTCCACCTTTTGACCACAAGATGTCGTTAGTGTGCAACGTGTTGAAAAGCTTCGAGTAATGAACCATTTTACGATACAGTCGAGGGGGAAAGCCCCAGTGCTTCACAAAGCTTCATTTCCCCATCACTAGACTCATGGGCTAGAGCAGGTTCTGGAGCAGACTCATGGGCTGGAGACTCTGGCGTGGCATCCATGATGTCTGGAGACTCTGGCAGGGCAGCCATGACAGCTGGGGCGAATGTCCTCAGAGCTGCAGTGTAGACATATAGAAGACATCGCAAAGAGTGACTGAATGGACCAGTCTTATATATGCAGGGACTGACAATCTAATGAGAAACAGCTGTGAACAATCAGGGATAATGAGACCAGGTAGTGAGTTCTGGGAAATGTAGTCCATGTTAGAATGACAATGATCCGAGGAGGAGTGCCCTCAAGTGGAGATCACGTTGTATTTAGCTGTGTGCCCAACACCACGTCATGATAAAATAGAGTAGTTTAGCGAGGTGTGTATTCTGTTGTAGGCAACTTTGCTTCACGCTTTTAAATAAATATTTTCAGGAAGTATTCAATATATAAAGTTTCTGAAGAAGAACAACACGGTTGGCAAACAATATTGTTTTTATTCATTATTTTAATATTTGATGATATGTTTTTTATCCTGGGGTTGGGGCTCGTATGCGAGCACCTGGTGGCCAGCCCTCCCCCCACGGGGTCCGGCCGGGCTCAGCCCGAAGGAGCGACGTGGGGCCGCCTTCCCGTGGGCTCACCACCTGCAGGAGGGACCGGAAGGGGCCGGTGCTGAGAGGATCGGGCGGCAGTCGAAGGCGGGGGTCTCGACAACCCGATCCCTGGACACGGAAACTAGCTCTAGGGACGTGGAATGTCACCTCGCTGGCGGGGAAGGAGCCTGAGATTGTGCATGAGGTAGAGAGGTTCCGACTAGAGATAGTCGGGATCACCTCTACGCACGGCTTGGGCTCTGGAACCACACCCCTTGAGAGAGGATGGACTCTTCACCACTCTGGAGTTGCCCATGGTGAGAGGCGACGGGCTGGTGTGGGTTTGCTTATAGCCCCCCAGCTCAGCCGCCATGTGTTGGAGTTCACCCCGGTGAACGAGAGGGTCGTTTCCCTGCGCCTACGGGTCGGGGATAGGTCTCTCACTATCGTGTGTGCCTACGGGCCAAACGGCAGTGCAGAGTACCCGGCCTTCTTGGAGTCTCTGGGAGGGGTGCTGGAAAGTGCTCCGACTGGGGACTCCATCGTTCTACTGGGAGACTTCAACGCCCACGTGGGCAACGACAGTGACACCTGGAGGGGCGTGATTGGGAGGAACGGCCCCCCTGATCGGTGTTCAGTTATTGGACTTCTGTGCTAGTTACAGTTTGTCCATAACGAACACCATGTTCAAGCATAAGGGTGTCCATCAGTGCACGTGGCACCAGGACACCCTAGGCCATAGGTCGATGATCGACTTTGTGGTTGTTTCATCTGACCTGCGGCCGTATGTCTTGGACACTCGGGTGAAGAGAGGGGCGGAGCTGTCAACTGATCACCACCTGGTGGTGAGTTGGATCCGATGGCAGGGGAGGAGGCTGGACAGACTCGGCAGACCCAAGCGTACTGTGAGGGTCTGCTGGGAACGTTTGGCCGAGTCTTCGGTCAGAGAGATCTTCAACTCCCACCTCCGGCGGAGCTTCGTCCAGATCCCGAGGGAGGCTGGAGATATTGAGTCCGAGTGGACCATGTTCTCCAGCTCCATTGTCGAAGCGGCCGCTCCGAGATGTGGCCGTAAGGTCTCCGGTGCCTGTCGAGGCGGCAATCCCCGAACCCGGTGGTGGACACCGGAAGTAAGGGATGCCGTCAAGCTGAAGGAGGAGTCCTATCGGGCCTGGTTGGCTTGTGGGACTCCTGAGGCAGCTGACGGGTACCAGCAGGCCAAGCAAACTGCAGCCCGGGTGGTTGTGGAGGCAAAAACTCGGGCCTGGGAGGAGTTCGGTGAGGCCATGGAGAAGGACTATCGGCTGGCCTCGAAGAGATTCTGGCAAACCAACCGGCGCCTCAGAAGGGGGAAGCAGTGCCCTACCAATGCTGTCTACAGTAGAGGTGGGGAGCTGTTGACCTCAACTGGGGATGTCATCGGACGGTGGAAGGAATACTGCGAGGATCTCCTCAATCCTGCCGTCACGTCTTCCATTGAGGAAGCAGAGGCTGAGGGCTCAGAGGTGGACTCATCCATCACCCAAGCTGAAGTCACCGAGGTAGTCAAGAAACTCCTCGGTGGCAAGGTACCGGGGGTGGATGAGATCCGCCCTGAGTACCTCAAGTCTCTGGATGTTGTGGGGCTGTCTTGGCTGACACGCCTCTGCAGCATCGCGTGGCGGTCGGGGACAGTGCCTCTGGGATGGCAGACCGGGGTGGTGGTCCATCTATTTAAGAAGGAGGACCGGAGGGTGTGTTCCAACTACAGGGGGATCACACTTCTCAGCCTCCCTGGGAAAGTCTATGCCAGGGTACTGGAGAGGAGAATACGTCCGATAGTAGAACCTCGGATTCAGGAGGAACAGTGTGGTTTTCGTCCAGGCCGTGGAACACTGGACCAGCTCTATGCCCTCTACAGGGTGCTGGAGGGTTCATGGGAGTTTGCCCAACCAGTCCACATGTGTTTTGTGGATTTGGAGAAGGCATTCGACTGTGTCCCTCGTGGCGGCCTGTGGAGGGTGCTCCGGGAGTATGGGGTCCGGGGTCCTTTACTAAGGGCTGTCCGGTCCCTGTACGACCGAAGCAGGAGCTTGGTTCGCATTGCCGGCAGTAAGTCAGACTTGTTCCCGGTGCATGTTGGACTCCGGCAGGGCTGCCCTTTGTCGCCGGTTCTGTTCATAATTTTTATGGACAGAATTTCTAGGTGCAGCCAGGGGCCGGAGGGTGTCGGGTTTGGTGACAACACGATTTTGTCTCTGCTTTTTGCGGATGATGTTGTCGTGTTGGCTTCATCAAGCCAGGACCTTCAGCATGCACTGGGACGGTTTGCAGCCAAGTGTGAAGCGGCTGGGATGAGAATCAGCACCTCCAAATCCGAGGCCATGGTCCTCAGTCGGAAAAGGGTGGCTTGCCCACTTCAGGTTGGTGGAGAGTTCCTGCCTCAAGTGGAGGAGTTTAAGTATCTTGGGGTTTTGTTCACGAGTGAGGGAAGGATGGAATGGGAGATTGACAGACGGATCGGTGCAGCTTCTGCAGTAATGCGGTCGATGTACCGGTCTGTCGTGGTGAAGAAATAGCTGAGCCGCAAGGCGAAGCTCTCGAATTTACCGGTCAATCTACGTTCCTACTCTCACCTATGGTCATGAGCTTTGGGTCATGACCGAAAGGACAAGATCCCGGATACAGGCAGCCGAAATGAGCTTTCTCCGTAGGGTGGCTGGCGATCCCTTAGAGATAGGGTGAGAAGCTCGGTCACTCTGCTCCTCCACATCGAGAGGGGTCAGCTGAGGTGGCTCGGGCATCTGTTCCGGATGCCTCCTGGACGCCTTCCTGGGAAGGTGTTCCGGGCGCATCCCACTGGGAGGAGACCCCGGGGAAGACCTAGGACACGCTGGAGAGACTATGCCTCCCGGCTGGCCTGGTAACGCCTCGGTGTTCCCCCGGAAGAGCTGGAGGAAGTGTCTAGGGAGAGGGGAGTCTGGGCATCTCTGCTTAGACTGCTGTCCCCGCGACCTGGCCCCGGATAAGCGGACAAAGATGACATGACATGACATGTTATTTTTTATTAATTGTATTTATTATTATTATCATTATTATTATATAATTATACAAAATGAAAATGAAATACATTTTTTAAAGGTAATTTTCACCCTCTCTCCAGGGCTTAGAATAAACAGACTGCCTCTCTGTGATTGGACAGGCCAACTTTCTGTTAGGCATAATTGACGAAGTTTACTTTGAATAAATTGTCTTTTTGGACTGGGAAGGACGTTTTAAGTTTTGAAAGTTACAGTATGTTGCCAGAGTCAATCAAGCTCTTTTATCTGAAAACATCAAGGAAAATTTGATTCCTCCAGATATGACCTGTGTGCAAGAATTATATAATACCTGACTCCATTAACTGGCTCTTCTGTAGTTTTGTGGGAACATAATTTGCACACAGCTCCTGTTTTCCTATACTTGAAAGTAACTTCATTAAACCCCTCACTGGAATACATAATCGCCCCCTCTCTCTCTCCCTCTCATGATGAAAATGTGGTTGTTTGTAAGTTGGCCCCAACACACAGATCAAATGATTAAAAAATAAAACTTATTTTCCGGCTTCACTGTAAAGTATACTTATCTGATTAATAAATAATGAAATAAGCTATGCTGCTGGTTGGTCATGTCACTGCAAAGACTATAAAATGTGCAACAGTGATTCATCTGTTTCAAAAAGTCATGTTTGTACCCTTGCAGGTTGTTTGTCATTATGGTTGAGTGGTTGTCTCAATTCTCACATTATCACATTTATACTGTGTGCATAATCATTACGCAAGTAATGTTTTTAATGATTAATTTTACTGGTGAATAGAGACAACGTTAAGTCTCAAACTTTTTTATTTTTTAAAAATGTCATGTTTAAAACAAAAAGTTAGATTTCTCTCTCTCAGGGGAACAACAACTTTCTCATATTTGTGCGCACAATTATTAGGCAATTAGATTATAAAAAGTATTTCCTCATTTATCTCAGTGTGAAACAATTAGTAAACAAGAACATTTAAACAAATAAAAAAAAATAGAAAACAAAATACAAAAATAAAATAATATATTTGTCCTTTCAAAATATTCAGTGGCCAATAGCCATCCTACTTTTCAATGACTTTCATGAGCCACCCATCCATAGAATTAGTCAATTAGTCTTGATTTGTTCTCGATCAATAGCTGATTCAACCACCACCACCACCACCACCACCACCACAATAATCAGTCTTCATGTATTTCTTGACCCAATCTTGATGCTTCAGCTTGTGATTTTTGTTTAGTGGGGGTCGTGTTTCAGCTTTCTTTACCTTAGCAAATTCTCTGAGATCCTGGCATCTGGTACTTGCAGTTGAGGTTGCAGTTCTGGAGAATGGTGGCACTGGAGGTTAAAGGGTTTCCGGTGGTTTCATGCTTAATTCTTCACAGATCTTTTGCTGTTAATTTGCACCTTTTCTTTTCAACATGTTTTTTTTTTGCGACCCTGCTGACTATTATTGACAAATGGCTTAATTGTCCAAAGGTCATGCTTTAATAGTTTAGTTTCCAATTATTTTACAATTTTGACTTTAGTAGTAAAAATCTGCCAAATAATTATGCACATCTGAATTTAAAGTGTTTGCCACTTTAAGGTACCCTGGTAATCCAGAGTTCTCGCGAGAGCACAAGTTGCATTTACTCAGCGAGTTACTCTGGTGTCGAATAATGATGCTCATTAAATATGCCCCTCGATCTGAGCTGCACCAATCACATCGGGTTATCTGATATAGGCGGGCCAGAGGCGAGCTAAACAGATGACGGTGACGTCGAAGTCATTAGTAAACATTGCAAGATGGCTATGTATGAATACCAGTTGTTTGAAACTGCTTTGGCCACTACAATGAATGAGTTAGACTTGGCTTTTTATCTAAAACATGAACAGAAGACGACGCTCGAATCGTTCCTTTGCAAGAAGGACGTTTTTGCTGTTTTGCAGACCGGATATGGTAGAGTATAATTTACCAGTTAGCTCCGCTGGTAACTAAGCGTATGGGTTCTCTTACGAGAGGTCTCTCGTACTGCGTAATATATCTTACGCTAGGGGAAAATCCTTTTCCGCGAAATATTGAAGCCAAAAATTATCCTTAATTTTTCAATAATGCAAAACGCATTGCAGCAGCATACAGACATAGGCGAGGCAGCTCGCGCGCCTATTGGCTGTTCTGCGGCAACTGCAGCAGCCTATCGAGCGAGGCCTGGTGTGACGCCAGACCCAATGAGGGTGCTTCGCGCCCGCTGCGTCACATCCCGCTGAAATGGGCGTGGCCTAGACCTATAAATACCGCTCGCAGGCAGCTATTATCTGATTTTTCATCCTTCAAGCGAAGCACACGCATCGCTGGAGCTGGAGAAAAGCCGCGCCGTCTGAGAGAGAGCACCTTCAGCGGGACGAGTCACTGAAGTTGCTGGCCGCGCCACCTTCCTGCTGCGCTTTCCGGCGCTTATATCCTTTTTTCACTCTCTGTGTTGTGTGTGTGTGTGTCGCCGCCACCGCCAGCCGCCAAAGCTCGCCGGTTCGCCCGCCTGCTTCACCGGCTTCGTCAGCCTCTCTTCCTGATGGACAGCGGCCGCTGTCTGCCGCCGCTTCCGTCGACATCGCTGACGAGGAAGCCCTGCTGGGAGAGGATGATTCCTGCTCTATCCTGGCGTCAGGCAGTGAGGATTGGGCGAGCTCTGAGGATCTCGCGCCCCCTGCCCGCACTTCGTCAGGCAAGAGAGCGTCCATCGAGACGGAGCTCATGCGAGTACTCGCACAGGCCACGACGAACCTCGGCCTCGAGTGGTCTTCGCCCGAGCAGCCCGCTCACAACTGGCTGGATGGCTTTTTCCTGCTTGGGGAGCGCGCTTCGCCTGCATCCAAACCAGCGCCTTTTCTTCCTGAGCTACATGAAGAAGTCGCTAAGTCCTGGAACACCCCCTATTCAGCTAGAGTGCGTCGATCTGTTTCTTTGGCATTCTCTGCAGTTGACGATGCCAAGAACAGGGGATACCATTCGCTGCCGCCGGTCGAAGAGGCGATAGCGGCCCACTTATGCCCGCCCTCCGCTGGACGGTGCGCTAAGCTGGCCCTACCCTCAAAAGCTTGCTGCACGATGTCAAGCCTGCTCCGCCGCGCTTTCTCCGCCGCCGGGCAAGTTGCGTCAGCGCTGCACACCATGGCCACGTTGCAGATCTTCCAGGCCGATCTCCTCTGAAAGCTGGACGAGAAAGGACCTGACGCGATCTGCATGCCAGACTTACGAAGCGCCACGGACCTCGCTCTCCGTGCGACTAAGTCCGCAGCACAGGCCATTGGACGGAGTATGGCCTCTCTCACCATAACCGAGACTGCCGCCACTTTGCAGCGCCGCCAGGCTCGAAGCGTGAGACCGCGCTCCCGCTCATCCGGCCGCCGCCCCGCCATGCGTGGCTCGCGGCCTAGGATTGTGGTAACGCCCGAGGCCCCGAAGTCGTCCTAGCACGCCTAGGAAAATGCCGGTGTTCGAGTCCCGCCGCGGCCGGACTTCCACCAAAGCTATTCGCTCGTCCAGTTCCAGCAAATGTGACTGGTCCAGTGTTTTCTGCAGCCAACAAGCCGGTTCTGTCGCCCGCTTGCCTGCACACAAAGGCCGTTTTCACGGCTACCCAGATAAATCCCCAAGAGAGTGTATTTTCTGGTGTCCACGGCCGATGGTGTTTTATGTGTAGAAAGAATGCCCACTGCCCAGTGCCCATCACTACACACAAGCACAGCCCGTCACACAGGGCTCGCGCGCATAAAATCGACTCAGATTGATTGCGCATTAAACGTAGTAAATGTGCCCACTACCCAGTGCCCACAAACACTACGTTATGCATGTCCCACAGTTTCTCTAATTAGAAGTGCGTCACAGCTCTGAAACCTTGGAAAGCGGACGACTGGTACCAATCAGGTGTAAGCCTGGGGACTTCCTCGAGGGTGAGGCCTAGGCACCCTCATTGGGTCTGGTGTCACGCCAGGCCTTGCTCGATAGGCTGCTGCAGTTGCCGCAGAACAGCCAATAGGCGCACGAGCTGCCTCGCCTATGTCTGTATGCTGCTGCAACGCGTTTTGCATTATTGAAAAATTAAGGATAATTTTTGGCTTCAATATCTCGCGGAAAAGGATTTTCCCCTAGCGTAAGATATCTTACGCAGTACTCGTTCCCTCTACTAGAGAGAACCGAGGTTACGTTAGTAACCGAGTACATTTTTTTGTTGTGATTGGTCGTAGTGTTATCCAATTGCATGCAGTGAGATTTTCAAATGCATGCTTGGTGCCGCCCCTCGAGCTGGCCAATTTCCATTAGTCGACGCCAGACCATTAATCTTTTAGAGTTAGGTCTGGGTTTCCAGGCTAACTTTAAGCCACACCTAATCATAATAATTAGTTGACAAATGGCCAAGAAAAAGTACTTTTTTTTGGAAAACATAACATATAATATATATTTTTTTGTTCTGAGAAAATACTCTCAAAACTTTTTTTAGTCTCAAATATTATTATTTTTTGCTATTGGTATGAAAACTTTTTCTCTCAAATATTTTTTTTTTCTCTCATAAAATGCTTTTTTGCTATCAGTGTGATAACTTTTTCCCTTAAACTTTTTTTTCTCTCTCAGATCATTTATTTTCTTGCATGTAAAAAAGACACAATTCTCTCTCCATATTTGGGGGCACGACCCCCCGTAAGAAAACTTTGTGCATTTTAATGTTAAATTCATCAATCTGGTGCACTTTGAGAGTTCAAAATTAAAAGCTCCAACCCATATTCAGTGTGCAAATTAAACAAAGAAAAATTCAAACCTCTTTTAGTTACAGTGTCTGTTTACATTACACCTACTACATAATAATAGTTATAATATTAATCCAATGACTGTAATATCCATATTTTGTAAAACAAATGCACTAAAAAATAAAGGAAACTTTCATAATTAGTTTTGTACCAATTTCTATACTTGAAAGAGATAAGCACATGATCTTTTATTTTGACGGAAACTGCATCAAGCTTTTATTTTGACACATTTTACAGTGTCTGCTTTAAGGGCCTGTTTCTATTTTTTCACGCTATTTCTCTGCACATTCCTTGCGTTTCTTATCCATCTCGCTGACAGATACACACGGACACTGCTGCACGCAGTTGTGATTGGGCCAGCCCAGTGTCAATCAAGAAAAGAACCAATGGGCCGCTGATCTACGCGTTTCATGGGCAGGTCTGTCAGAAAAAAAAACTAACGCTGACTTTTTTTGACCAATGCATTACACCGGCACAAACCCAGCGCCGCCAATTAAGCAAAACAAAACAAAACAAAACAAAACGAATGGGCCACCGATGTACAAATTTTATCGGCCGTTTAAAAAATAAAATAAAAATAATAATAATAAAAATTATGTATGAGTATGATATGTATCGGCCCAAAAAGCACGTCGGCCCACCGGGAAAGTGCCCGGTATGCCCGATGGCCAGTCCAGCCCTGGTCTCCATATTCCCTGTATCTCGATGAAAGCACTGACATATCTGTGAACAAACTTCTTTGCATTTGTGTGAAATACCACTCAAAAAAACACAGCAAGTTTGTCAGTACATATCTTGGACTTGTGGAGCTGACAGATGCTGATGCTAAAGCCATATCAGACACTGTTGTTGCTTTTCTATTAAATAACGGCCTGCAGATTAAAAACATGATGGGCATTGCCACAGATAGTGCCAGCGTAATGGTTGGAAAAAAAAAAACACTCGGTTTTCAGCCTACTTAAACAAATACAGCCAAACCTGCAGCTTATTCGCTGTGTTTGCCATTCACTTGACATTGTTGCAAATAAAGCAATGCAGCTTCTTCCGTGCAACATAGAATACATGGTTAGAGAAACCTACAACTGGTTCGCTCATTCAGCAAAGCGGCAGTATGAATACAAGAACATATACGAGACTATTAAAGTCCCTGTAAAGGCAATTCTAAAAAAAAATTCTAAGCACATTATAAATGTTAGAAATGTATTGCTAAATCATATTACAAAGACTGTGCACTGTGAAGTACTGAATTGTGGAGTTAAACCGTTAAACAGTTTTTCACCATGGCTGTGTTCCGGATTTTTTGGGCGGGGCTAAAACAGGGGCTCGATGACGCACTGGAGCCCCTGAGCTCCTGGACACGCCCCTACTTGATGACGCACTGGAGCCCCTGAGCTCCTGGACACGCCCCTACTTGATGACGCATTGGAGCCCATTCACATCAGTTTGCAACTCAATCACGAGTTACTGTCAGTACTATTAGTTACTACATCCTACAGTTTGCTAGCTAGCTATGCCTTCGTCACAGAAATGCGTATTACCTGGATGCGATCACGTACAAAACATATCGGTGCCCTTATTTAAATTTCCGAAAAACTATCATATCAACAAGAGGTGGATTAATTTTGTGAAGAGCCACCTTGATGGAGAGCTGAGGATCACCGCCAAAACCCGCCTCTGTAGTGATAATTTTACACGGCATAGTTTTATAAACTTTCGTCGGAGACAACTGGGATTCATTCACTGATAATCTGCTGTTACTGGTGAATGTGGCCGAACCGACTATCTTCCGCCTCGGCCTTCATCCTCCCGTCGCACCGACAACTGGTGCCATCATCGGCAGTGCGTGCCCACCAATGAGTGTACGTTGCCTTGTGTGCTTATGTTATAATTATAGTAGGTAGTCCAGGCTCGAACATGTATGGCTTTGTAAAACAAATTAAGCTGCTAGGAGCATCCTTTCTGCTTTCCGGCGACAGTTGAGTGTGGTGAGTCGACGGCAGCAAGCTTTCCCGCGAGTGGGCGTGGTTTCAGCGCAGCCAGCAGACACGCCCCCAGCGTTTGAGAGCAGAGACTACTGCTCATTTTTTCAAGATTTTGATCGCTTATTTTATGTACTTGCCGGCTTTTTTTATCACTAAAATTTGGCTGGGTTGCTAATAACATTTTTCTGTGGTGTGACAAACTCAGAACACATACTTAATTTTGACTTTACAGGGACTTTAATAACGGGGGCTGCCCCTTGAAATTAATAAGTCCAAGCTGTACCCGTTGGCTTGTGATGGCTGACTGCATTAACAGCATTGTGGATCAAAAAGATGCCCTCACATTGCACTTTAACATGGCTTCAAGTAAAGAACACTGTTATACTGCTCGGCTTTTAAAGGTCCCATGACATGCTACTTTTTGTAGGCTTTAATATAGTCCTTAGTGGTCCTTAGTACTGTATCTGAAATCTCTTTCCAAAAATTCAGCCTCGGTGCAGAATTATAGCCACTACAAGCCAGTCCCAGAATGAGCTTCCTTCAGACAGGCCGTTTTGGTGTCTGGAGCTTTAATACTAATGAGGAGGAGAAAGGCGGCGTAAGGTGGAGGGTGGGTGTGGCCTTGACCATCTTGCGCAACGGTACCGTGGCATGCATGTTTACGTTGGATATATTGCAATGGCACGAAGACACGCAGTCGTTCAAGCATTTCAGTTTGACCCAGAATCTGATCCAGATGGAGAAGCAACGGATGAAGAAGTTGCAACTCAACGGCTCCAGCAGGACGTTTCCGAATGGTTAGTTTAAAACATTATGTCTGGATACGGTACTTTATTCGGATGGTTTACAGTTATTATCATGTAGCTAACGCTAACCTACTGTTGCCTTTTCATGAGAGATCTGTAACATCTGTAATTTATCTTATTACAATTACATCAAGCTCTGCTATCTTGAAATGCGGATATCGCGCGCGCTATAACCAACAGGAAAACGGTTATCCAAATAACAAAGAAATGTACAACACTCGCGTTACAGTGCGTGTAACTTGATGCTGTCTACCTTTACATTAGCGCAAGTAACTGCATAGCTAATGTTACAGCCACATTCTACGTGTAACAAGCTAGGTAACCATAAACAGTAAAGCAACACACTTATAATTTGTTGACTTACTTGTCAGACGTTCAGCAAGCCCAGCTCTGTATTGACCCTTCATTGTTCATTTGTACATTCAATTATTGAGCAATTATTATGCTTTGCTCACTCAAAAGCCATGATATCTCTCGTGGACAAACTAAAATCGTGCGCGCGCGTTCCTACTTCCTAGCTCATTTTCTCATGGGCGAGAAATATTCTCTGGGCGGGCAAAGCAGAGAAAGGGGAGGCAACATTTCTCCTAAATAACGTCATAAGGAGGAGATTAAAGATCAGCCCATTTGAGCCTCCATTTTCTCAAAGGCAGAGAAAAATAGCAAAAGCTCGATTTACACCGATTAAAATTTCTAGAAACTTTTGGACCATATACAGGCCAGGGGAACTCATATTAATATTAAAAAACCTCAGAAAGTGGAAATTTCATGTCATGGGACCTTTAAAGGAAATGTACAATGACAAAAGTAATCTGCTTTACATGTACTTTCTTCAACCTGTTCTGATGGAAATCAAAGCTGTAAATAAATGCTTTCAATTAGAAACAGAAAACACTCTCAGTGTGTTTAGAGACATGGAAAGGCTACATGACAAATGTTAGACGCATTCTCAAACCGAGCGTCTTGCGTAATCACAAGCAGCTCTGTGAACTTGACCTCACATATTCCTATCCCCTCTGGATGCGGACCTGGGTACCACATTTATGGACAAACTGGAGGAAAGTAGGTTAGCCCCAGACATGAAGGAGAGAATTGCTTCGCGTTGTATGGATTTTCTGAAAGAACTTGTAAAACAGTACCAATTGCGTTTATCTGCTTCAATGGAATTCCTGCGCAAACTGGAGCTATCTGGTTGTGACTGTACAAAGTTGGTTCTATAATTTCATAGTTCTATAATTGTTCTATAATAGAGACGTTTTCATCAGTTCTGCGGAGATTCTCTACGTTAACTCCATATTAAAAGGTAAGCATGTTTATGCTATTATAGCATACTTTTATTTTGCTGTACAATTCTGATGTCATGTTTGATCATTTCTTAAACCTAATAACATATAGGCTACAGGTAGCTGATGTAGTGTCTAGTGACGATTCAGTGTATCATTCAGTCGTTATTTTATTTAAAATTAAAAGAAGGAAAAAAACGAGAATTCATCTTGATTCGCCCAGTGGTCATAAGTTAAATAATAATAATAATAATAATAATAATAATATAAAAAATTAAATTAGTTGTAAATAAAGCACACATTTTTAAGCACTAATACAAAAAGTAAAGTGTACTGAAATGATTTGAGAATTGGCCTATTAGAGAAGAACTGTAGTTCTGACAATAGTAGCTCAAGAACAATAAAAAAATGTTGTCCCCTTCTGAGGTTTCCGATGTAGACCTTGTGTTTTATTAAAATTATTATTTATATTTTAAAAAAGATGTACTGGAAATATGGCGCGAGCATGGTGCTTTGCGATTTGTTAATCTGGTTGTTTAATAAGAAAATGAATTCTGTGTGTTTTATTGTATAACAGTTTTAATAACAGTATGTATTTTGGGCTGGTATTTTTTTTAAATGGGCGGGTTTTAAGCTGTAGTTGGGCTGGAAATCTTTAGTCCAATCTGGCAACACTGAGCGGAGCTAACCTTATTAGACATTCTCTTATACTCTTACCGTATCCGGTCGGCGAAGAAACAAAAATGTTGCTTCTTGCAAAGGAACGATTCGAGCGGCGTCTTCTGTTCCTGTTTTAGATAAAAAGCCAAGTCTAACTCGTTCATTGTAGCGGCCAAAGCCATTTCAAACAACTAGTTCATCCATAGCCATCTTGCATTGTTTACTAATGCCTTCGACGTCACCGCCATCTGTTTAGCTCGCCTCTGGCCCGCCTATATCAGATAACCCGATGTGATTGGTGCAGCTCAGATCGAGGGGCATATTTAATGAGCATCATTATTCGACACCAGAGTAACTCGCTGAGCAAATTCAACTTGTGCTCTCGCGAGAACTCTGGATTACCAGGCTACGATCAAGGCATTTGTCGATCGGAAACATGAATGAAAAACATACGTCACTTACTCCGTTGCTCTGATTGGTTGTAGGTCTATCCAATTAAGTGCAGAGGCATTTTCTTTCCTGGTTCGGTTGAAACACGCCCTGTGATCACAGCCCAATGGAGCAGTATCAGTAGTAACACTCAAGTATCAGCAGTAATACTCAAGTACACTATCTGTTTTGACATGAGAAAGTAATGTTGAGGATGGTTTTATGATGGCTTTATCATACAAAAGGCAGAATGTTTCTTTATTTTTGCTCTTCTTCATAGCAGCTCTTAAATTAAATCCATTCACATTCAAGAGTTTGTTTAAATATGGTGTGTGAATGTACAATCTGGGCAAAAAAAAAAAAAAAAGAAAAAAAAAAAAGGCCAAGCCAGAATTGGCTAAAACTAAGCTTTTAATTGTCTTAACCACAAATTATTAAGATTTAAGCAAATACACTACTTAAAAAGCCATTGCTGTCTGAGAAGAACATCAAAGACAAATTTTTATTTTTTTTGGCAGAATATGGGAAGTTTTGTGTGGAGTGATGTATCACAATGAAATATAAGTTACATGGTGATGCTCCAGACTGGTGTCTACAAAAATCTGGCAAGAAATATAATAAAATGCATCTCTACCACAGTAAAGCACGGAGGAAGAGAGAGACTGTCATTGTGTGGGGATCCTTTTTAACTGCTGGGATTAGTAAGCTACTTTGATTGTGAAAAGTCATGCTTTGTTTGGAGTAAAGGAGAATATTGCAGAATGGCTTGCTTCCCACAATTAAAAAGTTATCTAAAGAGGAATGATCAGAAATTAGTTCTGATAAATAATATTGTATAATTGTATTTAATAAGCTGCTGTTTACTCACTGCATATACAGACTTAGCATGTGGTCACAGGTACAGTATTATTTCTAAGAACAGCACCTTTGAAGATAATTGTTGAGGGGAAACTCACGCTCCAGTTGGACTGTGGAAAGCAAAATTGGCTGCTCTGTGACAGATGAAATTCAGCAGTGACCACTGTGATTCTGCAAAAGACAACAAAAGGACATATGATATTTTCTCTCTTGAGGTGTTATGGGAAGGGGAATGAAAATCAATCACTGGTTGCAGACCAAACACGACTTGTAATCCCCAGTTCCTCAAAGGCTGTGGTGTTGGATCAATATCTGCTGTGAACAATGTCTTATATACTTACTTACTGTGATGGTAACAGAGATGGCAGGTCATCATGTCTTATCTTTCAGGCGGCACTTTGATAATCATGAAGAATGGAGAAAGCTCTTGCCCTAAAGGTATAGCGGCCCAATAATTTTTTTTTTTTTTGGTAACACTTTAGAATACAGTTCTGTCATTAATGAATAACTACTCAAGAAAAAAATAACGTAACATTGAGTCAGGGCCTCGGTTTAACGTCTCATCTGAATGACAGTCAAGTGCTGTGACAAGTCCCAGTTAGTCTAGCACAGTACATGTAGCAAGGCATTTTTTTTAACAAATAAAAAAAAAATAGAATAGAAATTGAATGGAAAAAAAAGATTTTTTTTTTTTTGCATCTTTAGCAGTTTCTTGAAAATGGCAAAAGACTCAGGTTGAGTTAAGCAGGTCACGCCACCAGCAGGGAACAGCCCAGGTAAAGTCCATGAAAGGGATTTTGTGTCTCTTTGGGATGGCACCTCAAGGTGTCATGGAACAGAAGATTGCAAACACAGTGATGGCAATTTCAAAACACTGCTTTATGAAGCTTCAAAACCTTTACAAATTTTTTGTCTGGCAACCCTGAATCAGTCACTTAGGCCCCTTTTACACGTACATGGTTATTTTGAAAAACGGAGACATTCCCCTTCGTTTGCGCCCTTCGTTTACACGCAAACGGAGGATTCGCCAATGAAACCGATTCTTTCTAAAAACTCCGGCCAGAGTGGAGATTTTGAAAATCTTCGTTTATACGTTTGCATGTAAACAGAGAAAACCGGAGTTTTAGGTAGCGACGTCACAGAATGTGACTATTTTCGGGATTCTGATTGGCTAAGGTGGGCTTGAGCTTCTCGTTACACTGCCACCTACAGGTTTGGCATGCTCTTGACAGCACATACACAGGTTCGTGTGCACGATGTTATTTTTGAAAACGAAGAGGGGTGAAATGTCCGTTTATGAAAATAGCCACCTACGTGTAAACGTAGCCTGAGAAACAATGAACAAGTGTCTGAGGGTAATTAGACATAATTAAAATGAATAATGATAGTAAGCCTCTTATTGGCCTGTTTAGCTGAGCCAGTCATAGAACAAACAAAACAAACCCTGACAATTAATAAAATAACATATAGACACTTGATAATCTTAATAGTTGATTAGATAATTACATTTGAAAGATTTCACTTTCAATAAAAATTTGCAATAGATTTGTAAAAGGTGTTATGTTTGGCCCGGGTTTTGTTGCATTTACACTGTTCTCACCATAGAGACAGGTGTCAATTGTTTTGAAGCCTTGACACAATATGGCACATTTGATTCAACAGTTTCAGTGTCTCACGAAGCCTCAATCTGCCCACCACAACAAACACAGGTAAAATATGAATGGAGTTTATTGAATGACACAGGTGATTAGCAGGTGAGTCCCTTGATTGCAGATAGTTCAGGTGATACCAGCATGTGAATGAAAGTCTTATCTTGTTGCAGGTAGTGAAGAGAAGTTGCTGGAGACAGCAATGAATTTCCCACATGGTAGGTTCAGTGTAGAATGATGAGACCAGACCAAGATGTGTGTTTGGTGCTTGCTTTTATGGAGGAACTGAAGAGGCTGATAGCAAGCAGGTGTGGTGATTGTTGAGTATGAAGAACAGGTGGTAGCCAGAGAGGATGATGGGAAATGTAGTGTGCTGAGGTGACTAGTCTAGTGACTGAGGAATGTGACAGTAAGCTTCTAGAGGGCACATAAGTATGATATATAGATAACTTAAAATAAGGAAATATGAAAATTTAAAATAATAACATTATTTTAAATGTTAAACGGAAGAAACCCCAGGTAGATAGGTTAAAAAAAATTAACTAATATATATTTACCAAGCCAAATATAAGTGAACATGCTTCAGCCAAACATGGATATATTCTTAAAGTCTCATCCGTTTCTGACTGCTAGACTTCAAAACGGAACTAATATCAACTTCCCCAGTTAACTGATTACATTAAAGTTGACAAATTATGCCCCTTTTCACAAGATGTAATATAAATCTAAGGTATCCCCAGAATGTGTCTGTGAAATTTCAGCTCAAACTACTCCCCAGATAATTTATTATAGCTTGTCAAATTTGCCCTTTTTTTGAGACACCCCTCGCTGCAGCCTGTAGCACGATGATGTAGCTGGATGATCCAATACGTACTGGATGGAGGTGTGTTTGGGTTATAATTCGCATTCGCATGCGCTGGTCTTAAGTGACATGTGCTCAATATTGTATTGAGATGATGTTCTAACCTGTGTAGTAATAGTAGCCTACTGATAATAATAAGTAATTATTGATGAATAAGTAATTATTTACATAAATGTGATGCTTTCCTAGTTTCTCTCTCTACATACATGCAAAATAGTTAATTTTACAATAGTTAATTTTAAATCAGATTATTTTAAACCTAAATGTGATGGATTTAATGCATGTATACAGAACATTTTAAAATAAAGCTATTTTATTCAGGTCATATTTGCTGTTGAGTGGAAGCAAAAATTAGTCAAGTAGGCTAATTGTCTCTGTAATTTTAATCCTAGAGGTAGGCCCACAATACAATATGGTCTGTAAACAACTTAAAATACCAGTACACATTCAAGGGAAAATGCTAAAATAATAGCAGCATCAAGAAACTAAATCTTGTCAGAAAAAAAAGTGCTTAATGATATTTTGCCTGGTAAGAGTTCCTTCTTTAATGGCTATACTACTTTTTCCACAGTGATCTGTACATAAGGTTTCTCTTGCCACCCGTCCCTTAAAATACGGAATCGTCCCGTATTTACAAGTAAGATGAAGCGTCCCGTATCAAATCAATAAGGGACGGGATTTGTTCCGCATTTTTAATTAGGCCCACACATAGTTGAATAAAAACACAAGGATTTTGCAGTATGGATAATACTAATAGCAAATAAAAAGAAATCAATTTCACAATAAGTAGTAACGTTAGAGAAGCTCATTGCATGATTGCATTTTAGCGTCTTTGTTTCTATAGCGATGGAGTTGACAGAGTTTTATGTACGTACATCATGCCATTTAAAAAAAAAAAACCTGAATTTAAGTTTAATATACAAACTGATCACAGCAGTCAGATCAAGCAGTTGTCACTCAAGTGATAATTTATATTTAACTTAAATTCAGGTTTTTATTATTTTTATTTGTACAGACCAAAACACACCACCGCGCATACTCGTCCAGTACGTGTCGGATCTGATCCAGCTATGTCATCGTGCTACAGGCTGCAGCGAGGACCTCTTGCTTTTTTTGGGTGTGAGCCACAGATCTATATAATGTCATTGTATATAGATCAGTGGTGTGAGCAAAAAACGCGCCGTTTTGGTGTGTGTCCCTTTAAATGCAAATGAGCTGCTGCACCCCGCAATAACAAAACACGCGAATCTCATCCAAAATCTCAGAAATAACCAGTAGCTGAGTGAGTGCACCTGAGAGACTCAGGAAGAGGTTGCAACTTTTAGATGCACCTGGACGTTTCTGAATGGTTAGTGGATACATTTATGTAGTTTTTGTGGAGTTGATTCATTGATATCATCAACTTACATACCATCATGTTTAACTTTTACACAAGTTGACACAGTTCCCTGAGGTCATTTTAAAAGACAGCGGTGACATTTTTGGGTCAAGTAGTGTTCTGTGCTCCTCTGTGCAGCCAACGACAGAACAGTTTGCATGTTTTGCTCGAACTTTTGCCATTGCGTTAGAACTGGTTAGACCATACACTGTTGTCGCTTGTGAAAAACCTTCAGAATATAGATTAGATAGGAATAAAACTGTAAAGTTTGGAGTATGTGGATGCTGAAGTGAGTAGAGATTTCTGGTTCAGTACAGGAGAAAAAAAAATCATTTTGAGAAAACGGCCTTTAAAAATATGTACTAGTCTGTAATTGAAATCTACAGATGCAAATAGATACAGAGCTACAGATATTTTTTATGTTTTCTTTCCAACAATCCGAAAAAAAAAAAAACTGCAAAATCTCAAAATTGACAAGTGCATGAAAAAACTGTTTTTGCCTGTAATGTTTTTGACTGTTTTTCTTGCTCTTTTGTAATAATTTGATTATACTCGTTCACAATCCAAAACCGTTTAGCTATAGCTAAGCTGCATAAAAGATAGCTTATTCAGAAATCGTCAAGATTATGACATTTGAACCAGAAGCATTAGCATATAACTGACTACTGTCGTAAATTTTTCCCTAAACCTAACTAAGTCCTATCTCATCTGACCTAAGCCTACCTGGGCCTATAATATTTATACTCTAGCACGTCTACACATCGACGTCGGCTGAGTACAACCCTATACCCTAACGTGTCTATACATTGACGTCGGCTGAGTACAACCCTATACCCTAGCGCGTCTACACATCGACGTCGTCTGGGTGCTAATCCTACACTCTAGCGCATCTACACATTGACGGTGGCTGAGTCTAATACTATACCCTAGCGCGTCTACACATCGACGTCGGCTGGTTACTAATACCTGTTCCCGCAACTAGCTTACTTTCTGCGCAGGAATAATTGACATACAGACCTCAGCAAATGTCCTTTAAATGCTTTAATCACGGCCGGAGGATCTCTCGAGCAGTTCTCAGAGAATCTCCCCCAAGAAGAAGCAAGGCCGGAGGATCTCTGACAAATTCCATTGAGAATCCCACCAACTAAAAGAATACAACAGTTTTTATAGAATAAGGAGGTATGGCAAAAATGTCATACTGCATTACATAATTTCCCTAGCCTGGGTTTCCCCATGCTGCCTTGTGCGCAGCGAGATTTTATTCACGCTGCTAGGCAGCCTGGACACCATGGACCAGATTTTCCCCTCAAAAAGGAAACTAATCACAGAACAGGGAGGGAGCAGCAAGACGATGACGACGTCTATGCGTCTATGCGTCTATGCTAGCCTTAGATAGTGTTCCAAGTAGTTTAGAACGCAAGTTTATTTCGTCTTCTTCCTCGTCAAATTTCTCTTGCTCTACATACGTCATCTGGTATAATTGAAACGATTGGCTATGAGCTACGTACAGGCGCATTTGATAGACATTCGTAGCACCCAATAAACGGCTCTGGGCATTCATAAACCACGCCTCAAATAAGAGAAAATGAACATGTGGTTCAATGAGACGCGGTCTGATGTTAGCCAGGCTATAATTTCCCCACAATTTGATTGATTTTCATAGACAAACCCTTCTGTTACCAGGTAAAGCAAACTTTGTTTTAATGATTACTTCATTGTTAATCACAAGGTTCAAATTTAGTCATCTGTCTAGTTTCAATTCCCAAACTTGTTATTTATACACTCACACAACCAAAGTCAAAGGGGTATGGCAAAAATACAACATCCAAAAACACAGGACAGAACGTTTTAGTACATTGTGTTTCAAAGTGTTATCATGTTAGGCCTGAAAAGAGAAGTAACGTTAGATGTTAGAAACATGGTTAGTTTAATATACAGTTTACTATTTTATATATAAAAAATCTACCACACTACATTTACCAATCAGCTCCTATTCAGTATTTAATACTGACCCTGTTCATGAATTAAATGCACTGTGCACTGCAGAAGTCTTAAAGGCACAGTATAGGCTGTTTAACTTAAGTACATTATGACACCATTATGATTTTGAAACTTTGACTGACGTTATAAGTGGACTTCAGGTGTCTTATCTGTCATCCAATAACTTTTTACCAATGAAAGCATGATGTATTCTGTCAGTCTGTGGATTTTCTCATTTATATGCATCCTGTCCCCAGGGTTTTGTATGTGAGTTTTGACCTTGTGTCGGCAGTATATCTTCGAAGAGATTATGGAGTTTGGAGACCTTGCTAAAGGAATTACTCTGACCCTGAGTAGATAAAACCAGAGAAAATAAACAGAAACGAAGCACACAAACATCCTTACATCCCTCAGCCAATCAGTTCCACCGCTTTTTGACAGGCATAGATCAACCTGCCTGATAAACCCAGAGAATTATTCCTGTTAATGCATCCGTGAATAGGTATGTTTGTGCAAAAGTAGAGTGATCATGGCAATATCAATATCTCAGGTGGGTAGAAAACAACCTTCTGTTGTGGCACACAGGAGACTT
Source organism: Scardinius erythrophthalmus (assembly GCF_964197995.2). Lineage (NCBI taxonomy): Eukaryota > Metazoa > Chordata > Actinopteri > Cypriniformes > Leuciscidae > Scardinius > Scardinius erythrophthalmus. The sequence goes on along the minus strand of NC_138228.1, from coordinate 21,714,563 downwards.
GACTTACAATTGATTTCAGAAGAGTTTGTCGTTATGTTGCTAAGATAACCACGTGGTCTTATAAGCAATAAAGCATATATAATGTGCAAATACTGGGTTAAATAGAGAATTTTTAATTAGACTAAATTCTTCTTTAAAAAAAAAGGAACTAATTGGCTGAGGGTTTTAAGCATGTTTGTTCGCTTTGTTTCCGTAAAAAAAAACTTAAATCTGTAGCTGTAGCGTATTGGATCTGACAGCAGCTACATCTCAAACTGCAAGTAAACGATTTCATAATGCTTTTTCTGTAAATTATTTTATATGGAAAAGGTTTTAAAAAGGAAAAGGAAAAGGAACTAATCATAACAGTGGTTATTTACTAACAAGCCTTAAAGGACACACACACACACACACACACACACACACACACACACACACACACACACACACACACACACACAGTCAGAAACGGATGAGACTTTAAGATTATATCCATGTTTGGCTGAAGCATGTTCACTTATATTTAGCTTGGTAAATATTGAATTAAAATGAGTTGTATTATTGTCTCTAAGACAACAAGTAATTTCCAGAGAGAGATGTGAGTTGTAGTCCTTGGTGACTGTGGAATTGCAGTGCTTTTCTTTGGTTGGCATGTCTGAGAGATGAATGAATGATTGATCACGATTCTTCTCCTTTGTGACAATGTGAAGTTTCCACCAGAGAGCTCTCCGATGGTTCTCCTGAAACATTCATGGGAACTCAACTTCTGTGAATTTCCATTATGCATGTATAGTTCATTATTTGGTTATGTATGAAAGGGAAAGTTTTTTTGATCTCAAATAATCTCAAAACCATTCGGTAAATATTACACTTTTCATGAGACTTATCATCAGAAGCCCCGCCAATGACCTGTCTGGTGCATGCAAGAGTTTCACAGTCACACAAAAGGCAAACAAGCTCGCAAAATACATAAAAAGAATATCCCTTTGTCGTGAGAATGGAGAGGGAGACCAAAGTAATTGATAATATACTTTCAGGCAGAGCACATATGATATAAAGAGCTGGGGGGAGGCAGGCAGACAGACATGAAAAGTTCCAAAGCAGACAATAATAATCATTATTCTTCTAAAAAGCTAAAAAGGGAAATGGAGGAGAGACTGACAGCGAAATAGACTGAGACAGAAAGGCATGAAGTGATGGATTTATGAGGAGGATAATGGAGGGCTGCCCCTTCTTCTCCTCTGTAGAGTTTGCTGAGATGGTAAGATCTCTATACATTATTCATCCAGAAGAGGGTAATTGGAATCAGCTCATCCCTGATTTAGATGGAGGTTTGGTATGTGATGCAAGAAAATTATTTTTGGGTTGCATGTTTTCTTTTCTTTTAATTATTATTTTTTTAAAAACCCAACTTACATGATTTAATTATCTTGCACTAATATTATTACTGGCTTCTTTACTAATATCTCATAACAACAATAAGATTTTAACCACAGTGTTAGAAATGCAAAGTGTAAAACTGTGTAGTTGATGTTGACCGTGGTTCTCTTGCCCAATTTGAAACTCTTTGCACTAGAAATCTGGGCGTTCTGTTTGATCACAACCTAAAATTGGATAAACAGTAGCCTAGAAATATAGACGCACCCTAGCGGCAGCAAATGTAATTTGCAGCCAGGGTCATCTAGCAACTCTCCATTGGCTTGCAAGCTGGAGAAAACAAACTCTAGTCAGGCCAATCACATCGTGTATAGAGTCGGTGGGCGGGCTTAACATAATGACGGCAGAGTTGCAACGGTTCCGCGTCAATTCCCTGCTACTTAAAAAAAAAAAAGAAGATGGCTGCTGCTGCTGGCGAACAGCTTTGGCCGCGACTCTGGAAGACTTGGGGTTAAGCTTTTCTTTGAGAAAAGATCAAAGAACATGCACCATACGCGGAACACTCCCCCATGGACTCATTTCCGTCGCTCTGACTACATCACCTTCTTCGTTGCTCTGGTTGGTTGTAGCCAGGGGTTAAAGTGGGCCGGAACGGTTCGGAACTGCGTTCCGGCACCTCAGATAAATAAATAAATTAATTCATTAATTCAAATCAAATCATTCTCATCAAATTCAATGATTCTCATAATTCATCAAATCAAAACGTAAAATCACCCCCTGGCCCCGCCTTCACAAACACGCTTCCCGACGTTATGTTCTCAGTCAAGGTTCTCCTGGTTCACGCATGCAGACAAAGTCACGTTTTCAAATTCCAAAGCTTGTAGAAAGTTCCTATTGGCAATACTGACTTAGGATACTCCTTGACGATAGATTTCATTTTTGTATTACTATTGTTGTCTGCTTTTTAATTTTGATAGTTTTGATTTTTCTATTTTCTTATTTTTATTCGTTTCTGTTCAGCACTTTGGTCAGCCTTGGCTGTTTTTACAGCGCTTTATAAATCAAAATATTATATTGTTATATTATGTTATATTGTAATGTAGCAAGCATTTAAAGTAATGGTGAGCTTTTAATGGATGCCAAGCAACTTGAGATCAACTTAATATATGCAATAATATAGACTTTAATTGATGTTCTGTCATGTCTGAACATGGCTCATCCAATCAGATTTAAAAGCAAGATCTTGGTTACATAATATGTAATGTAGCAGCATCTCTAGAGTGATCTATAGGTTTTTTGTTACCTTTCTCCAGTGCTGTAAAATGTTTAATTTGAATGTTAACCGCAGACAGGCTGCTCAAAGTAGCGTCATATCTCAGGAAGTGCCATTGTGTTCCTGCTCTTTCAAAATATGAGTGAATGGTTCTTCTTTAACGATGTGCTAATTAACATTTATAATGTGGAATAAATCTCACCGCTTACTGCATCTTTAAAACACGCTTGCTCCTCTTGAGTAAATCCCCTCCAGGACTTTTCAAGGTTATTTAACTGCTTTTGCTTTCACTGGAACAAACAGGAGTTAATGAAATTACATTATGTAATCTTTGCTCCAAGTTGAGCACTGGCAGCTTGTCCTTGGTGGTCTTCTCCTACATTGTCAATTTCTCCTTTCCTCATACAAATTATACTTTCTTATAAACTCTTTTCAAAATTACAATGTGATGTGTTTTGAATCTTGACTTTGAGCATAACTATTTCCACCCATTTCCATTTTTGCATACTTTCACATGAATGTCTTAAAAAAAGCAGTCTATACAGAACATAAGACTATAAGAAACAGAATTCCTTTAGCAAGTGATCATGAGCAAACATCGAACAAGAATCAAAGTCACAACTGTAATTTGCTTAGCATGCTAAATATGTCCTCACAAATATACCTCATAACATTTTAGTTTAACATTTATATTGTCAGAATTATAAGGCAATCTTAAAAGTATTTGTACTATAATATACTAAGCAATAAATTTACTATAATATACTATAAGCGTTTCTCTGTTTTTCTACATTCTCCATCCCATGATGTTTTAGTTAGCACATTTTAGTCTTCTTTATAAATTATAAATATTATAAATCATATTTATCTCCCTTTAGGTGATAAACATGAATGTTTAGTTCTAATCATTTGGTCCTCCATGGACTTTTTCCCTCTCAAGAAATATTATTCCCATTATGCAGTACATTTTCGCATCCCTATCACATGCATCTAAATCCATTTAGATAAAATATAAAATATTAATCATATTAGTTAATTACTTTTATTTGAGCAGATGTTGCCATTTTTGTCAGGTCTCTAGGTGCTGTCTCTAATGTGAAAAACTGGCAATTTATTAATACATTTTCCAGGTGTCTCTTAATCCCCCCTCCTCCAATCAATATGCTTCATTAACTTAATTTGACATTCTCATGTTATTGAACTGTCAGTCTCTCACTAACTTTAGCTCTTTATTTTAAATTCTGTTTGGTATTCTGTTAATTATCTTGACATGGTGTAAATGATGAAGTTATAATTCAGAATACATTCTTCCTGAAATTTCAACACAACTTTGTTAATTTTCAGTGTAAAATGTACTACATAACATGAATGACCCACCCACGGTCCTGAAATACAGATAAAAGAGTTGAAGGAGAGAGAAGAAAGTTTGATTGAGTGTGACACATTTCATAATCCATCACAGTGGGTTACATCATCTGAAAGAGGGGTGCGTCTTCCTGCAATAGCACTGAACGCCTGAGGGGGGTGATGTTGCTCTACGAGGATTCGAGACCTTTTGATTTCTGCTCTCGCTTTGACTCTGTAGGAGCAACTTTGTATATTACAGTGCTGCACTGCAAGGTATCTTTCCCTCATTCCTTCTGTTCTCAACCTCCTCATTTGTCAATAATACAAATATCAAAATTCATAAGAATCATGGAGCTGAAAGAAGCATGTATCTAGAAATACCAACACGAGCCTATGTGATATTAACCAGAAGTTGAAAACCCTGGGGTAGTTTGGTATTCAGCAGCAATGAGTCAGTAGTATAGAGAGCTGCACTCATAAATTGAAGGAAACCAGTGTGTTTGTGAATGGTACAGCATGGCAGAATATGGCTTGCATTGATATACTACTCTTTTGAAAATACAAAATTGAGGATCTTGCTCACTAATTCAGTCCACATACGACATGGTTGCAAGTTATAAATGATTATTAATTTTTAATAAATACTTGAAACAATTACAAGGACACAGCTCACCTTTTGGGTTAATGCATATCTTAAGTAGTTGCTTGTCCTTTGGGTTGTGGTTTCTGTGCTGTAATTGTGTTTGTTTATACATTGAACCTGTTTACTTTGACTTCGCTTTTGACGTGTACATTTTACATGTAGCACTACAGACATGAATGATTCCTCTAATCATGTGTCTTGTTGAGGTACGGTGTGCTGTTTTTTGTGATTAAACTTGCAGTTTTCACCTGGTATATAATAAAATGGGTGCACAATTCCACAGACTCACATAGGAAAGGCCCGAGACTTGAGGTTGACTCTTTTCAACCATCCCAGGTTAGTACTAGTAAATGTAAAGTAGTTGGTTGTTGTAATTGCAAGTATTGTGCATTTGAATCTTTTTACTTTGACTTTGCATTTGACTTGAGTACATTTTAAAGGAAACTTAAATAAAAATTCTAAATACATAGACATAATTAAGTTTAATTTAATTAATTAAATGAATAATATTTTGTTAATCTAATATTTTATTTTATTGTATTTCAGCTTTATTTCAGTTACTGATAACTCTTTTAATGGTTTTAGTTTAACAACTGAAAATGAAAAACAAAATGAAAAACAGGATTTTTATTGCTCATTTGAAATAAGAATGATAATGCCATGCAATGACAAATAAAGTCATGTAGCTCTGTCTTTCTTAAAGCATCCTTCGCTAACATTACATAAGGAAATAAATTAAATAGCCTACTACTATAAAATAATACTTTACTATAACAATTATTTTCATGGTTTAACAGGGCCTGAAGACAACCGATATCTCTGGTGTCTTACTGCAGAGGTTTTCATCCAGCACCCATTAAGGGGGCGCGAGCACCTGTTAATTCAGAAGTATACACTTGAGCGAAGCTGTGAATGTGAGATCTTGCTAGCAAATATTTAGGCATCCACTAGAGGGGGCAATTTGACTACTCTCCCAGCTAATCATTGGCTAACGGTTACGGCAGATTTGGCGCAATTCGAACAAAGACATAAAATAAAAATAAAAATGGATGGGTCGTTTGTAAAAATCAAGAATACAAGAATACAGTGATGGAACTAAATTCGTACTAAATACTAAATTTGATAAGTTCTTTATATTTCTAATGTTTCAGTTTAGCTAATACCCTGTCTACACTGGACACAAAATCCCCAATAGTAAACTGATGTGCCTGCGCTACTTCTGACACGAAGAACAAATGGATTTGCAACTGATAGGTCACTTTGTTGAGAAGGGTGTAGCTCCACAGGTTGGGAACTCCAACAGGGGATGGAAGTTCCAAAATAGAATGGCTTCCTACTATAGACAGACAGACACATGACAGGCATGTGTGATTTTTCTCCCCAAACCAGTTCAGTGCAACCCCTCCCCTAAGCCAATTCTAAAGATTGAATTGTTCATGTCAATCACAGTGCTGATTTCCTACAGAATGCTACAACAAATGCTAACCCCTGAACCTATACCCTAACTTTAACTAAGGAAATTGACTGCATGCCGGGATTTGCGATGAATTGCATGCTAAAGAAAATGGCAGTTCAGGAGATAAGCATTTAATAAGATAATACGAAATGAGATCACAGAGCCGGGTCATCTCTAACTCCCCAACTGGACCTCACGAGAAAATGGGACCTTTTTAGTTGCACCCAGCATCACTGCCACCTTCTACAATGCGAATCTCAAGCCCCGGGACAAATGTTAGTCAATGACAATTGTCTGAATCTAGAGATAATGGCACAAGTCTTTATTCATGAAGACCTCGCCCACTTTTGGAGTTCACACCACATTTTGGAGATCTCCAGTCTGAAGTTATATCTACTTGACTTTGTGACGTTCAGTGTAGACAGCCTCAAGTTGTTGTGTGTTGTGCGTCCACCGTCCAGTGTAGACATGGTTTTGCACACTATACGCAGCATATATAATATAGCAATAATGTTCGAACGCATTAAGTAATATATCAGTGATGTTTGCGATGGTTGGGGGGTGGGGTGTGAGTGAAATTGAGATATTAGAGAAAGTAGAGTAGGGTGGCACATGTCCTAAAAGGTGGCATGAAGAGAGAAACAAACAAGGTTGGAAAGAGTTTTGAGGATTGAATTGTATATAACACTGTGTGTAAATAGAAACCCAAAAACACATATACACAGGACATTCCCAAATGTGTCAGCCCGTGACTGAAGCATATTACTAGATGGTCATGGGTGTAAAATCCATTCTCAGCATGCTATCTATACAGCCAAGGTAAACATTCAGTCATGTGAATAATTATTAGCTTTCTAAAGCTGCCAACAACACACAACCACTGGAAAAGGCATGTGTTTGTGTATGTGTGTCAAAGAAAGTGTGAAAGTGTTTAAGAGAGATTTTTAAATGTCCTAAGGCACTTGTCATAAGTTTGTGTGTTGTGATGTTCATCTCACTGAGATTGGTTGCAATGCATTCTGGGAGCTTAATAGTTGGATGATACTGTAGATCATTTGCTTGAAAAGAAACTTGAAACAGGCTGCTGTGAAATCTATTTAAAACTGTCTGCTAAAGAAGACACCAATACTAGTATTGATCTTAACAAACCATTTACAGTAAAGTTTAAATTTTATGGCGAGTAATTCCTGCATTGTTTGAGCTACAGACATGATTGATATCACAAATCATGTGGTTTGTTGAGGAGAGATGTACTGTTGCTTCTCTAAGTGACCCGACTTACTAGAGGACAATAAAATGGGCATAAAATCCCTGAGATTTACATTGAAGCAGGGGCCACATAGCCATCATTTTCATTTAAGATTATTAAGGTTAAGATTTTTATTAGTTTATGTAAACGATTACAACAAAAAACGATTTTTTTTTCAAACACACACAGGCATTTATGCTGTGCCTTGAAACAAGTAATTTCCTGTGAAAGCACAATGTGCTTTATGCCAAACTGCACCAAGTGTTCTTATGCATTAATGTCATGAAATGTACTGTATACTTCAGTGTGGCAGCTGTTTTGACAGCAACATGTTAAAATGTATATATTGCGATATATACACCTTAAAATGTATATATCGCAATATGCGTATCGCAATAACTGGGGTCATGAACAAAAGACGTGTTGTTTGTGACATGTTTTCTTGTGACAAAAATAATGTGAAAAATCATTTTAAATATATTTTAAAGTTAATTTAAGTTAATTTTACACACTTTAAGAATTATCGTATTGCATTATTTAATGAGTTATCGAATATCGCATTTTTCTTCAATATCGTGCAGCCCTACAATCTTTACTCCGGTTGAGAGGGGAAATCGAAGTTGATGTCATTGCACTATTATTAGCACTGTTTACTTATGTAAGCATCTCTATTACTATTGCTCATATTTAGGGTTAGAGATTTGGGATTTGAACAAGGCCCTTAAATTCATGTGCATAACTCATTCTGTTGTGAAAAAACTGTTTAAAAAAAAACAAACAAAAAAAAAACATGGATATGGCCTTATGAAATCTGTTCTTTTTAATTTTTTTTAAATTCTTTTTATTTTCTTGTTTTCATTTTGCTGGATTCCGTTAAATGGGGAGCCTTGAAGTCAAAAAAGCTGTGAATCATTGACTTAGAAAATCTTAACAACCGCATAGCAACACCCTGGCAACCACTCACAACACATTAGCTTTACTTTGTCAGAGGCATGCACCACTCTCATTTTCACAGGTCTCATTTGCTGCTGCTGTTAAACAACTCAAACCACCCGACAGCTTTTACAGTAGGCCTACTTTTAGGAATCCATTTGTGCTTTTTCATAATCAAGCACATTAACCATTTAGGAGTATCAGTATTTTTGCTTAGCACTTAGAATGGATGATGTCATGCATCACAGAACAATTAGAGGGGTGGTTTACCGCTTTTTTTCTTTGCATGATTGTGTTTATGGGGTGCAATATAACATGCCTTCGTTTTTTTTTTTTTTTTTTAAGTCTTATTTTTCATAAATTTCACCTTTATTGTAAGCCGTTTTCTCCTGATTCAAGACCGGTTGACTTCCTGATTCTATGAAAACACTCCCTCGGAAACAGGCAATGGGCTCAGATTGGTTAGTTGGGCCGGTGTGTTGTAATTGGCTAAACTGCGTAGTGCATGTTGTCCGGAAACTTCACGCCTATTACCTTTACGGGCGAAAGTTGCATGTGCTCCGGTCAAATGTAAATATCAGACCCAGAAAGCGGCAATGAAGAGAGTCAAGCAACCTCCGCAAACACGGCTCTTACAAAACGTTTCTGAATGGTACATTTTTTATTATTATTATTCTATTCTAATGTACTATTATTATATATGTATTTCGATATGCTGTTACTTGAAAATGCTACTGCTGCTTGTTAGCTTTTGAGATACGGTTTTCTCCTGATTAAACATTTAATGTAAATGAATAAATGACTGAGTAATACCGTTTTTTAAAGTTATTGTTTTTACTTCAGCAGCTGAAATTTGCTGTTGCGATTAGGCTACATATATATATTTTTTTACTTTATACACGTTTGTCTTATACACACAAAATAGCATCGAACTAACTGGTTATAAACAAACAGCGTTGGCACTGGTTTACGTTCTTGATCAAATCGGTCGTTATAAAATATACATGGAAAATACATTTACAAAATTAGTGCATAATTACAACTTCAGGTTCAAAATGTTTGTACGCGTTTGTACGTGTAAGTGGCTACTAAAGCCAGCGCTGGCATTTGTTTACATCCTTGATAAAACTAAAACATTACGTCTGAAATTATACATGCAAATACATTTCAAATTATTAAAGGTCCCGTTCTATGCCCCTTTTCACAAGATGTAAAATAAGTCTCTGATGTCCCCAGAGTGTGTATGTGAAGTTTGAGCTCAAAATACCCAACAGATCGTTTTTTACAGCATGTGTAAATTGACATTTTTTGGGGCTCAGAAAAACGAGCCGTTTCAGTGTGTCCCCTTTAAATGCAAATGAGGTGCTGCTGGACGACACAGGGGGCGGAGCTTCATGAGCTCGCGCTCAGTCTGTCAGGACAAATTCATCTCACGGAATGATGATAATATCAGAAACTCTCAGTAACGGCGTTCATTTCGAGTCGGACAATAATGCCTACAGAGTCAGAGTGCTGTATAGAGATGAAACAGGTATGGTTTAGTAGTTTAATTACGGTTATTATAACGTATTTGTCATCTGCTTGTAGGCTATGTATCCATTATTTATTAATAGCCTACAAGTCTGCTGTCTGAATGATGATCAAACATGTACTGATGAGTTTAATAAAGTTTATTGTACATCACACAAAAGATGAAGCGTCAGTTTTACTTCAGAAAATCACCGTAAGAGCTGAGTAAACACAGTAGGCTAAGTTATAAGTAGTGCGCAAGTAGCCAGTAGAGTTGAGGGAGCATTCCTGTGGGCGGAGGTTAGTCAAGAAACGGTTCTGGTGATGTCACTAATGCAGGAAGTAGAGGGGTGTAGTCCAATCGAGCCGTTTTTTGTAGTCAACTTCTGTTAAATAAAATATCTCGCTTGGCATTGAACTTTGAGCTTTATAATTTTACAGATATTATTTATGCTCTAACAGCAACATTACACACTAACTAAAGTTTGAAACATGGAATCGCATGCAACGGGACCTTTAAGTCTTACTTACAGGTTGTGGCCCAACAACTGCTGTCTCTGGTTGTAAAGTTGGAACTGCTTCATGTTTTAGTAACAGTTTCTTGTTGAATCCGGCATTGAATTCGTGGAGATTCTGGAAGCTGTCTTCCGTAAAATGCGCAGCACAGAGAGCTATTATGATTGAAATTTTCAGGAACATAATCAAACATAAATTTTAGCCATTGTTGATGAACTACAGCGTCCGTATGAAGCCCGAACACAGAAGACCTGGCAGCTGGGTGAAAATAACACACTTTCGACGGCATGGCTACAGCTCTCCACTATAACTCCTCCTCTTCGACAAAGCCGCAGAAATATGGCCATGCCCCCTTTTTTGCATGGGTTAGTTACGTATAAAACCCGGGAAGTATCTCGTTGTAGTCCCATTCGAGTCGTTTTTGTAGGCATTAAACTTCCTGATTTTTAAAAGTCGATATCTCTGCTTAAATTGAACTTTCAGCGCAGCAACTTTGCAGATAATGTTCATGCACCAACAGCAACATTACACACTATTTAAAATGAAAAAAGTGAAATCACAATCAACCACCCCTTTAAAACCTTAGCACTAAAACTTGAACACTCGTTCTGTTGAGTGGCTAATGCATTATTCTTTATTAATACACAAATGAGCAGTTCATCAGATTAAAAAGCTGTGCAGCAGCGTCTGTCCATCATATTTTAATGGTGATGGGAACGTGTACGTCTTCAGAAGCATGATTGAGGTTAAAGGTAGTGTAGTGGATCAGAGCTGGTGACGCTGAGGTCACAGGTTCGATCCCGTGATGTGCGACCTGTGAACTGAAACAATACTGAGATGTCACCATCACGAGCGAAGCCCTTAACCTCCAGTTGGTCCAGTGGGGCCTGCTCACCTGATGAGAATACAATGCATGCAAGGGAGTTGAAGTGTGCATCTCTTCTGAATGTTTACAGGAATATGATCTGTGCTTTTTTATTCTTTATTTCCAAGGAAATTGCAGAGCTCTTTGGGACTTGAAGTCTGACTGGAGGGAAAAAGGCCAACACAGGCTCATTGGAAAAACTTTCCTGTGGCAACATTTTTGCAAAACACAAAATACGTACCAATACAAACATATCACGGCAGTTTCTAAAATAAATTAACTCTAGAGGCAGTAAAACAGCAAGCAATTTTAATCGTTTTCACACACAATTATGATTACAGGGCGCAGATTATGGATTAATAAAGACTTGTTTTCACGCAGCTCCTTGCACAATTATGTTATGACCTCAAAACACTTTTTACCATACTGCATGATTTGTAAACGAATATATTTTGGAGTTTTATTTTAAAACGTGATGGAGCATTAACCTTTTAGCGCCACTCATCAGACATTTAAATTTAGAACTGCAGTAGTACGTACAAACTCTAACGTAATAAAACGTTGCCATGTTAACGTTCATCTGTTCCAGAAAAAAACTAAACACGCTTTTAGCGCCACTCACTGGACATTTCAGTTTGAATCTGTCGTGAAACAGACACAGAGTATTTTGCGTTTTGCAAAAATGTTGCTACTGGTACGTTTTTGTTCTCCATTTGTCTGCAGTGTACTGTACCTATATAAGCCCTCAGTTTGAGTTAGTCTTGGTTCTGGTATTAGTCATGCTAAGTTGTTGTGTAGTTCTTTCTCTTACGAATTCCTGGATTGTGGTTGGCGGATTAACCACAGTTTTTTTCTTTGATTTTTAGGCAAGATAGTTTGTCCGATGAGATGTAACCAAGCAGAGTGGAAAACAGACATTGTTTTTGCTATTCTATTTAGTGGGGCAGGAATGACACCCCAAAAATAAAAAGGCCTCCTAAAATGAAGAAGCTTTTTATGAAGAGTGTGCAATGCAGAATAGAGCTGCAACAGCAGGTTAACTCAGGCCATCACAATGAGCTGCTCATATTTACAAACTAAAATTAAATATTGTGTTAGTGTGTGTGCAGTTTCATGTGTAATGCACAGAGTTGTAATAGAGATGTTCTTTAGACACATACTAGATAGTGCCATTTATTAGCAGTGATATCTGATTAATTAGAAAAGTGCAAATATTGGTAAAATAATGTCAAATTGATTATTGTCCTTTTCACTAGTCATAACCAGCATGTATCCAGTATACAAATGGACAGTGCAGTTTTATTTGTGTGCGCAGCTCAAAAAGATATAAAACTATAAACCATAAAAGAATAAAAAATAAAAACCTGAAATGTCAGCAGTTCAAAGTCTTCAATCAGTTATTGTTGGCCGAACTCCATAAAAGCCATTTTTTGAGCTTGAAGGTTTTTGACCCATGGGTGTCCATTTCAGTGGCAGCCGCTGACTTGGGTTGCTCAGTGACAGTTAGCATCACAGTCGTCTGTCTGAGCAGAGATGTTGTTGTTGTTGGACGACTAAATTTAGGGGGGCGGCCTGCCATCGGCAGTGTGGCTGTAGTTCCATATTTCTTCCGCTTCTGTATGATGGACTGCAATGAGCTCCGAGGTTTGTTCAGATGACCTTTGAAATGGTCTTGTGTCCTTCCCAGCTTTGTGCAGCTTTCAAATTGTATTCCTCTATTTGTTTTTATTGTCTTTTGGTTAATATATACAAGATATTTGGTAAGGTGTTTAATTTTAAACAATATAAAGCTTATTTTCTATACCATTCAAAACTTTTGGATTAGTAAGATTAGTTTTTTTTTTTAAAGGCAATAATGGCATTAATATTGTTACAAAAACATTTATATTTTTTCAAAATAAATGCTGTTCTTTTGAACTTTCTATTAATCCAAGAATCCTTCAATTCTCCCAAAATAAAATGTATAACATTTTCCACAAAAAATATGAAGCAGCACAACTAGTTTCAGCATTGATGATAATAGGATTTTTTTTTTAGGTACAAATCAGAAAGATTTTTGAAGGATCATGTGCCACTGAAGACCGGAATAATTATGCTGAATATTCAGCTTTGCACAGGAATAAATAGTTAATAGTTAAATTTCAGCATTATTTCACATTACAGGTTTTTTTTTACTGTATTTTTGATCAAATAAATGCTGTCTTGGTGAGCAAAAGAGACTTTAAAAAACATAAAAATAGGGGGGAAAAAATCTTACAGACCCCATGTATGCCTTTAACTGTGATATCTTGGCTCACGGTGGGTGCTCACATTCTTATGCACTGAGAATTCAGTTCCTCCAATGCTCCCTGTGAAAATCAATCCTTGAAGTGAAAACAATGCCCACATAAGCCTACACTCTGAAAACCAGCTGGCTCTCTCCTCCACAATGGACATGTCACCTTAATAATTGGAAGTGACCCATTTGAGACCTGATGCTGACGGAGAGCCCTTGGGGTCGATGCTACTGTTCGATGGCACTTCCTAGCAAAATCCATCTCCATTTCATGCCAGCTCGATGGAGAGATCCACATTCACTGCTGTACCTGCACTTGTTTTCACATACTGTACATGCATTTTATTTAATGCATTTCACAGTCCTTTTGCTCATGCATAATGCATATGCATACTGCCTCTTAACATGGATATTCACAGGACTAAAGCCGGAAAAGTAATAATTCATTACGGACTTTCTGAGAACAATTTAACGTCCATATTGGCTGAGAATAAAATGGCATCCATCAAAGTTGTCACATCAAACTCAGCGTTGCTTTTGCTGTGTATCAGTGAGACAGAATGTGAGAGTGATTAGACAAAACACACAAACAAGTGATTAGTCTTCCATTGTGAATGCTTTTAAATTATGCAAATGAAATGATTATGGTTGGCACCGTTTGTATTATTTTCCTACCATCCCATGTGTGATATTTGTAGCAGATGTTTGGTGCGCCGCCATCGGAAACCATTTCCAACTTTTCACATTGAGACTTTTAATGTGGCAGCACGGCACATCTTTAATGTATATTAACATTGAATATTTATTTAGAGAACGTTAATGTTATTTGCAGAAGATTAAGAATAAAGGGGGGGTCACACACTATACGAGAAGTGAAGAGATGTTCAAAATCATGCTGTGCCACTCACATAGTTGTCCCAAATTAATGCACATATTGACTTCACCCTAGGCTGGAAGAGTGTGTATAGAAATTTGTCAGTAATTTATTTATTTGGATCTAATAATGTATATGCTTTATAGATATAAGCTATAAAGTAAAAAAAAAAAAATTCACAGTAAAAAAAAACATCAACGCCACTTTTTCATTCTTGAAGTGAACTTTTTTCCTGTATGGTGATTAGATTCACTGGTCTGGACTGCCATTTGAATCTGAGAACGTAACGCATCTGGTGTGCGGCATGGCGCTTTCCTCTGGTTTCAAGTAAGTTTAAGGTTTTCCATCGGTTTGGGTTTTCTGAACAGCTTTTACGAGTTCACTCACTGTGTCACAAAGTCACTGTGTAATTTAACATTAGACCTTTTGCCCTGTTAACGTACCTGGTTACTAATGTAACCTCGGTTCTCTCTAGAAGAGGTCTCTCGTATTGCGTAAGGTTAGCTTACGCATCGGGAAAGTCTTCTTTCTTCGAGATCTGAAGCCAAAAAATTATCCTTAATTTTGTATACATTGTCAACGCAGTGCAGCAGCCGACAGACCTAGGCAGGCTGTATAAGCGTGCTCATTGGCTGCTCGGCGGCAACTGCTTAAGCCTATCGGTGAGCGCTCTGAACGCGGCAACCAATGAGGGCGCTTTGCGCCCTCCACACCCTTCTAACCGTCAGAATGGGTGTGGCCAGCGTGTATATATTCAGCGCTCATAGGCTAAAATTCTGGTTTTCGCAGTCTGAAGCGCAAAAGCTTGTGGCGCGACACGGCAGGTTACGCAATACTCGTTCCCTCTTCTAGAGAGAACCGAGGTTACATTAGTAACCGAGTACGTTCTCTTACGAGAGGTCTCTCGTATTGCGTAAGGTTAGCTTACGCATCGGGAACCCTTTGTCAACGCCGTGTGCGCCGAGCATCCAGCCCATGAATCCCAGGGAAACCGAGGAAAACACTCTGCTGGGAAATGTGGCCGGTCGGAGAGACGGGCCAGCGCAGTACAGGCACTTCTTGCAGCATATGAAATAGAGCTGCGCGGCCGGTCTATAAACATATAACAGTACAAATAGTAGGGCCGGCAGAGCGAGCCCATACAGTACATAAGCACTCATAAGGGTAGGAGAAAAACGACATAGTCGGTCTCACATGAAGGGAAAAATTCCCGCGCGACAGAGAATAATACGGGCGGCCAGCAGCGCGGGCCAGCACCGACAACAGCGCGTAACGGGAAATAGGAAACAGAGCGGATCAGCCGGTCTGAGTCAAACACTTCACCCTGAGTATAGTACCAGAATAGCGCCAGCATATGAACGTAGTCTGCACACGAGAAATGGGCAGAGCATACATGTCACTTATGCTGACAGTATTTTTGCCCGTAAGGCAGGAACTTCCAGGTTATAAAACCTCACGAATGTTGATGGGGAGGCCCAGCCCGCCGCCATACAAATACCGTGATTAGAAATTCCACTGGACCAGGCCCACGACGAGGCCATGCCTCTAGTGGAGTGGGCTCTGAAGCCCAGAGGGCACTGCAGGTGTCTGGAGGCATAAGCTGCTGCTATCGCGTCCACTATCCACATGGACAAGCTCTGTTTCGAGGCGGCAAGACCCTTGGTGCGTCCGCCGAAGGAAACAAAGAGCTGCTCTGAACGCCTGAAAGCGGCGGAGCGCGTGATGTAAACTCTCAGCGCCCGGACAGGGCATAGGAGGTTATCACTGTCCCCACTGTCGGATGCTGGCAGAGCCGAGAGGGACATAACTTGTGCCCTAAACGGGGTTCCAATCGCTTTGGGGATGTAACCGTGTCTCGGTCTGAGAATGACTTTCGAGTCATTCGGCCCGAACTCAAGACATGCAGGGCTAACAGATAGCGCGTGCAAATCACCCACTCGTTTGACTGAAGACAGAGCTATCAGAAAAACGGTTTTAAGCGACAGATACTTTAGATCCGCGGATTCAAGCGGTTCAAAGGGAAAAGCCTCTAGGGCCGCTAGGACCAAGGACAGATCCCACGAGGGAACCGAGGGGGGCCGCAGGGGATTCATCCGTCTAGCTCCACTGAGGAAGCGGATAATGAGCTCATTCCTTCCCATTGCCCGGCCGCGCGTCGTCTCAGCGAACGCTGCAATAGCGGCCACATATACTTTGAGCGTGGAAGGGGATCTGCCCTTTTCCAACAGCTCTTGTAAGAAGGAGAGCACCCGCGGGACCCCGCATGCGCGCGGATCCAAGTTTTTAGTAGCGCACCATTTAGAAAACACGGACCATTTAGACGCGTAGAGCCGTCTCGTGGAGGGGGCTCTCGACTGTGTGATCGTGTTCACGACCCCTTCTGACAGGTCAACGGGTATCCGTTGATCACCCATGCATGCAGCGACCAGCGCTCTGGATGGGGATGCCAGATCGATCCACCGGCTTGGGAGAGGAGATCCTTTCTCACCGGGATCGGCCATGGGGGTGAGTGCGACAGCCTCACTAGCTCTGGGTACCAAGTTTGGTTTTCCCATCGCGGGGCTATAAGCAGCACTGAGTGGTGCGTTTCTCTGATCCTCGAAATGACCTGTGGCAACAGGGAGATCGGAGGAAAAGCATACAGCGGGAGGCTGGGCCATGTCTGGGACAGCGCGTCCTCGCTCTTCGAATAAAACTTCGGGCATTGAGCATGTCTTTCGACGCAAAGAGGTCGATTTCCGCTCTGCCGAATAGGTGCCAGAGAAACTGGACTGTCTGGGGGTGCAGAGACCATTCTCCCGGGGGAATGTTGTCCCTGGACAGTCTGTCTGGACCGACATTCAGGTGGCCCGGCACGTGCGCGGCTCTCAGCGAGCGCAGCGAGCGGTAAGCCCACACGAGAAGGCGTTCTGTCAGCCTGCACAGATTCCTGGATCTGACACCGCCCTGTCGGTTCACATAGGATACCACGGACGTGTTGTCCGAGCGGACTAGCACATGGTGATCCCGTATGAATGGGAGGAAGCGCCTGAGCGCGTTCTCGACCGCTATCATCTCCAAACAGTTTATGTGGAGGCATTTTTCCCGGTCTGACCACAGGCCAAAAGCCGGTTTGCCCTCGAACAGAGCGCCCCAGCCTGAGGTGGAAGCGTCCGTCGAGATAACTTTGCGGTGTGAGATAGCTCCCATTGTCACTCCCCGCTGGTACCAGTCGGCCGCTAACCAGGGCTTCAGAGCTGAAACGCAGCTCTGAGTCACTCTGATGCGGATACCGCCGGAAGCCCATGCTCTGTGAGGCACTCGGGCATTCAGCCAGCGTTGTAGCGGGCGCATTCGTAAAAGACCCAGCCGAAGCACTGCTGCGGCTGAGGCCATACAACCTAGTAACCTCTGAAATGTTTTGAGAGGTACGGTGCTGCCCGGCCGAAGGGACGCGGCCAGGCGTCGAATGCAGCGCGCGCGCTGTGTCGACAGGCGGGCCGTGTACTGATATACCGGACCGTCAAAGGCGAATCTCAAGAATGGCCTGTGACGGGGTATTATCAGGATCTGAAAAGCATGCGTTTAGAGAATTTGTCTGGTTGTGAGCATTTTGAACGGTCTTCTCATAAGAGCCTCGTTCAAACGTCTCAGATCCAAAATTGGTCTGAGAGCTCCGTCCTTCTTGGGAACGAGGAAATAACGGCTGTAAAAGCCCGACTCGCTCATGGAAGGGGAAACCGGTTCTATAGCCCTTTTGCACAGAAGTGTAGCTATTTCTGCTCGAAGTAGATGTGCTACTTCCCCATTCACTCTGGTCTCGATACGCGCTTGAAAGCGCGGAGGGCGGCGAGCGAACAGCAGAGTATAGCCCTGTTTTACTGTGCTTAGCACCCGTTCTGATGCGCCTGGAATAGTTTCCCACGCTTTTGCGTGTGCAGCCAGGGGCAGAATGGCCTCCGGGCTCCGATCGCCGCGCATCGCGGGCTCGAGAGCTCGAAACGGAGGGGCGGGCGCGGCGCGCGCGCTCTTGGTGCTTAGATACGGCGGATCGCACGCAGCGATAGCTGGCCGTTTTACACACAGTGTCCCGGTGGCTTTAGACGGGGAACATAAAGTGTGAGGCGCGACGCGCGATGGCGGCGTCTGGGGCGAAAATGTTCGTTAGTATGTGTGAGCGCTCGAGGGCGGGCACAGGAGTTACATTCAGGGGCGGGCGCGGCGCGGGCGCGGCGCGCGCTCTTGGTGGTTACATACGGCGGATCGCACGTAGCGATAGCTGGCCGTTTTACACACAGTGTCCCGGTGGCTTTGGACGGGGAACATATAGTGTGAGGCGCGAAAATGTAGTTAGTATGTGTGAGCGCTCGAGGGCGGGCACAGTACTCACATTTAAAACATGACCGGTCGTGCGAGGCCGTGTGACAGAGCGGGCAGTGAGTAGGTGTGGGCACGGAGAAGTGGACACGTGACCTACTTTTAACACTAAAGCGGCTTTTGCCTGCTTCATGAGAGTGGGCTCTGTGAGAGACACGGGATGTATAGTGCTTGTGTACAGGGGTGAACACAGAAACGTGGGCACATTCACTGTACTAGAAACACATACGGCGTCAGCCGTGCAACCAGACATTATGCTCTTTTGAAAATTTTCTGGGTTGCCGTGAGAACGGCGGATGCGCGCAGGCGTGCGGGTAGATACCGGCTCGTTGACTGCGGGGTAAACAGCTGCAGTAGCCGTGGCAACGGGGACTGACAGAGTGTTAAGCTTCGACGGTGGTCCAGCCGCAGGGCTGCGGGATTTAACCGTCTTTTCTTCTCTCGTGTTTAGAAGCTCAAAAATACTCGAGCACCCTGAGAAGGTGTGGTGCGAGAGGCGGGTTCGCTTTCTGTAAGTAAGAAAGACTGGCCGCGAGCTCGGAGAAGCAAGCAGCATAAATTTTATTTTCCCCGAGAGCTGGGATCGAACGCGGATCTCTCGCATGAAAGCGTATGATTCTGCCACTGAGCCACAGGGGAAACACATAAGCTTTCAGTTAGCGCGAGCGTATAAAAAGCGACCTCATGTGTCGCGTCGGCGTTTGTTTGCAGGCGAGCGTGTGTTTAAAACAGGCTCGTTTACTGCAATAGTAATATTTCCAGTCGCCTGAACTTAAGAGGGGACTGAGAAATGTGTGAGGATTGGCGGTTGTCCAGCCGTAGCGAGACTAACACACTCTCTTCTCTTTTCGCCGGTGAGTGAGGCGCGGACGCTGAACGCTGCTCGTGACCGTCCGCTTTGTCATCCCTTGAACGGCGCAATCTGCACGGCCCAACGAGGGAGAGAGCGGGCTTGTTTTCTGTATGTAAGAAAAACTGGCCGCGAGCTCGGAGAAGCGAACAGCATAAACTTTAACTGCCGCGAGAGCGGGGACCGAACCCCGGTCATTAGCTTGACAGTCTAGGATTCCGCCACTGAGCCACAGGGGAGAATACATTAGTATCATGTCTTGTGACAGCGTTTGCTTGCAGGCGAGCGTGTATTTATAACAGGCTCGTATACTGCAATAGTAACAATTCCAGTCGCCTGAACTTAAGAGGGGACTGAGAAATGTATGAGAATGGAGGTTATAGTCCAGGCCACGGCGGGACGAAAACACTCTGTTCCCCTTTCACCGGTGACGCGCGAGGACGGAGTAGCTTTCTTGTAACGTAAAGAGAGCTCAGACCGTCCGCTCCTGCCATCCCTTGTGAGCGGCGCAGTTTGCGCGGCTCGAACAGAGGGAGAGGAAACTCGCTCCGTGACCGTCCGCTCCTGCCATCCCTCGTGAGCGGCGTATTGCACGGCTCGAACAGAGGGAGAGGAAACTCGCTCCGAGACCGTCCGCTTCTGCCATCCCTCGTGAGCGGCTCAGTTTGCGCGGCTCGAACAGAGGGAGAGGAAACTCGCTCCGAGACCGTCCGCTTCTGCCATCCCTTGTGAGCGGCGTATTGCACGGCTCGAACAGAGGGAGAGTACGGGTATCTATCACATTCGCCTCATCTCCTGACGCGGCGGCGGCGCGGGCAGAGCCGGCGGTTGAGCGGCCGGGAGGGAGAGGGCGAGAGAGAGCTCGAGGCGAGCTCCTCAGTCACAACAGTCTCCGGTGGTCGCTGCGAGCGGCGCTTCTTATTGCGCGGCCCGGCAGGGACAGGCGGAGCGACAGCTTGGTCGAAAGCTTCAAGTCGAGCCCGCAGGGTCGACATTGAAAGCTCTTCGCACTCGGAGAGTGCGGTGGCGGCGTGCCCGCGACCCAGGCGGAGAGCGCAGAGAGGTGGCGGTCTCCGTTGCTGAGCGGGGAGCGGCACGAGCCACAAAAACGCCTCGTGCTCTTTTAGAGTACACACAGAAACAGTAATAATGTAAAGGATATGTCGCCGGATAGCGTAGCAGGCACGGATGGCTGAAGGCGGCGAAGACGGCCGGCTTCCTCAGGCGCTGTCCTAAGCTTGCTGGTCGCTGGTTTCAACGGCGGCGGCTCTCAAGATCCAGCGATGCGAAGAGCGTCGCTGAAGACAAGAAAATCAGAATTTTAGCCTATGAGCGCTGAATATATACACGCTGGCCACACCCGTTCTGACGGTTAGAAGGGTGTGGAGGGCGCGAAGCGCCCTCATTGGTTGCCGCGTTCAGAGCGCTCACCGATAGGCTTAAGCAGTTGCCGCCGAGCAGCCAATGAGCACGCTTATACAGCCTGCCTAGGTCTGTCGGCTGCTGCACTGCGTTGACAATGTATACAAAATTAAGGATAATTTTTTGGCTTCAGATCTCGAAGAAAGAAGACTTTCCCGATGCGTAAGCTAACCTTACGCAATACGAGAGACCTCTCGTAAGAGAACAGACAGTTAATCAGATGATTAGAGAGTTTAGCTAATATGGGGTAATGTTAAGTATGTAGCAATCATATGATTCATTAATGCTTTTTTGATGCCAGGTTAGGGTTACACACTAATTTTCTTTTGTGGTCTATCCCAGACAGCAACATAGTGTCAGCTGTCGACCTAGATCCAGGCCACATCTGGTACATGTGGATTCAACACATACCAGAAGTGGGCCAGATCTGGGCCGACACTGTCTGAGATGGGACCCCCTTTACCTTTAGCCTTTTTTGTATTAAACTCTACTTCTGCCACTGCTTGTTCATAGATATGACCCAAAAAGTTCCTGTAAATCAGAATAATTTAAGGAATGCATATTTATTTCCTTACTACATTCAACATATATTAAAGGGTTAGTTCACCCAAAAATGAAAATTCTGTCATTAATTACTCATCCTCATGTCGTTCCAAGCCTGTAAGAGTTTTTTTTTTTTTTTTTTAAATGTATCTTCAGAACACAAATAAAGGTCTTTTTGATGAAATCTGAGAGCTTTCAGTCCCTCTACTGACAGCTACGTAACTATGTGTTGCTTTTGAAACTAGGTTTTCGCTTTAACATCTTAAATTCTCTCATGCTGCGTGCGATATGGTCATAAATGACTGCTCGGTGTGAAGCCATGCTTAGAGGCACATGTTAGAAAGGGCAGATAACACTCATATGCCATTAAAAGCAGCATGTGTGCACATTACCATACTGATGTCACTGAACACAGCTGATGTCAGTTTAAAAGTATCAAGGAGGGCATGTCAAATGAGGATGCACAGATTACTGAATCCAGTAATTGCTGTTGGTTAATTCGACATGGCAAACAACAATGGCACAGTGAAATATTATTAATAGACTATTATAGAGCGCTATGAGTATTGGGATGTGACAGCACGCATGGGAATGTCGGTGCAAATGCTCCAAGAACTGCACACTTCTACAAAGCAAAACTGACAGATGCAAGGTGACAAATGGTCTAGGTTGCGTTTACATCCTGTCCTGCAGTAATCCATAATGCTTCTTTTGATGAATGTCTGTCTTCATAATGTCTGCAGAAAGAAGGATAGAAATGATTGAGTGATACTGTAGCTATTGTTTGCATTGTGAAGGAATTAAAGCTCTGTAAACTACACATACTGAAATGTTGAATACAGTCTCTTTAACAGATCCCATCAGAAGATATCTGTTTTGTCTGGTATCCAAACCCAAAACTGTGTATTATTAACTAAAAGTCATCCTTCAGCCTGAGAGGACATTAAAAGAGAGCAAGAAATGAAGTGGTGATAAAAATGTTGAGGGTTTATTGAATCACAGTTTGTATGTTTACTCAGATTTCATATTCATCTGCACTTCGTCCTTACTGAACTCCTGTAGCATATCAACACATTCTCATGGCAAAACATGACAATTATTCTCATACAAAAGAAAATAGGATTATATATGAGGGTGAATCTCTTGGTGAACATGTCTATCATATTTTACACCAAAATCCAAAATTCTGGTGTCCAAAGCATATTCATAATATTAAAAATGTATACATTTTTAAATGCACTTCTTTAAGTGACTCAACTTCCCCCTCTTCAATTACTCATGTGAGAATTCATTATAAATAATTAATCTTTAAGGCACTATCAGGCTCAAAAGTCCCAAAATGTCATTCCGGGTAACTGTCTCGGCTTAAAATCTGTAACAAAAATATGACAAAAATGTAAAAAATATAAATAAAGTATTTCAAATCTGCTTGGGCATAATTGTATTGATGTTTTCAATGATACCTATAGTGATAATACTAAGCTTATTTACATTTTTATGAAAGAAAGACTTTTGTCTCCAAATTGTGATTACTCCAATGTCATTCCTGGATAATAGACATAAATGACCATCTTGGACCATAATGCATTTTGGTATGTCATGTGACATAATATTGTATCAAAAATAAGACCCTGAAGTAGCACCAGAACATGTCCAAAGGTCAGGAAGCGTCTCTTAAAATGTTGATATTTTGGTACACTGGTGCACTTTGTAGCAATATCATCATGTGTCCTTTTGGATAACACTAATAAAACATTTATTATGTTTTTATATTAAAAAACGATCTATTTGATCTAAAAGATTACCATAAGTGATGATAGCTAAGTTGTAGTTTTCCATAGGTGGTTAAGTTAGTGCCTGATTATACAGAAAACATATTTGTTTTGTCATTCCTGGATAACATGTCATTCTTGGATAACAAAATCTGTTATCCAGAATGACATAAGCATAACAATCAAGTTTTTAATTAACATTTGTAAACTTTTAGGTATAGTTATTATAGTTATATTATTAACATTACATAATTGTATGTTTTTTGCCATATTTTTTGCTGTCATTCATCTTGATTTCATATGATTCAATGAGTCACATGGGTCATTATCATTGGATTGAATTTTGTAATGTTAATGGTCAAATCATGAATAATGTAATCATATTTATTAATATATCAATATTAATATATTATATTATATTTTTGATATAAAGCTTTAGTATAGCTTCTGGTGTTTTAAGGTCAATTCTGTCCTTCCAGATCTCTCTGTCTAATATAGAGAGGCAGGGACGGTTCAGAACCAGGATAAACGCAGATGCAAAAACTAGGACTGAGTATCTTGGAAAAAAGAGAGCAAGATATTATAGTGATTAATCGAAATAGGTTCACACTACTATAAACATTCCTATAAACTAAACATGCAATACGCATGTTCACGCCATCAGCTTTCTCCAATTATTGAGATCAGTATATGCCATGTATGTATGCCAACAATGATAGAAATTTAATTAATTTAAAAATTAATTACATTACCCAGGAATGACATTTACATGGGGAAAAAGATCTGATTAACCAAAAAAAAAGAAAAAAAAAAAAAAAGGTTAATTATATTCTTGAAATGTGTACATTTCATTGCATTACATACACAAGTATAGAAAGTCCTAAAATGTGAAATTTTTGCCAGTTTTTTTTTTTTTTTCACATTTTAAATCCTTATCTGTCATTCACCCATTTATAGGACCATTATTACTGCAAACTACTAAATCTCTTTTTAAATTAAGATTATTATTAATATAATTCCTCATTTGTATTAGTTATTTATAAAACAAATTATATAATTCATTGTACATAGTTATTTTAAAGCAACATATTTGTAATGTTCACTGAGAAAAAAAATTTGGGGTGAAATTATGACCTGGACATATTTTCATGTGATTCACCCTTGAATACTGTACATATATAAACATTACAAAAATAATCTTTTGGTTTATATTTTATTACATCTTGCAAATTTTTTTATACAATAAAAGTAAAAAATTCCAGCGTCTTTTGCTTCATATTGTTGTCTTGCTATTGTGTTCTTGCTTGTGCTTTTTCATAAGACAGTCGTTCGTTCTACATTCTACTTTGAGTTGTTCAGCAGAAAATCCTCTGTGAGCAAATGTATTATTATTCACACATTGCAAATCTGCTTGGATAATAGATAACACCAGTTTAAGCCCAGGCCTAAGCCTAAAAATGATTTTCAGGGCAGAATCATCAATTATAATGTAATTTAATGCGGGACAGGGTTTATTGTGTGTCTGGAGGCCTGTAAACCAGCCAACAGGATCCAGAGTCAGGCCTACATTCGCAAATCTCTCTGGATCATAAAAACAATTCTGGCTGACTTTGCTCACAAAATGCAATAAATTAGATGTCATATGGTATTCGAAATACACTGTGACTGAAACTGTCAAGAATGCAGCCATTTGTGTCTCATAGACAGCAGTTTGCAACAGCGTACTCTCACTCTATTTTCAGCGTGACCCGGTTTGATTCTCTTTTCCGAGACACCCAAGTGTTTATTCTGAAAAAACAAATCTCAGTCCTCAGACATGGTTTATGCTTTGGTGCAGACATGAACGCAACGGTGAGAAAGTGTCAAAATGCACCCAGGCTAAGAAACGAATGGAAAGGTGTGACTAGAAGATGGCAGCCAGATAGCTCGCGTGGTATTAATTATTTTGCATTCTGCTTGACTGCCGTGCATTGATTTGCAAAATGAATCGGCAACTCTGAACCTATCAGAGACCTTAACACAGAAGATTACGAGAACGTCAAAGCCATGATCTGTGAGGCATGACGTTTGAAAATGTTAACCGCAGCTTTTCAGCCAATAATGTGCTGATCATCTATCGCTCATAGTCAGGATCTTGTTCCAGGAATGATTTCTGAGGCTCGTTGTGGCCGAACACTGAGGAACGGGCAGCTTTGCTATGAGGTCACAGAGCTACACTCATTCATGAGGAGATAAAGTAAGGCTGTGAAACGAGGGCGACTGCCACTGTGGAGGGGCTACAGCTATGAATAGGATCACACTGCCACAGGAGTATGAAGAATGCTTTGCTATAATCAGTTTCTGCTCCCATGGTGCATTGCTTATTTTGTGCAACCACGGCATTATCCAGCTTATGCTGTTGTGAGGACATGGGGGAAATGTCTAATTGTCACACTGTTTACTCCAGTAAATATTTCTCCAATTCTTCTTTAAATCTTGGCTACAAAATAGCTAATGAAAATTTACATTGTTATTGAAGAAAAATAGATACAGTTCACTCTTTGCTAGCCTTTTTACTGTTCACCTTTTGCCAGTAGGCTATGGAGCAAAACAGACAGGGCTGCCAGGGTTAAGTTTGTCTGTTTAATTTCATTGTGTTTTTATTTAATTTTCCCTGTTCCTTATTTGCCTGTGTTCCTGGTAATCATTATGCTGTTTTCACGTGCTATCGGAAACTTCCCACTTATGAAGTCTTAATTACAAGCTCGTCGCATTCAAGTGCTTTGTTGTCGGAAAGAACAGAAACCATTAAGGATACCAGGGTTATTCTTGCCTATTAATTGGGGAAATCTTATTAAAGCCAAAATGATATTTAGTGTCCCATATTCACTAAAAAACAAACATTCACCGCGTTATCTAAAGTCAGCTTGCTGACCATTTTGGAATTTCGATCAAATACAGGCTATTCTCACAGTGTATAATACGCTGCAAATGATTTTTCATATGTAAATATGCACCACTTTAACGACAAGACAAGGCGATGTAGCGGTTGTGAAAAAAAAAAAAAAAGAATTGCAGTCACAGCAGCAATTGTTCCCCCCTCCACCATGTTTAAAGTTTGTGGCACGCCCATCTTGTGAACTTGAGAATTAAAATTATCCCTGAACTTGCCAGTGGTAAATACGAATTGAGAAAGTGTTCATGTCCAATATTTAGGTAGGAAACTCGTATTTACGAATTTATTCATTCTGATAGTGTGTGATGAAGGCAGCATTATTTTCTACAGTTATTCTGTAGTTCCTCACCTGTTCTTAGTTCTGTTGATTACTCTCTCTGTGTATTTAAACCCTTAGGCTTGGTTTCACAGACAGGGCTTAGACCTTAGTTCAATTAGGGCATTTAAGTATCTTTTACAAACGTGCCTTAGAAAAAAAAAAAAAAAAACCTTTAGACAAAACAGTGACACTGACATATTTTAATTTGCATTTAGTTAAAAAAGCTCAATTATGCATTTTAGTAGTGATGGGATGGTTGATACTGGGGCTCTGATGCTCCGACGCAGTTTTCAAAGCACTATTGTATCACACACTGTACCGATGCTTATATCAAAATGACAATACCATGTGATTGATGAGGTTTGAAGCTTCGAACGTCATGCAGTATTGGAAGGTCGGGATAGCTGGTTTGAAAAATAAAAATTGGCGCTTCGCGACCTCATCTGATGCATAAAAATGGAAATGATTATGGATGATTATTTAAATGATTTAGTGAAGTGCCCCTATTATGCTATTTTAAAGTGTCTGAAATTATTGTCTGAAACAATATCCTAATGTTTCGTCTTGACGTCACAACGAAACGGCTTATGTCTCATTTGAAAAACAATGAATTTCCTTGACCTTGAGTGCACTTTCAGATTTAAAACTGTGCAGGATGTTTTCATTCACTTAGAGCTATGTTACTGTTACAGAGCAGGCTCCCGCACCGCCTCCTCTTCACCACCGGAGGGAACCTTCCCCGGAATATTAATGTTACCCATTGAACTCCATTTCCCATAATACTGCTTACCTGGGACTGATTGCATTACACACCTGCACCTCATTTACACACACTCATATAAACCACTTCCACACACACATTCAATGCGAAGTCTTGATTCTGCCCCGGCCATCATTTCTGAGCGTTTATTCCCGTGTTTGATTTCTGTTATTGACCTTGGACTGTTTATCGTTTCTGATTCCCTGCTGCCTGCCCTGACCTGGATTGTCTATTGATTCCTGATTCTTGCTGCCTGCCTCGACCCTTGCCTGTTCACCTGGTTGGCCTCTGCCTAGCCTGCTTTGCCCTGTCTGCTGTGTTTGACCCTGCCTGTTTTGACTACTCTCTAATAAAGCTGCAAATGGATCCCACTGTCTCTGCCTCATCACAACAGAAGACTTCGCCACTTACGGATCCAGCAGCAGTCATGCAGATCACCACTGAACTATCTGCTCAAGCATCACAGTTATCTCTTCATCATCATCAGCTGAGTCATCTCACCTCTCTCACTGAGGAACTCGTTCAAGCACTACAAGCTCTCCGAACTTCAACCAGTCACGCTCCTTCGGAACGAGCACAAAGTGCATCAGCACATCCCGTCAGTACTTCAATCAACACTCGTCTCGCCTTCCCAGAGAAGTATGACGGTGATCCCACTAAATGCAAGGGGTTTCTTTTACAGTGCAATCTCTATATTGATCAGCAACCTTCATTATACTCTAACGATGCCGGACGCATTGCGTTCGTCTGTTCACTATTGACTGGAAAGGCACTTGAATGGGTCACAGCAGTTTGGAGACCAGAAGGTTCGTCATTTTCCTCATTCAGAGCATTCCTTCAACAATTCCGTAATGTCTTTGAACACTCCACAGCAGAAGGAGGGCCGGGAGAACAATTGTTAAAGCTCTCTCAAGGAAGGAACACCGCCGCTGATTATGCTCTCACTTTTCGCACTCTCGCTGCACAAACCAACTGGATAGAGGATACCCTTAAAACTCTGTTCAGAAAAGGTCTCACAGTCGAATTACAGTCTGAATTGGCCTGCCGAGATGAAGGTAGGAGCCTGAACGAATACATCAGTCTCACAATCCAGGTCGACAATCTCATGCGTTCTCGACACCGAATCAGAACACCCCTATACATCGCTCACGAATCCACTACAATGCACGAACCAATGCAGCTGGGATTTACTCATCTTTCACCTGAAGAACGAGAACATCGCCAGCAGAACCGTCTTTGCCTGTACTGTGGTCAACCAGGTCACATGAAAGCTTCCTGCCCTGTTCGTCCTGTCAGCAAACCTCAATCGGTGAGTTCTCACACCAAAGAGAATTTATTCACATCTTGTATCCTATTACCCATTCGCCTGCACATCAAAGACCGAATTATTGTTACTACTGCCATGCTCGACTCAGGAGCCACAGGGAACTTCATTTCTCATGAATTCACGTTATTACATCAACTAAAATTAAATCCCTGTGAGTCTTCTCTGACAGTGGAGGCGCTAGATGGCCATCCCATCGGAGGAGGAAAAGTTCATCGTTTGACTGAAGAGATCAAGATGCACGTCGGTACCCTGCACTCAGAAACCATTCAGTTTTACGTCATCCAAGCCCCTCATCACTCTATTATCCTCGGTCTACCATGGTTACGCACCCACAATCCACACATTTCTTGGAGAGATGGCCAGATTACACAATGGGGTGAGCACTGTCATGAACACTGTCTCTCGAAAATCACTCGAGTTTCTCAACCTGTTTCCACCATGTCCCCTCCTGATAACCAAGAAGTAAAACTACCCTCCGAATATGCAGACCTCACTGAAGTATTCAGCAAAAAGAAGGCCTCTCAACTTCCTGAACATCGCTCTGTTGACTGTGCCATTGAACTCACTCCAGGTTCTACACCACCCAAAGGTAGAATTTTTCCCCTGTCGCAACCTGAATCTAATGCCATGAAACTTTACATCCAAGAGGAACTAGCCAAGGGTTTCATTAGACCATCAACTTCTCCAGCATCCGCCGGGTTTTTCTTTGTGAAGAAAAAGGATGGAGGTTTGAGACCCTGCATTGACTATCGTGGACTGAACGACATCACTGTCAAATTTCGTTATCCTTTACCTTTGGTTCCAGCCGCTCTCGAACAACTTAGACAAGCCAAATATTATACCAAGTTGGATCTTCGCAATGCATACAATTTAATTCGGATTCGTGAGGGTGACGAATGGAAGACAGCATTTTCCACCAGTAGCGGGCACTACGAATATTTGGTTATGCCCTTCGGCCTGGCTAACAGTCCTTCAGTGTTCCAATCGTTCATGAATGACGTGTTCCGGGACATGTTGGACAGATGGGTGATTGTCTATATCGACGACATCCTGGTGTACTCAAACTCCTTAGAAGAACACATTCACCATGTCAGAACGGTCCTAAAACGTCTGCTACAATACCAACTCTACGCGAAAGCAGAGAAGTGTGAATTTCATCAAACCAGCACTTCATTTCTGGGGTATGTAATCAGCCAAGAGGGGGTGGCCATGGATGATAAGAAGGTCAAGGCGGTACTGGAATGGCCATTACCCCAAACTGTCAAAGAACTGCAACGCTTCCTAGGGTTTGCCAACTTCTACAGACGTTTCATCAGAAATTTCAGCATCATAGCCACTCCTCTAACTACCATGACCAAACGCCACACGTCTCGTCTGACCTGGTCCCCTGAAGCTCAACAAGCCTTTGAAAAGCTAAAGACCCAATTTACCTCCGCTCCCATTCTTCGACACCCAGATCCTACACGTCAATTCATCGTGGAGGTGGATGCCTCCAATACTGGGGTCGGAGCCATTCTGTCTCAACGCCAAGGTAACCCAGAAAAAATGTTTCCCTGTGCCTTCTTCTCCCGAAAACTATCCTCAGCAGAAAGAAACTATGATGTGGGAAACCGCGAATTGTTGGCCATGAAACTCGCCCTCGAGGAGTGGCGACACTGGCTGGAAGGTGCTGCTCAACCCTTCATTGTCCTCACTGATCATAAGAACCTTGAATACCTTCGATCAGCTAAACGTCTGAATCCTCGTCAGGCTAGATGGGCTCTATTCTTCACCAGATTTCAATTCACTGTCTCCTATCGACCAGGATCAAAGAACGTAAAAGCAGACGCTCTCTCCCGCCAAGCAGAAGAACCCACTCAACTTCTCCCCAACGACACCATCATTCCCGAGAGTCTCCTGGTAGCCCCGGTGCAGTGGGACATAATCACAGAAATTGAACAGTTCAACCACCAAGCAGAACTTCCATCCGAATGCCCCGAAAACCTTCTGTATGTTCCAGAACCTTTGCGCTCAAGACTACTTGACCAAGTACATTCTACACCCAGCTCAGGGCATCCCGGAATCACGGCTACTATCCATCTACTTCAGAACCGCTTCTGGTGGTCAACTTTACAATCAGACACCATAACTCACATCAAGGACTGCATAACTTGTAATACCTCCAAATCTTCCAGACGACTCCCAGCAGGTCTCTTAACTCCTCTGCCTACACCTCAACGCCCCTGGTCTCACATAGCCATCGACTTCATCACAGACTTACCACCTTCACAAGGCCAAACCACCATACTCACCATAGTAGATCGATTCTCCAAGGCCTGCCGGTTAATCCCTCTTCCCAAACTCCCCACTGCATTAGAGACTGCTGAATTACTCTGCAACCAGGTTTTCCGCTTCTACGGCCTTCCGGACGACATAGTCTCTGACCGAGGACCCCAATTCACTTCCCGGGTATGGACATCCTTTTTCAAACACCTCAATGTCAACATCAGCCTTACCTCTGGTTATCATCCTCAGTCCAACGGACAAACAGAACGTCTTAATCAAGATGTAATTCGCTTCCTGCGCTCTTATTGTCAACAACACCAAACTGAGTGGAGCAGGTATCTGTTCTGGGCTGAATATGCTCAGAACTCTTTGGTCAAACCTGCTACAGGCATCACTCCTTTCAAGTGCATCCTGGGCTTTCAACCTCCACTTTTCCCCTGGTCTGGTGAACCCACTGACTTACCATCTATCACAGAATGGTTACAAAAGAGTGAAGAGGTCTGGGATCAAGCACACACTCATCTCCTCCACGCCGTCAGACGTCAAGAAGTCCAGGCTAATCGTCACCGTCGCCCCGCTCCAGTTTATCAACCCGGCCAGTGGGTTTGGCTCTCTACTAGAGATCTCAGACTTCGACTTCCATGTCGCAAACTCAGTCCCAGGTATGTTGGTCCGTTCCAAATTCTCAGACAAATTTCCCCTGTATCTTTTCGACTTGATTTGCCCGCTAATTACCGTATTTCTCCTACATTCCATGTATCACTCCTGAAACCTGCCGGTGGTCCGAGAGGAGAGTCGGAGGAGGGAGTCGCGGCTCCAGACCCCCCATCCATCCTGGTTGACGGCGAGGAGGCGTACCGTGTGCACGAGTTGCTGGACTCCAGGCGCCGGGGTAACGTTCTCCAGTATCTGGTTGACTGGGAGGGGTACGGTCCGGAGGAGCAATCCTGGGTCAACGCTGGAGATATCCTAGACCCCACACTCACAGAAGAGTTTCATCGGATGCATCCGGAAAAACCGGCCCCTCGACCTCGTGGAAGACCCCGGCGTCGTTTGCCTTCTCGCCTCAGGAGCTGCTCGCAGGGGGGGGGCTCTGTTACAGAGCAGGCTCCCGCACCGCCTCCTCTTCACCACCGGAGGGAACCTTCCCCGGAATATTAATGTTACCCATTGAACTCCATTTCCCATAATACTGCTTACCTGGGACTGATTGCATTACACACCTGCACCTCATTTACACACACTCATATAAACCACTTCCACACACACATTCAATGCGAAGTCTTGATTCTGCCCCGGCCATCATTTCTGAGCGTTTATTCCCGTGTTTGATTTCTGTTATTGACCTTGGACTGTTTATCGTTTCTGATTCCCTGCTGCCTGCCCTGACCTGGATTGTCTATTGATTCCTGATTCTTGCTGCCTGCCTCGACCCTTGCCTGTTCACCTGGTTTGCCTCTGCCTAGCCTGCTTTGCCCTGTCTGCTGTGTTTGACCCTGCCTGTTTTGACTACTCTCTAATAAAGCTGCAAATGGATCCCACTGTCTCTGCCTCATCACAACAGTTACACACTACATGAAAGGTCATTTTCAACAATCCATATTAGGGGCACTTGTTTTTCTACACTTCCCTATAACATAATTTATATTTTTAAAAACAGAACACCCAAAATATTTTTTCTATTACAATTACTATTTGCCTAATTATGATCACATACATGTATATTTTATATTATTGATCAATAGGTGAATCCGTCGAACAGGCTACACATGACACGAGTTGTGGTCTCATTTATACTTCTGCGTCGTTGACCGCGTTGACGCACAATTACACTTGCAGAGGGAGCATGTGAAACCCGAGGGAGGGGTTCTAGCAGACCAATCACAGCGCTTGTGTCCGCGTAGAGTTGACGCGTTGTTACATTTTTGGAGAGGTGCACGTCAGGGTACGCCAAAGGGTACGCATGCTACACACAGCCTACGGCGTAGCTACGGCGTGAGTTCGACGCAGAAGTATAAAACAGGCTTAAGCTTGTATGTGTTACATAAGGTGGTGCATAGAAATAGGCTCACGACGAGGAATGACTGGAGAAGGAAGATTTTAATCATTACATACGTATAACCAGGAGAAACACAGCAGGATACAACTAAACGTTAACGTCGACAGACAACTAGACAACACATGACTCAGACTTAAATACACAGGTGACAGGGAGGAACTGATTAGCCTAGACTAATTAACAAGACACAGCTAAACTAAATAAACTACTGAGGATGGAGACAAGGGCTGCGTTTACAAAAAATACCATCTTTTACTCACATCTGACACAGATTGGAATTTGTTGCACATACACAAAAATCTGCACGAGATCCGATTTTTTCACATCTGATCTGAGCCACTTCCAAATGTGGTTTTAAATCAGATACATATCCGATATCTGGACATCCAACCTACATATAAACACGCATATCTGATTTCCCTTTGAGTTCCAAGCCACCACAAGGTGAGGACAACACGTTTATTCACAAAGATGGCTTTTTAATGTTGTATTATGAGGCAGACGTGCCTGTATGCGCTCACTCACGGAGCTGGTTTTCAACCTCTGCCCATGACTTTTATAAATAAAACAGCTTTGCTATTGAAAGCTACATTATATTTCTCATCAATGAGGTGATAACTTCGTTGTAATTAAACCAACAAGCTTCACTATTGGGTTGCTCTCTCTCTCTCTCTCTCTCTCTCTCTCTCTCTCTCTTTCGTTAATTCATTAGAATTCATTAAAAAAATATTACAACGCTACTTCTGAAGTTCTAGATCTGAGCTGTAGATAAACGAAAATTATTTATCAAACCCTGGTGCGTTTGCGTGCATCTTACGTCATCAACGTGCATGGCGCATGATAGAAAACAGAATGCGAGTCAATATATTGTGTTTTTTTTAATTAATTTTGTGCTATTATGCACAGCTGAGTGTACAACACATATTTACTGTGTGTATGTGATGCATAAGGTGGTTTTCTGCTGCTTGCAAACGAAATTCTCATTAATTTGTTGTCCTGATTCCACATGTTATGCGCGGATACACTGCAGGCTCACTCTCGCTCGTATCCAAGGTAAATCATCAACACTATCATCCCTTACATGCGTTTTATTTAACTAAATACATAATAATCAGCTAAAACGCATGGGCAGGTCGGTCACTTTTCTTCCTGAACAAGTGCGCACCCGAGTCGTGTTGCTTTCACATTCACGCGAACCGCGGCATGGTTCGAGTGCAACCGAACTCAGACCACCTCCTCCAGGTAGTACCTTCAAAATAATAGAAAACCCTGCCCCCCTGGTGTGCACCCGGGTCCACATGACAGCGTTCACATTAGCGATTTTTAATGCAAACCGTGCCCCTTTCCGATCTAAACTGCCAGTGTGAAAGCACCCTTAGTTTACATCTGGTTTCCTTTGTCCTTAGTTTCCCACCATCATTAGTTTCCATGGTTATTCATTAGTTGGTTTACCTGTTTGTATTCAGGTCATTATCATGTGTGTATTTATACCCTTTAGTTCCTTTTGTTTATTTGTCTGGTGATGACTGAGTTTTAGGACTCAATGTTACATTGCTTTATCGTGTCTGATATTTGTTTTTGTTTACTTTGATTAAAGCATTATCTTATTTGTACTTTAATTGTCTATCCAAGTTCCTCTTTGGACTCTACATGACACTTCTGAGTGTTCCTGTTGGATTTATTAAAGACCGTTTTTGTTGAATGTCCCGTGTTGTGTGCTTTCTACAGCCACCAAGTGTGACGGGCATGTTGTCCAGAGTGTTATCCATCCATAATGTTATCCATTATTAATATACTATTATAGTAATTATTAATTGAATTATTGAATTAGCTGTTATATTTTCAGCTTTTGTTTTAATGTTAGTTTAAGCTTTAGTCATTCTGTTATCTGCTTTCATCATTTGTTGTAGTTTTTGTTTCATTTTTATTTAGCTTAAGTACTTAGTTATATTTATACACACACATACAGAGTTTCACTGTTACCTGTGGTTTGTATTTGCAGTTATTTATCACTCTGTGCTTACCATGGTGTGTGTTTGCTGTGAAGAGCAAACCCTTTGTTTATTTCAGAAATGGAAAATACCGTAGAAATATTTGTCACTGTCATGGTCAAGGTTGAGTTTGAGAAGAAACACAGCTTACTAACATGAGTAACATGTGGCGTATGTTACTGAAGCTGCTAGAATATGATTTATCACCCTAGATATAAATCGATTGTTCAATAATATTTATATTTATTTATTTATATTTAAATTAGTAGAGGTGGCATAATGTTAGGTTGGCAGCAAATATACCCCCCCCCCCCATTACAGACCTTATTACTGCTTTTAAATATTTTGTAATATTACTGAATAATTTTCTCCTTTATATTAGATATTTTATCTCTTGAGAACAATAAGCATTTAAAGCAAAAGTCTACATTTTTTTACTAAATATGGTTACACTTTAAGGTTAGTTAACATTAGTTAACTACATTAGATAACATGAACAAATGATGAAAAATTCTTCTAAAGCAGTGTTTAATGTTAATTAAAATATTTACTAATACCATTATTAAAATCAACATTTGTATCTGATAATATTATTTAATGGACCTGAACTAACAATGAACATTTGTGTTTTTATTAACTAATGTTAAAGGTACAATCTGTAATTTATTCGCTGCCAGAGGTTGCATTTTTAAAACAATAACAAAGACGAAGCTTGATGACGCTATGAAGGAGAGTGGAACGATGGGAGATGTTGTTTTCACCATGCAGAGATATGTCTGATGTGTGTATATCAGCTAATAAATTATTTTTTTGTATTACCTGAACATTTGATCGCACTATTTTATGTCATCTTAATGAATTAGTTGCAAGGAACGTGAAATGTAATGCTATTAACCTGTTACTAAAATGTGACTATTTGTCAAATGATTTGGTAGTTAATGCGGTGCAGTTCTCTTACGAGAGGTAAGTAATAGCTTTTCTCTCGTACTGCGTAATAGCTTACGCTATGGGGAAACACTCTTTTCCTCGAGATACTGAAGCCAAAAAATTATCCTTAATTTTGTATTAATGTAAAACGCGTTGCGGCAGCACGCAGACATAGGCGAGACAGCTCGCGCGCCCATTGGCTGCTCTGCGGCAACTGCTGCAGCCTATCGAGAGAGGCCCCTCGTGACGACTGATCCAATGAGGGCGCTTCGCGCCCACTATGTCACGTCCCGCCGAAACGGGTGGGGCCTTGGGCTATAAATATAGCATTCGGGAGGCTGGTTAGCTAATTTTTCATGTCTTCAGCGAAGCTCACGCATCGCTGGATCCGGAGAGAGAAGCCGCGCCGTCTGAAAAAGCCTTTTCAGCGGGACGAGCCATTCCTTGAAGTCGCTGGCCGTGCCGCCTTCTATCGCCGTTCCCGCTGCGCTATCCGGCGCCAATATCCTTTCTCTGCTATGTGTTTTGTGTATGTGTGTGTACTCGCCGCTGCGACACACACTCTCATTGCACTAAAAGAGCCGGGCGTCTTTTTCAAGACGCCCTTCCCTTTACCTCCCCCAACCCGCATGGCTCGCCGGTGCGCCTGCTTGCCTTGCCTGCTTCGCTAGAGTCTCTTCCTGATGGACAGCGGCCGCCGTCTGCCGCCGTTTCCGTCCTGGATATCGAGCAGAAGCTGTGGGGGATGATACCTGCTCTCCCTCTGTTCGAGCCGCGCAACCGCGCCGTTCACAGGGGATGTCAGGAGCGGACGGTCACAGGGCTAGCTTTCTCTCTCCCTCTGTTCGAGCCGCGCAAACTGCGCCGTTCACAAGGGAGGCCGTAAGCGGACGGTCGGGGTTAGTTTTTTCTTTTTCGTTACAAGAAAGCTACCCTGCCTTCCCTAGTCACTCACCGGCGAAAGGAGAAAAGAATGTTTTTAGTTTTTAGTCTCGCCTAGGCCGGACTGACCTCAATTTCTCACGAGAATCTTTTCGCACGAGAGACCGGTGTTCGAATCCCGGTCTGACGGTGGATAATTATGCCGTCAATGCTTCGCTCTGTCAGTTCCCTGAAAGGTGACTGCAGATGTGTATTTTGCAGCCAACGAGCGCGTTGTGCAACCCGCTCGCCTGCACCCAAACACCGCCTCTACGGTTCCCGTGCGTCACTGGCGAAAGGAGAAAAGAGTGTTTTTAGTCCCGCCGCGGCCGGACCGACCTCCATTTCTCACACATTTCTCATTCCCCTCTGAAGTTCGTGCGACTGGAAATGTCAGTATTGCAGTGAACGAGCCTGTTGTAATACACGCACGCCTGCAAACAAACGCCAGCATGTTGACGCTCTCTGATAATACTCGCGCTAACAGTATGCCTATATGTATTCCCTTGTAGCCCAGTGGTAGATTCTTAGGTTTTTGCGCGAGAGACCCGTGTTCGATCCCGGGTCTACCAGCAGTTAAAATTATGCCGTCAATGCTTCACTCTGTCAGTTCCCTTAAAAAGCGACTGCAGATGAGTATTTTGCAGCCAACGAGCCGGTTGTACAACCCGCTCGCCTGCACCCAAACACCGTTTCTAAGGTTCCCGCCAGTGATGCGCGGGTTGATCCAAAATGAGCGGGTGCCTGCGGTCGTTACGAGTCATCCAAAAATATTTTTAATGATATTCGGGTCACGGTCGGTCGGGTCGTTTGAAATAAAGATGCCAATTAAACCTTTGTAATTTATATAGTACTAGAGAGCATATGAGCGGAGTGGAGCGGTGAGAATCTCCGCTCATCGCTCACGGAAATGTTCACCTCTCCGCTCCCCCGCTCAACATCAGGCCGCTCCGCTCATTATCGCTCAGCGCTCAACGCAGTTTGCTCCGCGCTCCACTTAAATCGACCCCGCTCGCTCCAAAAAAGGAAAAAAAATCTACATGTATATCACTTTTAGCTTAGACCACAGCCTTACCTCCTAAAGAACTAATGAGCAACAACAACATTTTTCAAATAGAAATGTTTTATTTCAAATGACAAATTAGGCCTATAGCCTACACAAAGTCCTGTAAAATTAAACGAATAAATGGGCCTAATAATATAAATAACAATTATATAAACAAAAATATAGCCTAAATAAATTTTTTTAAAGTAAATTTATTAGGCCAGAATTTTGATAAGTGAACTTTTGCGCAACGCGCACAATTAAAATTTAAATAGGCTTATATCCATTGTACACACAAACTGCTGTAAAATAAAACGAATAAATGGGCCTAATAATATAAATACAATTTATATAAACAAAAATATAAAAAAAATACATAAATGTTTTAAAAGTAGGCTAAATTAACTATTAGGCCAACATAACTGAACTTTTGCACAGCGCGCAGGATTAAAATTTAAATGGGCTTGTATCAATTGTTTGAATATTACACTATATTTAATTTACACTTTGTTACAAGTTACCGTATTCAATTTGCTAACCTTTTGCTTTCTTCCCAGCGTGTTCACATAGCACACTGCATGTTTTTGAGAGATGTGTCTTTTTAGATTCCAAAATGAATCTTTACTGACTGAAACGATGTCTCCACATTCGTTTTCTTCTACCACATTATGGTTAGTTTTAGTAGGCTACACCCGTATGACTTCTTATTTTCCTTTTTGAAGTCGCCTACTTTTTTAACTCCATTATTGAGCCGAGTTTTGACTGAAAATAGAATCCATCTTGCAGTCAGTAGACAGTAGACTGAATCAGGCTTGACTGAGCATGCTTCAGAATCGTGGTGTGCGCAGAGCGAAATTGGAGCGGGAAACAGGGCGACGCTCCGTCCTTTTAAAAATGCCTCTCTGCGCTCTGTCCAAGATCCGCTCGCTCTCGCTCCACTCCGCTCACATGCTCTAGGCCTACACTTTATTGGCTGAATAACTGGCGTGAAGATGACACACGAGCTCAGTCTGCAGGTGGAGGCGGCAAGAGAAAAGGTGAAGACTGGGGAGTGGAAGCTACTTTTAAAAAATGCGGGTCAGGAAGCGGGTCGGGTACAATATTTTCTTCTTTTTTTTTGCGGTCCGAGTTGCGGGCGGGTTAGTTGAAAACGTCGGTCGGGTGCGGGTTGTTTATACATTAACCCGCGCATCACTGGTTCCCGCGCGTCACTGGCGAAAGGTGAAGAGAGAGTTTTTTGCCCCGCTGCGGCCGGACCGACCTCCATTTCTCACGCATTTCTCAGTCCCCTCTGAAGTTTGGGCGACTGGAAATGTCAGTATTGCAGTGAACGAGCCTGTTGTAACACAGCACGCCTGCAAACGAACGCCAGCGTGTTGACACTCTCTGATAATACTCGCGCTAACTGATTGATTATGTATCTTCTCCTGTGGCCCAGTGGCAGATTCTTAGTCTTTCGCGCAAGAGATCCGTGTTTGATCCCGGGTCTACCAGCAGTGAAAATGATGCCGTCTATGTTTTCGTTCTGTCAGTTCCCTTGAAGGCGACTGCAGATCCGTATTTTGCAGCCAACGAGCACGTTGGACAACCCGCTCGCCTGCACCCAAACACTGTTTCTATGGCAACTTCTCGCATTAAACTTGGTAAATGTGCCCACTGCCCAGTGCCCACAAACACTACGCTCTGCATTTCTCAAGGTTTCTGTAGAAACGAAACCAGCGCGCATTCACTCTGCTCAGGCAGACAATGCTCTCAGTGCCCGTTAGGTGTCAAAGCGCACTCCACGAGAGGCATGGCCTTGTCATGGGCTTGGTCTAGTGGGATTGCTTTACAAGATATCTGTATGGCGGCAGGCTGGGCCTCCCCGTCTACATTTATAAGGTTCTACAACCTAGAAGTTCCCGCTTTGCAGGCCAAGCTGCTCTCGGTCTAATAAACCAGTATTATCTGCCCGTCATTACCGGCTCAGAATACTTAAACCGTTACAGCGTTGTTCACTGAGCGACTATATTTTCTGTGGGCAGTGTGTAAGTCCCCCTGATATTATATCAGCCCAGGCTGAGTTCACCCTGGCTATATGGAACACTTGATATAACATGCTCTTTATAGAGCACTATATTCTAGGGAATGATGCTAATCAGCCTCTCTTTCCGGACTCTCTGTGAGTCCCTGATGATTATGCACTGTATGAGCCCCGGGCACCTACCCGTGGGACTTTAGTGTGGGATCTCAGCACGCACGGCGTTTTGCATTGTGTTCCCCATAGCGTAAGCTATTACGCAGTACGAGAGAACCTCTCGTAAGAGAACGTACTCGGTTACTAACGTAACCTCGGTTCTCTCTAGAAGAGGGAACGAGTACTGCGTATCCTGCCGTGCATGCATCAAACTCTGGTTCGCTTCGGCGATGAAAAACCAGTTAACCAGCCTCCCGAATGCTATATTTATAGCCCAAGGCCCCACCCGTTTCGGCGGGACGTGACGAAGTGGGCGCGAAGCGCCCTCATTGGATCTGTCGTCACGAGGGGCCTCTCTCGATAGGCTGCTGCAGTTGCCGCAGAGCAGCCAATGGGCGCGTGAGCTGTCTCGCCTATGTCTGCGTGCTGCCGCAACGCGTTTTACATTAATACAAAATTAAGGATAATTTTTTGGCTTCAGAATCTCGAGGAAAAGAGTGTTTCCCCATAGCGTAAGCTATTACGCAGTACTCGTTCCCTCTTCTAGAGAGAACCGAGGTTACGTTAGTAACCGAGTACGTTTTACACGTTTAAAACAATCGTACTAAAAGTAGCCTACATTTGAAAAAACCCACAGTATCTGCAAGTAATGGCTAAATATTTTTGTGCAACACATAGGCTTCTGTATTTAATTTCACTGGCATAGACTTGGTCACCGGACTGAAGTACAAACAAAGAGCAATATAACTGTATATGTACAATAAATTATATATATTTGCTTACCTGTCAATTAAAACGCATGCAAGAGTGGCGTTTGCGGACAGATCAAGTCCAAGTTTGTCGCAAAGCTCTCTCCATCTCGAAAATGCCACGCCCATATTGATCCTTGTTTTATTTTTCCGTTTGTCCCAAAGCCTGCTTGCCTCAGTTGATCTACATTTATGTTTTTTGGGGGGATTTTCTGTACTCGCAATCAATAATTGTGAACCATGATGACTGAACGACACAACTGTGGTGTGCAAGATATTGTATCACAGAGATATATACATAGATCTTCATTGGTGGCTTAAGTATAGCGGTCCATTGAAACGGTATATATATGTTTTCTACAAGCGGAAACCGAGGATAGCGCGGATATTACGTGCATGTAAATGATATGCGACAATGACAAGAGACAAGCCATTATTTAAAACTGGATTTACAAATCCTTGGGAACTTTTGGGATAATGTACACACTGCATTAAATATATCACACTGTGCAAGTGGTTTTTGAATATTTTATTACAAAAATCTTACATATTGTACCTTTAACAAAGAATAATAAATACTGTAACAAATGCATTGCTCATTGTTCATTAATATTAGTCATTTAATGCAGTAACTAATGCTAACTAATGGAACCTTATTATAAAGTTTTAGCAAATATAATAATTAACTGATGAGTCATATACATCATTTAGCTTGTTTAAAAACAGCTGAGAGCCGCGCTCTCATTTGTATAGAGTTTATGACTCTTCCCAGGAAGGAAATGTTCTGGCTGAGAGACAGTTCACTTTTGGAAGCACTGATCCTGAGACCCAGGCATTCTAGATGGCTGAGGATCCAGGATCTGTGAGTTATTAACTGCGTTCGCGATTGTGCTATAACCAGCCAATCGTCGAGGTAGTTCAACACTTGCACTCCTCGCTGTCTCATGGGGGCG
Organism: Scardinius erythrophthalmus; assembly: GCF_964197995.2. Lineage (NCBI taxonomy): Eukaryota > Metazoa > Chordata > Actinopteri > Cypriniformes > Leuciscidae > Scardinius > Scardinius erythrophthalmus. The sequence goes on along the minus strand of NC_138228.1, from coordinate 21,672,897 downwards.
AGTGCTGCATCCATGCACTTCATAAATGTACGGGGTGCTAAAGATAGACCAAACGGTTGGGCCGTGTACTGATAAGTCTGCCCCTCGAAAGCAAATCTCAAGAGGGGCGTTATCTGGATGTAAAATTAAGCATCTTTCAGAACAACTGAGAAAACCCAGTGGGGTTTGAGATTTGATATCGAGGATTTGTTTGGTCGTCAGCATCCTGAACGGGCGCATCATTAGCGCTTTGTTCAGGTGGCTGAGATCTAGGACTCGCTCTGTGGCGACTGGACTAGTTCTATTGCCCCCTTTGCTAACAGTTTCAACACTTCAGTGCGAAGGACGTGAGCCACATCGCTTCTCACTGTTGTCTCGACCATGGCTCGAAAGCGCGGGGGTCTGTGAGTGAACTGTAGCGAGTAGCCTCATTTTATTATATTCAAAACACATTCTGATATACCAGGGATGGCCGCATAGCTAGGGGTTGAATGATGTCTGGGGAGGGGCCGCTCTGTGTAAGGGACCCGGCAGCCCAGCTGCTTTGTGCTTGTGACACTTTGGGAACAGTGTTTATGTGCAGGGGTGCGTTCTTTATAGTGGGCATGTAACCTATATTCATAACATCTCCAGCTCGAGCTGGGGTGTAACTTGGCATTGTGGAAACAGTGCTTATGTGCAGTGCTTATGTGCAGGGGTCCAGCCGCAGCGGGACTTGAACACTCCCTCTTTCTTCCTGCCATCACGGCTAGGAAGATTTTCGAGGCTCGGGGTCCAACACAATCTTGGGTCAAGGTCCCCGTTGCTCTGGGAACTGCTGATGTTTCGCAGAATGAGAGCGTTGACTTACCTCAGTCGCTGGGCGAGGCTAGGAGACCGGCGGCATTGGCTTTAATGGCTGACGGGGCGGCACCATCTTGTGGTGACCTGAAACAAAGCTGAAGCGTTTAGGAAGGAAGTGACGCATACACTGTAAAAAGTGATTCTGAGTTTTAGTCAGGTGGACAAGTAAAATCATGTCCTGTCAACTTGCAGTGTCTCACTACACAATAGTATGAGTTATAACAACCTCAACTTGAAGGGAAATTGAAAACTTAAAATAACGTGTTCATATAACAACAAAACATAGGTTCTTTCAATTTTCTGCCTCATGCGCATGTGCCAGAATCTCTACGTCATGAGGACGTACTATTTTAACGAATTTAAGCCAGATGCGCCATCGCCATTTTCTGCACGACACGAGTTGTTGATGCGAGAAAAAAGAAGACGAAGGAGCTCTTATTTGAACGACTACAGATGGATTTTTATAGTAAGTATACCCTGATTTTTTCTTTCTTTCATGTAAAAATTAGGCTTGTTTCGTTTGCGCTTACCGACCGCGTATTGATTTCAGGCTACCACATTGACAAACTAAGACAACTTGATTAGTAAGTTAACGTTAATCAGGAGCCACACGCACTGGCACGCATATTTTTGCTAGCTAAGTTATAGCAGACACCGAGCTGCTGTCGAGACGTGAGCAGAAAGATAAGTCGTCTTTGACTAGTATAAGTTAATGTTGGTAAATAGATTAAAAAAAGTGTACATATAAGTTGCTTTTTAGCATGTTCTTGATCGGATCTCATTATTGTTAGAAACACAGAATGACCAGTAACGTTAATATTTGAAGCTCCGTCCGCCAGTCCATATTTGTGTTTACCATTACGAAAAAAAAATGCTTGATTTACTTATGTTATACGCCCAGTTTTTTTTTTTTTTTTCAAATGACATAGCATAATGTTTTTGAGCACGTGCAAATGGTGCGTCTTCTGTAGGCCTATATAGGTAACTTGCCATGATTTTGTATTAATATAATGTCAACTTTTTGTAGTTCATAATCACATAATTAAACTTTTATGTCAATTGTGTTACCTGTGAAGCCCTGAAGAATCATGAATTTCAGGATTACGTTATTTATATAAAAAAATTCACATAATAAAAGCTATATTTACAGCACTGCTAAATTTTATATTGACAGCAACATCATTAGTGTAACATTAAATGCATCACCAGAAATAGGGTTAGGGTTAGGGTTAGGGTTAGTTTTTTTTTTCTCATAATTGTATTTGGGAAGTAAGATGTTTTAGGGCTGCACGATTATGACAAAAATCACAATTGTCTATTATTCCCTTAAAATTGTAATGGGTGATTATTAATTACAAATTATTGAATGATGTTTTGAATAGCCTAGCAATATCACAGTGGTTCTCAACACGTTTGCCCATTGGACCCACATTTTCCAATGGTAATTTTTTATGCCTATTATAATAAATTTGTTTACACAAAAATTGTAGACTCAAGTACTGTACCCCTTTACTTAACATAAACATAAACTACACAGGGTGCAATTAAAGAGTGTGCGCTACTAGAGCAGTATAACGGCTGACAGGTGAGATACTTTTTATTTCAGTGTACACTTACGTCACTGGTCACCGGTAGTTCCTATTGTGCTGCGTTCTTGTTTGAACAATTACGTTATCGTGGCATCCGTAATCGCAATTAGATATTTGAATAGTTGTGCAGCCCTATGTTCAGTGAATATTTCTGTATGTAACATGTATGTGTACTTGGAGTTTTACTGTTTTTTTTTGTTTGTTTTTCTGCAGGATCAGTATAGTGCAAGCAGAGTGGAAGCAGAAATCGATGAGGTGGTGTTGCAAGATTTGCAGATTTTCCTCGCCCAACCAGTGTGCCCTAATCACACACTACAAGCTTAAACACTGTCATCAGGCAAGTCACTGTCCACTCCCATGCATCTATAAAGATTGTGTATGCACATTTAGGAGTGAACTGTCTCTGAAGAAGCATTTGACCTGCGAACATAGTCAATGCCTTCAAGCCTCCTCAAAATTGCTTAAAGCAACATCAAATGTGAACTGTGACCTGTGTAATTTTTCAGAGGCTTGCAGTATTTCACAGTATTTTGCTCATCTTACAACACAGGTTAAAAATAAAGAGTCAGTGAGGTGCCCCTTTCAAAACTGTAGTTTCCAGACCAGTGTGTGCAGCACTTTCCGTGCTCACAAAAGTAGGAATCATCGCCACAGCACTTTTCAAGATTTTCGAACAGACTTGTATCAAACTTGCATTCCTGATGATTCAAACCCTGAAATTGCAGACTCTGAAACCCATTCATTCAGCCCAGATTGCTCAACAGTAGATAGTGACATAGATGTTGAAGACCTACAGGATTTGATTAAACACAAAGTAGCATCACTGTTACTTCGCATGCAAACAACTATACACGTCTCAAAGGCCACCACACAGGAAATTGTAAATGAGCTTTGCAGTGTTTATTCAATTGTGCAAGAGTTCACTCCAAGAATAATTGAAAGTGTATTGGTTAAGCACAATTGTTTATTAACCAATGAATTGACTGCTGCCTTATCTGAGATAGTTGAAAAAATAAATCCCCTAACTTCCCTTTTCAAAGAGTGGCCCTTTTGCAACCGAATACAAAAGAACCACTTATTACAAGGACAACTTCAAAGTAATTGAGCCAGTTGAATATTTTTTTGATTCGTCCTCCCAAAGAAAGTTTGTTTATATTCCAATTTTGGAAGTTTTGACTGAGTTGTTGAACCGTGATGACATTTTGGATAAAATCCTGCAGGAAACTGCTGACCAGTCCGGTCAGATTAAAACATACAGAGATGGACTGTGCTGTAAAGGGAATCCTTTTCTCTCCTCAGAGAGTTTAAACATTGCACTTGGGATGTATATAGATGACTATGAGGTATGTAACCCACTGGGCACATCCAAAAAAAAGCATAAGGTCTGTGCAGTGTATTGGTTAATATCAAACTTGCCAGCACAGTATAGGTCTTCGGTACAATCAATTTATCTGGCTTGTCTGTGCAATAGCAGTGATGTAAAGATTTATGGCTATGATGCCATTTTTCAACCACTCATTAAGGACATTCAAGTCCTTGAAGATGAAGGATTATATGTTCAAAAATTGGGAACAAGTGTCAAGGGTTCTGTGTTGTATGTGTCAGCGGACAAATTGGGGGCCCACTTGCTAGCTGGCTTCCAAGAAAATTTCAATGTAGATACATTCTGCAGATTTTGCCTAGCTAGTCGCAAGGATATTGACTTGCATGAAGTCAGAGAGGGGGTGTTTCCACTCGGGACGATTGAAACTCACAAACACACCCTTGATGAATTGAAGATGAATTCACTGGTTTCCCTGAATGGAGTAAAGAGAGACTGTGTTCTTGGGAAACTGAATTATTTTCAGACAGTTCAAGGGTTTCCTCCCGATTTTATGCACAACCTGTTTGAAGGTATAGTACCAACAGAGTTAAGTCTTTGCATAAAGTCCTTTATTTCCAAAAGGTACTTCACATTAGATGACCTTAATGCTGTCATCAAGTTTTTTCCTTTCAAGTTTACTGATAAAACTAACAAACCACAACAAATTTCAAAGACTTTTGTGTCAAAACATTCAATTGGTGGAAACTGCCATGAAAACTGGACTCTGTTAAGGCTACTGCCAATGATGATGGGTCACAGAGTACCAGAAGGAGACAAAACTTGGCAAATCTTAATAGATCTGAAAGTGCTCCTAGCTACTGGACAATTTTCTGATGAGATATTGTGCTACTTGGAGTCCAAAATCTCAGAACATAGGTGCTTGCTCAAAGAGTGTTTCCCAGTTTTCCATATTCTCCCCAAACATCACTTCTTGGAACACATGATTCGTCGATTTGGGCCTCTGGCAGATTTTTGGACTATTTGCTTTGAGGCGAAGCACAAATTCTTTAAGAGATTTGTACATGATAGTAAAAACTTCAAGAATGTCTTGCTCACTCAGGCCAAAAAGCATAAGCTTGCTTTGGCTTACTTCTTGGATTTGCCAAGTGTTTTCAAACCTGATCTAGAAGTAGGACGTGTTGCTGTCGTTTCACCTGACACACTTGAAAGTTGAGTGAGGCAGGCCATTGAGCATAAATATGGAAACATAAACACTGTACTTCTTTCAACCCATGCATGCATCTATGGTACCAAGTACTCAGAGGGAATGTTTTTGTCTGTAGGGCACACCAGTGGACTGCCCGACTTTGGCGAGATTGTTAAAATGATAATTGTGAACAACAAAGTGTCATTCATCCTCAAACCCTTCTAAGCCTGGTACATAGAGCATTTGCGAAGTTATGAGCTAACGAGTTATTGCACTTCTGAACTGCAGGTTGTGGAACACCAGGAGCTCAATGGATACCATCCACTTTATCCTTATGTCAGAGCTGGCAAGTTAAATATCACACCAAAAACCTTCTTGCTTCACTAAGGTACATTTGATTTTTTTAGCTGTTCACATTAAAATATGTAATCATCAATCAAATTAATAACATCTTTTTACCTTTTCGCAGTTGGAGAGAAACCCTGGAATTTTCTATTCCTATTTCAAAATGCTGTTCCGCGTGATCGTCTCCCCACAGAACATGCAAAAAGTTAGACTTGATCCTGTTCCAGATTCTGTTGATGGCCTCAAGCTTGAACTCAAAAGCAAGCTCCAGCTGAAAGATTCTTTTGGCCTTCAATATGAAGATGAAGACTTCCATGATTTCTGTAACCTTACCTGCGTATCTGATCTGCCCAAAGACAACGTGACACTGAAGGTCCTTTTCACCTGTCCAGATACATTGTCAGACTCCAGTTTAGACACTATAATTTTAGGTGAATCGTCATCTCCATCAACTTCTTCACCCAGCATCCATTCAGAGTTATCTGCCGCCCGTTCGCAGCCATGGCCAACTACCTTTCCCATCCCTGTTTTTACTTATGATGTGGAGCTGAGGCTAAGACAAGGTAATGAGGCATTTCGAAAGGATGGAACACTTCTGTCAATTCCCAGAGACATTAAGATTGAAATTCTTGAGAAACTTACAGAAAATATATACTCATACAAAGCCTATCCAGGGAATGAAGAGATTGAGAGTGTAGCAGCTGCATTAATTGAAAAACACCCCTGTCTCAAAGAGCCAAGCTCCACATCTGTGTGGTACGGGTGGAAAATTAGTTTGAAGTTTAAAATGGGCAATTACAGACAAAAGCTGAGAGATGCTGGTTGTCAGGAACTGAAAGTGAATTCTGAAAGGAGAGGTCTCGGGGAGACCAGAGGAAAGAGAAACAAAGTCAAGAAACCAAGACGATGTGAAACTAATTTTCTACCAGATCTACCTCAGGGCAAAGACCGGGAAAGTCTAGAAAAGGAAAGAGAGCAAATGGCTGTGGAGATGATGAAGAGGACTCCAGACATCACATTTGTTGATGCTGCTATGAGCAGCATGTATTCTTTGAGAAGACAAGAAGTCGTTGATGAGGAGCCACCAGTGTCACAAATGAAAATCCGATGGCCAGCAATTTTCACAGAGAGACAAGGTAAATTGTGTTTATTTGTTTCTGTGTGCTTTGAATTAATCAGACAATCTTGGCCTGTGAAAGTTGTGCTGTTCTATTAGAAGATATGGGCAAACTTAATATCCTAAGATTATATGATCAGTTCTTTCATGTTGAGTGATTTTTTTTTTTAACTTGTTAATGTTTTAAGACTGTCACTGAGACCCTGGCATCTTTGTTCAATTTGTAAATGTATTTATAGATCAGCAAAGAATTCACCAGGCTTGTGTCAAAGGACCTGAGCAAGTCCTTTTTGGAAGGCCTAGATGGTCATCTCTCAAAGCTGATACAGTTATTCCGGTCAAAGCGTTATGATGACATTCCAGAAATGACTTCAATACTGGAGAGCCTTGATAAGAATGTGAGTCAATTTATTTTAAAGCAGTCTTTCTCTCCCCAAAATGACAATTCGGTGATCATTTACTCACTTACTCACTACTCACATCATAAACCTATTGATAGTGACATCTTTTCATACAATGACTTCAGAGTAAGTGTCACCGCTTACGAGGGATGGATTGGTCCAGAGGCCAGAACCTTCAGATGGCAGACAGCAGACCAACGTAAGTAGTGGGCAGGACACAGGAGGCTACAGGTAAGGATCGACAGACGGTGGGTTTTTTACTCTTCTCACAGGTCAGCATCAGATAACTGAGTGTCACCTCTCTTTCACAGGACAACGGGGATTGGACGGAAGACCAGGACCTTTTGGTGGGGAACAATGAGCAGTATATGGTAGGCAGAAGGCAATGACCGTCAGATGAAGTGCAGTAGTCAGCAGTAGGTGGCGGGCAGGGTACAAGGGACTACAGGTGGGTGGCAGCAGACAGTGGGCTTTCTCTTTTCACAGGACAGCATCAGATAACTAGGTGTCACCTTCCTTTCACAGGCCAGCGGCAGTTGGGGTGCAGCGACGGATAATCGGATCCCTCGCAGGGCAGCGATGGCAGAATGCAGTGGCGGATAACAGGTTCTCTGTGTTCACAGAACGACAGTGGTGAGTACAGAATCCAGCAGTTAACAACTGAGTCTTCTTACCACAGGGCAGCGATGGCAGAATGCAGTGGCGGATAGCAATTTCTCTATGTTCACAGAACAACAGTGGTGAGTACAGAATCCAGCAGTTAACAACTGAGTCTTCTTACCACAGGACAGCGATGGCAGCATGCAGTGGCGGGTAACAGGTTCTCTATGTTCACAGAACAACAGTGGTGAGTAAAAAATCCAGCAGTTAACAACTGAGTCTTCTTACCACAGGGTAGCGAGGGCAGTATGCAGTGGCGGATAACAGGTTCTCTATGTTCACAGAACAGCAGTGGTGAATACAGAATCCAGCAGTTAACAACTGAGTCTTCTTTCCACAGAACAGTGATGGCAGCATGCAGTGACGGATAACAGGTTCTCTATGTTCACAGAACAACAGTGGTGAGTACAGAATCCAGCAGTTAACAACTGAGTCTTCTTACCACAGGGTAGCGAGGGCAGTATGCAGTGGCGGATAACAGGTTATCTATGTTCGCAGAACAGTAGTGGTGAATACAGAATCCAACAGTTAACAACGGAGTCTTCTTTCCACAGAACAGCGATATCAGCATGCAATGACGGATAACAGGTTCTCTATGTTCACAGAACAACAGTGGTGAGTACAGAATCCAGCAGTTAACAACTGAGTCTTCTTACCACAGAACAGCGATGGCAGAATGCAGTGGCGGATAGCAGTTTCTCTATGTTCACAGAACAACAGTGGTGAGTACAGAATCCAGCAGTTAACAACTGAGTCTTCTTACCACAGGGTAGCGAGGGCAGTATGCAGTGGCGGATAACAGGTTCTCTATGTTCGCAGAACAGTAGTGGTGAATACAGAATCCAACAGTTAACAACGGAGTCTTTGTAACGGGGTTTGTTGGTACGGGAAGAAGGAGGCGGGAACCGGCGAACATTCAACATATTTTAATAAATAAATCCACAAATACAAAAATGAAAGTAAAAGCCAGCAGCCCCTCACGGACGACTGCTGGCAACACAAACAGAAACAAAACATGAACTAAAACACAGGCCTGTCCTCTCTCGCTCTTCACTGTCGTCGCTCCTCCTTTATGCCTCCGCTCCTCCGTGAGAGATGCGAGACCGGTGCGTCTCACAGGTGTAGCTCATCACAATTACGCCACCGATCTCGCGCCGTCCTCCCACGGCCCTCGACCTCGTCCTGCTCGCCACAGTCTTCTTTCCACAGAACAGCGATATCAGCATGCAATGACGGATAACAGGTTCTCTATGTTCACAGAACAACAGTGGTGAGTACAGAATCCAGCAGTTAACAACTGAGTCTTCTTACCACAGAACAGCGATGGCAGAATGCAGTGGCGGATAGCAGTTTCTCTATGTTCACAGAACAACAGTGGTGAGTACAGAATCCAGCAGTTAACAACTGAGTCTTCTTACCACAGGGTAGCGAGGGCAGTATGCAGTGGCGGATAACAGGTTCTCTATGTTCGCAGAACAGTAGTGGTGAATACAGAATCCAACAGTTAACAACGGAGTCTTTGTAACGGGGTTTGTTGGTACGGGAAGAAGGAGGCGGGAACCGGCGAACATTCAACATATTTTAATAAATAAATCCACAAATACAAAAATGAAAGTAAAAGCCAGCAGCCCCTCACGGACGACTGCTGGCAACACAAACAGAAACAAAACATGAACTAAAACACAGGCCTGTCCTCTCTCGCTCTTCACTGTCGTCGCTCCTCCTTTATGCCTCCGCTCCTCCGTGAGAGATGCGAGACCGGTGCGTCTCACAGGTGTAGCTCATCACAATTACGCCACCGATCTCGCGCCGTCCTCCCACGGCCCTCGACCTCGTCCTGCTCGCCACAGTCTTCTTTCCACAGAACAGCGATATCAGCATGCAATGACGGATAACAGGTTCTCTATGTTCACAGAACAACAGTGGTGAGTACAGAATCCAGCAGTTAACAACTGAGTCTTCTTACCACAGAACAGCGATGGCAGAATGCAGTGGCGGATAGCAGTTTCTCTATGTTCACAGAACAACAGTGGTGAGTACAGAATCCAGCAGTTAACAACTGAGTCTTCTTACCACAGGGTAGCGAGGGCAGTATGCAGTGGCGGATAACAGGTTCTCTATGTTCGCAGAACAGTAGTGGTGAATACAGAATCCAACAGTTAACAACGGAGTCTTCTTTCCACAGAACAGCGATATCAGCATGCAATGACGGATAACAGGTTCTCTATGTTCACAGAACAACAGTGGTGAGTACAGAATCCAGCAGTTAACAACTGAGTCTTCTTACCACAGAACAGCGATGGCAGAATGCAGTGGCGGATAGCAGTTTCTCTATGTTCACAGAACAACAGTGGTGAGTACAGAATCCAGCAGTTAACAACTGAGTCTTCTTACCACAGGGTAGCGAGGGCAGCATGCAGTGGCGGATAACAGGTTCTCTATGTTCACAGAACAACAGTGGTGAATACAGAATCTAGCAGTTAACAACTGAGTCTTCTTACCACAGGGTAGCGAGGGCAGTATGCAGTGACGGATAACAGGTTCTCTATGTTCACAGAACAACAGTGGTGAGTACAGAATCCAGCAGTTAACAACTAAGTCTTCTTACCACAGGACAGCGATGGCAGAATGCGGTGGTGGATAGCAGTTTCTCTATGTTCACAGAACAACAGTGGTAAGTACAGAATCCAGCAGTTAACAACTGAGTCTTCTTACCACAGGGTAGCACGGGAAGCATGCAGTGGCGGATAACAGGTTCTCCATGTTCACAGAACAGCAGTGGTGAATACAGAATCCAACAGTTAACAACTGAGTTTTCTTACCACAGGGCAGCGATGGCAGAATGCGGTGGCGGATATCAGGTTCTCTATGTTCACATTAATTCTTGGTACTCAACCAGACTAGACGGTCTCCGACTAAGCTTTCAGAGTGCTGGTAACATCAAACGTTCAAACACTCGTGCATGTATCAAACCACTTTAAATATTCAACGTGCTCACTTCAATCATCAGACACTGCAATGACACACCACTTAACAGTGAAAAGTGTACCTTCACTTCAGCTCGTCGGGGCCGGCAGATCCACTATGATGATACTTTCAAAAGGGAGACACCAAGTTCGACCAACAATCTGCAATTCCCCCTCGTTTCCCTCGCCACGCCAACCGTCTTTACTTCCGCTGCCGTCCTGCCGCCTCTGCCTCTCGTCTTCTCGTAACCTCGACTTTGATCACGACCGCTCTGCCTGTCTGCGCACTCGTCTCTTCAAACTGCGGCTTCTCTCTTTTCAAACCACCACGCACACTAACTCGTTCCCAATACACGCTCAAATAGCCACTTGATTATCCACTGCAGCTGTTGCTCATCAATATGGGCGGCCATGACAGGCCGCCGGAACCGGCCTGGTGTTACACCGGAACTGTTTCCACAAGGGAACTCGTTCCGTTCGTCGTAGTTCCTATTCGTCACCCGGTGACATCAGCATCTAAAAAGTAACCTATTCAATTTGCATGTCATATTCAAAGTCTTCTAAAGTTTTTGTATGATGAAAACATAAAAATGTCAGTCTTTGTTTACAATGATGTTTTATTGTATTAGCACCTACATAAATATCATGCCTCATTGGTTCTTGCAAGTCTTTTGATCAAATGTCATGACACAAGAACTAATGAGGTTTGATTTTGTTGTAGTATGCTGTAGTAACATCAAAACTGATATGATCAGTTCATTACACAGACTTTTAAAACTTTTAAAATAGGCAACATGAGTTGTCCTTTATAGATCTTAACAGCCTAGCCATTGTTCATTTTCATTGTTATGAATATGTTTGCATGTGTTTGGACTGGCATGTTGGTGAGTAAATGACAATTATCATCTTTGGTAACCTATCCTTTTAAATAATTTAAAGTGTTGTTACAACCCCAAAGAATTTAAGGCAGGGGTGTCCAATCCTGCTCCTGGGGAGTTAACATCCTGCAGAGTTTAGCTTCAACCCAAATTAAACACACCTGAACCAGCTAATCAAGTTGTTCAGGATCACTACAAACCTCCAGACAGGTGTGTTGAATCAGGTTGGAGTTAAACTCTGCAATACCTTATTGATCCTCCAGGAGCAGAATTAGGCTGCTTTCACACTGGGCTTGTTTGCTGCGGTCTGAGCCAGAGCGCGATTGTTCCCGGTGACCCCCGCAGTGTTGGTCTGGTTTCACACTCAACTGGATTCTATCGAACCCTGGTGTGTTATTACATCATCACAAACGTGCATGGCGCATGATAGAAAACAGAATGCGGGTCAATATATAGTTTTTTTTTATTAATTCGGTGCTATTATGCGCAGCTGAGTGTACAACACAGGTTTACGCTGTGTGTGTGTCGTGTAATGTGGGCTTCTGCTGCTTGCAAACTAACTCTTTTGAAGAGACAGTGGATTTCCAAATTTGTTGTCCTGATTCCACACGCTATGCACGAACACACTGAAGGCTCACTCTCGCTCGTATCCAAGGTAAATCATCAACACTATCATCCCTTACATGTATTATATTTTACTAAATACATCATAATAAGCTAAAACGCATGCACAGGTCACATTACTTCCTGAAGAAGAACAAGTTCGCACGTGTTTCTCTGAGCTGTATATTTTAACATTGGTATTCTAGAATTTTTTTTTTCAAACAGACTGTTTTCTTGTTACCTTGTCCTGCTTCTCTTTCCTTGTCATGTCTGACGTTTGATTGGGAATTGAAGACACTGTTTTATTTGAAGTTGTTAAACACAGCTTATAGTGAATTCTTCATGTACACCTGTTCCTGCAATGAAAATATCTGATAGTGACAAGGAGAGTTATTTGTACTATTCTCTAAGAATGGGTCTGTGCATAAAGAAGTTTGCACGTGCTTGTGTGAGCTGAATATATGAGGGTTTTTCTTGTGATGTTTTCATATCTTTGCAAGCTAAGTCTGTGTTTGGGTGCAGTGCATCTGTTTAAAAAATAAATGCTGAGAGTTTAAATTTTGCAGTTGTGTTGATTTCATAAAAAAATCCGGTTCCAGGTAGATATCTAGAACTTCTTGTCAAAGCAAGCAATGAAGTCTAGTAAACTCAAAAAGTTAAGTTGTGATGTTCAGGAAAAATTACTATTTTATGTCAATTAGACTTGGTTAATGGTTGTGAAAACATGAAAAATTAAGTTCAACCAATATGTTTTCAAGTTTACTTAACAAAAAAATCTAAATGCTTATTAATTGATACGGTACGTTGGCCCAGTTTACTGCAAGTTATTTCAACAAATACATATAAGTTAACTTAACTCCTAATGTTGGCTAAGCTTAACTGAGTCAATGCAACAAGATGACTTGACCAAGTCAAGTTGTGTCAACAAATAATTTTTTACAGTGTAGCCTCGGTAAAACCTTTGACTGCTGGCCCGAACAAACCAGTGGTGGAAATAGGGGTGTCGAGAAAAGCTACCCTATCCGCATTCTTCATCTCCATTAGGTTTAACCAGAGATGCCGTTCAAGCACTATCAAGTTCGCCATGCTCCTGCTGATCGCCTGTGCGGTTGCCTTGGTAGCTCGCAGAGCTAAGTCAGTAGCGCTGCACAGGTCTCTAAAAGCTTCCAGTTCAGGTCCAGACTCGTCCATCAAGCGGAGAAGTTTGGCCTGGAAAACTTGCAGGACAGCCATGGTATGAAGCGCCAAAGCAGCTTGGCCAGCGGAGGTGTATGCACGGCCGGCGAGAGCTGAAGTGACGCGGCAAGGCTTGGACGGGTGAGTCGCTTTAGCTTTCCATCCTGTGACGGTGGGCGGGCAGAGGTGTGCGGCCACCGCTTCCTTGAGGGAAAGTATCACCTTGTAACCTTTTTCAACAGCACCATCGACAGTCGAGAGCGTTGAAGAAAATGGAGGCTTTAGACGAGCTGATTGCGGTGTTTTCCACGACTTTGTTAGCTCGTTGTGCAGGCCTCTGCTAAGGAGCCTGTCGGCGCCATTCGTCCAGCCTGCGAAGACCAGGCGAAGACCACTCGAGCCCGAGGTCTTCGACGGACTTAGTCAGCACGCAGAGAAGTTCTTTGTTGCAAGTGCGTATTCCGCTGAAAAGGCCTTTTCGACGGCGGTGACGGAGGTCAGTGAAGTGAAGACTCACTGAAGGAGATTAAATCTGGTTTTTATGACAAAAAATGGGCCCTTATATAGATGTAGCAACACTGGGTAGTACGTTAACCTTAGCTCAAATGATCTATAGGGAATTTTAATAATTAATCATGAATATGATTAATATATTGCATATCACAGTTAAATTGAATTATCGAAGTTGAAAATAAATCGATTATATGAATATATGAATAATCAATCACAACGAATTATAATTCCTCATTCATATATCAATAATTTTATTTTAGATCGTTTATGAGATATCCTTAATGGAAATTAATGTAATTAACATACAGCTGTTTGTCCAGCAAAACGGCTGTAAGATAAACTTCTCAACTTCTCAATCAAGTTATCACTTATAAACTCCAAGGAATATTAACTTTCTGGCCGTGAACATTAATTTTCCTGTGTTTATAAAATTAAACTACTCAACGTAGTAAATAATAAAAGCTTGTAGTTGGGATCGACATCTCATTGACTTTGTAATTACGAGCATTTAAACAGAAGCAGTCATGGATATAATGGTTTTAATAAATGCAAAACTACAGAATATACAGACTACACAATATACAAGGATTGTATGTCTATGTACATAACATACAGTTAAACAATACAAGTGTAGTGAAGTGCTGCTGTTGGGTAGCACCTCGTTTGCATGTGTTGACTCCGCCCTAGAGGCCCGCAGGTAATCAGCGTCTGATTCATACGGGTATATCAAGGTGGCTGTTTGGCCACCGGACATTGCGTTGATGTGTGACTGTTTCGCCGGCGCGTCATTTCTCTGCGTTCATCCTGGCTGGAGTTGCCGTGCGGTTTGTGGATAAGCACGTGGTGCTGAGTGTTTGCAGTCGTTGTGTTTTCATTCTGGCTGAAGGTGAGTGTGACGGTAGCTGGTTATTATTGCTCGAATCTACCGGACACTAAACGGTTAACCACGTAACTCTTGTCAGGTGCTGTGCGGCTTGTGGAGAAGCGCGTGTTCAAGCTGAGTGTTTACAGTGGTTGATGAACGCGCTTCGTTTGCCGTATACAAACGCACGTCATACTACTACAATAATCATCGCTGGTGTATTGCTGTTTGGCTTTCTGGTAAGTGTCTTTTTGGCTCTTGTGGTCGTATTTATTTTGAGTAATCTTTAGCCATGGGGTTATCTGTGTATTTCAGCTCGCCTTGGTATTATTTGGTTCTCACTCTGTGCTGCCGGACGAATGACGCGATCGCCGCATGTTGGTATGTGTGATCACTGTATTATAATGATGATCCGGTACGGTGTATATTTTAGTTCACATCCGGGCTTTTGCAGGTGAATGAATCTGCTGTTATAAAAGTACGTGAAGACTGCTGCTCGGATTGGGACTTTCATTGCTGCTGTTTTGTTCCCAATATCTTTTACTTTTGTTTATTGTTTTATTTCAATCTGCTGGCCAGTAGTGGCTCTCATGTGAGCACGCTCAGCATTTAGTATATTTTTGAGTTAGTTTGCTTTATTGGGATAACTCAACTGCATTATTTTGTTTGTTTTTGATTTCTTATGGGTTCGCCCTGTATTTCTTTTGTGAAATAATATTTGCATTACTTAATAATTTTGTGAGTGATCCTCAGCCTGTCAGAGGAAAGAGGGTTGTGGGTGTGAGCCGGCCTGTGAAGCTGGGACAGGCTGGTGACTGTAAACCAATGCACTGAAAACCTTACTGAAGCCCATAACTGCAGGTTTGAGTGCATCATATATTTTGTTTTGTGATATTGGGTATCGTGGTTGTGCCTTGTAAATTAGAATTCATGTAAACTATTTCTTTTGTTGTAATTCGTTTTTCTTGTCTTTCAGGCACTGTGAGTCCGGAGCAGGAGAGCTAGTTGCTCTATTTGGGTGGTGGGGCCTGATGCACCGTGTGTGTGTGTGGTCTATAGCCTATAGTGATTGATCTTGGTTGATGTGAGGGTGCAGTGTAGTGCACGTGTTTGTGCTTCTCGACCATTGCTGATGTGGAGAAGTTTGTCGCTAGCTCATCCTGCTTCCGGTAATCACAAGTCCTGATAAGTCTGTATTGTTATTGTGTGTGTGTGTGTGTGTGTGTGTGTGTGTGTGTGGAGTGATGATTGATCCCAATTGCCGCATATTTTAATATTTTACATTTGTCCAATAAAGAATATATTTTTGTATTTTCTTATACCCACGTCTCCAATTCCTTGTGTAAGGGAAACACCGAACCTGTGTGTCCTCATTAGGATACTTCTCTGGTTTAGTGACCAGGGTGGCGTAGTCGACTCTTCCTTAAATCTCTTTCCGTAATAAACCTACTGTGCGCCACATTTGGCGTATAGTCGGCAGGGTTTCCTTTTTTTGCACTAAAATTGAGAGACGTGGATATGCATTTTCTTTTTGCTTGTTTTTGTTTTTTTTTGTTTTTTTATTAGGTATTGGGAACGGGACAGCAGCGTGGATTGTAACGGCAGGTAACTCTATTTGGAGGTTTTTGGGTAGATGCCCATCCATTGTTCTCGGTGTAGATGTGTGAGTGATGTGAGTTCGATGATGCCCATCCATTGTTCTCGGTGTAGATGTGAGTTCGATGATGCCCTTCCATTGTTCTCGGTGTAGATGTGTGAGTGATGTGAGTTCGATGATGCCCATCCATTGTTCTCGATGTAGATGTGAGTTCGATGATGCCCTTCCATTGTTCTCGGTGTAGATGTGTGAGTGATGTGAGTTCGATGATGCCCATCCATTGTTCTCGGTGTAGATGTGAGTTCGATGATGCCCTTCCATTGTTCTCGGTGTAGATGTGAGTTCGATGATGCCCTTCCATTGTTCTCGGTGTAGATGTGAGTTCGATGATGCCCATCCATTGTTCTCGGTGTAGATGTGTGAGTGATGTGAGTTCGATGATGCCCATCCATTGTTCTCGGTGTAGATGTGAGTTCGATGATGCCCTTCCATTGTTCTCGGTGTAGATGTGTGAGTGATGTGAGTTCGATGATGCCCATCCATTGTTCTCGGTGTGGATGTGAGTTCGATGATGCCCATCCATTGTTCTCGATGTAGATGTGAGTTCGATGATGCCCTTCCATTGTTCTCGGTGTAGATGTGAGTTCGATGATGCCCATCCATTGTTCTCAATGTAGATGTGAGTTCGATGATGCCCTTCCATTGTTCTCGGTGTAGATGTGAGTTCGATGATGCCCATCCATTGTTCTCAGCTTCGAGTGCAGTGAAGCTCAGAGGGCAGAAGAAAGTCTTGAGACGGAGGGGAACTTGCAGTCTGTAATGACCTTTCCTTTGGGTTCTGTTGTGGTTAGGAGCACTGGAGGGAGTATTGCTGGGCAGCATCCTAATGTACATCACCTCCCACGATCATTGGTTACTGGTTGTTAGTCCATCGTCGGGGCGACGATGCAAAGGGGAGGGGTAGATTGTAGTGAAGTGCTGCTGTTGGGTAGCACCTCGTTTGCATGTGTTGACTCCGCCCTAGAGGCCCGCAGGTAATCAGCGTCTGATTCATACGGGTATATCAAGGTGGCTGTTTGGCCACCGGACATTGCGTTGATGTGTGACTGTTTCGCCGGCGCGTCATTTCTCTGCGTTCATCCTGGCTGGAGTTGCCGTGCGGTTTGTGGATAAGCACGTGGTGCTGAGTGTTTGCAGTCGTTGTGTTTTCATTCTGGCTGAAGGTGAGTGTGACGGTAGCTGGTTATTATTGCTCGAATCTACCGGACACTAAACGGTTAACCACGTAACTCTTGTCAGGTGCTGTGCGGCTTGTGGAGAAGCGCGTGTTCAAGCTGAGTGTTTACAGTGGTTGATGAACGCGCTTCGTTTGCCGTATACAAACGCACGTCATACTACTACAATAATCATCGCTGGTGTATTGCTGTTTGGCTTTCTGGTAAGTGTCTTTTTGGCTCTTGTGGTCGTATTTATTTTGAGTAATCTTTAGCCATGGGGTTATCTGTGTATTTCAGCTCGCCTTGGTATTATTTGGTTCTCACTCTGTGCTGCCGGACGAATGACGCGATCGCCGCATGTTGGTATGTGTGATCACTGTATTATAATGATGATCCGGTACGGTGTATATTTTAGTTCACATCCGGGCTTTTGCAGGTGAATGAATCTGCTGTTATAAAAGTACGTGAAGACTGCTGCTCGGATTGGGACTTTCATTGCTGCTGTTTTGTTCCCAATATCTTTTACTTTTGTTTATTGTTTTATTTCAATCTGCTGGCCAGTAGTGGCTCTCATGTGAGCACGCTCAGCATTTAGTATATTTTTGAGTTAGTTTGCTTTATTGGGATAACTCAACTGCATTATTTTGTTTGTTTTTGATTTCTTATGGGTTCGCCCTGTATTTCTTTTGTGAATAATATTTGCATTACTTAATAATTTTGTGAGTGATCCTCAGCCTGTCAGAGGAAAGAGGGTTGTGGGTGTGAGCCGGCCTGTGAAGCTGGGTCAGGCTGGTGACTGTAAACCAATGCACTGAAAACCTTTCTGAAGCCCATAACTGCAGGTTTGAGTGCATCATATATTTTGTTTTGTGATATTGGGTATCGTGGTTGTGCCTTGTAAATTAGAATTCATGTAAACTATTTCTTTTGTTGTAATTCGTTTTTCTTGTCTTTCAGGCACTGTGAGTCCGGAGCAGGAGAGCTAGTTGCTCTATTTGGGTGGTGGGGCCTGATGCACCGTGTGTGTGTGTGGTCTATAGTGTAGGATTGAGTGCGAAACAAACACAAATGAATCTTCCAGGTGAATTGTTCAAACATAATTTCTCACAGAACTGAACATTCCAGACACCAAATCACCAACCCCAGAGCCATAAAAGAAGGCTCCAGCCAGCCAGTCTCCGCTGACCAACGAAAACCCCCAGCTAAGAACTTTATGGCCATGCAAGCTTCAAAGAAGATGAGCCTAACTAAAGGAAGAACTGGTCAATGTAAGATAGCTTGGAAAAGAATGATTGGCTCAGAGATAGCACAATTCAGCCCGATCAAGATAACAGCAGAAGCTGCTCGAGCCCACAACATTCCAGACTACCCCCTCCGTAAGGACCTCTGATAGACCTCAGGGTGTAAAATCGTTTCAAACCACAGAGCTGAGATTTTACCTATAACATAAATAAAATCATTCAAGAACAATTTTCAATGGACTTATAGATCAAGCATCATGCAACGACATGATTCTATATTGTTCCTACAATAGATGGGTGTATCTGATATGCTTAGATGCCATACAATTCATGTAATTGTTATAATTGTTAGATTTTTGAATGAAAATGTGTTGTGTTTCATATCGATATTATCATATGTTCTTAATTCAAAGGATGGCTTGATTGAAATCTGTGGAAAATGTTTCGGATTCTTATAATAGTAATAATGTCTTAGCTGTGGCCTCTGTACTCTTTGCTAGAGCTTAGAGAGTAAGGAGAGCACAGATAAGCTTGATTTATGATAAGAAGTGAAGAGAACGCCACCTCCTAAACAAAGACAGTGTCTAATTGGTTAGAACTGATCCAGGAGGCTGGGCGGACATTTGAGTTTAAAATCTTAACACCAGAACAAAGTTTAGAGTTTCAGTGCAGAACCAAAAATGCAGCGGGAGATGAAGATCTAAGACAGATCAGTAACCATGTAAAACGCGCAGACGAAATAACCCAAATCAAGATCTGAAGAACATGGGTTAAACAGCTTCATTCAAGCCATCATCTACTCTTCTCAATTTCCTTTCTTTTCTTAGTTTCCTTTCTTTTCCGTTGTGAGTCTCGGTTCTAAGTTAAGTTTTGCGACAAGATTTCGAGCCACGTTTCTTCTGCAAAGCCAGCTTCAAACAAAGACTTTCATTCCGCCAGCACGCCACGTGACTGACCACGTGACCCAGACATCAGGCACGCGGAGACCAGCCAACGAACGGACCGGGAAAACCCTTTACACGCAACAAAAAGGGAATCCCCAAAAGCAAAGACAAGCAAGTACTGCCTCCAGACTCTTAAACTGAACTGGTGTATTTGATACTGATTTAATAACCTAGGAAACGATAAAAGGGTTAAACTAATGATTGATGGTTCATTCAGGTTGTGTTTTATAAGTGCATAGAAACTTGGGACTACATCATCTCACTCTTAAACTCACTCTTAAAACTTAATCTTTCCTTACTCTCTTTCTTTCTGCAACGCGTATGAATGTGTGTCTGTGTTAGATATTAGTTGTATGTGTTAGAATAATCAATAAAGTCTTGTTTGTATTTTAAAGAGAAATATTACTTGTGTTACTGTGCTTACAAAATTTAATGTCTTAAACTTCTGATCTAAGTTACCTTGCTAACTATATAGTGTTTCACTATAGTTCGGATATTTATATCCGTTGCAGAGTTGATAATTGCAGCCAGTTCAAATGAACCGCGAACGAGTCATTTGCTCGGCTGTAATAAGTGACTCTTTTGAATTCCCTAAAAATTAATTAATAATTCCTTTGAGCTAAATTGTAATCACTACAAATTACAAATATCTTACAATAGCCTATAGTGATTGATCTTGGTTGATGTGAGGGTGCAGTGTAGTGCACGTGTTTGTGCTTCTCGACCATTGCTGATGTGGAGAAGTTTGTCGCTAGCTCATCCTGCTTCCGGTAATCACAAGTCCTGATAAGTCTGTATTGTTAGTGTGTGTGTGTGTGTGTGTGTGTGTGTGGAGTGATGATTGATCCCAATTGCCGCATATTTTAATATTTTACATTTGTCCAATAAAGAATATATTTTTGTATTTTCTTATAACCACGTCTCCAATTCCTTGTGTAAGGGAAACACCGAACCTGTGTGTCCTCATTAGGATACTTCTCTGGTTTAGTGACCAGGGTGGCGTAGTCGACTCTTCCTTAAATCTCTTTCCGTAATAAACCTACTGTGCGCCACACAAGCCTAAACAGATAACAGATGAGAGAGGGAGAGGATGAAAGGGAGAAAGTGAAACTAAAGGTCAGGATGAGAGAGATCACCGAGATGATCTCAGCATGGCAAAATCACAGGCAATGTAACCTTGAGAGAGACAACAAGAAATCACATCAATCAAATCCAATCAATACTTGCGTATGGTTCTCTTTGTATTTGTGAAAGACGAGCGTGCGTGGGTCGTCCTTTTGGATCTGTGCGTTCTTTCGTGTCTTCCGGTGCGAGCAGACTCGTGCAAAGGTTTAAAGGTTCACAGAACGTGAAATTACCAAATAAATGATTCAGAGTTCCTCTCCCTTGTGGGGGGAGAGGCGAATATGAAAATAAAACTTAGTAAAGGAAAGAAAAACGGAGATGAGGGAGTGCGCAACCGGAGATGGTGGCCGAAGCCGAAATTGGTGTTTCCCGAAGTTTGACCGGAGAGGAAGAGAGACCTGAGCGCGATCGCGGGAATTTCAAAAGAGTCTCTTTCTTCTTTGAGTTGAAGTTGCCGGTTAACGTTCGCTTCACTGAACGTAGGAAGAGTCCGAAGACGAAATAAAGAAAAGACTTAATGAAAAATAAAAGAGAAACGGAGAAAAGCTCCCGAAGGAGTCATGGATCTTGAAAACCTCTCACAGAAAAAAGTGCTCTCCGAGAAACTTCGGTGTCAGTCTCTTATGGAGAAGCTGGGTTTATGCCTCCTTCGCGTGCGTGAACCAATCATCTTAGAGCATCTCGGGCGGGAAGATTTTTCCTTTGTCCTGTTTAGACACGCCCACTTGAATGTGTCATGAGGAGATGAAATTAAGAAGATTTGCTCAAGACATATGAAATGTGTCAAATGATACAAATTACTGCAGTTGGTTATCGAAATTCAACTCCGTTAGATTGAGAGAATTACAGAGATATGAAACACGTCATTTGGAGATTATAGGAACACAAAGTTACATACGGTATGCATCTTACAAACATTTAAAGTTCGATTCACACACTGTCAAGCCATGATATCGGCTACTATGACACAGGGAAATCAAATCCATGTTTATACATTTCTTAAGTGGTTATACATATGGAAACTGTAGGATTAACACTTTATTCCTACTCCTCTCCTAGAATCTCAGCTTGCTTGACATTCCGTTAGGGGTCATAAAGATTTTATGGTCTAGCAAGTGGGTAGGGTCACAGGACAATGTGGTGGATCATTAAGATACACACTTATGTCACGGGTGACAAAATGCATGGAAAAGCGGAACCTTTTTTTTTTTCCATGTTTCCCGGGGGGATTATTTTGGTGTAACGCCTCACTCCGGTTCCGGGTGTAGCAGAGGCATGGGGTGCTTCTCAATTCTTATTTGTGCATCCTCGTTTCCTCTCCTCGCTTCCTTTCCTCACGTCTCAGCTCCGCCCCCTGTAGGATGCGAGGGAAGGCTGCAAGGAAAAGACGCGAGGACGGAGGGATCGAATGAAAGCTTTTTTTATACATTGGAATACTTGATCACTCGAGCGTCACTTCATCGCGTCATCAGCAGCGCTCAGAGGATCTGCCCTCATGTTGTTGAAATTTGTTTATTTAAGAAATTCATAATAAATAATAATAAAGAAAGATACCCTGTTGAAATATGTGAGGTGTGTGGTTTATATAAACTGCAAAAGTAAAGTATAAATCAAAATTATTGTGACCGATGTGAAGGGGGAGGAGAATTTATACGTGCGTCACGTTTTAGTCGATAAAACTCTTCCGCATAGGATGCACCTGTGTATCCTCGCTCATGACTCCTCTGGAAGCCTCCTCACTCCTCGATCCTCGACTCCTCGCGGTGCAATTAGAGAATTGAGATGTCCTTCAAGATGGCTGTGCTCGATCGGTTTCCGGGTCATAGGATGGAGGACAGAGGAGAGAGGAGACGAGGAGGGATATTGAGAAGCACCCATTGTCTAACCTAATTACCGCTGATGCACGGCAGGTGTGAGAGAGAGAGGAGCGGCGTTTGCACAGGCTTTTCGCTTCACAAGAGGAGGATAAAGGAGCCGTTCAGGAGAGAAGAGGGAGTCTTGGTATTGGGTGGAGTTGAATGGGGAATTGAGTTGGATTCAGTCTGTGAAGATGGTTGCTTGTGGTGCAGTTGCTGGTCGGTGTTCAGCTGACTAGTTGTTCGGCTGGGTCTCTGTCGTCATGCTGTGGGATAGAAGATCTCCTGTTTGAGTGCTCACTTTGGACGTTGTAATCCTGGAAATTCGTGTAAGTGAAGAACTGCCATTGGAGTCTGTCGTTAGAGCTGCTTGTGAAATATTACTGGATTGAACTGCTGCTTGGATCTGCGCTGGAAGAGGAAGATAGAAAGATAAGTGAATTAATTACATTGTTGAATCAAATGTAGAGCTTTAAGAAAAGACTGGGAATGTGTAATTTACTGTTGAGGAGGATATGTTTCAGAAAGACTGGAGAGGAATTGAGAGTGGAATGTTCCCATTGAAATGCATGGATGAAGCGAGGTTTCTGATCAGCCCTACTGTGTGAGTGATTTGCAGTTGTTTGCCTTACCTGATGCACGCTGAATTAATGCTGTGGATTTGTAGTGAACACGAGTGCTGTGTGCTATGCTGAGAAGAGTCTCCCAACGCCTGCTTTCATTCTTGTGAGATGATCTACTGGTCTGCATCTAAATTCCAGAACGATACAACTGAACTGGTGAAGTAATGCTTTGTATTATCCTCTCTTCCACTGAATATTGTCGTGAAGTAATTCCTCATTGAAGGCTCCTGTTAATTCTCTCTTTCTCTGAAATTACAAGTCTTGAAGAAACATTACCTGTAACTTACCGTCTGAGACCTGCAGATGTGCAGCAACGCTGTGAAGTGAGTTTTAAGTCACAATTTCCCTTTCATGTCCTGATAAGAGAATCTGCTGTTGGACGAAGAAACATTACCTGTTACTTACCGTCTGAGACCTGCAGATGTGCAGCAACGCTGTGAAGTGAGTTTTAAAGTCACAATTCCCCTCTCACGTCCTGATAAGAGAATCTGCTGTTGGGCGAAGAAACATTACCTGTTACTTACCGTCTGAGACCTGCAGATGTGCAGCAACGCTGTGAAGTAAGCTTTTAGAGCAGGGGTGTCAAACTCCTTTTCACTGAGGGCCACTTCAGCATTATGGCTGCCCTCAAAGGGCCGGTTGTAACTGTAAGACTTTTAAAATGTTAATATATTGTCTCTTTATTTGATTATTACTTATTTAAGTTACAAATATTGTATATGCATTTGCAGGGGTGTTTCTAGGTTTTAAAAACATCAGGGGATGAGCCCGAAACTGGGTAATAATGATTTGATACAGATAATATTGTATTATTGTATATATGCAGGGGCAAACTGGCTCAAAAATTCAGCCCTGGCACTGTACTAGCCACACCAGCACACATTACCACACAGTCATGCGTATTCAAATGTGAGGTAGTTAGGGGGGTTCGGGGGCATGCTCCCCTGATAAATTTTGGATTTCTCTGACCTACATATGTGCATTTTAAGGTGTTTAAAGGCCAAATTTTTTGGGGATAACAATAGCTTTAAAAGCATGTCAGTGGGCAGTAGCATAAATTATTTGTCAAGATAACAGATTCTTAAAAATGAGAATGAGGATAAATGGTGCAATGAATGATCCACACTACAAAATGGAAATGCAGAATGTTTCTGCTTATTGTTGACAATACACAATCACATATTCCAAACGAGAATGGCCTTAAATGAGAAATCTTTCAAGGATTATTTTGCATAGATGTTACATTTCAATCAAAAACCAGTGCAATCTTTTTAAAACTAATCAGTTTAAAGTTCAATTGTTCACCCCTAAAGACAGTCACTTGTCGCCACCTACTGGCTTAATGATGCAAGTGGCGCAAACACAGACAAGCGGAGTGATACAAATGGTGAAAAGGCTAATACTGGGACCTATTTTAAAATAATATAAAATATCAATATATTATTCTTTAATCAGTTATATGCAGCAGAATCAGATTTAACAGAATTTTTTTTACCAATTGTCAAAATAAAGTAGGCCTATAGTACTACAAAGCTATTTTTGTCAGAGCATGAGCAGATCAGGGAGAGGACCAGTGAACGAGAGGATCGTGATTCGTGTAATTTTACCAGTGTTGCCCAGCACGGATATACACCATGTTACAGCACAGTAGTAGGCTACAATTGCAAAAAGAAACAAGTCCAGAGAAATTTCATGTCGGCACATTTTTTAAGCGGACTTTGCCTTTCCAATGAGCGTGAGCAGAACTCGCAACACTCACACACACACACACACACACACACACGCACACGGAGGTTGCTTGCGGAACATTGAGTAGAA
Organism: Scardinius erythrophthalmus; assembly: GCF_964197995.2. Taxonomy (NCBI): domain Eukaryota; kingdom Metazoa; phylum Chordata; class Actinopteri; order Cypriniformes; family Leuciscidae; genus Scardinius; species Scardinius erythrophthalmus. Next base: position 21,648,034 of record NC_138228.1, on the reverse strand, counting down.
CGCGCTGTGGACACGGAGCGGAGAGCACAGCGCACACACACAGCGGAACCGAGGGGAACGGAATGATATGCATCGTTCTGCATCTTCGGAAGCGGACTCGCACGCAAAGTCATAAAACACGCTGAGCCAGAGTCAAACCATCGCCGAACACGGAGGGGCGCGGCGGCTTTTTAGTATATTTCGGCCAAAAACCGAAAATGTTATTTTCGGCCGAAAATTTTCGGCAGCCTAAATTTTGTTACATCCCTAATTTTAAGACACCCATATGCTCTCGCGGGCCACATAAAATAATGTGGCGGGCCGGATTTGGCCCGCGGGCCTTGAGTTTGACACGTGTTTTAGAGTCACTGTCCCACCATTGTGCCCGACGACGTATCTGATACTGAGAAGCATACATTACCTGTTACTTACTGTCTGAGTCCTGCAGATGTGCAGCAACGCTGTGAAGTAAGCTTTTAGAGTCACTATTGCACTATTGTGTCCCGAAGACCATGAAGAATCGATCCAGCGGCTACTCCGGTCAAATAGCCCTAGAAGAAAAGAGTTGCTTATTCTTTTCTCAAGTTGATTGTTATTCAATAAAGATTGTTACTTTTGAACTCAATTACTTGCCTCCTCCTTTGTCCGTCTGTTGCGTGCCTGTGGTGTCGGCTCCTCACGGTGGTGTCTGGAGTCAGGGGCGGCTGGTCATCCGAGTCCGCCCCGGCCTGCACCGGTGACACTTAGAATTCAAAACTACACATTAGAGAATCACACTATAGAATAAAACAAAACTAATCAAACATGCAGGCTTTAATATGTCACCTACAGATTCTGACTCATTTGTTTTCAGAATTAAAGGCAAAGGAATGTTTGCGTGTGTATGTGAGAGTGTGTGTGTGAGATCTCCTGGCCACCTGGGTCTCTTTGGTGCAAAGAGAAAGGGGGTTTGGAATTCTTCTGAAGCTTTGCAAAGCTCCAGGAAGATGTATATGATTGTCTCTCGGGCCATCTGGTCTACTCCCAGGTGCCATAAAGTGTCCGAAAACATTCTAAACCCAGCCATGTCGGAGCCATGATGGTAATTTAGATTGTCGAGAGTCTTGATTTACATATCTCAGTTCAGAGTGTAAAAAAGGCTTTGGGTTTCAGAATAAATGTGCTTAGAAAACACAGAGAGTCCGAATTTGTTAATTCAGAACAAACGAACGAATGATTCATAGCCCATATATGCTACATAGATATAAGCCACGGCCATTCTGGTGGGCTATGACGTGCTAGGGCGTGAAGCGGCCTGATTGGTTAGCGCGCATGAGCAGCCTCGCCATAGGTTCGTGCAGTTGCCGCAGCACAGCCAATGACTACTCTAGGCGTTCAGCTAGGTGTCTGCTGTGCAGCTGCACTGCGTGTTAAAAAAATTTGGCTTCAATATTCCTGAAAAAATGAGTTTTTCCCATAGCGTAAGCTTACGCAATACGAGAGACCTCTTGAAAGGGAACTCTCATTAATCGTGATAATTTTTAACCAACAAACTAGAGATAAAATAAACAGTGTAAGTGGAAGCAGAAGGGAAAAATATATATATATTGGAATATCTGGAAAACAAAAAAATCACCTTCAGAGCACAAAAAATAATTCTCAGGGTTAGATCTTAAGTTATGTAATTTCCATCTTTTGTGCTTGCAGCAGGGGCGGATTGGCAATTGGGAATACTGGGAACAATCCCGAACGGCCGGTCCATTTCAGGCTGAACCGGCCGGTGGTCAAAAAGTTTTTTTTTTTTTTTTTATGATACGCTACCGTACCAGCTGCAGCGGCAGCGGAACGCTGTGTGTCTGTTTGTGTGTGTTTCAGACCGGGCCAAACCAATACTTCCAATCTTGAGGGGGGATACGAGCGGCCCCTTCCAACTTGGACTGATCCTCGTTTTTCCTGACATCTGATTGGCTCAAAGGCGCAGATCAATGGAGTTTACTTTTGGTTAGGTTTAGGTTTGTGTGAATGCAACAGAGACAGCGAAAAGAAGGAAAGAAGAGAAAGAAATGGGTGGGGCCGAAAAAATAAGAATGAAAAAGAAAAAAATGTTGGCACAAGAGGCAGTTAAATGCGCCAAATTAACAGACCTTTTCCGCAGTGAAAAGGGTGCTGTGGCAGGAGGTGCAGATGAGGAAGGACCCAGCAGCAATGGACAGGTGCACGATTAGTGATGAATTTATTATACGCTGAAATTATTTATATTTGCATTTAAATATAGGCATATATATTATGTAAGGGATAATGTAGAGCGAGGCAGTTGTTATAGCGAATACAACCCCGACAGGCTGATCAGGACCCCGACGCGAAGCGGGATCTACATTATCCCGCTTATTACATGGCTACCGACCAAATAAATCAATAATTTGACACAAAATATTGATTTAAAAAGGAGTTTATTGATTTAAAAACGATTGTATTGGTTCCGCTAAAGAAAATAGTCTGTTCCGGTGTGGTGAACAAATGAGTTCTATTGAAGAGATGAGTCCGAGCTTAGGACCCCATTAGTATGCCTGATCTAAATCTGTTCTTGCGATAACTTGCTAACGTGAGTTGTCTACACTGAAAAATAGTAAGAAAAATAGTAAGAAAATTAATAAGAAAAATAGTAATATACACAAATATACATTATTTTATGGTTCTTTTCATTTAAAAAAAGTGTACTTGTAACACATTGTGCTGATTATTACGATAAAAAATAATGACAATTATAATTGCATTACAAATTGCTGTGAATACGGTAAGGCAGTATCAGGGCAGTAGAAGCTCAGGTAAAGCTCAGCTAGCATGGTCATCGGATAACATTAGTTAGCTGTATGCTATGCTACTATCTAAGCTAACTAAAAAACACACTAACAATGAGAAATGTTTAATTTCACAATCTATAGCTTCGGTTAAATACTAGTTTCTGAAACGTATAAGCTAAAATACATTAATGACTCGTTATAAATTAGTACAAACGTCTTCTATAATAAAGTGATTTTGTATGATTTGTAACCAGGCACTAAAGCGATTAAACATAAAACGTGCTTTGAACCAATCCGATTGCTTGGGTCCTAAGCTCGGACTCATCTCTTCAGTAGGACTCATGTGTTCACCACACCGTCTCTACGGTTAGAATCCTGCGTGTCCATGGCAATGCTCTGCTTTGCATGGCAACGCAGTGCTGAAAAGGGGCAGGGCTACATAAGGTCTATAAGCAAGGAATCTCTGTATGTCTGTATGTATATTAGCTGTTAAGGTCAGTGATGGAGAGGGACAGGTTGATGATGACCCCTGCAGTCATATTGATGAGGAGGGAGAGAAGGAGGAGGAGCAGGAGGAAGGAAAGCAGCAAGAGAAAGCAGAGCAGGAGGAGGAGGAGAATGGAACCAGTACAAAAGGTGTGTTATACTTATCAGTGGTCTGTTATCAAGAAATAACAGACCGCATTCTACATTAGAATTCAACCAAGCCATGTAATAAGTAAGGGATAATGTAGAGCGAGGCGGTTATTATAGCGAATACAACCCCAACAGGCTGATCAGGACCCGACGCGAAGTGGAGCTTGAATCAGCCTGAAGGTGTTGTATTCGCTATAACAACCGCCTCACTCTACATTATCCTGCTTATTACATGGCTACCTACCAAATAAATCAATCATTTGACACAAAATATTGTTTTAAAAAGGAGTTTATTGATTTAAAAATGATTGTATTGATTCCGCTAAAGAAAATAGTCCGTTCCGTCTCTACGGTTAGAATCCTGCGTCCATACCAACGCTCTGTTTTTCATGGCAATAGTGTGTTATACTTAGCAGCGGTCTGTTATCAAGAAATAACAGACTGCATTCTACAGTACATTAGAATTCAACCAAGCCATGTAATAAATATTATATATTTATAGATATATTATATATTATAAACAGCAGTTTGCAGTGTGCCATCACACACAGACAACATCCTTCTATAGACCTTATGCGCCAGAGAAACAAGGGCGCCGCCATCTTTAGAATATTGTCTTTTAACCCTCTGGGGTCGGCGGTATCGCCGGCGATACCAGCTCGCTTTTTTTTATCAGTGTAAAAGAGACTCAAAAATACTCTGTTGACTTTGATTTTCCATAGGAGTTTCCTACATCAATCGATCCTGTTAAGTGTGTATTTTTTTTTTTGAGTATACTCACAATAAAAACAAAGTGTTGTGCTTTTTGCCAAATAAAGAAAAATAAACACGAAGCGAGTTCTGCCTTCTCTCTGTCAGTGTAGTCCATTCTGAAACGCGTCCGAAAATGAACCATAACTCAGCGTATACTCAGTCAAACAGTCACACAGGCACACAGGCATGAAGCTTGAATTCTCTTGTTTAAATGAAGTAATTTTTCATAAAAAACAAATATTCTCAGTTTATGTAATATGAATGAAAAGAGAGAGATGTCAGTCGTTCTCATCTCAGCTTATTATGTTTTAATTTGACTCCGCCCACGGAGAGCGCGCTATTCAAACGCAAATGTGAGGTGATCCTGCAATCCAGTGAAACGCCCACATCAGCTGGATAACACACACCGCAAGTTCACTTTCAGACTCATGTACTTTACGACGCTGTGAGGAATAATACTGTCTTGGTAATAATCCTGGAAAATTTACCTCAGAAGTTCTGGAAGTTTCATTTCGAGGAGCAACGGACCCGGCTGAGGAATAGGTCAGTTCTATGCTTTGTTCTAATCGCAAGTGTCTGTACACGCAAAAAGACTGTTTAAATATGAATCACGTTTCTGTGCGTGAATGAATGAACGCACAGATGCGTGCTGTTGTGAAGCTACAACAGCTGGCACAAATACTGTTTCAAAATGAATCGCGTTTCTGTGTGTGAATGAATGAACAGCTTTTAGCAAACTCTATTGCTCAAAAAATCGGATAGATTATAAAGTTTTTACTGTAAAATACTGCCACATCAAATAAGCTTATAATGTTGCCAATTTCTGCTCATGTGTTAAATATATATATATATAGCCTATATGTTTTGTCAAAAATAATCAACTAAGATGTTATAGTGTTTGTTCCAATGTAGGCGATATTCAAACTAATGAATCCTGAAATATGTATGATAAAATGTATTTTTACAAAGAAAGATTACACTGGAAATATTGTTAAAATTTTAATTGTTGTAATTGTATAACCTTTTTAATAAAATAGCTAAAATATATACAAGGATAGATGTAAACAAAAACTTAAAAGGTCAATATAAGCCTTCTCTTTCAATCTTTTTTATTGTGTTTTATTAGTGACACATTTGGGTAGAGAATATACTCCAAAACTTTCTGAAAATACAGCATGAGAATTAACTGCACAATTACTAGAAATGTTTACCTTGGATTATGTTTGCAATTTGCAAGCACAATTTGTGAAAAACAACAACAACTGTGTTTCCAACTGTGAACCAATTATATATATATATATATATATATATATATATATATAAATATATATATATATATATATATATATATATATTGTGAAGTTAAACACATTTATTTATATTAGTTCAAACATTATTGGGGACGACTGAAAAGAAAAAAAACTTGTATGCCGAACTGATTACTTATGTTATGGAAAGCCACGAAGAGCGTTGTCATCCTATGCCAACCGCCGTTAAACATCAACGAAGAAGAAGAAGCGTTGTCATCCAGATGACGTCATCTGTCATCCGTCGGAGAAAGCCGAACTCAGCTCGCCAAATTTCTATCAGGTGCGCTTGTAATTAGAGCATTAAAACGCCAAACACGAGCAGAAGCAAAGGTCAGTGAGAGCGCTTGTCCAGTGGTTTTATCCAGCTTATCTCATTTTGAGGAAAAACTTTGTAACTGTAAAAGTTATGAGGTATGAGTAAATGAGTACGACAGGAATTGGAGGCACATCAGTGATTGATCAACCACGCTGCTGGTAGGAAGACTGTTTGAAGCTAAATTAATTTATATTCAGATGATTCATTGCCATCTTGTGTGTTATTTGTAATGTTTACATGTTTTGAGACATTTTACTTTGAGTATGATAAGGCTGCATTAGAGTGCATTGTAACGACAAACTGATAGGAAACAAGTGCGAGTGCACAATAAGTTTATTTTGTAATAAACACTGAGGGTAAATGACAGATACAGTATTCTTCTTGATGAGATCGTCAGTGCACAGCCAACAGGAGATCGCCAGGAACACAGCAAACAGGAGAGCGTGACACAGGGGCTGAGACAGGCGATCCTCAGTGAGTGGGTGAGTGAAGAATCCGTAGTGAGATCGACCGTGAAGAATCCGTGGTGACATCGACAATGAAGAATCCGTGGTGAGATCGACAATGAAGACTCCGTGGTGAGATCAGCCGTGAGAAATCCAATCCGGCACAGTGCAGGCGAAACACGAGGAAAACAAACAGAAGCAGGCACGCAGACGGGGATTCATTAACAACGATCTGACAAACATGGAACGAAAGACAGGGCATTAAATAGGCTGAGATAATTACAATCAGCTGTCGCAGATCAGGATGATAGGGAGATCAGTGACAACGCCCACATGAAACAATGAATGAACTGAGACACACCCACATGCTCACACACACACGTAAACACACAGACTAGAATGAGACAGCGGATCTACCAGCCGTGACAGTACCCTCTCCCCTAGGAACGCCTCCTGGCGTTCCCAGACAACCCTACCTGTCGATTGAAATCGTCGATGAGGGAGTGATCCAGGATGTCTCGAGCAGGTACCCAACTCCTCTCCTCCGGACCGTAACCCTCCCAGTCCACCAAGTACTGAAACCCGCGTCCCCTCCGTCTCGAGTCCAGGATACGATGTACCGAATAAGTAGGTTCCCCATCTACGAGTCGCGGCGGGGGAGGAACCGGGGCAGGCGGATTAAGATGAGAACGAAACACGGGTTTTATTTTGGATACATGAAAGGCGGGATGAATTCTCCTGTACGCTGGAGAAAGTTTGAGGCGGACTGTCACCGGACTAATAATCTTGGTGACAGTGAACGGGCCAATGAATTTGGGGGCAAGCTTATTAGACACGGAGTGGAGAGGAATGTTCTTAGTAGAAAGCCACACTTTTTGACCAGCGACGTATACGGGTGGCTTACACCGGTGGCGATCGGCTTTAGCCTTGGTGCGCGCCCCCACATGGAGCAGAGTCTCACGGGCTCCAGTCCATGTGCGGTGACACCTCTGGACGAAGGCGTGAGCGGAGGGGACCGCGACTTCGGGTTCCAGACTCGGAAAGATAGGTGGCTGGTATCCTAAGCTACACTTAAACGGAGAAAGGCCCGTGGATGACACTGGCAACGAGTTATGTGCGTACTCAACCATAGAGAGTTGTTGGCTCCAGGACGAAGGATTCTTATAGACCAAACATCGCAACATTCTCTCCAGGTCTTGGTTGGCTCGCTCAGATTGACCATTGCTCTGGGGATGATAACCCGAAGACAGACTGACTGTGGCCCCTAATAATCTACAAAACTCTCGCCAGAATTTGGACACAAACTGGGAACCTCTGTCAGAAACCACGTCCATCGGGAGGCCATGTAACCGAAAGACGTGATCAATGACCGTGACCGCTGTCTCCTTGGCTGATGGTAGTTTGGGCAAGGGAATGAAATGTGCCGCCTTCGAGAACCGGTCCACTACGGTTAAAACAACCGTCATGCCATTAGAGGGCGGGAGGGCGGTGACAAAATCTAGCGCTATGTGGGACCAGGGTCTAGAAGGGACAGACAGCGGTCGAAGTAACCCATCAGGAGGTCGGTTAGACGTCTTAGCAGTGGCACAAACTGAACAAGCCAAAACAAAATCGTGAATGTCGCGAGCCATTAATGGCCACCAGAATCGTTGCTTTATTAAGTAGCTAGTACGACTTACTCCTGGATGACAAGCCACGTTGGAGCAATGACCCCATCGAATAACGTCGGACCGTGACCCCTCCGGCACAAACAAACGATTCGGTGGGCAACCGGGCGGAGGCGTTACCCCTTCTAAGGCCGTCTTGACCTTCGACTCGACCTCCCATACGAGTGTGGAGATAACTACTTTCTCGGGTAAAATACACTCGGGAGTAACCGGGCGTTCGGATGGATCAAAAATACGAGATAATGAATCGGGTTTGATGTTCTTGGAACCCGGGCGATACGAGAGAGTAAAGTCAAAACGTCCGAAAAAAAGTGCCCACCGAGCCTGTCTGGAGTTGAGTCTTTTGGCAGATCTAATATATTCAAGGTTCTTGTGATCGGTCCAAACGATAAAAGGTACCCCCGACCCCTCTAACCAATGACGCCACTCCTCCAACGCTAACTTGACGGCCAACAACTCTCTGTTACCAATGTCATAGTTACGTTCGGCAGGTGATAAACGATGGGAGGAAAACGCGCAAGGATGCATCTTGTCATCTGAGGACGCGCGCTGGGATAGAACTGCTCCTACCCCCACCTCTGACGCATCGACCTCCACCACGAACTGACGTGTGGAATCAGGGGCGACGAGGATGGGAGCCGAAACGAAGCGACTCTTGAGGTTGGAGAACACAGCCTCAGCTGTGTCCGACCACATGAACGTCGTTCTGGGGGAGGTCAAGGCAGTCAGAGGCGCGGCTAGCTGGCTGAAATTGCGAATGAAACGCCGATAGAAATTGGCGAACCCCAGAAACCGCTGTAGGGCCTTACGGGAATCTGGACTTGGCCAATCCATCACAGCCTTAACCTTGTCAGGATCCATGCGCATTCCCTCAGAAGAGACGATGTATCCTAAAAAAGAGACAGACTGTGCATGAAATTCGCATTTCTCCGCCTTGACAAAAAGCCCATTCTCTAGCAGCCTCTGAAGCACTCGTCTGACGTGCTGAACGTGTTCCTGGAGAGACGAAGAAAAAATCAATATGTCATCCAGGTAGACATATATGAACTGATCAACCATGTCTCTCAACACGTCATTGACGAGTGCCTGGAAAACCGCTGGGGAGTTGGAAAGCCCAAAAGGCATAACCAAATATTCAAAGTGTCCCCTGGGGGTATTGAAAGCGGTTTTCCATTCATCCCCCTTCCTGATGCGAACCAAATGATAGGCATTACGTAAATCCAATTTTGTGAAAATGGATGCTCCCTGCAACCTCTCGAAAGCAGAAGACATCAACGGCAAAGGATAAGTATTCTTTACCGTGATGTTATTCAGCTCCCGGTAATCAATACAAGGTCGCAGAGAACCATCCTTCTCACCCACAAAAAAGAATCCCGCCCCCGCGGGAGAAGAGGAAGGTCGGATGAATCCGGCTGCTAAAGAATCAGAAATATATTTCTCCATGGCCTCCCTCTCAGGAACCGAAAGAGAGTAAAGTTTGCCCTTAGACGGTGACTTACCTGACACTAGATCTATTGCACAGTCATAGGGACGATGCGGAGGGAGAGAAGCAGCCCGAGACTTACTGAACACTTCTTTCAGGTCCAGATACTCCGCAGGCACGTTTGATACATCCGCCGCCTTCTCCTGTAACACAGAAACAGACACAGACGGACAGGCAGAAACAAGACAGGACTCATGACAGGACACGCTCCACATAGAAATAGTGTTGGAGCCCCAATCCACACGAGGATTGTGTCTGACGAACCAATGGTGACCCAACACCACCGGGGCGACAGGAGAGTCCATAAGGAGGAAGGGAATAGTCTCAACGTGGTTGCCAGAGGTGATGAGGGTTATGGGACCAGTGGAGAGAGAGATGTTGGGGAGCTGTTGACCGTTTAGAGCACTGACCGAAATCTGATGGGGAAGAGACAAGATGGGAAGGTGTAACTTGTGAGCTAACTGAATGTCCATGAAGTTCCCCTCGGCCCCGGAGTCCAAAAGTGCCTGGCAAGTGTGCGTGCTGTTGGCCCATCTCAGCCTTACCGGCAGGAGAGTGGATGGTGAGGACTTCCCGGCGGAGATCCCACCCGATAGTAGCCTCAACTTTACTATCGGGCTTGCTCTTTTACCGGGCAAGAGTGTAAGAAGTGTCCATGGCCGCCGCAGTAAAGGCAGAGTCCCTGGGATCTCCGCCTTTTTCTCTCCTGCCGGGAAAGCCGGGCTCTCCCTACCTGCATGGGCTCGGGATCGTTGGTGGGTCCGACCGTGCTCTCCTCCAGGCTGCCCCTCGGCTCGACTCCGCCATGGATGCGGCGGGGAGGGAGGTGTTGGTTCAGCTGGTTGATGCGGGCATCCACCCGCAGAGCCAGGTCGATGAGCCCGTTGAGCCGAGGAGGCAGGTCCAGCAGGTAGATCTCGCGTTGAACACGGTCGGACAGCCCATGCAGGAACATATCCCACTGTGCCTCCTCGTTCCACTTGCACTCCGCCGCCAGGGTCCGAAACTCAATCGAGTAATCCGCCACCGAAGAGCTTCCCTGTTTCAGGTCGGCTAGTCTTCTGGCCGCCTCCCGGCCGGCCACCGCGCGGTCGAAGACCCTCTTCATCTCTGTGGAGAGTGCGTGGAACGAGGCGCAGCATTGGTCCTGGTTCTCCCACACCGCTGTTCCCCACAACGCTGCTCTCCCCTTCAACAACGTAAGGACGAAGGCCACCTTGGAATTCTCAGTCTCAAACGTCTTCGGCTGTAGAGCAAAATGCATAGAACACTTTGTGAGAAACGCTCTGCAGAAGTTTGGCTCACCAGCATAGCTCTCAGGAACAGGTAGTCGTGGTTCTGGACGCTCTCTGACGTCTGGCACGACGGGGGGAACAGGCGGTGTGGGCGGCACAGTGGGAGGGCTCAGCAGTTGGATTTGCTGAGTGAGCCCAGACACCTGTGTCACGAGCGCTTGAACCGCGCGTCCGGTGTTAGAGATACTCTCCTGTTGCTGATCCATCCTGGCGATACTGTGGTCCACAAAATCCTTGAAGGACTCCGCGCTCGCTGCTTCCATGGTGTGTCAGATCGTTCTGTAACGACAAACTGATAGGAAACAAGTGCGAGTGCACAATAAGTTTATTTTGTAATAAACACTCAGGGTAAATGACAGATACAGTATTCTTCTTGATGAGATCGTCAGTGCACAGCCAACAGGAGATCGCCAGGAACACAGCAAACAGGAGAGCGTGACACAGGGGCTGAGACAGGCGATCCTCAGTGAGTGGGTGAGTGAAGAATCCGTAGTGAGATCGACCGTGAAGAATCCGTGGTGACATCGACAATGAAGAATCCGTGGTGAGATCGACAATGAAGACTCCGTGGTGAGATCAGCCGTGAGAAATCCAATCCGGCACAGTGCAGGCGAAACACGAGGAAAACAAACAGAAGCAGGCACGCAGACGGGGATTCATTAACAACGATCTGACAAACATGGAACGAAAGACAGGGCATTAAATAGGCTGAGATAATTACAATCAGCTGTCGCAGATCAGGATGATAGGGAGATCAGTGACAACGCCCACATGAAACAATGAATGAACTGAGACACACCCACATGCTCACACACACACGTAAACACACAGACTAGAATGAGACAGCGGATCTACCAACCGTGACATGCATACTATTCATATATGAATTTAAGGGTCTGTTAAAGATGTATATATTATGTTAATGCATAGGGTGTCAAATATTTTATTGTAATTAAGAATTGTATTCTTTTCTTTTCTTCTTCTTTAAAGGTTATCAACCTAATTTAAGCTTGAGCGTTTCTACTAAATGACTGAATGACTGTTTCAAGACTAATCTAACTGCAAAGTTCATCTGTTCCAATCTATTGTGATATGAATGAAATCAACAGACTGCAAATCAAGATTGTAACAACTTTATTGAGGAGAAAGTAAAAGCCATTTTGAGATGATTCCTGTGTCCGTGGTTGACTAAGCCCTTTTTCAAGTTAGAGGCAGTACTGATGTGTGAAATCCAAAAAGTAACTTGGTATATACATATACACACACACACACACACACACACACACACACACACACACACACACACACACACACACACACACACCCTCTCTCAAGCAAAACTGTAGCACCTCTGTTCAATCTTACTGATTTTAGTAAATGTTTGTAAAAGTGCCTTTTAAATTATTTATTCAAATAAAAACTTTCAAATAATTTGAGCTTCAGCCTGGCATAATAGCATATATTAATGGCTTAATCAAATTAAGCTGTACAATAAATAGTTCATCCCTTTAAATGCAATGGATTTTGAAAGATATCAACAAAAAAACAGGCAAAAAACTTTAAAAGCGATTTTTCTCAGGTTTTCAGTTGGAAAAAGAGGGCAGACAACCATAATTCAAATCTTTACAACCATTCAAGGTATGACTTTGACTAGGATATCATTTGAAAGCCTATGGTCTCTTCTTTCCATTAATACCAAAATCTCAATTTTGAAATTTGGGTCACTGTGACTCATTTTGCTGGATCAGGTCACAAATGAAAATGAGCTTTGCTCACCCCGCCCCTCTGTTCTGTGGGCGTTTTACCACAACAACACACGTGGAGTGTTGCCTTGACAACAGTTGAGGGTAACGTTATATTTTAAAGAATGGCAGCGGGAGTCTCTGAGGACACATCTGTGCAACCGTATCAATTTGAACCGGAGTTGGAAAACAGGACGTTTCTGAATGGTTGGTTAACCCTCTGGGGTCTGGGCTGTTTTTGGGGCCCTTGAGATGTTCTGACATGCCCTGACATTTGTGCTTTTTTCAGTTGCTTATAAACATATTAATGGCAAAGGTGTAAATTCACTCTATATAGCACAAACAGGGCTACAATAACATGTGAGCCACGTGTATGTACATGTTTTCATTTTTGAGAGAATAATGTTTATGCATGGTTATTGAAAAAAATAAAAAATAAAATTTCTGAAATAAGGCCACAAAACACATAGTAAATATGTGTCAATAAGACTTTTGACTAATGGATGTCCTCGCCTAGAGTTTTTTCTTCAAAATTATGTGAAAATAGTCTTGCTTTTATCGTTCACATAAAACCATACATTGATTTAAATTGATGTAAAACAGGTTTTGCTTGGAAAGCCAATATGCGAGATGGGCGTGAACGAGGAGTGGTTTACACCTTAGAATACAATGTCCCACCCACTCTGCATAATTAGCCATTCATTCAGGTGTGAAACTGACTGAGCCACAATGCAAGGACAAAAGAAATATTTAGAAGAAGACTTGTATTGACCATTTAAGATTTTGCTTACATCTATCTTGTAAATATGTTTTGCTATTTTATTAAAAAGGTTACAATTACAAAAATAAATAAAATTTCAACAATATTTCAAGTGTACTCTTTCTTTGTAAAAAAAATGATTATAGGCCTACATTTTATCTATGTATTCATATTTCAGTCAATTTTTACTCATCTCAGTATAGCAATACAGTTTGCTAAAACATCATCATTCATTCAAACACGCGATTTAAATTTAACTTCTGGCAAAGATGAAGTTGACGATAGGCTATTGACTCGCGATCTTCGCAGTAGGCTAGTGTTTTGGATGGTTTTGTTTAGAACCAGCTTTCTGTAAATATATTTCACATTTTTTAGACATGTGAGGCGAGTAGGCTACGGTCTGGTTCATGATGATCTCCAGTTCAAGCACCTTATGTTGTGATTGCTAGCCTATATTTACTTTAAATCCAGGAAATTTGTTAATGAAAAAATTATTAAAATTAAGATACAATTGATACAAAACGAAATTCGTTTTAAAGAAAGGATTTGTACTTTCTGTTTTGAGGTCTCTGTGAAAGTTTGAAAGTCTTTTAGTTCTTTTTTTAGAGCGCTCGCGTCCATAATGGAGAACTGTCACGTAATATTGTTTTTTCCTCATAAATGCGAACACGAAAAATAAAAGACAAAAGACTTAAGTAAAACTTACTCCGAAATTGTGTTCTCGGCGGAATTCGCTCTTCAAAATGCTGCCGTTCGTCATCTGAGTTACAATCTTCCTCTGAGGAAAAGGTGCATTCTTCCTCGCTGTCCAGAATCATCTGAAGGGCGTCTTTATTACCGGAGAAGCGTGTCATACTCAAAACGCGATGAACTATCAGTAAGTCTGATGAAGAAACTGTGTTTTTATGGCATTGATGGGGGGCGCATGCGATGCATACTAGATCACCTAACTATTTACATGTGAATCGCGCCGGGGGCGGGCGGCTGCAGCTCATTTAGAGATAATGAAGGGAGAAGGAAAAACGGTACCTCTCCTTGCTTTCAAACGGATTACATGAGTTGAAAACATTTGTTTTTTATATAAATTACTTCATTTAAAAGAAGAGATTTCAAGCTTCATAAAGACATATCTCTCGTGCCTGTGTGAGAAGTATTCGCTGAGTTATGATTCATTTTCGGACGCGTTTCAGAATGGACTACACGGACAGAGAGAGGGCAGAACTCGCTTCGTGTTTATTTTTCTTTATTTGGCGAAAAGCACAACACTTTGTTTTTATTGTGAGTATACACAAAAATAATACACATTTAACAGAATCGATTGATGTATGAAACTCCTATGGAAAATCAAAGTCAACAGAGTATTTATGAGTTTCTTTTACACTGATAAAAAAAAGCGAGCTGGTATCGCCGGCGATACTGTCGACCTCAGGGGGTTAACGTAATGTCACTTTGATCTATCTTTGTATGTACTGGCAGGGTAGAGTAGTGAGATACGAACGCTATGTGTTTACTGATGTATACATTAGTTCATTGACAGATTGATGTTACAGCTACTGGTCATGAAAAACTTTTTTTCGGTAAATGTAGGCTTGTCCGTGATGAGTAACGTTATCTATGCAGTGTTGTTATGTACAACTGTCATAGTCCGGTGGCGTAGTGAAAATACTGTTACCGAGGTGATAAAAGCACCAAATTTTGCATGGTGTTTCCTTAGGGTCTATAGTGTAATTTTGGCCTAGGAGCCCTCGGAAATAAATGTTGTAACATGTCATATTAGAAGTATATCATTATCAATGAAATATGCTTAAAAACACAGAGATTTTCAAGTTCCTGCACAAGATAAAGTATTCAAACGAATCCCAAAGTTAACATTTTGATATGTTTATTTATGTTTATGAACTTTTATATAACTAAAGCTTCAATACATGTTAAAGTATTAGCAATATGGTCTTTATTGGCCCTGTAATTGATAATTATGAGTCGTTACAGTTGCATTTGCAAAGAGGTGAGCAGTCTAAACTTGCTTTGCCACATTTGCATGTGGAACAATCCCCCTTACAGCAACATTTGATAAGTTCTCTGCAAGCTGTGGGGACTTCTGGAAGTGTCATCCAAACTGGTTCCCAAGACCCTGTTTCCTTGGTCCATCCATAGTCCCTTGGAGAAGGAATACCTTGCTGTGAGAGTGTGCTGGTCGCCCAGATTCCAGTCTGATAAACTGCCCATCTGATGTGCTGCAGTAGAGTATCTTGGGTGGGTGGCAGTTTCTCCATTGTCCTACTCCCATAGCAGAAGATTTCTTTCCTCTTCTGGACAATGGAGCTTGAAAGACTGGACTTGTCATACAAGATGACAGTCAGTCTCTCAAGCTTTTGGAACTGCCATGAGGCAGCAACTAATTTTTGGAATGGATTTCTGGCAAGGGAAGCAAATACGTACTTGGTTACTAACGTAACCTCTGTTCTCTCTAGATATCTTACGCTAGGGGAAAACCTCTTTTCCGCGAGATATTGAAGCCAAAAAATTATCCTTAATTTTGTAATAATGTAAAACGCGTTACGGCAGCATGCAGTCATAGGCGAGACAGCTGGCGCCTATTGGCTGCCCTGCGGCAACTGCAGCAGCCTATCGAAAGAGGCCCCTCGTGACGTCAGTTCCAATGAGTGCGCTTCGCGCCCACTGCATTATGTCCTGCCGAAACGGGCGTGGCTTGGGCCTATAAATATAGCTCGACAGGCTGTGAAATCTGGTTTTTCATTGCCGAAGCGAACCAGAGCGTGTGCATGCACGGCAAAGATACGCAGTAATCGTTCCCTCTTCTAGAGAGAACCGAGGTTACGTTAGTAACTGAGTAGGTTCTCTTACGAGAGGTCTCTCGTACTGCGTAATATCTTACGCTAGGGGAACACAGTGTAAAACGCTGTGCATGCTGAGATCCAACACCAAAGTCCCAAGGGCAAGTGCCCGGGGCTCATATAGTGCATAAACATCAGGGACTCGCAGAGAGTCCAGGAAAGAGGGGCTGGAACAGCATCATTCCTGTACTAAGTAGCGTCCTGTAAGGAGCAATTATATAGTGTTCCACACAATCAGGGCAAAACTCGGCCTGGTCTGATGAATATTACAGGTCTTACACACTGCCCATGAAGTTATTTAAACGATCAGCAAGCGGTGCTTGAGCATTTTCAGTATTCTGAGCCGATAGCATCGGGCAGATAGTACTGATTTTAGACTGAAAGCAGCTTAGCCTGCAAGGCGGGAACCTCTAGGTTATAAAACCTCATAAATGTAGATGGGGAGGCCCAGCCTGCCGCCATACAGATATCTTGCAAGGCAATCCCACTAGACCAAGCCCACGAAGAGGCCATGCCTCTTGTGGAGTGCGCTCTGACACCTAATCGGCACTGCAGGCAGAAGCATAAGCCAGCGCAATAACATCAACTATCCACCTGGATAGGCTCTGTTTCGACACGGCAAGTCCCTTAGAACGTCCGTTGAGCGAAAAAAAGAGCTGCTCCATCTGTCTGAAGATAGTCTAGCGAGACACATAAGCCCTTAATGCCCTGACCGGGCAAAGGAAGCTTGTGTCCTCCTCCTTGTTGGAGACCGGAGGGGCTGACAGGGAAATCACCTGCGCCCTAAACGGTGTGTTGAGGGATTTTGGAACATACCCGTGCCTTGGTTTGAGTATGACTTTCGAATCATTTGGCCCAAACTCCATACACGTCGCGCTTACTGAGAGTGCATGCAAGTCCCCTACGCGCTTTACTTAAGCGAGAGCCAGAAGAAATGCTGTCTTGAAAGACAAGTGTTATCTGTTGATCGGATTGGCTCGAATGGGGCACCTTTCATGACTTCCAAGACCGTAGAAAGGTCCCACATGGGAACTGAGGGAGGTCTGGGAGGATTCAGCCTCTTAGCTCCTCTAAGGAAGCGAATGACCAGATCGTTCCTTCCCAGTGACTGGCCAAGCGTCGGTTTAGTGAACGCTGCTATGGCCGCCACATAGACCTTGAGCGTGGATGGGGTTCTGCCCTTATCCAGTAGCTCTTGCAGGAAGGAGAGAACCTCCGTCACCCCACAGTCTGAGGGTGAAAAGCCACGAGTTGTGCACCAGCTAGTGAACACAGACCAATTTGAGGAGTAGAGCCGTCTAGTAAACAGGGCTCTAGCCTGCGTGATCGTGTTTAACACTTCTACCAGGAGGTTAATGGTTACCCGTTGATGGCCCACGCATGAAGGGACCAAAGCTCTGGGCGAGGATGCTAGATTGAGCCCTTGGCCTGAGAGAGGAGGTCCTTCCTCGCCGGTATTGGCTATGGAGCAGTGCTCGTCAGCTGCATCAGAACCGGGAACCAAACTTGGTTCGTCCAGAATGGAGCCACAAGTAGCACTGACCATCCGTTTTCCCTGATTCGCTCTAATACCTTAGGTAGGAGCGAGACGGGGGGAAAGGCATTGAGCGGGCAGCGGGGCCAGACATGGGCCAGCGCATCCCTGCTCTTGGAGAAAAACTCATTTCCTGAGACGCGAACAGGTCTACCTTCGCTCTGCCGAATGTCTTCCACAGCAGTTGGACTGTCTGTGGGTGTAGAGACCATTCTGCTGCCGGAACATTGTTCCTGGACAGTCTGTCTGGTCCCACGTTCAGGTGGCCTGGCACGTGCGCTGCTCTCAGCGAGCGCAGATTGTGCTGAGCCCAGACCAGGAGGCGCTCCGCCAACCTGTGAAGGTTCCGTGACCTGATACCTCCCTGGCGATTTATATAGGCTACCACCAACGTGTTGTCCGAACGGACCAGAATGTGGTGTCCTTTTATCTGGGGACAAAAACGCCTCAGCACGTTGTCGACTGCCATCATTTCCAAGCAGTAGACACCACCTTCACACTCGAGGAAGTCCCCAGGCTTACACCTGACCAGTACCAATCGGTCACACTCCAAGGTTTCAGAGCCGAGACGCATTTCTGATCGACCTTGAGGCGGAATAGACCGGAAGTCCATGCTCGGCGCGGTACTCGCGCTTTTAGACAGAACTGCAGTGGGCGCATGCGAAGCAGGCCCAACTGGAGTACAGATGACGCTGAGGCCATGAGACCCAGCATTCTCTGAAACTGTCTGAGCGGGACTTTAGTGCCGCAGCGGAATGATTCCGTCATGCGCTGAATGTCCAGTCTGCGCTGTGGCGATAGCTGTGCTGTCATAGACAGCGAGTTCAGTTCTGTGCCCAGAAAGGATATTCTCTCTTCTAAGATGAACTCTGTTTTAGCTACAGATTCATCTGCACAGTTATGGCTGTCAAGAGTGACTAGATCTTTAAAATCATCCAAGAAAGGGTTGCCCATTATTTTAATAGTTTCAGACAGGTTGGCTACATGTCTTTGAAATGTCTTCTGTGTGGAAAGACACTGTTCATGATGCTTAGGATAATAGATTCTTAGGATTATCTATGTCATTTTCAGGAAGAAAGTCCTCTTCAAATTCTTTCAGCAATCTTACCAACTCTGGTCCAGAGATCATCCATCGTCTGAAAGCATTTGGGTTTTCTGTGAGACCAACTGCACCACTGCAACATTTCACAATCTTATTCTCTTGTTCATGAGCTTTGTTGAAAGGTATTGCAGAGAACTTGTTGTATGTCTTTGAGAGAACCCAGTGTGAATGCTTTTCAAACTCATCCTTGATGGTGCTGGGCAAAGACTTTGGCCCTGTCCCATTTCTCCCCCCTTAAAACTTCCACTTGGTTTTGAGTGCCCTCGAAAGTAAAATCCCCTCAACGAGGGGAAGTGGAGTTGAAGATCTTTCCCTATGAAATGGGACACCACTATATGCAAATTATATATAACTATCCCAGTTATGATCAGGATATAAGTATCCATAATAATATGCTAGAAATCTAATAAAGTAATCAAATGTAAAATAACACAGCATAGTTTATTATAGAGAGATTAATGCTCATTAAAGCTAAAGTTATTCATTCAAGAGCTGGGAGTAATTTTCTCTTTGCCTTTAGTTGTTTTATTCACATTAAGGTGTAATCATTAGCAGGTTTATTAGACGCTGCCACTTTAAGACCGAATGCAGATCTAATACACATTTTCTCCCAACTATTCCACAACTAACTCCCATTTAAGACATAAACTGTGTTAAAGTGAATCTCCAAACCGGTCATTTAGCCATATTTTTGTCTGTATTTGATCGTTTAGACGCGCACATGAAACCCAAAGTATAGTTTGCTTGTCTAACGTTAGTTGCAGTCCGTTTCCGAACGCGCGCCGCCATGGGAACAGGATCAACGTCTCTGCGCGGATTATTGTGCTTATTATAGCTCTTTTTACAATCAAACACGTCCCGCAATTTAGAATCAGCTGACACTGCATTTTACAACAATCACTGATTGTGTTTAGTGCTGTTTGGGTTTAACGTTAGGGAGAAGTGACAGCGCGCTGTGAAGAAAAAGATGAAGCACTAGACGAACGCGGCTAGTTTTACCTCACATCTTCTTTTTATAATCTTTATAATCCTTGGAAGCCAAAATCGAAAAATAAAATTAGATTAACTACCCAGATAAGATGCATATTTGATGGGCAGACTCTCTCGAAGCACTCGGCAGGTATCATTAACATCGTCAGATAGATAGCTTCGTGAAATATTTTCTAACATTAGTGTTCAAAACTTAACAGTCCATTGGATGTGCATTAAACTAACATATTCCAACATATTTAGAATTTTTAACATGCTTATTTGCGAAGATTAATTACAATTTAATTGTTCCTTTCCAGCGGTGTCCGCCATCTTGTTTAAAAAAAATTACCGGCTTGCTGAGTCCGCAAGGTATCCTGGGTAATTTCATCTTCCACTTCATTTTAAGTCTGCATCGGACCGCACTATGTTTTGAGGGTTGATTTTAAGGGGAGAATAGCACTCCCCCTTGCTCTTTAGAGTATTGGGACACCCTACCCCTACACGAGAACGCGCAAAAACAAGGGTTAGGGCAGAAATCTAGGGTAAGGGGAGGTATTGGGACAGGCCCTTTATGTCCCTGATGTGGACAGACACCCATATTGCGAGGTTTGTATGGTCCAAGGCAAAAAATAGAGGGATGAGTTCTTCTAAAACTTCTACATATAGAAGGAAGTTCTTCTCTCTGTGAGCTCTGACAAAAATGAGAATGAGGGTTTCATATCTTAGTATTAGATCCCAATACATGAAAGTTGCACTCTTCTTCAGCATGTCATTTCTCCAAGTGATAAAGGTATCTTCATCTTTGGGGCCAGCAATAAGCCTAAAAGCTTCCTGCTGTAGATTGTGAAGTGACAGTAGTGTGACTTGGTCTCCATGACTCGCACCATGACTCGCACCATGCCTAGTTAGGTGTGCTGCTTTCAGAAATGAATCAGCCTTTCTAGAAGATGCTACTTCTGCTTCAGTGAGTGCTGTCGTCCAACCAGAGCAATCTAAGAGGTTGCCAAGTGTATTCCAAGTGTATTTCTTAGTTGGATATTAAGCATAAAAGAACAAACAAATTCTGACCTGCAACACGTCTACAATAGGCAACCAAAATAACTGTAAGTACATCTAGATATGAACTGTCACACACAAATAGGATTTAATGTGATGTGATGCAGCCTAACATAAAACTAATTACCAAACTATGAACTTAGTAGATAGCTATATGAATGACCTAGTTTAATTGAAAAATAAAAGAGAAAACCAAGATCTATATTAACATTTAAGCATTTTTGCTACCTTTTTTAATAATTCCGCCTATATTATACAGGGCTTTTTGAGGGTTTTTTTAGGTATAAGGTGTCTTGGCAGTTATAATTTGGAAGATCTACTGGCCTGAGCACAAATTAACAAAAGGAAGCTTATTCAGTGATCTTAAAAGGCCATTACCCTGAAAGTTTTACTTGAGAGGGAAAACAACAAAAAACGTTTTTCATGAATATTGTTTTTTTAAGTGATTTGACACTAAATTTCAATATTTCAGCTGGGCTCCTAGGCTGAAATCATTTAGGTGGTCCTGAAGAAGCTTCATGTAAAATTTGGTGCTTTTATCACCTCGGTAACGGTATCATTTAATATGTGCACTGCCCAACTGGACTATCAGGGCTGAAGCACTAACATTTTAGTGATCTGTTTAAAAAATAACCAGTCTGTGAGACTATGACAGTCATTAGGCACATAAACAACACATACTCAGACAGGAGCTAATACCTTTTTCAATGTTCTCGTTTATAAAGCAGTCTGGTGAAATGATTCGCGCAAACATGAAAGCATTGCTGTTGATCGTGGGGAATATTCCCTTCGAAAACAAACTCAGCCACTGCGTCTTCAGCTGTTCGGATTTAGGAACATCAAAATGACTGCTGTGTTCCTTATTGCACTCAAGAACAGAACACCACAATCGCTTAGACGACATTCTGCTCATAGTGCTCCAGCGTATCAACAATGACGCGCGGACTATGATGACAGGGCGGGTCTGTGTTGAAACGCTGCTGTCAATCAACAATCGTGGGAGGGGCGTCGATTTTGTGATGTCACAAAATCGAACGGCTTGATTTAAGAGAGGGGAAAACATATAAGAAGATAAAAAAAAAAAACACTGGATGGATTTGTATCATTTTATGATGGTTGTGTACAGGCACTGCCAACACACATTTCAGTACAATCAACTTGTAAAAGTGCATGTACCATTATATGACCCCTTTAAGATCAGTGATGGAGAGGGACAGGTTGATGATGACCCCTGCAGTCATATTGATGAGGAGGGAGAGAAGGAGGAGGAGCAGGAGGAGGAGCAGGAGGAAGGAAAGCAGCAGGAGAAAGCAGAGCAGGAGGAGGAGGAGAATGGAACCAGTACAAAAACAGTGACAGCTACTGGGGCAGTGTGCAGGGCTGGGTAGGCAATGATATTATGCATTGATAGAATAAGATATAGTGACGTCACATTCTTCTCATGCAGTACAACCAGTACAGACAGAGGCAGGGTCCAACACAGGTGAAGATGCGCCAGGGATAGACCTAAACAGAGCTGAAGATGAGGGCTTTGATTTTTAGACACGCCCGGCCTCCAAAGATTTAGATATTTTTTTTCTTACCACCCTCAACAACCCACCAGAAAAGGCACGAGTATATCATACCAAAGATGGTATTATGAGAGTGGCTCACATACTGTAAGAAAGAAAACTCACTGTACTGCACAGTATGTTTGGCATATGCAAAGCCATCTGCAAATGAAAGTGCATTCATTAAGGGGGGAATGACAGCCTGGAAGCATGTACATCAGAGAATAGAAGAGCACGAAAGAAACCAAGTTCACAGAGACAGTGCAGAAGTATATTTTATGATGGTCAGTCAAGCAGACATAGCAAGCTTACTAAGTGGAAAACAAGTGTCTCTTCACCGTGACCAAAACGCCAAGTCATGGACCGTGTCATAGAAGTAATAAAAGTCATTGGAAAGTGTGGTATTAGCTATAGAGCTACACCAAATTTGAAGCTGCATACACATGGGACAACATTGCTGTTCATCATGGAAACTTCTTGGAAATGATCATTCTGCTGAGCAAATTTGATGTCTCTCTGCAAGAACATGTAAATGAATGTGTGCAAAAAAGCCAAAGCCTAAATAAGACCGGGGTTAAAGGCAGAGGATCTTTCATTACACTGCTCTCTAAAACATCTGTCAACAAAGTGATTGATGTAATCAGCCACTTGATCAAAGAAAGCATTTCAAGGGAAGTAAGGCAAGCAGGAATGTTTTCTCTGCAGATTGACACCACACAAGATGTTACCTCCACAGACCAGTGTGCTGTTATCCTTATAATGTGACTGATGTGGTCCATGAGAAGCTCATAGGTGTGGTTGATTGTGAGTCATCAACTGGAGAGTATTTTGTGGAGCTACTTAAAAAAAACTCTGGCAAAGGTGGATATTGACTCTTAATCTTGTTCTGGGAAACACCACGAGTGCTGTGATAGAAAGTGCATCCCTTTTCTCCATAGTGAATAATGTTGCTGTATTTATCAAGGACTCATACAAGCGTATGAAAATGTGGGAGGAAGTGAGAGATGACAAGCGATACAGACGGCTGTCTCCTATCGGGGAGACAAGATGGTGGGCCAAGGACCAGGCCCTAAGCAAGATATTTGGCTGTTTTGGTAACCCTGACAATGCTTTGTATGTTGATTTTATCATAACACTGAAAAGGATAGTGGAAGATATGTCAATCAAAGCACATGTCAGAGCAAAAGCTAAGGGGTACACAGAGTCCCTACTGAAGCATGAGACAGTGCTGACATTGCAGCTATTCTTGAGAATCTTTGAGATTACCTCACCACTCTCCAGATACCTCCAGACCAGTGGCCTGGACCTAATCACTGCTCATCGACTAGTTATGGGGGCCCAAGACAGCCTACAATCCTGCAACAGGGACATGGATGGTGTCACAAAAGCTGCAAATGTCTTTGTTGAATGGGCTAACAAGGAGCTGGAGGAGAATGGATCTAAAGAGGTGGTTCAGGGAGCTCTACCTGAAAAAAAAAAAAAAAATCAGAAAGAAGAAGTCCATTCCAGGTGAAGTAGCAGAGGAAGAACATTCGTTGAATACAGAGGATCAGTATAGGATCAAGGTGCACAATGTCATTTTGGACACAGTGACTCAGAGCATTCAGACTCGCTTTTCAGCAAATGGAGCTCTTTATGATGATTTTGCATGTCTCGACCCAAGGAATTTTGGTACACTAAGGCCCAATCCCAATTCTATTTTATACCCCTTCACCTACCCCTAACCCTTCGCCTACCCCTTTCCAAGATGCCGTCATCAGCTGTAGTAATCTCAATTGCGTGAGTTACAGCTATTTTTTTTTGCATTTTTCTTCTGAAGTTCGCAGAAAACAACGGAGATGACGATATCTTCGACGCCTAAGTATTTTTGGACTTCAGGAAACATTGCTCGTTGTCAACGCGAAAACGAATGAGCCTCCGGGTTTCCTCAGGTGTCCCTGTTTGATAAAGAACATACAAGACTGGTTGATCATGTTGCAAAAAGCACAAAACTGTGTAAGCACTGTTCATTTATATCGTGTTCACATATAACCACAAGAAAACAATGCGTTCATAGCAGACGTACGGTAAAAGATAAGCCAATTCCAACATCTGGAAGGCTCAATGCCGAGCTTTGTAGTCTGGCCAACCAGTGGGAGAGACTTAAGTTGCCACATTTGGAGTCATACACTGTCCGGACTGCAGGAGAGACAGAGGATGGAGAAGACATGGAACTGAATAACACCAGCTGCACCTCCTGTAAAGACTGTGCAGTTTGTGTTTATCATATCCTCTCCAAATACAACCTCCTCACTGATGCCTATCATGTCATTGGACTGGCCTACAAGTTCTTGCTTGCACTCTCTTTCAGTCAAGTAGCCTGTGAGAGGACCTTTTCTACACTCAAGTTTGTAAATAATAGACTGAGGAGCACCCTGACACAGGAGCGTCTTGAGGCATTCATGCTAATGTGCACAGAGAAAGAGATCCTAATGACTTTAGACAACGATGGAGTCATAGACCGAGTTGCAGAGTCGAGTAAACTCCTCCAAAGATTGCTGGTGATGTGAGGTAGGACAGTTTTAGGCACACACACATGTGCTACATAATTAAAGAGCAGGAGAAGGGAGAAGAAGAGGAGGAGGAGGAGCAGCAGGAGGAAGAGAGGAAGAGGAGCAGTTGGAGGAGAGAGGAGGAGGAGGATCAGCAGGAGGAGAAGAGAGGAAGAGGAGCAGTAGGAAGAGGAGCAGCAGGAGGAGAGATGAGGAGAAGAGAGGAAGAGGAGCAGCAGGAGGAGAGAGGAGGAGGAGCAGCAGGAGGAGAGAGGAGGAGGAGGAGCAGCAGGAGGAGGAGGAGGAGCAGCAGGAGGAGGAGGAGGAGCAGCAGGAGGAGGAGAGAGGAGGAGGAGGAGAAGAGAGGAAGAGGAGCAGCAGGAGGAGAGAGGAGGAGCAGCAGGAGGAGGAGAGAGGAGGAGGAGCAGCAGGAGGAGGAGGAGAAGAGAGGAAGATGAGCAGCAGGAGGAGAGAGGAGAAGCAGCAGCAGGAGGAGAAGAGAGGAGGAAGAGCAGCAGGAGGAGAAGAGAGGAGGAGGAGAAGAGAGGAAGAGGAGCAGCAGGAGGAGAAGGGAGGAGGAGCAGCAGGAAGAGAAGAGAGGAGGAGGAGGAGCAGCAGGAGGAGAAGAGAGGAAGAGGAGCAGCAGGAGGAAAGAGGAGGAGGAGGAGGAGCAGCAGGAGGAGAGAGGAGGAGAAGAGAGGAGGAGAAGAGAGGAGGAGCAGGAACCAGGAAACAGACAGGTAGAGGGGCAGTGTGCAGGGCTGGGTAGGCAATCATATTAGGCATATCAATCAATCAATCAATCAATCAATCAATCAATCAAAGCTTTATTAAGGACACACACACACAAAAAATAGAAGAATACAGCACAGTATTACATATTTGCATATAGAATAAAATGCCAATAGTTCCACATACTAGATAACCTGACTGAAGCACAGATTGAATTAGAAAATGTATTAAAAGCAGGAAAATGCTGGGAGTTCTTCTTGGGTGTAATTTTTTTTTTTTAAATACCTCCGGTGCTCTTCAGTGAAGGGATCCACATATAACTAAAGATAAAGGTCTGAGGCACTCAGGAGGATGAAGATTAAAAAGCCTTTATTAATCCATGGCTAGTCTCATAAAATGCCTATGCGTTTCAGCCAACAAGGCTTTCGTCAGGGCTTGAAGTGTTTGACAAACAGTTCACTTGTTAAAACCAGTAATCAATAACAGCTGCTTAGGTTGAGCAGGTGGGAAGTCACATGATTAAATGACTAGTGTCACAAAAATTGCTTACAATAATAAATCCTGGTAAATTTAACTACAGAGAAAAAGCATATATTTCTACAAAAATAAAACAAAGACAGAGGAAAAAAAAAAAAAAACTTACTACTACAGATATAAAGCCACTAAACCTAACAGAAGTGTTAAATTACAAAAAAGGAACAAAATCTAATTCTCCATTTAAACCAGGGAAGCATGTAGCTTTCAAAGTGTAAATCCAAAATGATTCTCTTTGCAAGAGTTTCTTTAACCTA
Source organism: Scardinius erythrophthalmus (assembly GCF_964197995.2). NCBI lineage: Eukaryota > Metazoa > Chordata > Actinopteri > Cypriniformes > Leuciscidae > Scardinius > Scardinius erythrophthalmus. The sequence goes on along the minus strand of NC_138228.1, from coordinate 21,621,744 downwards.
TCATCTCCTCTAATTGGATTATCAATATGCTCTATGCCTATAATTTTAAGAGAATTACAACTTCCATGATTTGCATCTTTATAATGAACTGCCATAGGATATTGAAGATTTCCAGATCTTATTGCGTATTTATGCTCTGCAAGTCTTGCCTTTAATTTACGCTTAGTTCTCCCAATGTAAAAGCAACCACATTGGCATACCAGTCTGTAAACTACATATCGTCGCTGCCCGATGAAACTCACGTATGTCCAAAACGGTTACTTTTCAGGAAGTGAAAAAAACAGCTAATTTCAAAATCAGTTGAACGTAGCGTTGTCATACTTGTTACGGCATCTTTAAATGTAACCATATTCTTGCCAGTGTAATGATATAATCGACATTTGACCAAAATCGAGTTTAAATGGACATACGTGCATATTTTACAGTAACGGTGGTCGATACGCGTTCTTCCAATCATTAATTAGAATGGCCAAGTCGCGTTTCATATTGACAGATGAATAGGCTACGCTCAGTTTATTAAATGGCCTACGTCTCAGTTTATTAAATACGCTCAGTTTATTAAATGTCTCTTGCAAACTATGAAGGGACAATGAATCAATACACTCATTGCTGACCCCAGGGCCGGCGCGTCCATATAGGTGAACTAGGCAATTGCCTAGAGCGGCACTTTTGTAAAGGCAAAATGTGTGCCAACCGGGAATGAACAATTCACAAAATAGGCTAGGCTATATGATCATATAATCATACATAATCAGAGAGTAGCCTTTTTCTTTTCGTTTTGAATTATTTAGTTAAAAGACTTTTCAAGCTTTGTGTATTTGATGTCTTTCTCATGTCTGTGTGAGGCATACACTGAGTTTCGTTAAGTTAGGATGAGATGAGCTCCAGTTAACGTGCAATGCAAGTGACCGCACGGGCGCCTCCATGATTATATTGTCTGCTATATATTTGCCTCTTATTTATTAAATCCACTCCAGGCAATTTATTAAAATTAAGATACAATCGAAATTCACTTTAAAGAAAGGCTTTCTACAAAACCAGACTTAATGAAGTGGTCAAAATCATGTCTGATCCGTCTCAAATTGTGAATCCTATTACTCGTGCTGTTCACTTTTCATACTTTCAACAATATAGTAGACCTACAGACTCTATTTGTACAAATTGCTGCACATTCATTTAATTCTGAATTTTGCACACACAAGTTGAAAGGCTTCAAATCAAGTTCACGGATAATTGTGCTTGCATTTATTAATCATTATGATACTAAAATCATAACAAAGATTTTTCTTTAAAAAAAAAAAACAAAACAAGCTGCACCCTTTTTTTTTACATTTCATCTTTCATTCCGAAATAGAATAATGAATGAACGAAAAAGTACACGGACCCAACATGTAGGCTATTAGCCTTTTTACCCGTTATCAGTCTAAATTAATCTCGTTTTTAATTTAACTTAATTTCGTTTTTCTTTATTTAAATTTCGTTTTTCTTTATTTAAATTTAGTTTTTTTCTTTATTTAATTTTCGTTTTTTCTTTCTTTAAATGTCATTTTTCTTTATTTAAATTTAATTTGTTCTTTTTTTAAATTTAGTTTTTTCATTTAAATTTTGTTTTTCTTTATTTAAAATTCGTTATTGTTTATTTAAATCTACCCTTTACTGTGTCAGTAATTTATTAGTCAGAAAAATATTAGACTACCTTAAAAGTATTGCTTGAGTTAACAGGCCCATGCGTTTACATCTCCACAATAAACAGTGACAATTAGCCTACTTCGTCTATTTACCGGTAAATAACAGTTGTAAATATATTGCGAATATATAATAAACTTGAACAGTTGTCAAAACAAACGTTTGCTGATACTTTACCTCACAGAGTTATTCGGCTATCCAATGCTGAGCTTCCAGAGACGCTTAGACCGCGCGATGCCTCCACTGGGCGGGAGATACGCGGCGTGATTGACAGCTTTGACACCAAATGGATATACGTGAAAATCAGATGACATGATTTCACAACTTTTCATTGGTCATTTAGATATGTGAAGCATACTGTATACGGAAATGAACCTGGACATTCTATCCGTCGAAAAATCTCAAAATCGGCAAAATGGACATACGCGGTTTTCATCGGACAGCGACGATATGAAGTATTACAATTAATGAACGAATTTGTTAAATCTACGTCCAGAGGACATGTCAATGAAGAAATTAGCATTAACCATATTATTGCAATGATTACAGTGTCCACACTTATAGTTACCTTTTCTAGTAGAGAGCCATGTTTTTTGTTGTATGGGGGGAAGATGGCTTTGAACAAGTTTATCATTTAAGGTTGGTGCTCGTCTAAAGCTGATGGTTGGAGCGTCTGGAAGGGCTTCCCTAAGAACACTATCGCTTTTCAGTAAATCCCAATTTCTTTCAATAATTCGTTTAATTTTGTTCGCATGATTACTGTATTGTGTCACAAAGTATACATTGTCTGATCTTTGTTGATTTTTCTCTTTCGAAACTAGCAGTTGTTCTCTTGGGAGGCATTTTGCCTTGTTGTACGCTCTGAGTATAGTACTTTTTTGATATCCTCTTATTTTAAATCTCTGACACATATCTTGAGCATTTCTTTCAAATTCTTCTTCTGTATGACAGATACGTTTAAGTCTTTGAAATTGGCCAAAAGGGATATTATTTTTTAGCCATGATGGATGGAAGCTATCTAGTATTGCAATAAATCGTTTTTATTTTTTTCTCCTTAACCCTCTGGGGTCTGAGGGGTTTTTGGGGTCCTTGAGATGTTCTGACATGCCCTGACATTTGTGCTTTTTTCAGTTGCTTATAAACATATTAATGGCAAAGGTGTAAATTCACTCTATTTAGCACAAACAGGGCTACCATTGTAACCCTTTTCACCATAGGCTCTTGATGAGTTAAGTACGTTATACAGTAACATATAAAGTATTAAAACCTCTTAATCCTAATGCTTGGTAAAATGGTGAAAGAGACATTCCATTGTATGACAAACCTGTCTAGGAACACTATGATTCTCACTATTTCTCTGCTTACCAATGGGTACCTGAAAGAATATTCTTGGTTTTAAACATAGAATATTACCACAGAAAAGACTGAGCTACACAAATACAATGGCTGGTGAAAGAATAAACAACAAGAACGCCATAGCTCAATTTCCTCGTTTTGTATTTTGCAAAACTCACATAACAGTTGAACAGCAAAGAACAAATATGAAAATAAAACCCAATTTGAAGAAGGAACAAATAAAAAAATAAAACCCCGGGGAATAAAGTCAATAGTCTGTGATAACCTGAGTGCACTCTTATTTTGTTAGTTCTTTTAGCAGGCCTGCATTAAATTAGTTCGTTGGCGCGCTTAATGTTGGAGCTCATAAAGTGAAGAAAGCAACAATACCTCCTGGCGTGAAGTGAAAAGCTCAGATCCTACCGCGTCTGTAATTCTCTCTCTTGTCAGACGAATTCCCGGTTGCAAGCGGCACCGCGAGGGTTAATCAGCGTCGTCCGTCCAGCATCGACAGCCAAACAGTCCGACTCCCCGATGAAGAAAACATCTGCGTCAGGCAGCGAATCTCTTCTCGAGATCGTCTCCTCTCGTCCAGCAGGCAAACGATGTGTATGCGGTCACTCCCGCGACCGTGTGACAGTAATGTTAACGTTACTGCAAAACCACAAGCTAATTTAGCCAGAGAGGCTAACAGGCCTAAACTCACGTCACAGTCCAAAACCACACACCTCCAGTGGTATTTCACTTTCGCTCAGTCACAAACTCTTACTCAAAGAGCGAAGTTTCTGATAAAACAAATTATAGTCCACTTTAAAGCGTTAAGCCCACAAACTCTGTGCTAAAAAACAGACTAGCCCTCGTGCTCACTCTCGTGCTCAGTTTCGTTTTTTCTTCCTGTTTCCGTTCTCGTCCTTCCCTCTCGCGGGATTTCACAAACTTCAACAGAATACTTTATTAATCACTAAATCTCTAAAATTAACAGATTGATTAGTGAGCTTTTCTCATGTGATGAACCATCCTTAAAACATTTTGAAGAAACACAACTTAACTGTTAAATTGCCAGGCATATCTGAACAGCAAAGAAATAATTAAAGGATAAATCTTCTTGCATATGCATTAAGCACTATCAAGCAAATACAATAACCCACATATTTCTGAAATAAACAAAATAACAAAAGGACTGATATTGATCAGGTCACTACACCATAATATATGAACAACTTGCATGTACATGTTTGTATTTTTGATAGAATAATGTTTATGCATGGTTTTTTCAAAAACAAAAAACTAAAGTTTCTGAAATAAGGCCATAAAACACATTCTAAATATATGTAAATAAGACTTTTGACAAATGGATGACGTTGCCTAGAATTTTTTCTTCAAAATTATGTGAAAATCATCCTGCCTAATCATTCACATAACACAATACATTGATTTAAATCTTGTAAAACACTTTTTGTTTGGAAAGGCCATATGCGGGTGGGCGTGATTCACACCTGTGGAGTCAATGGGGCCCGCATAATGAGGCTGCATACGTAATGAGCCTTTCATTCAGGTGTGTGAATGAGCCACAAAAATGCAAGGACAATATATAACTGGTTTGTTGTTTTTTTCCACAAATTTTGCTTGCAAATTGTACAATATCCAAGGTAAACATTTCTAGTAATTGTGCAGTTAATTGTTCTCATACTGTATTTTCAGATTTGGAATATATTCTCTTCCCAAATGTGTCACTAATAAAGCATAATAAAATTATTTAAAGAGAAGGCTTATAATGACCTTTTAAGATTTTGTTTACATCTATCCTTATATATATATATATATTTTATACAATTAAGGTTATACAATTACAACAACATTTAAAATTGTAACAATATTTCCAGTGTAATCTTTCTTTGTATTCGCGATTCATATTAAAACAGTATTTTTGCCAGCTGTAGTAGCTCCACAACAGCGCGCATCTGTGCGTTCGTTCGTTCATTCATTCATACACAGAAACGCAATTCATATTTAAACAGTATTTTTGCCAGCTGTAGTAGCTCCACAACAGCACGCATCTCTGCGTTCATTCATTCAAACGCGATTCATATTATTTAAACAGTATTTTTGCCAGCTGTAGTAGCTCCACAACAGCGCGCATCTGTGCGTTCATTCATTCAAACGCGATTCATATTATTTAAACAGTATTTTTGCCAGCTGTAGTAGCTCCACAACAGCACGCATCTGTGCGTTCGTTCGTTCATTCATTCATACACAGAAACGCAATTCATATTTAAACAGTATTTTTGCCAGCTGTAGCTCCACAACAGCACGCATCTGTGCGTTCATTCATTCAGATTAGAACAAAGCAAACAGAACTGACCTAATTCCTCAGCGGGATCCGTTTGCTCCTCGAAATGATACTTCCAGAACTTCTGAGGTAAATTTTTGCAGGATTATTATCAAGATAGTAGTATTCCTCACAGCATCGTAAAGTACATAAGTCTGAAAGTGAACTCGCGGTGTGTGTTATCCAGCTGATGTGGGCGTTTCACAGGTTTGTTTGGATCGCCTCACATTTGCGTTTGAATAGCGCGCGCTCTCCGTGGGCGGAGCACATTAAAACTTAATTAGCTGAGATGAGAACGACTGACATCTCTCTCTTTGCATACATATTACATAAACTGTGAATATTTGTTTTTCATAAAAAATACTTCATTTAAAAGAAGAAAATTCAAGCTTCATGCTTGTGTGACTGTATGCCTGTTTGACTGAGTATTCGCTGAGTTACAGTTCATTTTCGGACGCGTTTCAGAATTGACTTCACTGACGGAGAGTAGGCAGAACTCGCATCATGTTTATTTTTCTTTATTTGGCAAAAAGCACAACACTTTGTTTTTATTATGAGCATACACAAAAAAAATACACACTAAACAGGATCGATTGATGTATAACACAAGCATATAAGATAAAAATTATTATTTTTTTTTTATTTTTTTTTTGCACTCATACGGAAAAAAACGAGCCTATCGCGCCGGCGCGACAGCCGACCTCAGGGGGTTAACATCTTACTGTTCCTATTACCTAAGCATAGAATAAAAAAAAAAAAAAAACACTCTTATGTGTCAAGCCATCAGAACCGAACCGAACCGAAAACCGTGGTTAAAAAACCGAGGTATGTATTGAACCGTGGGCTAACTGTATTGTTGCATCCCTAGTATTTGTAACTATTTTATTACTCCGACTGACTGTACACATGACATGCTGGTAGTTAGCAGTATACTGTGACTTATGTGTTCGAGGTTAGGTTTTGCTGACCTGGTTGTGTTCAGTGCAGTGTTGACTTGCTGATACAACCTGAGGAAGCATGTGTTATCCTAAAGTTTCTTGAAGGTCTTCAGTATAATCTGATTCTCTTAGAATTAAAATATTAAGAATTAGAATTCTATTAGAATTAAAAACACTATTAGAATTAAAATAACTGCAAAAAATCCTGCTCGTGCACCAAGGGCACTCGTGTAAAAGGCCTCTCCATCTTAAAGTCCCGGGCTGAATTTCAGTCCCAGTACGTCCCTGGCTTGCAGTATGAAATGAGTACATTTAACATTTAACCCTGCATAACATTTTAAAAACACCCTCTTCCTCTCCTTCCGCCACATTTTAACAGTGTACTTCACCGCTTTCCCTGCAATTCCTCGAACTTCCCTGTGAAGAGCAGTTTAAAGTATTTAAAAATTGCAGTGGAAATGTATGGTAACCGACTTTGGCTTCTGTGGGATTCAAAAACACAGACTTATGGGGAGGATTCTGCTTGCGGTGGTTTTCACTCTCACAATGCAGCCCATTATGGAACTAAATTATTTTTCCATTAAAGATAAGCCTCGGTGTGCTCGCCTAACCCGTGTCCAGCAGCTGAGTGTGAGCAATTAAAACTTGCTATGGTACCGTTGCGATGACCTTCACTTTACCCCCTGTCGGTTATAAATTGACTCTGCACATGTTTATAAACTCAAACGGTGACCACAGTTGCTATGTGGTCACCGTTTAAGTTTATAAATGTGTGGACGTTCGGATGTAGCGGCTACCTAATAGCTTCACTGTCCTTGTTCCTATTTATTTGGTTAACTAAAAGAGTTAAACTTTTAAATAAAATCTAGCTTTCCAGACAATGAAACAAAGAAAAGTCATTTGAACAAACTTATTTAAACTTGTTATTCAAACTTGTTATTCAGCAAGGACGCATTTACTTTGATAAAAAATATTTCTATTTCAAGTAAATGCTGTTGAACTTTCAATTCATCAAAGAATCTTGAAAATAAAATGTATTACGGTTTCCATAAAATATGAAGCAGCACAACTGTTTTCAACACTAAATATTTCTTGAGCAGCAAATCAGCATGTTAGAATGATTTCTGAAGGATTACTGTATGTGACAATGAAGTAATGATGCTGAAAATTCCGCTTTGCAATACATGAATGAATTAAATTTTAAAATATAATCACATAGAAAACAGTTTTTGTTTTAACAATATTTTACATTATTTATTAAACAAATAAATGCAGCCTTGGTGAGCCTAAGAGACTTACTTAAAAAAAAAAAAAAAAAAAAACCTGTTGAACGGGACTGTAAATACAAATTAAATGCAGTACATTTTACCATGGCTGATACTGACTCCACCACATTTTACAGCTTGTTGGAGGGAAGTATATAAGTAGTAGTTTTTGAAAGGAGTGTAACAAGTGTTTTGTAATGAGCAGCATTGGAGTTTATTTTGTGCTGCTGAAATGCATATTTAAAAGATTTTTCTTGGTTTCTTATAATAATTTCTTTGAAACTTGGAAATGAAAGATACTCTGCAACTAATCTCCAGGTCAAAATATACCATTTTTATTCATCAAAACAGTAAAATTGTAAATGATTTGTGCATGTCCTAAGACAGTAATGATAATCTCAATAAAAAGCTCAGAGTAAAGTATATCTATATAATAATAATAATCTATAAACTCATAGTAAAGTGTTATTTTATTTTTTATTTTTTTTTCTCAAGTTTGACATCAACTGGTTGGGGTAACCCTGTCCTGGATAATACATCTGTTTTAAAACTAATAATACACACCATACGATTTAGACAAATGTTTGCCCTTCACGTTTACTTTCTTTCCTGGATCCCTAATTGGCTGGCTCCTCATCAATCCTCTGATTGGCTGAAGTCCTCATCTCTGCTTGCGTCTGAGGTCATCCTAATGAGGCAGGGAGCAGATCCTCTTTCTTCAGCCTCTCTTAGCTCCGCTTTCTAATGCAGAGTGATGCATGACCAGCTGGCATGCCTGTGTACAACTGCTGCTGATTAGAAAACTGCCTCTTAGACTCGAGCAGATACAGAGATGAAATAAACGTGTTAATGAGGAAGGAGTAGCGCTAAGGATGGAGAGATGAGAGAGAAGAGGATAGACTCTCTGCACTCACTTTAAAGAGGCTTTGAGTTTGTGATTGGCATCAGGAGGCCTCTTCCTTTGGGGAATGCCGACTGTAGTTCCTCGGTTCAGAACATTATTGTTAGCAGTCTTTGCTTGGTTCTCAGCTCATGTTTTTAGTTTTCAAAATGTATATAGAGTGGGGGCCAAAAGTCTCATGCTAAATTAATTTAAACCTTGAAATAAAGATTTTACAATTTTAAAACAAAGCAAAGTTATGATGTAATGAATATGATGATGTTTTATGCTATTTCTAGGTCACTTATGAGAGTCAAATGGATTTGTCACATTCTTCACAAACTCATGGCTTTTATGTCAATGATGCTGTCATTAAAGCAAAAAGGTGACAAATCCGAAATCTAAGCTGTTGTCCCGAATCCGGCCCTAATTGTGCCGAAAATTATACTAAAGCAAAATCTTGAGTAGATATTGTCTGATAAACATTAAAAACTATCCGTGGAGGTTGAGTCGTTGAGTCGTCGAGTTTTTGTTTCTTTTTTTGAAGTTCTACAAAGATACCGTTGGTGTGAATTTAGATATGCATTGATAAGCTAATTTTCATTCATTCGTTTCTTTGACATGGATGGTATACCTGAACCCCAACACGGCAAAAAAAAAAAATACTTCGGCCTAATGTCTGATGTCAGGTTACACAAAGCAAATCATCTACACAATTATTTAGTTTTCTTATTTAATGACCGACAATTTAGTTGTAATAATAATTTTGGCATAAGGCTTATTAGCGTTAGGCTATAGCCTGAAAGGTCTGATTTAAGCACAGTTACAACAGTCATTGTTTTTTTTTTTTTTTTGTTTTTTCACAATGACATTTGAGTTCATGATTTTTTGTGGCACACTAAAGACTAATGACACACTGTTGATCTTTGAATAAAAATATGTTTGGTTCAGGTTTGCATTTTTTTTTTTTTTTTAATATTGAAGAAAATGAAAATGTGGAGCCGACCTGTGGAGAGAGGTAAGTGTTGCACCCCACATTCAGACCCTGCTTCGGGCCGCCTCCGGGCCTTCCAAGATTGGGTCCCTGTCTTCCACCTCGCTGCCCCACCCCGGGTACGTCCGTGGTGCCCCTGGTCCCCCTGGCTCAGTTTGTGGAAGCCTGGAAATTGCTTCCCCGTCTGTCCAGCTGGCTCCTCCGTACCATCAGACTCGGCTATACGATTCAGTTCCTCAGGCACCCGCCCAGGTTACAGGGGTGTTCACTTCGACCTGAAGGACGCGTACTTTCATGTCTCCATCCTCCCACAACACAGGCCATTCCTGCACTTCACGTTCGAGGGTCGAACGTATCAGTACAAAGTCCTACCCTTCGGGCTGACCCTGTCGCCCCGCTTCTTTACAAAAGTCGCGGAGGCGCCCATTGTTCCCATGAGAAAGCGTGGTGTTCGCATACTAAACTATCTTGACGACTGGCTGATACTAGCTCAGTCTCGGGAGCAGTTGTGCGAGCACAGGGACCTGGTGCTCTAACATCTCAGCCAGTTGGGTCTTCGGGTCAACTGGGAAAAGATCAAACTCGCCCCCGTGCAGAGGATCTCTTTTCTCGGTATTGAGCTGGACTTGGTCCACCAGACGGCACGCCTCACAAAGGAACGTGTCCGGTCAGTGCTGAACTGCCTGAATACTGTCAAGAGCAGAACAGTGGACCCACTGAAAATTTTTCAGAGGCTATTGGGACATATGGCATCTGCAGCTGCAGTAACACCGCTGGGTTTGCTTCATATGAAACCGCTTCAGCACTGGCTTCCCGGCCGAGTCCCAAGATTGTGACGCGATCCCAAAGGTGGCACGCTCCGTGTGACAGTCACCCCCCGGCCTGCTACCAAACCCTCAGCCCGTGGTCAGACCCTTCATTTCTCCAGGCCGGAGTGCCCCTAGAACAAGTGTCCAGGTATGCTGTTGTAACTAACGTAACTTAAGGCATCAATGAGAATATCACAATAACCTATATTAATGATATTTCTTGAAATGAATTGGCTACGACCACTGTTTGAATAGCAAACGCAGTATCAAAACATTTATTTTAACATTTCACAAGGATTGTGAAATCACATAGAAAACAACAATAACAAATGCCCCCCAAAAATAGTCAGTCAAAAAAAAAAAAAAAAAAAAAAAATCAGTCCAGTCAATTAGTTCAATGTTCAACTCAGTTGAGTTTTAATTCAGTTACTGTGTGTTTTGTTGAATAAAAGGCCTTGTTTGAAATCACCACCCGAGCAGAATTGTTTTTTTGATGGCCGATGCTGATGCCGTTCCCGATATAAAGCCGATATTTTTATATATATTTATTTTAATCAATATTTAATAAATTATAAATAAATTATAAAACAAATCTTTAAAATAAACATGCTTTTATACTTTGGATGGCAACTTCTTGAATCTGCAATCTCCTATTACAATATTTTTCACAAAGTAATTGTTTAGAAATATGAATATGTAAATAAAAAGAAAGTAAACACTGTAACAGGGCACTCAGTAATCTGGTAATTTCGTGCTGGTAATCATGTTTTTTCAATAAAGACAAGGTAACGCTAATTTTACATACAGCACAGTGAAAACGATATGAATATGACACAGTTGGCAACTGGATATATCACAGATATGAATATGACACAGCTGGCAACTGGTTATATATCAGCATATTTTAAAATGAAGGATTTAAAGTTTTTCGATCGCGTCTCCTGTGAAGCTGATCTTCTGTTCGCATTCACTCACTTCGCACAGACCGACCGTCACTTGCAGACAGTTATGCACACTTCACAAAATTAAATCTGCAAGGTTTGTGAAATTAAATGTTTATTAGATATTCAGAGATTTGTTTAAATGACGTAGATGCGCATTTGCTGAATGTTGACGGCAAATGAGAAAGTATTTTAGCCTGATTGTTTGCCTTTTCTGTTACAAATAATATAAAAGCAACACTTTACTTACTTCACATACCATTTACTTTCTTTGTTTACCAGTTCTGTCTAACAAAGTATTAGATATGACTGACAGAGATCGTAAACTAATGAAGACGGAGAATGTGAGTGAGCGCTGTGTGATCAGGCGCTGCTGTTCTCTTCTCAGGCACTGGTGTTCTCAGCTCCGCCTGTCAAAATAAAAGTCTGGAGCGCCGTCAAAATAAAAGTCCCGCTTCCAACACATCGGCCAACAGATGTAAAATATTACCTCAAATATGACTTATGACACAGTCAGTAAAAACATGCGTGAATAGTGCAAAGTGCTCATTTTACAGCTTTAAGCATGTCTAATCTAGAAAGTAAACACGAATAGCCACGAATAGGGCGGCAAAAGGCGTTACAAACATTATTTATGCTGGCTCTAAGCCTCAAAACATTAGCCCATTAGGGTAACCCCGTTGCTGAATAAACATACATGAATTCACATTACGCCATCTCATCATTAACAACGCGCAATAATGCAACAAAAATGGCGTTCCAAATAGCAACGGTAGATTAACAAAAATAAACATATCAATCATCTCCGACTGTTTTGTTTTTATCAAAGAACATAACAGGAATAGCACAGTAACATAAAGCACACATAGTTGTAAGATATTTGTATTTGTAGTGATTCGTCAATTTAGCTCAAAGGAATTATTAATTAATTTATTGGGAATTCGAAAGAATCACTTATTACAACCGAGCAAATGACTCGTTCGCGGTTCATTTGAACTGGCTGTAACTATCAACTCTGCAATGGATATAAATATCCGAACTATAGTGAAACACTATAGTTAGCAAGGTAACTTAGATCAGCAGTTTAAGACATTAAATTCGTAAGCACATAACACAAGTAACACTTCTCTTTAAAATTACAAACAAGACTTTATTGATTATTCTAACACATAAAACTAATATCTAACACAAACACACACACACCCATTCATACGAGTTGCAGAAAGAAAGAGAGAGAGAGGAAAGAGTGAGTTTTAAGAGATGAGATGATGAAATCCCAAGTTTCTATGCACTTATAAGACACAACCTGAATGAACCATCAATAATTAGTTTAACCCTTTTATCATTTCTTAGGTTATTAAATCTGTATCAAATACACCAGTTCAGCTTAAGAGTCTGGAGGCAGTACTTGCTTGTCTTTGCTTTTGGGGATTCCCTTTTGTTGCGTGAAAGGGGTTTTCCCGGTCTGTTCATTGGCTGGTCTCCTTGTGCCTGATGTCTGGGGCGGCCAGTCACGTGGTGTGCTGGCGGAATGAAAGTCTTTGTTGAAGCTGACTGAAGAAACGTGGATCGAAATCTTGCCGCAAAACTTAACTTAGAACCGAGACTCACAACGGAAAAGAAAGGAAACTAAGAAAAGAAAGGAAATTGAGACGAGAGTAGATGATGGCTTGAATGAAGTTGTTTAACCCATGTTCTTCTGATCTTGATTTGGGTTCTTTCGTCTGCGCGTTTACATGGTTACTGGTCTGTCTGGTCACTCCGTCATGGCTTCTCCATGATGGTTTTCGATTCTACCTTTGTTGAGAACTCATCTAAAACTTTGTTCGGGTCTAAGATTTTAAACTCACCTGTTTGTCCGGCCTCCTGGATCAGTTCTGACCAATTAGACACTGTCTTTATTTAGGAGGTGGCGTTCTCTTCACTGTATCACACAGCAGATGGTCAGATCACCAGCTCTATCTCTCTATATGTTAATTTACTGAAATTAGCCTGTCTTCAAACCCCCTCCTGCTCTGAGACTTAATTAAATCACTGGTGTCCTAATCCACAAACACCTCTATTGTCTTAAGATCCTTCCTTCCTGGACCCCAGACCCAACGGCGCCTACAAATGACCTAAATCATTAACTGTCTATCTGAAAACAGAGATTCCTTTACTGCTGACCTCGGATTTATGGCTTGGCAAACGTCCGCTGACCAATGAGAGCAATCTCGGAGAACCCCAAGGATTCTCTCTCTGACATTTATTTACATTTAGACACTCATTTAACACGTTCAGAAAACAAAGAGCTCTGTCTAACCAGATGTGCTAAACTGATAATCTCATCAAGACCAGAAAAGCGCACACACACATAACCTCTCACCCCTCCCTCAAGGACAAAAGTTCAGCGCCAAGCCTGAACTCTCGAACTGTGTCAACACACACACACACACAGAAACACACACAGATCCTACCACGTGTGAATCAAAATCATCTTGTGAAATGTTTAAAATGTATTCTCTTGATGTATGCATGATCCCTTGTCCCAAATATTATGCCTATATAGTTTATTGATTTGTAATCCATTTGATGTGACTATAATCGCGAAAAATCATGTATCCATGGGTGACTATGTCATAAAGATACCATTCGTGGTATCATTGTGCTCCATAAATCCCAACGGTGTGGAATCTTTAACCCAAAATCTCCGAAGACGCATTATTTTATTAAATCCAGTGTTATTAACGATAGGAACAAGTTTAGCTTCTCCATAACTATTAAGAAGGGCCGTGAGCCTCCGCAAAACGTCAGGAGGTAGTCACAATCGCCCTTCCAGGCGATTGGGTCATGCACCTAAAGAGGCTGGGCTTAACCCCTTCAAAATGCCGCGCTTCTCTGATCTCAGTGCACACCGCCAGAGAGAGAGAAACGACACGCCTTCTTCCATCCTTGGAAGCTCCGTTCGCGTTTATTTTCATTTTTCTTCCAAGTTTTATTTTCTTCAAACTACTTTTACTCCAGTTGATAGTCTCCTTCAACCAACCAACGAAATCAACTTAAAGCTAAAGTCATCTTGCTAAGTTTTCGCTCGTTTCCAGTCGCCATAGCAACTAGACGCTGTGACCTCTGTTTCGGTGACCACGTGACCACGTGACCAGACGCTTCTTCTACTCCGACTCGACGCACGGACACACAAAGGCCGAGCTTCATCCCGAGTAACGTAGATTTAAATTTACAATCTGAAGTGCTGTTTAAAGTGTCTAACGTTACTGTGTCTGTTGGGGTTTCATGTGAATGACTGAACTGTTCTACCTATCTCTCATTTCTCTTCACTCACACTTACACACTCTTTGACGCACACATCTGCACCTACACACACCCATACACGTCCACCTCTTCACGTGTTTCCTAGACATAAACACACGGCCACGTGCTGCTAAAGGCGTGCTCCTACACACACACACACACACACACACACCTCTCCTTACCACACTCTCAGTGTACACACACAAAACCTTTTCTTAAAATTCTCTCTCTCTCTCCCTCTCTCTCTCTCTCTCTCTCTCTTATATTCTCCCTTTTCTTCCCCTACTCTAACCTTTGATCTTACGTTTATTTTGTTATATTCCTTATTTGCGATCGTATATTGTTTTGTTTATGCATATTTACTCCTGTGTGATTTAAAATTAGTATATGTAACCAGTAGCTCGTTTGAATAAACTTTGTTAAATCATTTGAATTAAGTTTGCCTGTTTGTTTCAATACTGAGTCCCTGAGTAGTGCAGATCTTTACCTCTTAACGCTCTACGATAAATTTTGCTATTGAAAGAAATCTCAAATGGTCTAAAACACTAAGATAAGTTATTTTCTTGTGGCCACAGAAAAGAAATTGTCTATCAGTGTTAAAGACGTGAGATTTCCGTTCAGATATTGTACCTTTTGTGTGCTGGACATACCGTTCGTACAATAAATGAACATTCTTCAACTTATACCTACAATTTCCCCAAATTGAACATATTCTACCCGTCTATATCAGGGAGTACTACAAGTAATTGTGTAACCGCTGATATAAGCCGAGGTTTTGACCAATTCCCTATTTGGTAATTCTTTAATTCATGTAAGCAACATATGCATATTCACATTAAGGCTAATTTGAGCTAATTAATTCCCTAACATAAGTCATTGTTGTTACATATTTATTGGTGGAGAATGCGGGCACTCTCATACTCAGTTTGATACAGATTGTGCAAGTTTGTATTCATGTGTGATTTTTCAAAAGTTTAATGATTGTGTGCGCGCTTGAATCTTATAACGTTATTGAAAAGTACTAAGTCGACTCGAAAACTGATCAAAGGGCGAAAAGCCATTACCCGCCAGCAAGCCTGGTTATTGGGGAAACTGCAGTATTTACAGTGTTGTTGCGAGTCCAGAATTAGAGAAAAATAAAAAAATTCTCTTTTTATTGTGACCCTACATGTAATTCTGTTTTGAGACCTGTATGGGAACAGAGGAGTCCCTCAGGCATTGTTACCGGTATTTCTGTAAAACCCGAGAGCAAAAGTACGCTACTCCGGTCAGAAACAAATATATATATTTGATGGTATGTCGTTAAGAAACGATAAAATACGGGTTAAAGCCCTGGTCTAGCTAACCAGAAGGAAAAACCCTGTTTCAAGCGTCTATAAAGACCAGAAACAGTTCCGCCGCGAACTTTTGATTTGCAGTGTTGTTTTATGTTTGCAAAGACCGGCCGTGGTCTTTAAAGAATTTATTTTGCAGCGTTGTTTGGTGCCGTGCGAAAGCCTGCACGTTGCAAAGTGTAATTTCTGATACGTCTCAAATTACCGCCCCGGTGACGCGTTCCGCGTTAGCGTAACACTGCCACCGCGTGGTCAACCACAGGTAAAGACCTGTTGGTCGTTATTCCTTCCGCCCTGACTCGTGGTGAGTCAAAATTCACGGTCGTAAGTATCTAAGAAGTTGTTTAAATACCTATTTGTATTTACAACACGCTAAGTTCGTTAAAACAACCCTGTTATTTTGGACTGAGACATTTTATTGTGAATATTAAATTCCCAGAAAGGGAACCGGAAATTATAGAGTGTCTCGATCCAAAAGCACTGATAGCTCACCCGGAAGCGAACAGCGCCCCTCGTGGCCACGCCCCTCCGGGTCAACTATCCCTCCTCCTCTCCTGGTCACTCTACTCTGCTGCTTCCATTTCTAAATCTGCCTCGATGATTCTGTTAGGGTTTATTTCCATCTAATAATCATTTAATAGCAAGTTCAATGTTATATTGATTATTTCCAGCTTTGGAAATCTTCCTATTTTAAAAAAAAAAAAAACCTTGTTTTATTACTTTCTTCCCTTTTCGCTCCGTAATTTTGGTTGGTTTTATTCCCATTCAATAATCATTTTAATAACAATGTTATAGTAATTATTTTAATTTTTTTTTAGAAATCTTCCTATTTCTCTAAAACAACCAAGCTTTTCTCTCCAAGGAAATTTAGATTTGAGATGAAATTTAAACTTAATTTAATTTGGTTATTTCCAGTTTCACATTCCAGTCATCTTAAGCCCTGAGCAGGACACCGCCCTCTGGTGGCCGAGCCTTTCTCAAGCCAGCCATCTGCCTGCTACAAATTTATAGAGTTACTAAATTTAATAACTTCAGTTATTGTGATTATTATACGAAATCAATTCTAATTCACTTGTGACTCTTCCTCAGGCTTAGTTGGATGTGATCTTGAACCAATGTTGAATTAAGATTTTAAATTGTGTCAAACAATTAGGGTGCACCACAGAGAGACGGCCCCCCTTGAAGCCTAAGTAACCCACTGCAGCAGTCCACCACACCCTCTTCCAGGTTACTTTGATTTTCTTTCTCTCTTCAAAGTTTTCTTTATCATTTGTATTATTATTGTTTTCATTTACCCCTCGCAGGCCCATCTGACTTTTGTCCTATTTTCCCCATAACTCAATTTGGTGTAAGCCAGAAATCTTAAATTCACTTTAAGCTACTCTGTTCACTCCATCTTGTGTGTCCTATAGGCAAAACTCTCAGCGCCTGCAGTGGACTAGGGGGGAGCCCCGAGCAGACCCCTGTGGGCAAGTTGGCCGACTGACGTTACCGACTCTGACCGTGCAGGTGACTCTTGAGTTTCTCCTGTCTCTGCCACTGGCCGCGGCACGCAGTAGTGACATCAGCAATCCGGTGCCTCGGAGTGCCAGCCTCTACGCCAACGCAAAAGTTAATTGTTGGGACCACTGCACAAACCAACGACAGTCCCTGTCACTCTAGGCCTACGGCCTAGTGGGTTCTGGGTAGTACCCACCTTTACATTGCGTTTGGTTGGTTGGTACCTCCGGGACTACCAGGGTGTGTTTACGGTCACTCTGTTTGAGTGGGCGTGGTCGTGAGCAGAGTAACGGAGAATCCAAAGTCACGGCGGCCAAGTGTTTGGAGCGCCAGGAAGGTTGAACGAGCTCAGCGGGGGCCGGCTGGGTTGACCTCCGTCCATTTCAGGTAAACTGAACTTTGATAATCAAACAAACAAAAAAAAAAAACAAAAACAAACCCTTGTCTTTCTTATGAACCACATAATCGTAAATATTTTCCTCTGGGCACATCCCTCGTGCTATTAGTGTCCAAATTACAGTCCAGATCAAGTCACGGACCTTTTTGTTTAATTTTGTTTCTTCCTTCCTTTTCAATCCTCACCTACGCGTGCCGTGCATGTTCTGTTATAACCTGTTTTTCAGTGTATCAACGAGATCCCAACAGGCTAAGTAACACAGGGACAACTGAACAGTCTCTATTCCGGGTCCCAAACTGACCCGCCTAACTGTCTAAAGTCAGTTAGCCCAAAATTTCTATAGACGGCACACCGTCCTATAGTTTATTAGTTTCACGACCCGGTTGCATTGGCCCTTCTTGTGTGTCTTGTGTATTGTGTTTCTCTCGCCTACAGTGAGTCAAAATGTCACGTACATCCAGTCCTGCGGAACACTGGAACAGCCTGGAGGCGTGGTTATCCGCCATGACTTCGGGTTGTCTAGCCAAAGACTTCGGTGATCCAAAACTCCTGACCCAACATGAACTGGACAACAAAGTGGACCAGATCATGTCCCAGGACCCCACACAGGCCTACAGTTCAAAAGACTGGAGCCGCATCATCGGGAGTCTCTCTCACTATCTGGTGTCACAGGCACGACTACTGGAGGAGGACAAAGCCAAGCTGGAAAAGAACACCGCTGGACTAAAGACTCAGCTGGAGGAGGCCTGCAAACAAAAGGAACAAACACAGCAGCGTCTGGAGGAACTACTTCTGGAGGACGAGGAGGACACACGTCTGGAACTACAACAGGAAGTGGAGAGACTACAACAGGCCCTGGAGGACCTGCGGCTGGACACAGACAGGACAGTGGAGGCGGAGAGACAGACCACTGCAGCTCTCAGTGACGATCTAACACGTGGAGAGGAACTGCTAGCAAGAGCACGCACAGAATTAAAAGACAGAAACGCTAGAGTCAAAGCTTGCGAAACATTGTTGCAGAAAGCCCAAGCTGAAATTGACGAGCTCGTCCAACAAAGACATGATCTCAAGGACGAGCTGGATATCATCCATCGTGAACTCAAACATGCGTACGAACTACAAGGTAAGCGGGTGGAGGAGACACACATCACCCCGTCTCTCCCCACCCGTAAACCTGCAGGTCACAGCCAAACCCTTCAAGCTAAAGAAGAAGAGGAAAACCCACGTCTGGACGCTATCTCACCTGCTGGCCCCGTCCCGGAAGGACGAGCCACTAGTCACCGCACAGCATCCAAAGAACTGGACAAACTGGCAAGAAATATCCCTACATTCAATCCAAATCCAGCCGGGGGCAATGACGTGTACTCTTACTTAACCGACATTGAATTCCACTTACAAACCGTGGACAACGTCACGACTTGGGACAAGTTATACCTCCTTCGGACCACTTCTGGTCGTATTGTAAGAAGTTTCCTTGATAGACAGCCAGAATCTGTGAAACAGAATTATCCACAATTACGACAAGCCCTGATCCGCGAATTCTCTGACCCAGACTCGGACCAAGGCATCATTGCGGCAATGGACCTCAAACAAGCTCGTCTGGAAACACCGCAAGCCTACTACGAACGTCTGCGACTCGCTTACTTCGGACCGAGGAATGAGGCATTTATGGAAGAGGACGTTAGTTTCAAAACACTTTTCCTGCGGAATCTCCACCCCACTCAAAGTGCACACCTGGGCGTTTTAGTTTGTCCACGGACCCTGTCAATTCAACAATTACGTGACCTGGCCCACAAAGCATACGTAAAACAAACGACTGGGTCTGACAAACCTGGGAAATACCCCACAGTTTTCCCTGTCACTGCACCCTTTCCAGAACTGAATTTAGAAGGTGCACAGCCTACCAACTACGGACCCAACAACAGACAGCCACGACCGTTCCAAGCTGGCAGAGGACAGCGTGGGCGGGGGGGAGCCCGCCCAAAACCACAAAATAACCGTTTCAGGGGATCCTGGGACCGGCAGCACTTCCCCCACAACCAAAAGAGGGGAGGCAGCTGGGATGCCGACCGACACCCCAGGAGAGGCCGACCCCGATCTCCCCGAAACACAAGCCCAGAGAACCGGCAACGGGACCCCTCCCGACAAGACACCGGTAAGCTCAAGATAGAGCCCAAATCCAGCGGGAACAGTGCAGCCACGCCTGACACAACAGAACTTGTAAACATCCTGAAAGAGCTTCTCCAAAGGAAACCCCACAAGGAAGACAAAGATAAACCAGACACTGCATGACTAACCCACAGGCCTGGACACAATGTTTCCCACACTACCAACTCCACTAACTCCATCCAGTTGACAGCACCACAAAACCCTGCTGTCAAACCACAGACTTTTGAACTTGCTGTTTCATTACCCAATGACAGCTCCACTCACTCCATTCAGCTGACAGCCCCACAAAACCCTGCTGTCAAACCACAGACTTTTGAACTTGCTGTTTCATTACCCAATGACAGCTCCACTCACTCCATTCAGCTGACAGCCCCACAAAACCCTGCTGTCAAACCACAGACTTTTGAACCTACTGTTACAGCACCAAATGACCGCGGCACTCACCACAACCAGCTGACAACGCCACTCCCTGAACGGAACTGCAGCAGCTCTCATGATAAAGTACCAGACAGTGCGGTCTTGTTGATCTGCACCCACAATGAGCCACCCGATACCTACCCTCACTGCTTGGCAATCAACACGCAAGATTCAACACCACAACTTCTGGGTAACCTAATTGAGAGAGGAGTGGCACGAAAACTGTACTTAACAATTACCTTGGAAAAGGAAATGCAGATCGAAGCACTGGTGGACACCGGCTCCGATCTAACACTTATTTCTGCTCAACTGTTTGAAAAACTGAAGTTTGAAGCTCAAAGACAAAACAGAACTCTTAAATTCCACACGTGTGAGCTGAACGTGCAGTCATACAGCCAAAATGACATCCAGCTACGGAACGTAGCTCCCATTCACCTGGCTATCGGTCCGATGAGCATAGTCCACCCCGTCTATATTTCACCTGTCAATACGTATCAATTCCTCGTAGGCAAGGACCTGCTGGACCGCTTTGAACCATTATTAGACCTCAAGCACCTCCAAGTTTGGGCGCAGGTGCGCGAACCACACCCCCTCCAACCACACGACTCCATCAAACCCGACTGTCAAGCCACAGGGTTCACGGAAGTTCCATCAGCCAGACAAGGGGACAAAGTCCTCACAGCTGATCAGGGTTCAAGTTCGCTACTCTGCACATTCAGAACAACGCCAGACTCTGATAATTACCACCCCCAAGTGAAAACTCCCCTGCAGTTGCAGGATGTGACCACAACAGACATTACCCTGGCACTATGGGCAGATAACTCAGCCATAAGTCTCTCCCTATTCAATGCAATCATTGAAAAGACTCCAGACCTGCCCCACACCTGCAAACGCACACGTTTTCCTTTGAACCCAGATCCATCCTCAATGACATCTGCCAAAGGGATCTGTGCTTTAAACTTGAACTGGAACCACCGGCAGTTGACCCATTACTTCCTGATCCTGGAGGACCCAGCCCACGACGTCTACATCGGAGCAGACATCTTGATTCGCCTCAAGGCTCATGTGGACATAATAAATGAAGTTGTATGGGCTCCATTAACTTTACAGCCACCTGTTCCCATCAGTCATGACAATCTACTATCAGGGCAGACCATCCCAGAAGTCTGCACTCTCATCAACAAACAGGGAACGGTGGTACCTGCTTACACAAAAGGGGTCGCCGTGCGACTCAACCTGCGACAGGGCCAAACCCTAAACCACACACTGGCTTTCTTCCAACCGTCACCCGAGTGTGTGGAACTCAGACTCACCCTTGAAGCCACACCCCTCACTGAAGTGTCATCTCGGGTAGTCTACATTTTATTCAACAATTGCACAGCAACTGACATCAGCATCCCCAAAGCCTACCGGCTGGGATGGCTAATCAGTCACGCCTTCCATGACTTTGATCTGACATTACCCGTCATAGGGCCAATTCCACCTGCACTGATACCTGAAGGGCATACTGACAACACACTACTCACAGCCCCTTTCCAATTCATTGCCATCACATCTGTCATGTCAGCGGCCAAAGACCTTGTGTGCAGAACGGAGCTGACAGAGGACCAACAACTCGCAGTGTACACAGTCTCCCAACAGCCTGTCACTAAGACTGATACACCTGTCATGCCTGTCACAATCAACTCGACCGATGACAAGCCAACGGACGAACCCTATCCAGGTTTTGAATCTCAAGTGCAACAAATCCTACAAGATGCTGACGCACTTCAAGACGACGCAGACCGCCAAAAGCTGCGACAAGTCCTGTATAAATTCAAAGAAGACTTTGCTAAAGATTCGTTAGACTGTGGTCTCACCAACCTCCACACAGTGCGTATCCCCACGCACCCCGAGGCTCCTCCCACTTTTGTCAAGCAATACAAGATTCCAATCGCCTCACACGAGCCAGTGCAGGAAATCATCGAATCTATGCTTGAGAAAGGTGTGATACGAACTTGTAACAGTACCTACTCCGCCCCCATTTGTCCTGTGCTCAAGCCGAACGGAAAGTGGAGACCCACGATCGACTATCGCAAACTAAATCAGCAGGTGCCGTTGTCACGATGGCCCATGACACAACTGGAGCAAGAAATTCCCAGAATCAGGGGAGCCACCATCTTCTCTACACTCGATGTGGCCTCGGGATTCTGGACGATTCCAGTGCACCCAGACGACCAACACAAGTTGGCATTCACCTTCGGCAACCGCCAATACACTTTCACAAGGTGCCCGTTTGGGTACGCCAATTCACCAGCTGAGTTCAACATCTTCCTGAACAAAGCCTGCCCAGACGCCAGGGTGAGAGGTAACCTGATTTACGTCGACGATGTGCTCATGAAAAGCACGACGGTGGCCGACCACCTAAAAGAAATTGACTATGTCTTGAGCCAGTTATCTGATGCCGGCGCCAAAATAGCCCTACACAAGGGGCAGTGGTGTCGCAAAAAGGTAAATTACGTGGGCCTGCTCATTGGACGCCATGGCATTGAACCACAATCAAACCGCATTCATGCCATCCAAAACATCAAGCCTCCGACCAACGTCTCTGAACTTCGTAGCTTTCTAGGAGTATGCAATTACTCCCGGCAATTCATCGAACACTATTCAGACATCGCCAGACCGCTCACAGCTTTGTTGAAGAAGGACTGCCCTTTCGTCTGGTCAGACGCTCAAGAACACGCCATGAAAGAACTTAAAAGACATTTGTGCTCAGCCCCTTGCCTTGCGTACCCTGATCCACAAAAAGAATTCCACCTCGACGCTGGGTTTTCAGACCAATGTCTCAGTGCTGGCCTATACCAACGGCACGACCAAGACAAAAAGGTGATCGCATATGCCAGCAAAACACTTCTTCCTCCAGAATGCAAATTCTCTGACTGTGAAAAAGCTTTGCTCTGTACGGTATGGGCCATTCAGCGCTTCTCCAACTACATTGGAGCACAGAAGGTCATCATCGAGACGTGCCACCAGCCCGTCATGTTCCTTAACAGCCAACGGATAAGAGACGGTGTGGTCACCAACTCACGCATAGCTACATGGCTAATGGCTCTCCAAGGACGAAACGTCGAAGCCAGATATGCACAAAACCACAAATCCGCTCTAGGTAACGGCTTGGCGGCATGTCAAGATTGCTCGGACAACGCACCTGCTGCAACGCTAAATACACCTGAGCCCCAGCAGCCACAACTGACCTGCCACAGGTACTTTGACAAGAATGTGTGCGAAGGTATGCCCACAGCTTATGTCGACGGATGTTCCTACAACAGCGAGGGCATCCTAAAAGCTGGAGCAGGGGTACTGTGGGTAAACGACCAACCATGCCCTCCCCAACACTTCAAGCTGGGCCCCCAGTCATCACAATACGCAGAAATAGCAGCAATTCTCATTACTCTGCAAATCGCAGCAGACCATAACCTCAAAGAACTGCTCATCTGCACAGACTCGAACTATGCCAGACTCAGTTTTGTATGCCATCTTCCAACCTGGAAACGAAATGGTTTCACAACTGCTAACAACAAACCTGTCAAGCATCAACACCTGTTCCAAGAATGTGTCAACATCACAACAACACACGACATTACCGTGTACTGGAAGAAGGTGAAAGGACATTCTAAACTCCCAGGCCAAGACAAAGACCTCAACGACCACACTGACGCCCTCGCAAAAGCGGGCGCCCTACACGGGGAACCGTGGGTTTCCCCAAAAGCCCCACCCACCCCAGAAGTAGCAGTGCTAACCCGCAGCAAGCAAACCACACCTGCAACAGCACCTGCGTCAGAACTTCTGTCACTTACACCACAAATTTCCAACAATGACCTTGCAGATATGCAAGCATCAGACACTGCCATACAGGCGATTAAAACGCACCTCCTCGACCCCACCACCTCCCCTCTCACACCTTCAAATCTCACTGATGATTCCGATCTCAGACATCTATACAACTCCAGACACATGTTACGTGTGCGGGACGACATTCTTTGGTTTGTCAACGATGACACCACTTCGCTCAAACTCGTGGTACCCCGCTGTCAAAGGGGGGAAATGATGAATCACGCCCACAACGCACCATATGCTGGGCACCACGGTACCAGAGCCACGTATGAGACACTTAGACAGGTGGCATACTGGCCATGTATGCAACAGGATGTGGCA
Organism: Scardinius erythrophthalmus; assembly: GCF_964197995.2. Classification (NCBI taxonomy): domain Eukaryota; kingdom Metazoa; phylum Chordata; class Actinopteri; order Cypriniformes; family Leuciscidae; genus Scardinius; species Scardinius erythrophthalmus. Next base: position 21,597,268 of record NC_138228.1, on the reverse strand, counting down.
GAATATGTGAGAGAATGCCTGGTCTGCTGTCAGTTTCACCCAACAAACCTGACTCACAGAGCCCCTTTGCAACGCAGAGGAATCACGTTCCCCTGGTCAGACCTTCAAATCGACTGGGTAGGACCCCTCCCCCGGTCATCAAGAGGCAATAAGTACTTTCTCACGGTAGTGTGCCAGTTTACCAAATGGGTAGAGTGTCTACCAGCACCCAACGACACTGCTCAAACAACGGCATATCTCCTGATGAACCACATCTTCTCCCGATTCGGCCTACCGCTCAGAGTCAACTCAGATCGAGGAACTCACTTCACCGCAGAAATCATGCAAAAGATCTGGAGAATCCTAGGGGTACAAGCCAAACTTCACATCAGCCACCATCCGATCTCATCCGGACAGGTAGAAAGGTCTAACCGAACGGTGGTCGCCATGTTGAGAAAATATGTGGCAACTAACCAGAAAGACTGGGATGTGAAACTTCCCCTGGTGCTGATGGCCCTCAGAGCCACCCCCCAGGAATCAACACGAGTATCCCCATTTGAACTCATGACCGGGAGGCAGATGACCCTGCCATTACACCTGTTGTACCAATCAGGAGACCACAACCTCGTCACCGCCTATACCACGTCTCAGTACCTGGACGAGCTCCATAAACACTTGAGAACAACTTTCGCTTTCGCCCAGCAACACCTGAAAACCAGCGCTGACGGCCAGAAAGCATATTACGACCGAAAGGCATCACACCAAGAACTCAGCGTGGGCGACAAAGTCCTGTACTACAGTTTCGCCTTGCCACCCAAGCAACTGTCAAAAAAGTTTCTGCCTCACTGGACTGGCCCTCATGAAATTGTGAACAAACTCTCCTCCGTAGCGTACCAAATCCAGCTAAAACGGGGACCAAGAGAACCCGTTCTCAAATGGGTCCACCGCAATCAGATTAAAAGATATGTGGCTACTAGCAGGAACAGACAGGAAGGGCCCAATGCAAGCTAACCTCAACCGCCGTCGTTACAGGGAAAGAAGACTGGACCCTCCAACGGGACAACCCTCGCTGACCTGTGCCTTTTCTCTTTCCCTTTTGCTTTTCCGCACCTCTCTCTCTCTTGCCTGTAATAGGATGCTGCTGTGGATTGTCATCATGTGCCTTCAGACGACTAGAGGCCAGCCACCATCCGACCTCATCTCACCAGGGCCAGCCTCGGGAATTGTGTTGAGAGAGCAGCCCGGACTGCTTGTCACGAATTGCCGAACACACACACAGAAGGTGTACGTACGACTCGACCCTCGAAATGTCTACCGAGCACATTACCCGAAGGCAATCGCCCAGTACAGTTGGGCGGGTGCCAGATGGACCGAAGCCGCCCTCAACCACGCTGAAGCCGACATCAGCTACATGATGAGCCAACTCGAAAAGATGACCGTCACTCAAGCGGAACTTAGCGGCCATAACAAACGTTCCAAAAGGTTCCTAGGAGCGCTTCTCGGAGCCGCTGCTGCCGTAGGCACGCTGTTCAACCTTGGCATGTCCAGCGTCAACGCCGTGAACATAGCCACTGTACGAAGGCATGTGGCAGTGTAAGGATGGACTTCTACTAAGACTGAATTCAAGAATTCTAACCTGCTATAAAACAATAAAACTCACTAATCTGAAGAAGAGATCTATGGGACAGAGAGCACAACAAAACTTCTCCAATCTCGTCTCTTCCCCCCATGCTGAGTTCCTGACTCCTCACACTATCTGATCCCCTCCAGGTCTCATTCAGTCATGCAAAACACACACCTACTGTCTCCAGTTGTTTTATGAGAGGTCAAAGTAAATACTTTTGGTGCGAATGGTAAAGAAGGTTCATTCCCGCAGCAGCAGAACAGTCAGAAAAAGAAAACAATGCCTGTTCTTCTGTTGTGGGAGATGCCCCAATAAAGATCGTTGATAACATTTGTATTTATCCCCCAAACTCAGGCGTGACCACTTGGGCACGAGAAAGGGTCCAGCAAAAGCTGAATAAATATTTGGGTGCTAGATGTTTATTGTTCTTTTGTTCCACTGGGGTATTTAAAGGGGATTGGCAAACCACTCAAGGAAGCATCTGTAAACAGAACTTCCCACACTGTTGCTGTGTGTCTCTATTGCCAGGTATGCTGACTCTTTTAAACTATTTTTGATATTGCATTTTGAATTATGTTTGTATTTTATGCTGATCAGTTATGTATTGTGTATTCTGTTTAATCCTTTTTAATTGATGCTTAATCCTGCCTGGCAAAATAAATGTTACATCTTGATTTATTCTGAAGTATTCTGAAATCATTATTTTAATGTATTAAGGAGGCTGGTGCTACCGCAAATCTTAGTTAAGGTAGGTCAAACTAAAGGCGCATGTATACGGAGCAGTAGGCACGTAAACTGAAGACCTTTTGATTTCTGTCTATCACTGATTTAGCAAGTTGTATGGAAATGGCTAAAATAAACTACACTTTTTTGTACAAGTGAGCAGTAGGCAACTGACTTAAGAGGTATTAGCTAACCCTACATCCACTGACTAAAATCAGAATTAGCAAGTTTGTGTCCGTGAGAAACACGATCCGGCCGACGTGATCTCTATGCGGCATTGGGTCCATAATTAATTAATAACTGAAAGTATGGAAGGTCAAGAATAATAAAAGATCTAAATTAAATCACAATTCATATTTTGATCAGCTGTTAAGAGAGAAAATCAATAAATACGAAGAGTCACTTAAATTTGGAGTCAGATTAAATTATTCATGGAGTCAAAATTAAAATTGGAAATCAACTGTTTAATAAATTAAAGTAAATTTTCAGAAGCGCCCGAAAAGACATACACGCTGCATTGCCTTCGACCAAGACATCGGACACCGTCATTGGGCCGGTGATTGGAGCTTACAAAGTGGTGACCTCGACGTGATCTCCCAGTCTCAGGCGAGTGACGTCTTTCGGCGCGACAATTCAGATCCGAACGGAGCATGAGGTTTGAGCTTCTCCTTCTCTGTCTCCAGCTGCTGTGGTAAGTACATTTTTCCTGTATCTTTTAGAAAGTGTTGAGGGAAAACTTAGACGCACCTCATATAGACACATTGGTAGAACGGGTCGGAATACCCAGGATAGACCGGAACCGCAGAAAACCGGTATAAATCTAAGATTACTAGGAAAAACATGGCTTATCAGGGAAATGGTAGTTCGAGTGTAGACAAGGATGTAATGGAATCTCTCGCTTTGCAACTAAAAGATCTCCTCTTCCGTTTGCGTAACAAGGGAGTAGATTTTGATTGGAATAATGAGCAAATTTTAGCCTGGTACGCTACCGAGGGGCGAAAAATAGAGACTAAATCTCATTTTCGGAAAATTCCGGTCGCGATAGTCTATTTGCTACGTCGAAATGATTTAGCAACTATTGCTGAAAACGAACGCGTGATTTCAAACATAAAAGAACTAGAAGCAGCGCGATCAGATGAGTTGAAAAAACTCAGAGCACAGGTCGAAGCATCCGTGTATGATAAACAAACTTGGGCAAGACAGGGCGACGCGATGGGAACACAAATTAAAAAGCTTGAAAAGAAACTTCAAGTAGATAAACAATACACGTCCGCGCTCGAGGAGTGCTGCGGTTCTGCAGGCTTTCCTATAGCTGCAGTTAAAATAGCGGCGATAAATTCAAAAATTGGCGAGGATGTATACAGTGATAGTGACGAGGATGATATGGTAGCAGCTCTACCGAGCGGCATCCAAGATCAGTTGTCTCTGACAGAAGCTCGTAAACAAACTCCAAAGGCACGCTCTAGTCTGGGAGTGCGCGATCTTTCTCCAGAACCCGCGACTGAAATGTATTATCCAAATAAACCTAAAGAACCGAAACCACGTAGTCCCATAAGAACTCGAAGTAAATCTGGCACTGTTCTAAAAAAAACAGTAAAAGTTGCTGTTCTTAAAACAATGACTAACGCAGATGATGAAGTCACTACCATTAGCCGACCTTTAACTTGCGAAGAATGCACAAAACACAAAGAAGTTGTGGGCATGATGCCAAGGAAAGGCCCTTTTCAACCCTACTGGGACAACTTAATGTTACAGGCCTCAGTATACAAGTTAGAGCCCAGAGACGTTTGGCAAGTGGCTCTCCTCACTCTTCCAGACGAGCTAAAACCAAAAATGTCACGCGAATTGAGATCTGGAGAAATTATAATCAAACAGGAAGATGAGGATGAAAATGAGGTTTATGAAAGATTGAGGGAGACTTTATTAGAGTTAAGGGGACCAACACACGCCGAGTGGAACAGAATTTTAGACATCAGACAGGCCAACAAAGAGCCATTTGAGATTTATGCTGAACGTTTATGGGTGACCTACAAAGAGCACTCAGGGTTAGAGGATGCACGCCGTGATCAGGAAGTTTTACTTCAACTCCTGAAAAATAATGCAGGTCCTCATATACAGCAGGCGCTCGTTCATGGAGCCGATCCATCCGAGAATACTTACCGGTCACTGGTGGATTGGGCTTCCAAAATAGAAGCTAGACTCAAGCAAAGCAAAACTCGTTCTGTTTCAACAACACAATGGCTAGCTGAAGGAAAAGGAAACAAAAAATTCGACCTAAAGCCCAAATCTCAACCCTTCTGTTACTTCTGCAGAAAAAATAATCACATTACACAAGATTGTTTCAGATTAAAACGGGCCGAAAATAATCAGAAGATAAACTCTAAATCTGACAATGAAATTCTTAAGCGTTTAGAGAATTTGATTATACAAAACAACTCCTCAGGGAGTAACCCAAAACAAACAGAGGAACAACCTAAAAATCTGAATAACCCGTACAGAAACCTTCAAGCAGACCTCGCTAACCTGTTAGCAAAATACAACAATCCCCAATAGGGGTGCGTGGCCTCCGTTGCTATAGGAAACATTATCACAAGCGGAAACCGAATCAAAATAAGAGCTAACCTTGGAGGCCGGTTAGTTAACATTCTTATTGATAGCGGAGCCGCTTGTTCTTGCACAAACATTCCATTACCACTAAGCACGCGAACGATTCAAATTAAAGGTATAGGCGATACTTTAATGACAGCAACTCAAACAAAATCAGTCCAACTCGATTTAGGCATGGTAGTGCTAAAAGAGCAATTCTGGTATTTACCAGATAACAGCGAAGGAACTGTATTGGGTATGGACATTATGAGAAAACATGGCTTTGTAATTCATTGCTTTGAAAAACAAATTGAAGTACAAACAAACAAAACAACAAAGAAATGCCTGCCTCAAGGCAAGGCCAATATCATGTCCATATCCAGTACAGATCCAACTCAACTTCTCATCAACAAACACAGCGATGTTTGGGCTAACCATGAACATGACTGCGGCCTCGTTGATTTTGAAGTATGCATTGAGGGAGAGCCCCCTCCCCCGCAAAAACAATATCGCATTAAGCCAGAGGCAGAGGTCGCGGTTCATGAGATAGTGAAACAGCTTGAGATTAGAGGCATAGTTCGACGATGCTGTTCAACCACAAATTCTCCGTGTTTACCAGTTCCGAAACCTAACGGTAAATGGCGTCTTTGCATTGATTATCAGCGTCTCAACAAAGTTCTGCCTAAAGCAACAGCTATAGTGGCAAATCCAGCTACAATCTTATCACAGGTTTCAACTAATGCTTCGTGGTTCACAGTGCTTGACATCAAAAATGGTTTTTGGTCTATTAAAGTCAAACGAGAAGACCAGTGGAAGCTGGCATTTACTGTAAATCAAATGCAGTATACCTGGGAAAGAATGCCGCAAGGCCTTCACAATAGCCCCTCGATTTTTCATCGAGCTGTGGCAGATGTGCTCAATCCCTTACTAGGGACGGGCAAAGTAGTTCACTATGTAGACGACATACTGATAGCCACAGAAGAACCACTTGAGAACCACTTGCAGCTGGTTGACGAAGTGTTACAGATGCTAGGTGACGCAGGCTTTAAAATGAACAAAGAAAAAGCCCAAATTGCGCAGAGGGAGGTACACTATTTAGGATACACTCTGACTCAAAGTCACAAAGCTTTAACAGACGACAGGAAAAAATGCATTGCCGAACTGCCTCGACCTTATACTTTAAACTCGTTGCAAAAAGTATTAGGAACAGCAAACTATTTACGAGATTTCATCCCTGATTTTGCAAATACCGCCGCACCGTTGTATTCGCTTTTAAAAGGGAAAACGAAACCAAATGATGTCCTTGAATGGGCTGATGAACACGAACAGGCTTTTACAGATTTGAAACAGCGTTTGTGCGCCGCGCCCGCCCTGGGTTTGCCCAACCCATCAAAAGTTTTCCACATTCAAGTAGACGCGCATGAAATCACACTAAGCGGAGTCTTAGCTCAGGAATATGGAGGAAAACTGCGCCCAATCGCTTACTACAGCCGAAAAAAATCTCTGGTCGAACAAGGATTCGACTCATGTACACAGCATGTGCTTGCGGTGCATTGGATGTTAAAAACAACAGAACCCATTGTAGGTTTCCAATCTGTGGTTATACACACAATGCACACGCCTGTACGAATGCTGTTACAGGGCCGAATAAAGGGAGTTTCCTCCCAAAGATTAGCGAGATGGCTAGCAGACATTCAAGCGCGCGAAATCACAACAAAAAACACACGAATTTTGCCACATCTGCTCGGGGATGTTGAGGGACACCCACACACATGCCAGCCCAAACAAGAAGCACAAAGCCTTGTCCATGACGAGCCACTTCCAGGCCAAGTGCATGTGTACATTGATGGTTCCCGATTCTGTCAAAATGGGCATTTCTATACTGGCTGTGCAGTGTGGACACCTCATCTTCCCGAGACAGATGCTAAACGGCAATTGTTGTTTAAACTACCAGCTAACATATCCGCACAAGAAGCTGAACTCATTGCATTGCAAGAAGCAATCAAGGCACACCCTGAACCGCTCTGCGTGCACACTGACAGTCGGTATTCTTTCGGCGTCGTAACTGATTTTATGGCACAATGGCAATTGAGAAAATTCCTCACCTCCGCCGGAACGCCTATAAAACATTTCAACACCATAACTGCGATATGGCAAGCTGTACAAGCGCGAGAAAACTCCATTTCCGTGGTAAAAGTGCGCGCGCACATTAACAAAAATCCAAATGTGCATGAAAGAAACAATAACATTGTTGACCAATTGGCAAAACTGGCAGCAGTGAAAGGCGACCGTTGGCAAAACGAGACAACCTCTGTTTCTGTAGCAAGTGCTGCACAAGTCACACCCATCGACCTAAAACAGTATCAACAAGATCTGTGGGTCTCTGATGGAGAACTTGTGCCACATTTGAAACATGATCAGATGGTGAACATAATTGAAGGCATAGTAATCCGAGATGGAAAATTTGTCGTTCCAGAAGCCCTCCAAAAGCCAATAATCAAATTATATCATGATTATGCGCATGTATCGGCAACAAAAACAGCACAGTTGATACAAAAACAGTTTTGGTGGCAAGGAATGACAGCTGACATTGAAAGATGGTGCTATGCCTGTCTGGTGTGTGCGACAATTAACCAGGGAAAGCTAGGCCGAACTAACCTACGCAGACCAGAACCACCAAAAGGGCCCTGGGAGTCCTTACAATTGGATTTCATTGGTCCGCTTCCCAGTGCCAAGGGAGGGTATCGCTATTGCCTCGTGATAATTGATAAATTCTCAAAATGGGTTGAAACAATTCCCACGCGCAATAATACAGCAAACACCGTGGCACGTGTGATGGCGAACCAAATCATCCCTCTTTGGGGAGCGCCCATTCAAATTGAATCAGATCAGGGGACTCACTTTACTGGACAAGTCATGAAAAATATGTGCAAAATGCTGAACATCAAGCAAAAATTTCACATCCCATACAGGCCGCAAAGCTCTGGTATGGTTGAACGTGCGAACCGCACCATCAAAGAAAATATTGCTAAGCAAATAGCTCAACACCAAAACAGGTGGATTGATGCTTTACCCACCGTTCTGACTGTGCTGCGAGCAACCCCATCAAAAGCTACAGGCATCAGCCCATATGAGCTTATGACTGGAAGGGTGATGAAGTTACCCATTGATCCAGAAATTTCCCCAGCAGACCTGGGCCCCCTCATGCTCGCAACTCAGCAGACAGTGTTGGTGCAATTGCAAGAAAGGTTGAAAGTGCTGCACGCCCAGGCTGGACTGAAACAACAGCAGTCAGACCTGACAAATGATGCACAATTTAACCCAACCTCTGAAACAACATTTTCAGAAGGAGACATTGTGATGGTACGCGTTTTTGTAAAGCAAAACGCATTTTCCCCTAGATGGCACGGGCCCTATGAAATTAAAGCTGTTTGCAACAGTTGTGTGGCCGTGACCATCAGAGGAAAATTAAGATGGTACCACATGTCCCAGTGTAAACGGTTCAAAGGTTCATTGAATTAATTATGATCTTTTTCCTTCATAGGACAGTCATCGCAATTCCATGGAGGCCAGATGCCAGGACGGTGTCCGGACCCGCCTGCATCGAATTGGGACAACGAGTCACACTTGCACACACCTTAGGATGCGGTAGATGGGTATGGAAATATATCAAGGGGCCATCCACATCATACATTCCAGTCACATACAAAGAAATAGTCACATGGCCTCCCGGATTAGCACCGGAACCAAATTGTGTAACAAAAATATGCTGTAAGACAGGTTCTACCCATCTTCCAGACAAAAACCTCACAAGCTACACACGCGCACCAAAATTTCACCACAACATTACCGCCTGGTACCAACTCGAAGAATTTCCAGATTCAAATATTGGTAACATGCACACACTATATGAAAATAACAACCATGGAGGAGATCCAAAAAAATGTTATTCCACTAAGGACCTCCAACCAACCACATATACTGCCCTACAAAGCAAAAAGGCAGTAACTGCATTTTTGGTCAAAAATGAGTTATTATCATTTTCATGACATTCAAGGCATCCTTTGTTATGTGACAAAACATCTTATCTCAAATGTGTGTCGTTTTGGAGAAAAATGGTAGTCGTTTGTACAGTAACTGCAAAAAGCCCTCGTGAAACAAAGCATGAGTACAGTAACATCCATTACTGTGTTCTTGTTATGTTTTACCTAACAAAAAAATAACCGTGTTGCTGCGCAGTGAAGTTACTGTTGCCATGGTGAACACACACAGATGATTTTGCGGCATCTTCACGGGTAGTGTTGTCAAAAGTACCGGTACTTCGGTACTGAAATTTTTTAAATGTGACGATACCAGCATTTCTGTAATAGGAGCTGCAGTTGCTTCTATGTTTATCTAAGTGCATATTGACGTAGCCGGCATATACCACGATATAGTGTCTGTGTATAATATATTAAACCGCAAAAAGACAATTTAAACATTAACCCTGCATGTTCTGCTTGTCTCTGTGAATGAATGGCGCAGATGCGCGGTATTTACGGTACCTCTCTCTCTCTCTCTCTCTCTCTCTCACACACACACACACACACACACACACACACACACACACACACACACACAAGCATGAGTGACGCTCGCGCTGTTTTCAGTCTCTGCTGCCTCACGATATGATGGCATGATGAAATTCATATCCAGAGCCGCTCTGAGAGTCACTTCATGAGCATTTTACCGTTTAATTTGAGAAAAACTATCGTCATATCATACACACACAGAAACTCAAAGGTCTTCACGGCAACCCGTCAAAATAAAAGTTCGGTTTAACTTGAAGAAATTGACAGAAATAATTATATTAGGCTACTGTACAGTAGATTTAGCCACGTCTCCATGTATTAAAAATACTACTACTACTACTAAAAATAATGTGTGCATAGAGGGTTGCTTAATTTTCACTTGATTTTTTTATAAGCAATATTTACGTTTAAACAGCATGTAGCCTTCAATGCTTATGTATTATTTACTTATGATCACCGTCATAAATATTTTTTTTTCCCAAACAGTTAAATAAAATAGAAAAATTTCAACAGATTTTGCTGTGGTACCGAAATTGGTACCGAGAACCGTAAAATTTGAATGGTATCGGTACCGACTACTGGAATTTTGGTATCGAGACATAGGCCTACTCACGGGACGGTTTTAACATTTGCGATTTCACCCTTCTAACTTCACACAAATTAGAAACACGTAGGCAAAATGATTTTGTTTTGCTCCAAAGAAAAGTTGTTTTGCAGTGCTTTAACATTAATGTGATTTGTAGGTATAGCAGATACTACATTACAGATACAGAAACACCCCCAGACACACATTAATCTAATACTCACACATAATAATGTGGTCCTTTTTAAAATAAATGGTCCCCATTTGGACCTTGATACAGCTTAGCAATGTGCGACTTTAAGCAGCCGTTTCAGCACCAGAACAGCTTCCGGGTGGAAAATATTGACCTAAAATGGTCAAATTAGTTTGGGATTGGTATATCCATGTTCAGGAAAACAAATGGTTCCAATTAATTCAAATACAGTGTATCTAACACACCCAGAGCCCAAGTTGTGGCAAAATAGTTTTTGGAGAATCTGTAGTTACTGCTTTTTTCCTTGGTATGGTGCCACGTTTTTAGTAAGTAATACAAAGCAAGAATACAGTAACTGCAAAATAGGGGTAAAATATCAAATTAAATGTGAGGATTGATATGTACAAAGAATAAGCTAACATAAAGTAACAAAACAGCCACATGTCCAATAATCTACCTACAACTACTTAGGCTGGATGACAGGATAACTTTAAAGTCATTTTTCTCAGTTCTGCACTCTGCGTAGTTACTGCCTTTTTGCTTTGTAGGGCAGTATAGGTGCACACACACTACAACACATAACAATACACATTTAAAGTTTACTGAACTTCTTTTCAATCTAACAAATAAGGTATCGAACAATAATTTGAAAACATTTGTTTGGACTGGCCGAAAAGAAGGAACATACTGTGTGGGAAAATGTGAGGCAAATATGGATAATTATACTAGCCCTCACAATTGTTCATGGACTTTACACCATTGCTTTAACTTAACCACATGCGGTTACAAAAAGCCCACACAGTGTCCGAAATTGTATACCACCCCTCCAGGTGGCATAATCAAAGGAAATGTAAATAAGACTTTACTACATGATGTCAATCTTGTGGTAACACATGTCACGTATAACATCTCCAATGTGTTATCTGCTTATGTAAAACACTGCAACTTTAATGATAAGACGTATACATGGCTACAGTCACGCATCGATGATTTAATTTCTGATTACAAAAACAGACTTGCAGTTCAAATTCCATCTGCTCGTACCAAACGAGACCTGTTTGGAAATATAGCAGGCCTTTTTGGCTCAGTTAATTCTATATCCAACACTTACAAAATAACAGGTCAATCTCAATATTCAACTTGGTTGGCAAATCAGGTAGCTACTGGTTTTCAACACATCACCAATAGTAACGAAAACATTATCAAAGCGGTCAAATCTGAGGCGCAGGCGCTTCTGACTACCAGTCAATCAATTTTCAATCAGACCCGTACCATCGAGCATGACTTAGCCTGTAGATTGTATGCACAAGATCTGTTTACTGCAGCAAGACAAGAGATTTTAGATCTTCGTCTCCATAAAACACCTAGACATGTTTTAAATGATCTTATTGAAATTTTAGATCTACATAGATGGCTTGCATCAGAAAGAATGAAAAATATTAAGTATTCTGAATTACTATCAACCTTAATGATGTATACTGGAAATGAATGTACTGGCTGTATTGGGTTCTTTGCCACTTTCCCTCTAATTCACCCAGACCAAATTTATCTAAATTCCACTACCATACGCTCTATTGGCGTGGTAGTGAGGGATCAAATCATTAAATGGGATCATCTGACGGGATATATGACTTTGAAGGGCACTGAAACCTTGTTTACCACTCGCACCTGTTGTCATGAGACATCCAGTTACATTATCTGTACCTGCAACACTTTACAACCCTTTTCTTCCAATGATTCTAAGCTCATTAACGTTCAGTCATTGCATGGTCATTCTGATGCTGTTCAAGTGTCTCACACACAGTGGTGCGTCGTCAGTGAGATGAATTCCTTCTCCTATGGAGGTCTGACCTGCCCTGCGAACCACACGTTCTGTCTGGAAGTGAAAGAGGACTTTTCAATGGGTCAGATAAACATCCTGGGGAGGGTACCGATGGACGTGGACGTTTCTCCCTGGTGGGAGGACACTTTCTATGAACAGAGCACTCAAGCTTTGGTCAAAACAATGGACTTGGTGCAAGAAATCATCTTACAGACTGAGTACCATCTCAACCAAGCGCAAGTGGAAGCGAATCTGGCGAGAAAGACTGCAGAAATCCTGTCCAGCTCCTCTACCCGCTCAGCAAGGTATGCTTATACCTGGTGGGACTGGACGTTCCGTGGATGTGTCCTCGCCAGTGTGCTCATCTTCTTATTCACACTCTGCCAGTGCTGCTACTTCAGATGCCTTCTCCGCACAATGCGCACTTCAACGAACGTGGCCATTGCGCTCAGTCCATTACAGATACCAGCCCTACGGAAATTGCAACCATAAGTGGACTTCATCAAATTTTGGCCCCTCAGGGACTGATCTAAATCTGCCCCAAGGGGCCAGGGGCGGAAACTGTAAGGATGGACTTCTACTAAGACTGAATTCAAGAATTCTAACCTGCTATAAAACAATAAAACTCACTAATCTGAAGAAGAGATCTATGGGACAGAGAGCACAACAAAACTTCTCCAATCTCGTCTCTTCCCCCCATGCTGAGTTCCTGACTCCTCACACTATCTGATCCCCTCCAGGTCTCATTCAGTCATGCAAAACACACACCTACTGTCTCCAGTTGTTTTATGAGAGGTCAAAGTAAATACTTTTGGTGCGAATGGTAAAGAAGGTTCATTCCCGCAGCAGCAGAACAGTCAGAAAAAGAAAACAATGCCTGTTCTTCTGTTGTGGGAGATGCCCCAATAAAGATCGTTGATAACATTTGTATTTATCCCCCAAACTCAGGCGTGACCACTTGGGCACGAGAAAGGGTCCAGCAAAAGCTGAATAAATATTTGGGTGCTAGATGTTTATTGTTCTTTTGTTCCACTGGGGTATTTAAAGGGGATTGGCAAACCACTCAAGGAAGCATCTGTAAACAGAACTTCCCACACTGTTGCTGTGTGTCTCTATTGCCAGGTATGCTGACTCTTTTAAACTATTTTTGATATTGCATTTTGAATTATGTTTGTATTTTATGCTGATCAGTTATGTATTGTGTATTCTGTTTAATCCTTTTTAATTGATGCTTAATCCTGCCTGGCAAAATAAATGTTACATCTTGATTTATTCTGAAGTATTCTGAAATCATTATTTTAATGTATTAAGGAGGCTGGTGCTACCGCAAATCTTAGTTAAGGTAGGTCAAACTAAAGGCGCATGTATACGGAGCAGTAGGCACGTAAACTGAAGACCTTTTGATTTCTGTCTATCACTGATTTAGCAAGTTGTATGGAAATGGCTAAAATAAACTACACTTTTTTGTACAAGTGAGCAGTAGGCAACTGACTTAAGAGGTATTAGCTAACCCTACATCCACTGACTAAAATCAGAATTAGCAAGTTTGTGTCCGTGAGAAACACGATCCGGCCGACGTGATCTCTATGCGGCATTGGGTCCATAATTAATTAATAACTGAAAGTATGGAAGGTCAAGAATAATAAAAGATCTAAATTAAATCACAATTCATATTTTGATCAGCTGTTAAGAGAGAAAATCAATAAATACGAAGAGTCACTTAAATTTGGAGTCAGATTAAATTATTCATGGAGTCAAAATTAAAATTGGAAATCAACTGTTTAATAAATTAATGTAAATTTTCAGAAGCGCCCGAAAAGACATACACGCTGCATTGCCTTCGACCAAGACATCGGACACCGTCATTGGGCCGGTGATTGGAGCTTACAGCAGAAATCCAGACGGAACTTCCACTGTTGAAAGATCAACTCACCGTACAGAGCGCATCCCTGACCACCATAGGTAAGACACTGAGAGGAACGATAACCGTCCTCAACACCCACAGTGTCATGTTGAACCGTACTGTAACCTCCATCAAACAGATGTTCACAGTTTTCCAAAATGACTTTGCCCAAACACAGTTAGTCACCGCATTAATGACCGACATGCTCAGAGAAGTGAGCTCATCCCTGGACAGCTTAGCCATGGGTAGAATTCCGCCGTACCTGATACCCCTAAGCTTGGTACAAGACGTGCTGGCTTCCGCCGTCACGACTCCCACTGATCCGATACAGATCCACCTGGCCTACTCCTTGGGTAGCGTCATTCCACTTTACATTGACCCGACACAGCTAGAGATCGGTTTCCTCCTCAATCTGCCCATCATAGAATCAAGCCGAATCTACAGACTTAAAGACGTGGTCAACCTGGGATTCTGGCAGCAAAACACTCAATTTAGGGTACGGACTCCAGAAGTGGTAGCTTACCACGACAGCGACCCACAACTGTATCTCGCCCCTAATTTGCACATGTGCACTCTCACCAAAGATATCCACTACCTCTGCCCGAGCAAGCCTTTCCTCAGGGACAACACAGATGGAATCTGCAGCCTGCAACAACTAGCTAACGACGCACGCTGTCCAGCTGATGCTAAGCCTCGCGGCCAAGTCACCGAGACACAAGCCGAGATCGTAGGAAATCGATGGCTCGTGAACACTCCAGTGCGGTCAGCAACGCTGACCTACGACCAACACGACACTGCGACCCGCGTCAATCTACTCAACCAAAGCATGTGGATTCAAGTCCCACGAGGAGCCATCCTCCACCTGGATGACCTGGCCTTGTATCACCTGCCAAGCGAAGAGTACCAAGCCGAGCTAGAAATTCCCTCCTTCTTTAGGAATCAGAACTTCACTCTGGACCCAGAACTTGAAAAGCTAATTGCAGAAGGGGGGTCACAAATCGTCGACATAGCTCCCTTGGACTCAGCCCTTCAAGCCTTGTCTCGATTGCCCATCCTGAATACTTCACCTGTCATTCAAGCCTGGACCGCAGCTGATACTGCACTATGTGTTTCCACCATCATCGGACACACCCTCACCTTGGGCTTGGCCTATGTCCTGTACCGAAGAGTCAACGCAATCCGAACCTCTACAACCAAGCTCACAGAGGCAGTCTCCGTAGGCTTCAGGAGAAACCCTCGGAAGGACGACGTCTCACCAGAGAATGCTGAGGACCTCATCGAACTCAACCTGCAACCTTAACAACCCCTTTCTAGCCGCCTCATCTCCCTGACCTGCCATCTGACCATTGCTACCGTGATGAGTCGCCTAAGCCTATACACGCCCGTCAACTCATCAAGGGGGGAATGTAACACACAGCAGATGGTCAGATCACCAGCTCTATCTATCTATATGTTAATTTACTGAAATTAGCCTGTCTTCAAACCCCCTCCTGCTCTGAGACTTAATTAAATCACTGGTGTCCTAATCCACAAACACCTCTATTGTCTTAAGATCCTTCCTTCCTGGACCCCAGACCCAACGGCGCCTACAAATGACCTAAATCATTAACTGTCTATCTGAAAACAGAGATTCCTTTACTGCTGACCTCGGATTTATGGCTTGGCAAACGTCCGCTGACCAATGAGAGCAATCTCGGAGAACCCCAAGGATTCTCTCTCTGACATTTATTTACATTTAGACACTCATTTAACACGTTCAGAAAACAAAGAGCTCTGTCTAACCAGATGTGCTAAACTGATAATCTCATCAAGACCAGAAAAGCGCACACACACATAACCTCTCACCCCTCCCTCAAGGACAAAAGTTCAGCGCCAAGCCTGAACTCTCGAACTGTGTCAACACACACACACACACAGAAACACACACAGATCCTACCACGTGTGAATCAAAATCATCTTGTGAAATGTTTAAAATGTATTCTCTTGATGTATGCATGATCCCTTGTCCCAAATATTATGCCTATATAGTTTATTGATTTGTAATCCATTTGATGTGACTATAATCGCGAAAAATCATGTATCCATGGGTGACTATGTCATAAAGATACCATTCGTGGTATCATTGTGCTCCATAAATCCCAACGGTGTGGAATCTTTAACCCAAAATCTCCGAAGACGCATTATTTTATTAAATCCAGTGTTATTAACGATAGGAACAAGTTTAGCTTCTCCATAACTATTAAGAAGGGGCGTGAGCCTCCGCAAAACGTCAGGAGGTAGTCACAATCGCCCTTCCAGGCGATTAGGTCATGCACCTAAAGAGGCTGGGTTTAACCCCTTCAAAATGCCGCGCTTCTCTGATCTCAGTGCACACCGCCAGAGAGAGAGAAACGACACGCCTTCTTCCATCCTTGGAAGCTCCGTTCGCGTTTATTTTCATTTTTCTTCCAAGTTTTATTTTCTTCAAACTACTTTTACTCCAGTTGATAGTCTCCTTCAACCAACCAACGAAATCAACTTAAAGCTAAAGTCATCTTGCTAAGTTTTCGCTCGTTTCCAGTCGCCATAGCAACTAGACGCTGTGACCTCTGTTTCGGTGACCACGTGACCACGTGACCAGACGCTTCTTCTACTCCGACTCGACGCACGGACACACAAAGGCCGAGCTTCATCCCGAGTAACGTAGATTTAAATTTACAATCTGAAGTGCTGTTTAAAGTGTCTAACGTTACTGTGTCTGTTGGGGTTTCATGTGAATGACTGAACTGTTCTACCTATCTCTCATTTCTCTTCACTCACACTTACACACTCTTTGACGCACACATCTGCACCTACACACACCCATACAGGTCCACCTCTTCACGTGTTTCCTAGACATAAACACACGGCCACGTGCTGCTAAAGGCGTGCTCCTACACACACACACACACACACACACCTCTCCTTACCACACTCTCAGTGTACACACACAAAACCTTTTCTTAAAATTCTCTCTCTCTCTCTCCCTCTCTCTCTCTCTCTCTCTCTCTTATATTCTCCCTTTTCTTCCCCTACTCTAACCTTTGATCTTACGTTTATTTTGTTATATTCCTTATTTGCGATCGTATATTGTTTTGTTTATGCATATTTACTCCTGTGTGATTTAAAATTAGTATATGTAACCAGTAGCTCGTTTGAATAAACTTTGTTAAATCATTTGAATTAAGTTTGCCTGTTTGTTTCAATACTGAGTCCCTGAGTAGTGCAGATCTTTAACTCTTAAAGGAGAACTCCGGTCAATTTTAACATTGAGCTCATTTTTTTGTACATTTGGAGTGCTGTCAATACAGAGAACAACGACAAAAATCGGTGTTGCCTACACCGAGTTATTCTATTTTTAAAATTTGCACCCTATTGACTTCAATGGGGCAAGTAGTAAGCCTGCTTTTTAGCCTCTTAACATCCTTGATGTGTCATTACAAGTGCACAGAAAATGTGAGTGATTCCTTCCGAGTGAACACGGGTGAATCTGACTGCAGTAGATGTTAGAGATATTAATAAAAATGAAGTTAATTCAGCCAGCGCTCATACCTCTGTTTACATCCTGTTTTCGGTGGAAGGCCATAGTAATCGATTGTCGAGTTCACGCGCGTGATCATAGGCACTAAACCTATGCGCGTGAACTCGACAATCGATTACTATGGCCTTCCACCGATCATGCTGACAGGAAGCACGAAACACTTTCATTCACACACCTAATAGTTATAACAATTACATGAATTATATGGTATCTAAGCACACACATCTATTGTAGAAACAATATAGAATCATGTAGTTGCATGATGTTTGATTATAAGTCCATTGAAAATTGTTCTTGAATGATTTTATGTATAGTTATAGGTAAAATCTCAGTTCTGTGGTTTGAAAAGATTTTACACCCTGAGGTAATTCAGAGGTCCTAAGAAGAAGATGGTCTGTTTTGTATCTCTGTCGTGGGGGTCCAGCAACTTCTGCTGTTATCTTGATCGAGCACCAAACTGTAGCATCTCTGAACCAATCAGATTTTCCAACACTATCAGACGCTGACAATGTTTTTCTTTTAGTTGGGCTCATCTCTTTGAAGCTTGCATAGCCATAAAGTTCTTAGCTGGGGTTTTTCGTTGGTTAGGAGACTGGCTGGAGCCTGATTTTATGGCCCTGGACTGGTAATTTTGGGTCTGGAATGTTGAGTTCTGTGTGGAATTGTGTTTGAACAAATCACCTGGAAGATTCATTTGTATTTGATTTGCACTCAAATCCTACATAGTATATTATCGTTTTGTTTTTAATCAACTTAAAGTCCCTGTAAAGGCAATTCTAAAAAAAAATTCTAAACACTTTATAAATGTTAGAAATGTATTGCTAAATCATATTACACTGGAGCCCCTGAGCTCCTGGACACGCCTCTACTTGATGACACACTGGAGCCCCTGAGCTCCTTGACACGCCCCTACTTGATGACGCACTGGAGCTCATTCACATCAGTTTGCAACTCAATCGCGAGTTACTGTCAGGACTATTAGTTACTACATCCTACAGTTTTCTAGCTAGCTATGCCTTCGTCACGGAAATGCGTATTACCTGGATGCGATCACGTACAAAACAAATCGGTGTCCTTATTTAAATTTCCGAACAACGATCATATCAACAAGAGGCAGGGACGGACTGACAATCTGTGCGTTCTGGAAAAGTCCAGAACGGCCGTCCAACCGAGGGCCATCGGCACAAGGAATAGTCTAATAAAGCATTATGAACAGTCAACAGCAGGGGCACTAATACGATCACTTATGATACGTGTAAAAAACAACAACTGAGGAAGAAGAGTCGGCCTACAGCCACTGACAGAAAGTTAGTTTTATAAGGCTACACTTTTAAATTTGCTTACATTATATTTGAATAGTTAAGTTATAGTATAGCAGTGGTCTCCAACGTGGTGCATATGAGTTGCCCGCTAAACACATTCTAAAAATAGCCCCAACTTGCCGTCGGGGTTCCAGACTTAGAATAAATGGTATCATTTTGCGACCTTTTCAACTAAACGTTTCGTTGAACTTTTGCCTCTACAAAAACTCTGCTGTCATTTGCGTTGTGTATGAGAAACATCAAATGGCAAATGCTCAAAAAGCGGAACAAAACTTGTTTGATCTGAGCAGCGCAGAGAATTATCAGCTCGGCCCAAATAACAGCGATCGCGTCCAGGGACGGACTGGGGCTAAAAAACAGCCCATCATCTGGCCATTTGCCTCTAGTCGTGCGCGACAGACACTAGCCAGGATGTCCTGATACTATATGCCACAATACTGTAGCCTATCAGACAAGGTATTCACAGCAAGTAACGTCTCAAAACAATAATGATAATTGGTTGTGTTTATTAATGAAGCCTCAGCCTTCAAATAAAAACAAAAAAGTACAATGCCATAAAATACAAATAATGAAATGTCACTGGCTACAGAAACCCCAAATTACACAAACTTGTAATTATAAAACATATAGTTACTAGATAGGCCTACCAGGGGTCTCCAACCTTTTTGTGTGCGAGGGCTACCTCAAGGGATAAAATAATTTAATTTAAAATAATAATTTAATTTAATAGTTTATTATTTAAATTTTTTATTTGTTATACTCCAATATTTATTATGCATATCATGGTGAAGCTTTTTTACTTTTTACCATCATATGGGAAATAATAAAATATCTTGATATTCTGGTTCAGACTTACAAGCATAAAAAAAAGAAAAAGAAATTCCTGAAAAATTATGAAAATATTTATTGATTTTTTTGTTGATTTTCTATAAACCTATTGTATGTGTTATCAAAAACAGTAGCCCAAACATTTAATATAAATATAAATTAAGAAAAAACTAACTAACTAACTAACTAAATAAATAAATAAACTGCCATAACTTCTAAACAAAACATTACTGCATTTAATACATTTATACATGACTATATTAATATAACAGCATTTTTAATATGAATACAGGCACATTAATAAGACGTGCGCGAAATGTGATTGTTGTCCATCATTCTGCGCAATTGTTGAAAAACAAAAACGTCACGTCGCAACATTTGACATATTTGCGTTTTAAACTATGAAGGCGAGCACTTTGAGCGAAGGTGAGTTATGTCGGTGGAGAAGTACTATCAAATCCCATTCAATTTTTCACTATAGAAAGTGAAACTAAAAACTGACCGATGAGAGCTGAACATGTGCTGATAACGTATAGGCCTAACCTTAATTTATTTTCTTAATATTTCTCTTGTGGCCCATGGTGAAAAAAATGAGAATTATGTTGTTTTTTAAATGAGGACTAATATAATGAAATGAAATGTTGTTTTTTAAATGAGGACTAATATAACATCTTCATCGCTGCGCGTCGGTTATGCAGTGATGCGCTATGAGATTATTGCGGGGCTAATTAATTGTAATATTGATTTGATAATAAAAGTAGCCTAATAATTGTAACAGACCTTATGTTTGATTGTGTATATGCACATTAATTCTGGATGTGCTGGCGCTCGTTCTATGTGTGCAATGCATTTTAACCTCGGGGCTAGTAGATAGGCAATTAAGGTCATGCATTGCTTACTTGGGGTGTCACGGTCTTCGGATTTTCCTCTCACATGTGTGTGAAAAGACGTTTAATAGCCTAAAGTAAAGAACAGTTCAGGCAGTTCTCGTTTATTGTTATCTTATTCATAAAGTGTTTAGGCGAACCCTGCACGAACGCTCAGTCACATAATCATCATTCAGATCACCGCAAGGGGGGCTTGAGATCATCTTAGGGGGGGCTAAGCCCCCCCAAGCCCCCCCTTGACGCCGGGCCTGGCACGGCGCGCGCTCTATTACAGCGTAATGGTTGTTTGTTGCCATGACAAAGGAGGAGGAAGCACAAATGAAACCGCCATGGAAGCACAAGCACCTACTGGAGGACCTCCCGTTATCGTAGACGACCAGCCTGAACAGAGCTGCCAACTCTCACGCATTCACCGTGAGACACACGCAATTGACACTTTTCACACGCTTTCACGCCACACATCCATTTTCTCACGCACAGAAAAATCGCGAAGCAAAGAGGACACGGAGACCGACAGACTAGACAGAGCAGGTTAGTTATGATAGAAAAAAAATCTCAGCTTTTTATTATGAAATTCAAACAATAAATACCGTTTTGGCACTTGTAAATGTGACGTGACAGATCCCTAGCGCACGTGAACCGATCATACTAGCTAATAGTAAATAAACACGAATGAACAATGTTAAAAGAAACAGTACAACTTACCGAAATGTATATTCATCATACGTAATATCGATCAATCAGTGTTTTTCAACTGCGGAAAGGGTCAGTACAACAGCTGGAGAACAATTATGTCACATAACATTTACCTCAGGAAAGCCATTTGATGACCATAATATAGGCTATAGCACGTTAGTTGGCTAGAAAAAAAGAGCTATAGAGAGTATTTAGCTAAATGTGTACTATATTACATATTTATTATATTTTTACTTATATCATTAAATAAAGTTGTTATTATGATAAAAAATGCATTATATTTATATCTGATAGGGCTCTCTGTATGTTTACAGCATTAGGTGAGATTTTTTTTCTTGAGAAAAATTAATGCCTATCTTGTGTACCTAATATTTATCCAAATTAGTCAATATTGCATATTGTGATGCAAGATTATAATTTTTTTACATCCCAACAACTTCCCCACCCACCCACCCACCCACCCCACAATAAAGCCACAATAAAGCCACAATAAAGCCACAATAAAGTTCACAATCAAAGTTCTAACCGTTTGCAAAAAAAAAAAAATTACTTTTACTTCTACTTCAATTACTTAAGTACATTAAATATCAGAAAATTACTTTTGATACTTAAGTACAGTATATATCAGATACCTTAAGACTTTTACTTAAGTAATATTCTAAAAGGTAACTTTCACTTCTACCAAAGTCTTTTTCTAGTATGATACTTGTACTTTTACTCAAGTATTGCTTTCTAGTACTTTATACAACACTGGTCATTTGTGGGTTTATAATAGAGATAGAGAATTCTGCGCTGAATTTAAATGCTTCTCAGTGGATGGCGCATCTCTGTGTAATAATGTTTGCGTGATCGAGATCAGCTTTGGCCGCGATCAGTCGAGATCAGTTTTGTTCCTTTTTTTGAGCGTCTGCCATTTGATGTTTCTCATACGCAACGCAAATGACAGCGTATAATCAAAGAGAGTTGGGTAATTTTGTAGAGGCAAAAGTTCAAATTGAAACGTTTAGTTGAAAAGGTCGCAAAATTATACCATTTATTCTAAGTCTGGAACCAGGGGCGTGTCTAGAGCATTTTCAGTGGGGGGGCCATGCTGGGGCACTGCCTCCAAACGGGGTGGCCGCCAGTGACCAAAAAAAAAAAGCTAAATTCTACAGTATATTACGTAAATCCTATTGATTTTATTATTATTTTTTTAACTTGAATAAAGTTACTTGTAAAAAAATGTAGTAATAAAACACATTTTTGATTAATTTAGTTTTTTGTCATCTCTGTATATATCCATTAAGTTAAATTTGAGAGCCAGTGTTTATTATTTTTAGTGTTTTCATAAAACTTACAAGTTTATAAAATGAAAGCAATTTTAATAATGAGCAATTTTAAAAGAAGCAGAAACAATGTCAATTATTTTCTTTTAATAAGTAGTTTGGCCATTACAATATACAGTAGTTGTGCCATTACAATATACAGTAGTTGTATTCACAATCTCTTTCAAACAAACAAACAAACAAACAAACAAACAAACCAGTTTAAAAAATATGGAACCATTACATTGTGCTCTGCTAATATATTAAAGAACAGTCTTTAGTTTAGAAACAGTAATAGCTGCCAACTTTTGAGTTTAGCTTGGAGTGAGATTTGGGGGGGGGGGTTGTAAAAAAATGCATCACAATAAGTGTATTGTGATTGTCACTTACATTGTAGTAACTAAACTGAATTTTATTAGGTTTAGTGACAACATGTTACAGTGTTTACATGGTACAATTTCTAGTAAGCTACGCTTTTTTATTATTTCAATTCAATTATTGTGATTTGATTTAATATTGACTAATAATGTATGAGGAATATACATTTCGGTAAGTTGTACTGTATCTTTCAGTGTTCATTCATGTTTTTTTTACTATTAGCTAGTAGAGATGATCGGTTCACGTGCGCTAGGGATCTGTCACGTAACATTTACAAGCGCCAAAAGGTATTTATTGTTTGAATTTCGTAATAAAGGTGACAGAATCTGAGAGCTGAGATTTTTTTATATCATAAAGTAACCTGCTCTGTCTAGTCTGTCGGTCTCCATGTCCTCTTTGCTTCGCGATTTTTCTGTGCGTGAGAAAATGGATGTGTGGCGTGAGAGAGTGTGAAAATTGCTTGTGTCTCACGGTGAATGCGTGAGAGTTGGCAGCTCTGTAAAAACAGTAGCACAAAGAGAGGAAAACAGTCGAAAAAGAAAGAAGGCAGACCTCAACTAAAGCAGCTGGAACTTCTGGAACTAAAACTTCTGTTTCAGTGGTGACTGGCAGCTCTTTGTTTGTAGACTTCCCACTTTTGATTGATAAAGTAAAAGTCCAAGTCCGCGACGACCGTTGTTTCTCTGGCGCTGCACTTCTTTGAATCGCGAACTTCAGTAGAGTCTATAAACTGATTGGCCGTAAAATGAACCAATCACAAGACATCTTATAGGGGGGGCACCTGGGGTGGCCAATCGAATTTCAGGGGGGGCCGGTGCCCCCCCTGGCCACCACGTAGACCCGCCCCTGTCCGGAACCCCGACGGCAAGTTGGGGTTATTTATAGAATGTGTTTAGCGGGCAACTCACAGGCACCACGTTAGAGACCACTGCTATACAATAACCTAACTATTCAAATACAATGTAAGCAAATTTAAAAGTGCAGCCTTATAAAACTAACTTTCTGTCAGTGGCTATAGGCCGACTCTTCTTCCTCAGTTGTTGTTTTTTACACGTACAGGTAGCATATAAGTGAGCATATTAGTGCCCCTGCTGTTGGCTGTTCATATTGCTTTATTAGACTTTTTTTTTTTTTTTTTTTGTGCCAACGGCCCTCGGTTGGAAGGCCGTTCTGGACTTTTCCAGAACGCACAGATTGTCAGTCCGTCCCTGATCGCGTGCAAAACAACTGTGCGGGCTGATCTCAATAACGCGAACATTATTACACAGAGCTGCGCGATCCACTAAGAAGCATTTAAATTCAGCGCATAATTCTCTATCTCTATTATAAACCCACAAATGACTATGTGATTTAAAGGTTCTGTAAGCGATCCCGGGAGACGTTACTTCTTGTTGACATTCGAATTGTTGTCAAACAAAACGGAGGCTAGCTAGACCCTCCCTCCTCCTCATCCCGTCTCCTCCCTCCTCCCCTCCCTTCCGACATAAAGGAAAGTCCAAATAGTCACTACAAACAAAGTTAAGTTTTACTGATACTTCATTCAATGAGTAATGTCGCCAAGTTAGATAAATGCTTTTATATATTGCAGAACAGAATGCAGATAAGAGAAACATTATCTTAAAATCGTCTCGCCACCTGAGGTTATAAATAGCTCCCATACAAGGACGCAATAATAGCATGATAACGTTCGCGTTTCCCAGTGAGCATAAACAAAGGCGGCGGCGTAAACAAATTTAGTCAAAGTTGTCAATAGCCTATAAATGAACATTCAAATTCATAACAAACAGTGGATGAAAACAATCATTCACACAAATTGTCGCCCTACTGTGAATTTGCTTGATCATTTACAATAGAGATTGATCGCTGCGAGAAACATACATGTTGTATTCACCAAAGTTAACGCTGCATAGATCTAGCTAATTACATCCTTGTGTTGGTTTAGCGAACATGAACGTCAGTTTAGAAAGAAAAATGGATTTACCTGTTCTGCAAAAATAGAGCAACTATGTCGGATTGGAAGCCCTTCTGCCGGCGGAGTTCTCGCCACCTTTAAAAGGTTTTTCCGATGTAAATTCGGGATTTCGCGCATTCCTTATCCTTGTCCCTCTTCTTTGCAATTTGTTCATCGGAAGGTCGTCTCTTTGGTCGTGTGTCGTGGCTGTCACCATAATTCAAACTTCCCTCTTCATGCTTCTCTGTTCTCTCTCCTCCACACCCCCTTCACGTGCACGCGCACTCACCCCCCAAACCCCACCCTCCAATACTTCTTGTCGGTTATTGGCTGGAACTCTGTTTATTATGTTTCGTGGTGCTGGTGAGCCCAGTTTGTTTTTGTTGCCATTTGTGGAGCCTGTGGTGTCTAGAGAGACCGCGTTTTTTTACAGTGTGTTCAGGGGACAGGCAGCTAGCGGATAGTGAGGAGATGTTTGCTGTATGTGACAAAAAAATGTTTTGGCCTAAAAAACGCGTCGCATCACTTACAGCACCTTTAAGCTTGTAAAAAGACAGATGAAACAGCGCTGATATTCTCAACATATTGACGCAAAAAACAGGCGAAACATTGTTCCGAGAACAAACCAGTTAGAAGACATTTCACACCACAACTTATGAATTAACTTTAGTAAAACAATGCTGTTATTAGAGTTCTCAACGGGCCTGAAAATTACAACCCGACCCGACCCGGCCCGTGGCTTTTAAAGCCCGGACCCGATGTAACCCGACACATAAACATGAATTATCTGCCCGAACCCGACCCGCGGCCCGACGTCGCGTCGGTTTTTTTTTCTCTCTCACACGTATTATCATGACCAGCAGACGGGAATTCAAATCAACCTTTAATGTTCACGCCTTTTAACAATACAAACAATACAAACAACTG
Source organism: Scardinius erythrophthalmus (assembly GCF_964197995.2). Taxonomy (NCBI): domain Eukaryota; kingdom Metazoa; phylum Chordata; class Actinopteri; order Cypriniformes; family Leuciscidae; genus Scardinius; species Scardinius erythrophthalmus. The sequence continues at coordinate 21,571,432 of NC_138228.1, read as the reverse complement.
AAACAATACACTTTAAATATATAAATAGGCTGTAGTAGCGACAGTGAATTCACCTGCGGCAAGTTTACTTCTCACCAACTCCATCTTCTTCTCCAGGCTAAAGGCGTGCACGCAGCGGCGTCAGGTCTGCCCCCGCCCCTCTCCATGATGCACGTTACACGCAGCAGCCAGACTTTCTTTACGGTGACCAGCAGCGATGATTAATAAATGTTTTTTTTTTTTTTTTTTTTTTTTACTGAGCGGAAAAGATTAAGCCCGAGGTCCGACCCGACCCGAGTCATTTGATTATATTTTCGACCCGAACCCGGCCCGAACCCGCGGGTCCCGTCGGGTTTGTCGGGCCGACCCGACCCGTTGAGAACTCTAGCTGTTATATTAATATAGTCATGTATAAATGTATTAAATGTAATGCAGTAATGTTTTGTTGAGAAGTTATGGCAGTTTATTTATTTATTAATTTATATTTATACTAAATGTTTGGGCTACTGTTTTTGATAACACATACAATAGGTTTATAGAAAATCAACAAAAAAAATCAATAAATATTTTCATAATTTTTAATAATTTATTTTTTTTAAAACGCTTGTAAGTCTGAACCAGAATATCAAGAAATTTTTTTATTTCCCATATGATGGTGAAAAGTAAAAAAGCTTCACCATGTTATATGTATAATAAATATTGTATAATATTGTATTGTATAATATAAACAATATTTGTATAACAAATAAAAATCCCTTCTAGATTATTTTATCTCTTGAGGTAGCCCTCGCACACAAAAAGGTTGGAGACCCCTGGTATATAGTAACTATATGTTTTATAATTACAAGTTTGTGTAATTTGGGATTTCTGTAGCCAATTTCATTATTTGTATTTTATGGCATTGTACAGTTTTTGTTTTTATTTGAAGGCTGAGGCTTCATTAAATAAACACAACCCCAATTATCATCATTGGTTTTGAGATGTTACTTGTTGTGAATACCTTGTCTGATAGGCTACAGTATTGTGGCATAGTATCAGGACATCCTGGCTAGTGTTTGTAGCGCACGGCTAGAGGCAAATGGCCGGATGATGGGCCTATTTGGGAGAAAGTCCAGGGCTGTTTTTTAGCCCCAGTCCGTCCCTGACAAGAGGTGGATTAATTTTGTGAAGAGCCACCTTGATGGAGAGCTGAGGATCACCGCCAAAACCCGCCTCTGTAGTGATCATTTTACACGGGATAGTTAGTTTTATAAACTTTCGTCGGAGACAACTGGGATTCACTGATAATCCGCTGTTACTGGTGAATGTGGCCGAACCGACTATCTCCCGCCTCGGCGATCATCCTCCCGTTGCGTCGACAACTGGTGCAATCGTCGGCAGTGCGTGCCCACCAATGAGTGTAAGGGTGTATTCACACCAGGAAAGTCCGATAGTTCACTTGCTTTGGTCCGGACCAAATAGGATGTTGATTTTTTTTGTTTGGTACGGTTCGCTTTCACACTGCTCTTTTTGCAAGTGAACCAAAATGTGTAAACAAAACCACACGTGTGCTAAGGTCGTCCATTCATTGGACAGGAATTCTCAAGCAGGGAAAAGCAGGAAGTGCACAAACAATTGATTGCTTGGGTCCTTACATGCGCTTCGTGAGGCACACTAGCTGGCACACACACGCAAGGTCTCTCGCTCCCTCTCTCTCTGCCGTGCGCGCGCGCTCTTGCTCGCTTGCTCGCTTTAGACACCATTATGCCAAAATGTCCGTTTTGTTAAGTATCCTCATAAGAGCAGTCAAATAAAAAGGCGCAGTTTTCTGCAATTGGGTCGGTTCATGTTCACACCGTAAACGAACCGTACCAGAGTTCGTTTGGAACCGTACCGAGACCACCTCTTCAGCTGGGTCTCGGTTCGATTATTTGGTCCGCACCCGAGTTTGATTGCTGTATTCACACCTGCCCAAAAGGTCCGCACCAAGGGGGGAAACGAACTAGAGTTCGATTCAATCGAACCAAACAAGGCAGGTGTGAATACACCCTAAGTTGCCTTGTGTGCTTATGTTATAATTATAGTAGGTAGTCCAGGCTCGAACATGTATGGCTTTGTAAAACAAATTAAGCTGCTAGGAGCATCCATTCCAGCTGTAGCGGTGACAGTTGAGTGTGGCGACGGCAGCGAACTTACCCGTGAGTGGGCATGGTTTCAGCACAGCCAGCAGACACGCCCCCAGCGTTTGAGAGCAGAGACTACTGCTCATTTTTTCAAGATTTTGATAGCTTATTTTATTTACTTGCCGGCTTTTTTATCATTCAAATTTGGCTGGGTGGCTAATAACACATTTTTCTGTGGTGTGACAAACTCAGGACACATACTTAATTTTACAGGGACTTTAAGGTGACACATTTATTTATCTCACTCTGTCTTCATCTAGCGATGCACTTGACGAGAGAAAAAAAAAAAGAAAAAAAAATCGCTCATCTTCTTTAGCTGCGCAACATAGTGGTTCAGCCAATAAACATGAAACAGCGCCATCTAGGGGAATGGAGAATCACAGCAATTACAGTACTTTGGCCCTGTGCAGTTTAGGTGGGCTACATCCTCCCCCCCGAATGTGCATGTGTCCCTGCATGTACCTATACCTACTTAAATAGTAGTCATTTGATCTGTTCCTAAAGCTGTAAACTTCAGTGTGGGATGTAAGTCCAAAGCTTTTGTAAAAGCCTGGTCAAGACCATTCAACAAGGAGTGCATAACTAAAGTCAAGGGGTTTCCTAACGTCTGGTAAGTCAGCCGGTCAGGCTCTACCCTATGTCTGATACTGATCTTCGCACTTCTGCATCTTCTTGTCGTTGGATATCATTCACACTCAAATCCTCAGGTTCATGTCACTCTGATTGTTCAACATGGTTTTCTTTCCCCACAGGGGAAACCCTAACCCTAACCCTTTCTTTTGCTTATGCTGATTCACTTCTGCTTCGATGGATGGAGCCAGGAAGCCACAAGGTAAGAGCAAGTCACGATGCAGTGTCCTATCAGGGCCATCAGAATGAACAGGTGCTACAACATAGACAGGATAATCGTTTATGTGTTTCACTACTTTGTACACAGTTCGACTCCAACGGTCAGCTATCTTATGTTTGCCCCGCACTCCAACATTCTTGACGAAGACATGGTCTCCTACTTCCAAGATGGTTTCTCTTACTTTCATGTCATATCTCTGTTTGTTTTTCTGAGCGATTCTCTCACTGTGTTCCACTGCAAGTTTGTAGCTCTCCTGCAGATTTTCTTTGAGCCTTTTCACATAATCAGTGTGAGTGGTTCTACTCTGCCCCCCTGGGTGTAGTCTGAACGCCACATCAATAGGGAGGTTTGGCTGTCTCCCAAACATTAGCTGGTAAGGAGAAAAGCCTGTTGTGTCGTTTTTGGTGCAATTGTATACGTGCACCAAAGGCTGCACGTAGTCACGCCACCTGGCCTTACTTTCTTCCTCTAGAGTCCCAAGCATCTCCAAAAGCGTTCTATTGAACCTTTCCACAGGATTGCCGCGTGGGTGATAAGGGGTGGTTCTGGTTTTCTTGATCCCCAACAGCAGGCAAAGGTCTTTGATTACAGCAGACTCAAAATCCCGACCTTGATTGCTATGTAGATGCTCAGGTATGCCATAGTGAACAAAGAAACTGTTCCACAACGTCTTGGCTACTGTCTTGGCCTTCTGGTCTGCAGTAGGTACTGCAACAGCATACTTCATAAAATGGTCAGTTATTACTAGAATGTCCTTTGTCCCATGGCCTTTAGGTTGCAAAGACAGGTAATCCATGCAGACTAGTTCGACCGGTCTGCTGGTCCTAATGTTCACAAGACAGGCTGTCCTCTCAGCTTTTGCTTTGCGACGAATACATCTCTCACAGGTTTGCAGCTTCTTATCTATGTCTGTAGACATTTTTGGCCAATAAAAAATCCAAGAAAGCACTTGAGCTCTTTAAGGCGAGACACTACAGGTGAATAGGGTAAAATTGTTAACTTACAGATATCACCATCAAACTTTACCAGTTGATTACTCACATGAATAGGAGAAAAAAATGCATTGCAAGTTTTTTGTAATTTTATTTTTAAATATGCTAATGAGGCTATATCTAATTAAATATGCGCTAATTTGCATATATTTTGAAGTGACGAATCTGACCATTGAAAAAAACAAGGTTCAAAATTATTTTTGCATTTTGTTGATATATTCAATGAAAAGACATGTTCAGATGGGATTATGAATATCCCATTTTGTTACCCTGTAAATCAGAAAATACTGGCAATAGCCTTAAAAAATTGATTTCCGCCCTATTTTTAGGCATAAAATGTCATATAAATCAGGCCCAGAATGATATATCAACAAACCCCTCTGAACAAATCTTCACAATATAGTTAGGAATACGACTGTAAAGTTTGGTGTATGTAGGTGCTACAGAAGCGGAAAATCGTCACTAGGAGTGCAAGAAAAAACTCATTTTGAAAAAAAACGGCCTTTAAAGATTTTTATGGCAAAATTCCACTAATTTCTATTGAAAGCCATGAATTACAGACAAAATATGCGGTAACACTTTACTTGAAGGGGTGTGCATAAGACTGACATGACACCTTCATAATCATGACATGGCAGATGTCATAAATATGAAGGAAGTCTTATGCATGCTTATGACAACTGTCATTAAGTGTCATTCGCTCAATTATGACATTTTTAATGCATATATGACATTGTTTGAGATGTCTTTGTTATGACAACTTGACATAAACCAATACATCATAACCTGTCAGTGTCTGACAACTTGACATTACCAAGACAACATAAATTGTCATAAACATGACAGCAGATTACCTATCAAACTTAAGAAACCACTTAGCTTTATGGGTTAACATTTCATTAAACTGTCAGGTGATTGGTTTTGACATTGGCTGTCATGAGGCCATTATAACTATGTCATGAATGTTTTTCTTGACCTCAACTACAGTGGTACAAATTTAATTTGTCATTTAAATGTTATAATGGCTTCATGACAGCCAATGTCAAAACCAACCACATGACAGTTTAATGAAATATTAACCCATAAAGCTAAGTGGTTTCTTAATTTTGATAATTAATCTGCTATGTCATGTTTATGACATATTTATGACAGGTTTTGTTGTCTTAGTAAAGTCAAGTTGCCATAACAAAGACATCTCACACAATGTCATATATGCATTAAAAATGTCATAATTGAGCGAATGACACTTAATGACATTTGTCATAAACATGCATAAGACTTCCTTCATATTCATGACATGTGTAATGTCATGATTATGACGGTGTCATGTCAGTCTTATGCACACCCCTTCAAGTAAAGTGTTACCAAATATGCTTTAGGTCCAAGTAAAATCCATCTATCACACTGTTTAACATCCAAAACTCATTATTGCTTCATCCATCACTGATCATAACATCCAAAACAACACATCAACAGTCCATCACACAGGTGGAATGGAAAAACTAAATACCGGTAGATCACAGTCCCTCAGGCAGATACATATTTAGCTGTCAGTGGAGCTGCTGTACCCTCTCCTAGGAGAACTTCCAGCTTCTTTTCTGGTGCTAACTTTGGGAAGTTTTATTCTTTTGGCTATTTGTCCAAGGTGTAAATCACTTAGTGAAGATACTTTTTCCCAGTGGAGGAAGTGCATCTCTGTCTGACCCAGTTGGTGGTCACTGAGCCTGTATTTAGTCAGGGTCTGTCTCTTCTTCTCTGACAGTGTGCAGATACTCTGTCAAATAACAATTTAGTCTACTTTGTTTGCTTTCTCCAATGTTCTAAATATTGATATTTTGAATGATTCATAATTAGTTTTGTTCTGTTGAGTTGTTTTGAACCAGTGCTGAAGGGAGCCTGGTTGGTTAGCTTCACCATCAGCTGACTGAGGAGACTGTTTTCAGGATTTGGCTCGTGGGTTTTAAGTGCTTTGAAATGTAATGTGTCTTTTTGACTTACATTTAGATGTGTTCAAAATGTTACAGCTTGTTCGTAACGCATCGACGCACTATGGCGACTATGGTAACGCCAACTTTTGATGAATTTAGGCGAAATCTGCACACTCAAACAGACAAAGTGTAGTAAAATAAAGACCTAAATGTGTATTTTGGACTTTTTTTCAGCACAAGTCTGAAAGAATACATGTTATTGAAGACAAATAACCCCAAATCTCAAAATTGACCAGTGAAAAAAAAAAAAACGATGTTTTTGCCTGCCGTGTCTCACCTTAATATTGTTTGGTTGGGGCCAAGTTGTGAGTGCAGAAATCTTTTCAGGGTCAGTTTCTACTCCATTCTCCGAGACAACATGTCCCAAGTATTTTACCGACTTCTTGAAGAAATGACACTTCTCAGGCGATAACTTGAGCCCAAACTCCTTCAGTCTGTTCAAAACTCTAATAAGTTTCTCCTCGTGCTGTTCAAGGGTTTCTGAGAACACAATAAGGTCATCAAGAAAAACAAGACCTTCTTTTTGGTTCAAGGAGCCCATGCATTTCTCCATGACTCTTTGGAATGTGCTTGGAGCGTTGGTTACCCCTTGCGGCATCCTATAGATAGTGGTCCGACGGGTCGTCCGCGGGACATTGGGTGTTTTGAAGGGTAAACTTTATGAAAGTTAAAATTTTTTAACAAGTCGCATATCTATGGAAAGCTGAGATTCTTGTGATTCGAACGATATTTGCCATTTTAGAATACAATAAACACAGCGGGTACAATCTGTGTCTTTGTCAGACCATCAACAGCCAAATAAACAAACAGGAAGTGGAAGACACTTGCCTAAAAGGCCTTCTGTTCGTCCACTGATCCATTACATTGCAACAACAATGGTTTAGTTACACTGTAAAGGCTCCATACAATCAATTCAGCGAAGTATTTAGTCCATAACACATTTATATATCAATAAACATCCACTTACTGTGAATAGTAGCATTCCAAGTTAGCCGACAGAGCTCTCACAACTATCGAACATACTATGGTAAATCTTCAAATTACATGTCAATAATACAGCTATTTTGACTTCAAAATGGCCGCTGACCCCTGAACTTTTGAGTGACAGCGGATTTCAGCGAATCACGGAGTTTAAGGGGGGTTTTTCCTCCAGCTTGAGCCAGTCACCGCGCATTAGGGACACGGTCCATCCTTCGCTTTGACGGACATTTGGCTACTCCAATTGGAGCAATGTTAGCAAATGACTGACTTATCTGATAGCCAATGATCTCCTGAAGATATAGATATGCAGGTTTAGTGGGAGGAATCCAGACACGGTCAGCAATGACGGTGCACAAATGTTTGTTGTGGATCAGTGCGCCCGTGCGCAAAACTGCGTAACGCTGTAGCAAATGACATATGACTTTGGAGAAAGGCTTTTTTGATGGGAAATCGTCTCTTTCAACAAGTAAGTGTTTTATTATACCATATAACATATTTGACGTGTTTTTCTGAGTATCTTGTGTTTGTGTTTCACTGTTTTGAGATGGCCAATGCTAACTGGTGATGGCTAAAGCTTGTCCTCAAGCGTATGTGTGCATTGAGCGCTCATGTTACTGTTGTGGTGTACATTTAGCAGTTTGTTTATGTCCCTGTGTGTCTTTATCCACGGGTTTGTGTTTGTCTGTGTTTGTTTGTGTGTGTTTGGTGCTTTTAGCGCTCTTGTTATTGTTATGAGGTGTGCGTGTATCGTTGTTTGTGTCCCTGTGTGTCTTTATCCACGGGTTTGTGTGTGTGTGTGTGTGTATAAAATAGTACACAATACACAAAAGATGTAAATTATTTCTTTCTTTGCTTTTTTATATCACAGAAATCATCTGACATTGAACTGGATGAAGACTGGGAGTCAGCAGAAAGCCATATGATGGACATCAAGAGAGGAACCCTATCCTTCACCTTCCTAGAGAGGTTCAATAACCAAAGAAAAACCTAATCATAAATTTGTAAATAGTTTAATATATATGTAGTGTATAATATACTAATATTAAACAATATTTTAATACCATAACACTTGTTTTGTATTGTTATTTGCACAAATTTCAGTTTCAAGAATTGCAAAAAAACAATATAATGTGTTTATGCTTCAGTTACTATGTGTCAACAATTATTTACAGTGAATCTGAATAAGGAATAGAATAGCTCTAAGTATAACCTTTCACTAGAGCCCAAAATTATGCCTGTACAGTAAAGCATTCAAGAATAGCAGCATGTTATGTGTCTGTGGTTACAAAGAGTCATTTGGAGTCTCCAAGTGGCCTTTTTTGGGGAGCGCCTAGACATAAACTCAGATAAACCTGTGTAAAACACTCATTAGCTTAGGTATTGTTATCAACATTTAAATTGGGCTTGGTAAGGCTTCATGCTGTGATCCCACTGTGTTTTCCAGCTAATACCTCCCAGCTATAGTTATCTGCAGGCATCTTTTTACAAAAAAAAAAGTTAGGCGGAAATTTTTCCCTATTTTTTAGTGTGTTCAAAGTTCTATTACTCAATACCAGTGAGACTTACAGTGATTCTGACTGTTTGGGAACAGACCTCAAAGTGTCCCCTTTCAAAATAGACCAATACCATGCCTATACTCCAAATGGTTCAAGAACAGCATGCAATTTAATTTGGGTAGGCCTTTTTTAGGCATTTTTGGCAGAATTTGCAGGAAAGCTTTCCCAAAATCCCATGGGAGTGACGAAGGCTGTTTTAGGCTTGTCCTCCTCTGCCATTTCCACCTGATAGAAGCCTGACTTCAAGTCCATCACAGAGAACCATCTCAATCCTGTCAGAGCTGCAAAAGTCTCCTCAATATTTGGCAAAGCATATGCATCTTTGATGGTCTGAGCATTTAATTTTCTGTAATCAATGCATAATCAAATTTTTCCACTCTTCTTTTTACAATTACAACTGGTGATGCAAATTAACTCTCAGACTCTCAAGTGGAAAGACTCTTTCAAGTGGAGCCGAACAGCTTCGTAATCGGATGGGTGGATGGGTCTCACTCTCTGCTTAAAGGGTGTTGGATCAGAAAGACGGATTTTGTGTTAGACTGCTGTTGTATGTCCATAGTCAAGGTCACCACTCCACCAAGACTTCAGGAATTGAATTCAGCCTCTTTGTAATCCTTTCTTTCCACTCCTCGGAGAGTGGCGAGTCACCAAAATCGAAAGTGATGGGCTTTTCTGAAGCCACTGAGTGCAGTGTGTAGCACCCAGTTGTGGTGCTAGCAGAGGGTGACTGTTCACTCTTGGTTAGGTCTTCGCCCATTAAAGAGGTAAGTGGGGAAACAGATAATGGAGTGGTGAGCTCTGCCAAGACGCAGTGTGCTGGCATGGTGACGCTGTGTGGGGTTTCATTCTTGAGCAAAACAGGCACTTTAAAAGATGTCCGTCCGGGACTTTACATGACATAACTGCAAAAAGTCAACCCGTTTGGTAAGTATGAATGAGATGGGAAATCTACCAATAGGGGAGTGCCAGGAAGACTATTCATGTTCCTCGTATAGCCATCTACTGCCATTTTCTGGCCTGCTGGGACGATTATTATTTCTTGTGAAGAAGTTTGACTTTATTCACTCTGTTTTTGTCTTGTGCTTTATTCTTATACAGACTGCGCAGATGTTGGATGAGAACAGCATAAGTACAGTTTTCAGGGACAGGCCCACCAATCTCCTCACTGAACTCGTCATACAAGACGTCCAGAGCATTAGTGCCAATGAGGACAGACACATGAACAAAGGCACTTGAATCGGGAACGACGAGAGCTAGTGTGCTAACCGTATTGGGGCTATCCGTGAAAGTCTCTGGAAAGAGTATATCTATCTCAATATAGCCAATATAGGGCACACGCTGGCCTGCTGCTCCCTCTACTTCAATGAGGTTATCCAAAGGACAAATTGGATGAGAAGCTATGTGGGAGTCATGAAACGACTTGGAGATTGTGGTCACTTGTGAGCCTGAATCAATGAGGCACTCATTTTGAATTCCTCCGATGGTGACGTTAACTAATGATCTTGATCCAACTAATCCATTCATGAAATCATCTCTAGTGGGTCCAATGGAGAAACACTTGGCATTTTGGGTTTTCCATTTGTTTTTAGGACTACTGTCTCGGTCATTGGCTCCGGGACGTCCCTCTACCAGAGCCTTGCCCAGTTTAAAGGAGAGCCCTGTTTTGCTTTCCACTCGTCCTGCTTTAACTTCAGTTCTTTGTATTTCAGGTCAACTGCATCCTTGTTCATGGGGTTTTCACACATTCTGGCTATGTGGCCATCATCCCCACATCTAAAACAGAACCAGGCCTTTGGCTGTGCTCTAGGTGCAACTTGGGGAGTTGCTTGGTGAACTTGAGCCTCAGCTCGGAGTGGGGGTGGATGTAGGCCAGACTCAAGAACTGCAGCCTCACGTCTTCTCTCTTTTTTGAATTCTTGGTGTTGAGCTGCATTTGCAGCTCAGCAACTTGTTTCCTCAAGCTTTCAGTCTCAGATATGTATGCTTGTAACACACTGGCATTGTGATCAGTAAGGCAGGAGAAGTTGGCCACCGTTTGAACGTTCACTGAGGATTTTCCTTTGGAGGTCCCCAAATGGCGACTCTTACGGTCGAGTTTGGTAGCTCTCTTGTCCTCTTCGGTTCTCAGCTGCAGTAAGACCTCAGCAAAGTTGAGGGGTTTATCAGTTTTCAGCTCTAGCTGAAGAACAAGGTCGTGGTCCCAACAGCCACGCTTAAACTGCTTCATCAGGTGACGGTTTACATCGGACGGCCTTACCTCACTTCTCTTCACTGCAGTGCTCAGCAGCGTTTGCAATCTCTGCAGTGTTCAGGAATTTGGCAAATATCTCTTCGCTGTCTTCTACCAAGCCATAAGCAGACTCCAACAGCCTGAATGAACCTAACTGCCTAATAATATCTGAGGCTGGGGGAAGCAAACTCTCTAATATTCTTCTCCTCTGTGCTTCAACAGAGACATTGCCGTGGAACATATGCTCTACATGGAGTAGCCATGTTTCAAAGTCGGCTTCGCCTGGCGGCTTAGGCACTCTGCCAGAGAATGAACGCAACCTCTTGGAATCATTTTGAGACTTTGGTGCATCATTTTTTATCACGTGTTCAACAACAATGCGCCTCACCTCTGGTGGATTCAACACTTCTTCATCTAGGTCATCAGCCGAAGTGGGAGCGACTCCTCCCTTAGCTGTTGATTTGGGCTTTATCTTCACTTGCTTGGAAGCATGTGGGGAGGGCTTAGTAACGTCATTTCTCTTCCTAGATCTATGAATGAGGGGCGTCGTGCTGTGGTCAGAGTCAGTGCTGCTACTGCTACTGCCATCAAGAGTCGCTAGAGTCTGTGACTGTCTGTTTGAGTACTTTAATGCTATCAACATGCCATGTTACTACGGTGTCATTGATATTCTGTATGTCAAAAGGTAACTTGGGCTCAACCAAAGCATTAGCAGTAACTGATTCCAATTCTACAATGGCATTACATTTATCCTTTTCTTCTGTGTTTGACAGCCTAACTAATTTAGTCACTGTGCCATACTTTTTAAGGGTTTCGGTAATGTCCTTGTCTGTATCAGTGTGGGCAACGCCTAACACAACAATGGACTGGTCTGTCTTAATAAAGAATTCCTGTTCTATATCCATGTCTACACTTTAAACAGTTTCACTCAATGCAATCAGTCATAACACTTCACAAAAAAAGTTGGAAATAAGTCACCGAAGTAGCAGTACGTATCTAGAACTCTGGAATGTAAATTTAACTGACTTGGTCGTGCTCAAAACACTCCTGGCTGGCTCGCCACTAGATGTAACAAACATAACTTAAGGCATCAATGAGAATATCACAATAACCTATATTAATGATATTTAAGCATTAGAAATCAGAATTAAGTTCAACTCTTGAAATGAATTGGCTACGACCACTGTTTGAATAGCAAACGCAGTATCAAAACATTTATTTTAACATTTCACAAGGATTGTGAAATCACACATAGAAAACAATAACAAATCCCCCCCCAAAATAGTCAGTCAGTTAAAAAAAATAAAAATCAGTCCAGTCAATTAGTTTAATGTTCAACTCAGTTGAGTTTTAATTCAGTTCCTGTGTGGTTTGTTGAATAAAAGGCCTTGTTTCAAATCACCACCCGGGCAGTGTGTGATAACGTTGGAGGTCTCATAAATCTTATCTGTTTGATGTATCCAAAAGCGTGCAATCCACCAGCTTGACGAGTTAATGGCCACTGGTTACAGTCACACTCCAGAATCGCTGAGTCACTTAATCACTGGTTCACTGGCTTGCTGTAGATTCTCTCTCTCTCTCTCTCTCTCTCTCTCTCTCTCTCTCTCTCTCTCTCTCTCTCTCTCTCTCTCTCTCTCAGTTGCAGAATATGCAAAAACAAAAAACAAAAAAACAATCTGCATACAGCAAATGCAAAATATCTAATTAGTAGCTGCACATGGCTTTATCACTGACACATTCAAAATCAATGTAACTCAAATTCAAATCTATATCACTCAGTTTAAACATGAACATAATGCACTGTGTAACATATCACCTCAAATATGACTTATGACACAGTCAGTAAAAAAAAATGCGTGAATAGTGCAAAGTGCACATTATACAGGTTTAAGCATGTCTAATCTAGAAAGTTACTGAACTCATTAAAATCATATAGCCACAAATAGGGCGGCAAAAGGCGTTACAAACATCCTTTATGCTGGCTCTAAGCCTCAAAACATTAGCCCATTAGGGTAACCCCATAGCTGAATAAACATACATGAGTTCACGTTTCGCCATCTCATCATTAACAACGCGCATATATGCAACAAAATGGCATCCCAAATAGCAACGGTAGATTAACAAAAATAAACATATCAATCATCTCCGACTGTTTTTTTGTCAAAGAACATAACAGGAATAGCAAAGTAACATAAAGCACACATAGTATATTATCGTTTTGTTTGTAATCAACTAAAGGCGACATGCTAGCAAGTAGTTTCCCTTCTGTTGTACTCACCGGAGATTATCCAAAGAAAAATAAAAGTGTAAACGGCAGTTTACAATAACTAAGGCTTCTTGCCACTTTTACTAGCTAATACCAACATTGAAAATTATTTCTACCGTGTGTTTAGTGGTCTGTTTCACTATATTTATCTCACTCTGTCTTCATCTAGCGATGCACTTGACGAGAAAAAAAACAAAAACAAAAAAAAGAGTCGCTTATCTTCTTTAGCTGTGCAACATAGTGGCTCAGCCAATAAACATGAAACAGCGCCATCTAGGGGAATGGAGAATCACAGCAATTACAGTACTTTGACCCTGTGCAATTTAGGATGTCTACACTGTGGTCTCCACAGATGCCTCCAACACCAGCTGGGGGCCACGTACAACAGGCATGCAGTAGCGGGGATCTGGACGGACCCCCAACTGCATTGGGGGCCCGTCCACCTCGGGTTGCTAGCAGTACACCTTGCTCTGAGCTGCCTCAAAACACTGTTGCTCAGCAAGTATGCGCTGGCCCGCACGGACAACACTGCGAACGTTGCGTACATCAACCATCAAGGTGGTCTACGCTCCCCTCGCATGTCGCAACTTGCCCGCCATCTCCTCCTATGGAGTCAGAAGCATCTGAGGTCGCTTCATGCCACTTATATCCCTGGCCTGCTCAATCATGCTCAGGGCAGCCTGTGGCCCAGGGAGATTGGAGACTCCATCCCCAGGCGGTCCAGCTGATCTGGGACCACTTCGGGGCTGCACAGAGCAGGTCTTGCTAGTTGCCCCTTATTGGCCCAACCGGACCTGGTTCCCCGAACTGATGTTCCTCTTGACAGCCCCTCCCTGGCCCATTCCTCTCAGGGAGGACCTCCTCTCTCAGAGACGGGGCACCGTGTGGCACCCGCTTCCAGACCTCTGGAAACTCCATGTCTGGTCCCTGGACAGAATGCAGGTACTAGGTGATCTACCACAAGCTGTCGTAGACACCATCACTTCTGTGAGAGCACCCTCTACGAGGCATTCTTTACACTCTGAAGAGGAACCTGTTCGTTGAGTGGTGTTCTACTCACCGGCCTCCATCAAGAGCGTAGGGGACCTGCACACATTTTTTTTAGTTTACAAATCATTCCTGGAATTTCGGCCGACTGACTCTCACATCATCCTGAGACCCCGGCCTGGATATGTGCCCAAGGTTCTTACCACTCCCTTTCAGGACCAGGTGGTGAACCTGCAAGCACTGCCCCCGGAGAAGGCAGACCCAGCCCTGGCTTTTCTCTTTCATCCTGCGCCTGTACGTGGACAGAACACAAAGCCTCAGGACCTCAGACCAGCTCTTCGTCTGTTACGGAGGCCAGCAGAAGGGAAAGGCTGTCTCCAAGCAGAGGTTGGCCCACTGGATAGTGGATGCCATCGTCTTGGCATACCAATCCCAATATGTACCATGCCCCCTATTTGTGTATATTATGTACACACATATATAAATATAGATGTATGTGCTATTAACACATTATATTATTTCCCTGAAGTATGAATTGACAGAAACATATTGGGCTCTCTGGTGTCTATGATAATGGTAAAAATAGTAGTATTTAACTTCATAGACATTTATCCTAAGTGAATTACAGTACACTGATTTTAGGAACAATCACTGGTGCAAACAGAGGTGCCTTGAAAGAAAGTAGTGATATATCTGAAAGGGTTAAGAGATCTAGAAGTCTAGAGGAAAACTGTTCTGTAAAGTGACTGCAACCAAAGATGTTGAAAAGTTGGCTCTCTTTTTCAAAGTTGAGATGAAAAGTTTAGTTTTGAGGAATGCAGAGATCTGAAACCTTTTCAAATCCATTTTCTTCTCTGATAACACTCAAAAGATTCAGTAAATATGTACTTACTACTTAACTTCTTGCCATGTTTCTTCTAATGAGATCCTAATATGCTTCTTCACCTTACACACTAATGAAATAAACTGCCAGGAATCAGATGCCCGGAGGCTGCGTTTACCAAAGAGTACTTGACTGAAAGAAGAAGCAGAATCTAAATGATGCCCATTTCAGTCTTGAGAGAGCGGGAGATCTGAAAAAAAAAAAAAAAAAAAAAACATGTAAAGAATAACAACAAACAGAACATCATCTTGTTTGGGTAAAGTTCTTTCTGGTGCACTTCACTGAAGCAGCTCAATAGCTTTGAGCTTCTAAACTGAAGTATTCTCACCTCTGCTGTCTTTTTGAGATGAACACACATCTCACATCTGGATTTTGTGGTGGTGGTGGATAGATAAAGACCGGGAAAAAAATGGCAACTAGAGGAATGACAGAAGTGAGACTTCAGCAGCTTACATGAGGATCTCCTGCTGCTTTACAGCTGCTCCTCATCATAGACTCTTCACTTGCAGGCATGTGAATAACATTCATTAAAGCAGCACCACAGGCGCATTTTGTCTGAATCAGAGAAGGCGATTAACTGTTGCAACAGGCAGAGTTTATGTGAATGATGTTTTTACCAATCAAAATGCTATACAATGCATCATTGAACAAAGATATTTGAATGACTTAATTCCTTTCCACACCTGTGAATGTGCCATTAATTCCATCAAATATTATTCCATAGAGAAGATGAAAACATTATTTTAGAAATCATTATTTAATCACTGAACCCATAGTAAGGGGAATGCTGGTGTAAAGTAAGATATTTTAGTAAAATCTACATACTTTTATAGTATTTATTAATATTTTGATTCAGCTTTTATGGATTTTAATTTTAGTTTAATTTTAAAGGGGTCATGAACTGAGAATTCAAATTTTCCTTGATCTTTTGACAGTTAAGAGGTCGTTATACTGTAAAAATATCTTGTAAGTTTCAAAACTAAAAACTTTCTTGTTATTCCAAAAACAGCTTTTATTGAAACCAAGGCGAAAACGACAGGATCTGAAAAGTGGGGACTTATTACGTCATAGTGCAGTGGGAGACCGCCTTTGCAGAAGACTATCAACGCCTACGTCTACATCACCGCGTCTTTGGCACTGCTCACTGGCGCATTAGGGAATAGTTGCATGAGAACGAGAAAAGATCGACACAGGATCAATACCATAACCTTTCAAATTATCCTAATGCTAGGAAAGTTTTTTTTTGTTTTTCCAACAATGTGAATGTCTCAGCTGTGCATTATTTGTTTGTATTCGGTGCATTTCACTGTGGATTATTTGGTAAATGTTGCAATTTCGACGCAGGCTTTGCAAACAGACTTTTATGATATGGATCTGCCAGCAACGCTACAAAACATGCAAGTAACCATGTTTATTCTAATGCTTGATCTGTGATCAGTGATTTCTGATGTGTAATTATTCAAGTTCAGACAGATTGTCTTTCCCTCAAAATCATGCAATACTGTTTATGCATCAGTAAATCAAGCCAGTGACTAAACGATTAACTTCACATTGTTTCTCTTATTTGGATGAAAATAATCGTATTTAAACTGTGATTAAATTATTTACAGAAAGCGATCAAAGAACACTCCCTCTCCAATCACCCAAGCACAGTGCGCGAGTTTATCTGGACACTTGCCAAAACTCGTTATGAAATCAATGATGATGTCACACTATGGAGCTAATAATATGACAAAATGATCTGAATTTGAATTATTTACAAGTGTAATCTAACAAATTTGAATTTTATGTGGTATTTTAAATAGTTCTGAATTTGATTCCTTTAAACGAATATTGAATATTTGAAATTTAATGAATTGAAATGTTTTTATGGCTTAATTTTATAGACATGTATTTTCAAACAGCTATTTTTTTTGCTCTGAATTATTAGACTGCAAATATTCAGTTTTAAAAAATACAGATTCAAGTTTTCAAGATGAAGAAGAAATTCAGAACTTCAAATTCAGTTTTCTAAAATTCAAACCGAGGAAAATTCAGATCTTACAGAAAGTAGGTCACAGGTCATCCACAGGGAAGAGTAAAGGATCTCAGAAAAGTCAAACAGAGCGTTTTGGCTGCACTGCAGTAGTTTTCTGCCGCAAACGCAGTGGTGGTTCAGGAGAATCCGTGTATCTTTCGTACAGTCGTTTTTTAATTTAATATTAAGAGTAGAAACATGAGAAAACAGCTTGAGTATTAGATTTCTAATATTCTAGTAATAATAGTGCTCCGCTGCTGCAGTTGCACGGATTCTTATCGCGCTCATTGCAACTAGCCTGCGTAGTAAAAATGTAAAGGCTACATTTAATGTTTTTCTCATCAAACAACCAGACTAACTAATGGCTCGACACAACCTGTACAGAGGAAGAGACAGGGCTTTCTCTCTGTGTAGATATAAATTAACCTACGCTTTGCATCAGCTGGGTATGGCAGGGTAATGACGGCTGTCATAGCCTGCATAGTCGCACTGCACAACAAAGCTCTTACTGTATTTAGATCATGTTTACATTGTTATTTGGTGAAAGCATTTGTGAGAGCGCAGAAATTGCGTAGCAATGATGAGATCACTACATTCACGCGATCAACAGACTGTTTGTTATCTGCTCAATGCACATCACTGCAACTTTTCCTGTGATAGGAATAGATAATCCTATAATCAACACGTTTTACGATTCGTTAATCTCTATAATTAATAGTAATAGTAAAAACATTTACTACATGTAATGCTAGCTATTTCATATGCAAACATGTCAGCCAATCACAGCAGAGGGGAATTAAATTGAAGTCCCACAGCAGACACGCCCCTTTAAACAGAGCGTTCAAATCAGAGGCTAATCATACTAACATTATAAGGGCACCCCAGGCAACATTATAAAATAATCCAGTTCATGACCCCTTTAAGTTTAATTTTAAAAATGTTAAGCCAATGCAGGCGTCAACCAATCAGATCACCTATGCAAATACCCTAGCACAGACGCTAGCTGATTGCGCTCATGCAACACTGGAAAATGATTGGCTGTTGTCACTATGATGGTCGCATCAGCACCGAGCTCTGCAGTGACAGACACTTCAATGAGCCAATAGCAGCAGCGCATTCAGGTCGCGCCGGTGCCTCTGTCCGTGTGAGCAGCAGACGAGAGAGAGCGAGTCAGAGAACGCAGCTGTGCGGAGCGATCCTCAGAAACTCCCCGCATTAAGTAATCGATTTAGAGCGAAAAGAGGCCGAATATAACGAAAGGATTGGATATTTGAGTGAATACGATAACTTTTGAGAAGCTGTCGTCGGAGTGAGGACGAGGCAAAGATTAAGAAATAGAGGCTGATGCACACCCACACAACATCAAAGTGCTGCGTACGAACTTCCTTGCTTGAATATACACTATTTTCTTGCCTTGGTGAGTCCTATTTCAAATATCAACTTGATAATATGCAAGAAAAAATGTTGCAAACTCTACAGTGAACTCATATGGGTTTGATATTAGTGTGTGCGTGCACAGCGCGCAAGCCTAGAGCAAATTTGAACATGGGCTAAAGCTAGTCAAATGTGAAAATGTGTTAATGAAGTATGACAAAGTTTGATATTTAAGTGTCAACGTGTTCAATAAGTTGAAATGTTGAGTTAATGTGCGCTTTAAAGTACATACATGTGTACATCATTGTTCATGAGAGTGTATTGAGTATTGATTATTGTTTCTGCCTTGTGTTTCTACAAGGCTGGGTTTTCTGAGAGATTGTGATCATCTTCAAAAGTTTTCCTGTTCCATACCGGACACACGAGACGCAATTAAGCATATACACAGTGAGCTACCCACGGATTCGATTTACTTGTTGAACTGTGCTCATCAAATGTGGTAGGAGAATTCCTTTTTTTTTTGTTTGCTCTTGGACAAAAAGGACCTGGACTCATTGCGATCTGTTTTTCCTTTTTTTCTTCTGAATCTTGAACAAAATACATTGACTTTGAACTGGACTATCCTAAAAGAACCAATAGTTCTTTGAACTGAATCGGTTGGTTCATCGACTCAGATGAACGGAATCAATTAATTGAGTCTTGAGCATTTGATTCACATAACTGAAAATACTACTAGAGTTTTTAGGGAAAAGAGTGGTTTATTTGAATTTGAAAAGTGAAATTCAGAATCACATTCTGTATATTGAATCAAATTGAGTGTTTAAACAATATTTTGTTTGAGAATATTGTTCACTGTTTTTTTTTTTAAGTGTTGAATTTTTCCAAGTATTTTTTATTTTATTTTATTGTACAATGTGAATGAGAGCTGATCCATTGGCCCATATTCAACCTCATACAAGTGTGACACATTACATGCTTCAACCTTGGCGAGCCAGCCAGGAGAGAGGGCGCAGCAGTGACTGAGGTGAATAGTCATTGAGTTAAGCACGTGCAGAGAACCTGACAGAAATGGATGTTGTGGAACGAGAGAACGTTAATGTGTAAAATGCAGTAAATGTCAGTGGCATAATGCTGACTGAATTGGATCAAGTCCTAAAGGCATACCTTTTGAGGTTCGGCTCTATACGATGCTAATTGATGATCCATGCTTCATAGTTTCAGCGGATTGCAGTGGTTGAGTTCTCGCACAACTCGAGCCCCAGCTGCCGCTGAATATAGTAAAGTCCCACTGATGCAGACACTGTACATGTACGCACACTGGGTGGTGTTTACACCCCCACCGCCTCTAGCGCCGGTTAGTGCTTGAAGAAATTGCAAGCAATAATAAGCCAGTGCCAATGGGGAATCCCTACAACATGTGCTTGAATAGGAGTTGATAAGAGTGAGAACTGATGAGTCACCTGGAGCAGAGCCTGGGCTAGAGCATCGCCCTTTAGAGTCAAATCTCCCAACATGTGCGACCAGCACTCCCCAGCGGTCGGAA
Source organism: Scardinius erythrophthalmus (assembly GCF_964197995.2). NCBI lineage: Eukaryota > Metazoa > Chordata > Actinopteri > Cypriniformes > Leuciscidae > Scardinius > Scardinius erythrophthalmus. The sequence goes on along the minus strand of NC_138228.1, from coordinate 21,551,624 downwards.
GGGTGTCAGTCACTGTCTGCGCTGAGAACAGAATCCAAAAACTGTTCAAACGACCCTGATGTCAGCTCTGCTGAGAAAATATCTTTGAAATTTTCCATGACTGCTGTGCACCCCGCAGGCATCCAGAGGGTAGTAATGGAACATGTTGTGTGGACGAGTGATCCCGTGTCTCCGCACAATGCCTTATTACGCCTGAAAGCTTTCTCTGGGAGGAGCCCTTGTACAAGCAACAAGCCTGATTTCGACACCTGGTGGGCAAGTGTGGATTACTTGTTGAATGATCCATTCCTTCCTGAATCATTCAAGACACACAAAAATCTAGACAGCCTGTTACCGCCTGCTTTGGACATAATCAAGCATGTGAACCCGAATGCTCCATCGTTAGAGTGCCTTTAGCTGCTGGAATCAGTCTACGGATCGGTGGAAGACAGGGGTGAATTATTGGCCAAGTTCATAAGCACTCTGCAGAATCCTGGTGAGAAATCATCCGCCGATTACATTACATGTAATCCTAAATGCTTCTATCTGACGGAGCAGTGTTGCAGAGAATGAATGAGATCTCTGTCTGTTGATGCAGTTCTGCCGTGGCTGCGGGACAACACCCTGATTGCTGACCTGCAGCTCAAAAGGAGAAAAGCGGATCCACCCCCTTTTGCTGAACTAGCAATACTTCTCCATACAGCTGAGGATAAGCAGACCTCAAAGGAGGAGAGAATGAGGAAGCACTTGGGTACAAGCAAACACCCATCGACCCCATGCCACTCCCAAGCAAAAAGCCTCTAAGCAGAATAGTAAAACTCACTGCCCTGAAACGTTCAAAGTTAGTGCTCTGAAGAAGGAGCTGCTCCATCTGATATGCTGCTCTCCAAAGCCAGGTTGCAGCCATCAGAACAGCTGCTAATCAGGAAGTGAAAGAACGAGCTCAAGTAAGTGAATTTCAGGAGTTGAAAGGACAGATAGCGGAGCTGAAAATCCAAGTCGCTACTTCTGGTGCGCAGAGAAACCAATCTGAGAGATCCCCTCATTTGAGAGACGCCGGAAGCGAAAGCGAGCACCAACCGGCCTCGTCCATGGTATTGCTTTCGCTGTGGAGATGACGGTCACTTAGCAGTCAGCTGTGAAAATCCCCTGAATCCATCAAGGGTTGAAGAGAAAAGACGTAAATTGAGAGAAACACAAGCTGAGTGGGACCTCCAAAATGGAACCACCACAGTGCCTTTAAATTAAAAGCGGTCTCTGTCGCTGTCCGGACAGGGACTGGGAGAAAGAAACAAAGCCCTAAGCATCAACAAGTGTTTAACAGTCATGCTAATGCCGGGAATTCTTTGAAATTACCAGCTGGACTAGTTGGAATAAAATGCTCTGCTCGAGTTAAAGTCGAAGGGAAGGAAGTGAACTGCCTGCTAGACAGCATCACAGGTTACGACAATTCTACAAAATTCAGGCAAAATTCAAAATTCAGTTTTTCTACAAAAGTCACCTGTCACAACATACTATGCAGCCGTTTAATCACCTGTTGGAAGTTGAAGAGGCAAATGGACAGGCTGTTCCCTACCTGGGATATGTCGAGTTAACTCTGAAGTTTCCTCAGGAGTTTTTAGGAATGGAGGCAGAAGTTCCGACATTGGCTTTAGTAGTCCCGGACTTAACATATGTGCCTCAAATCCTCATTGGCACCAATACTCTGGATGTCTTGCATGCTACCATGGGTATGAAGCTGTAATAAGGGTCCTGGAAGTAAGACGACGAAGAGTGGGAATAAGTGTTTTGGGACAAGTAAAGGTAAAAGGAAGCCTGTCTGAAGTGGTTTCGGCTGGAAGTACAGCATTGTCTTCCTTACGTGGTGTACTGTTAGTGGCAAGTTGTCTGCATTCCCTGCCTCAAAAGTGTAAAGTCCAGATATCAATAGTTTTGAAGAATAAGACAGACTGATTTAATGATCTCTCCAAGAGCAGTGCTAGCTGAAGTACACGCTGTACAACATGTGATTGAGGGAGGAGACCCCATGCATGCTGCCTTGTATAAGGATATGAATCCTGAGGAAGCCGAGATCCCTGTTGACTTCGGTGATTCCCCTCTATCATGTGAATGAAAGAGGAGGATAACAGATCTGCTGAACTCCATGCCTAATGTATTCGTGCTGCATGATTTGGATTATGGCCACACTGCTAAGGTAAAACATTGCATCAATCTCAGTGACAACATGCCTTTCAAGCAGAGGGCTAGGCCTAACCATCCCCAAGATATCAATGCCATAAGGAGACACCTCAAGGAACTCCTAGACGCAGGTGTCATCAGAGAATTGGAATCTCCCTTTGCTTCTCCGATAGTAGTAGCGAGGAAGAATAATAATGAGGTGCGCTTGTGCATGTACTTCAGAAAGTTGAATTCCCAGACCATTAAGGATGCGTATAATCTGCCAAATTTGGAGGAAGCTTTCTCACTTCTAACTGGCTCCAAATTGTTTTCAGTCCTTGACTTAACCCCTTGAGGTCGGCTGTCGCGCCGGCGCGATAGGCTCGTTTTTTTTCCTTATCAGTGCAACAGAGACGAAAAATACTCTGTTGATTTTGATCTTACATACTTGTGTTTTACATCACTCAATCCTGTTAAGTGTGTATTATTTTTGTGTATACTCACAATAAAAACAAAGTGTTGTGCTTTTTGCCAAATAAATAAAAATAAACATGATGCGAGTTCTGCTTTCTCTCTGTCAGTGTAGTCCATTCTGAAACGCGTCCGAAAATGAACTGTAACTCAGCGAATTCTCAGTCAAACAGGCATACAGACACACAGGTATGAAGCTTGAATTCTCTTCTTTTAAATGAAGTAATTTTTATATAAAAAATATATTCTCAGTTTATGTAATATGTATGAAAAGAGAGAGATGTCAGTCGTTCTCATGTCAGCTCATTAAGTTTTAATGTGACTCCGCCCACGGAGAGCGCGCGCTATTCAAACGCAAATAATCTGAGGTGATCCAGGCAAACCTGTGAACGCCCACATCAGCTGGATAACACACACAGCGAGTTTACTTTCAGACTCATGTACTTTATGACGCTGTGAGGAATAATACTATCTTGATAATAATCCTGGAAAATTTACCTCAGAAGTGCTGGAAGTTTCATTTCGAGGAGCAAAGGGATCCGGCTGAGGAATAGGTCAGTTCTATATCTGCTTTGTTCTAATCGCAAGGTATCTGTACACGCTGAATGAATGAACACACAGATGTGTGCTGTAATGTAGCTACAGCTGGCAAAAAGACTGTTTAAATATGAATCACGTTTCTATGTATGAATGAATGAACACACAGATGCGCGCTGTTATGTAGCTACAGCTGGCAAAAAGACTGTTTAAAAATGAATCGCGTTTCTATGTATGAATGAATGAACACACAGATGCGCACTGTTATGTAGCTACAGCTGGCAAAAATACTGTTTAAAAATGAATCACGTTTCTGTGTGTGAATGAATGAACAGCTTTTACCAAACTCTATTGCTATACTGAGATGAGTAAAAATCGGATAGATTATAAAGTTTTTACTGCAAAATACTGCAAAATCTTAAAAGGTCAATATAAGCCTTCTCTTTAAATAATTTTATTATGCTTTATTAGTGACACATTTGGGTAGAGAATATATTCCAAATCTGAAAATACAGTATGAGAACAATTAACTGCACAATTACTAGAAATGTTTACCTTGGATATTATACAATTTGCAAGCACAATTTGTGGAAAAAACAACAACAACTGTGAACCAATTATATATATATATATATATATATATATATATATATATATCGTCGTTGTCCGATGAAAACCGCGTATGTCCATTTTGCCGATTTTGAGATTTTTCGACGGATAGAATGTCCAGGTTCATTTCCGTATACAGTATGCTTCACATATCTAAATGACCAATGAAAAGTTGTGAAATCATGTCATCTGATTTTCACGTATATCCATTTGGTGTCAAAGCTGTCAATCACGCCGCGTATCTCCCGCCCAGTGGAGGCATCGCGCGGTCTAAGCGTCTCTGGAAGCTCAGCATTGGATAGCCGAATAACTCTGTGAGGTAAAGTATCAGCAAACGTTTGTTTTGACAACTGTTCAAGTTTATTATATATTCGCAATATATTTACAACTGTTATTTACCGGTAAATAGACGAAGTAGGCTAATTGTCACTGTTTATTGTGGAGATGTAAACGCACGGGCCTGTTAACTCAAGCAATACTTTTAAGGTAGTCTAATATTTTTCTGACTAATAAATTACTGACACAGTAAAGGGTAGATTTAAATAAACAATAACGAATTTTAAATAAAGAAAAACAAAATTTAAATGAAGAAACTAAATTTAAAAAAAGAACAAATTAAATTTAAATAAAGAAAAATGACATTTAAAGAAAGAAAAAACGAAAATTAAATAAAGAAAAAAACGAAATTTAAATAAAGAAAAACGAAATTTAAATAAAGAAAAACGAAATTAAGTTAAATTAAAAACGAGATTAATTTAGACTGATAACGGGTAAAAAGGCTAATAGCCTACATGTTGGGTCCATGTACTTTTTCGTTCATTCATTATTCTATTTCGGAATGAAAGATGAAATGTAAAAAAAAAGGGTGCAGCTTGTTTTTTTTGTTTTTTAAGAAAAATCTTTGTTATGATTTTAGTATCATAATGATTAATAAATGCAAGCACAATTATCCGTGAACTTGATTTGAAGCCTTTCAACTTGTGTGTGCAAAATTCAGAATTAAATGAATGTGCAGCAATTTGTACAAATAGAGTCTGTAGGTCTATTGTTGAAAGTATGAAAAGTGAACAGCACGAGTAATAGGATTCACAATTTGAGACGGATCAGACATGATTTTGACCACTTCATTAAGTCTGGTTTTGTAGAAAGCCTTTCTTTAAAGTGAATTTCGTTTTGTATAAATTGTATCTTAATTTTAATAAATTGCCTGGAGTGGATTTAATAAATAAGAGGCAAATATATAGCAGACAATATAATCATGGAGGCGCCCGTGCGGTCACTTGCATTGCACGTTAACTGGAGCTCATCTCATCCTAACTTAACGAAACTCAGTGTATGCCTCACACAGACATGAGAAAGACATCAAATACACAAAGCTTGAAAAGTCTTTTAACTAAATAATTCAAAACGAAAAGAAAAAGGCTACTCTCTGATTATGTATGATTATATGATCATATAGCCTAGCCTATTTTGTGAATTGTTCATTCCCGGTTGGCACACATTTTGCCTTTACAAAAGTGCCGCTCTAGGCAATTGCCTAGTTCACCTATATGGACGCGCCGGCCCTGGGGTCAGCAATGAGTGTATTGATTCATTGTCCCTTCATAGTTTGCAAGAGACATTTAATAAACTGAGCGTATTTAATAAACTGAGACGTAGGCCATTTAATAAACTGAGCGTAGCCTATTCATCTGTCAATATGAAACGCGACTTGGCCATTCTAATTAATGATTGGAAGAACGCGTATCGACCACCGTTACTGTAAAATATGCACGTATGTCCATTTAAACTCGATTTTGGTCAAATGTCGATTATATCATTACACTGGCAAGAATATGGTTACATTTAAAGATGCCGTAACAAGTATGACAACGCTACGTTCAACTGATTTTGAAATTAGCTGTTTTTTTCACTTCCTGAAAAGTAACCGTTTTGGACATACGTGAGTTTCATCGGGCAGCGACGATATATATATATATATATATATATATATATATATATATATATATATATATATATATATATTGTCCTTTCATTCTTTCTTGTGGATGAAATGAAAGGAAAGGCTGAATGAAAGGCTCATTACGTATGCAGCCTCATTATGCGGGGGCCCATTGTCTCCTCAGGTGTAAATCACACCCACCCACATATTGCCTTTCCAAACAAAAAGTGTCATACAAAATTTAAATCAATGTATTGTTTTATGTGAATGATTAGGAAGGATGATTTTCACATCATTTTAAAGAAAAAACTCTAGGCGACAAAATGCATTATTCAGAAGTCTTATTGACACATATTTAGTATGTGTTTTGGGGCCTTATTTCAGACATTTTCATTTTTTGTTTTTTCAATAACCATGCATAAACATTATTTTATCAAAAATACAAACATGTACATACATGTTGCTAACATATTATGGTAGCCCTGTTTGTGCTAAATAGAGTGTAATTACACCTTTGCCATTAATATGATTATAAGCAACTGTAAAAAGCACAAATGTAAGAGCATGTCAGAACATCTCAAGGACCCCAAAAACACCTTAGACCCCAGAGGGTTAAAATCAGGTTTCTATCAGATTGAGATGGAAGAGGCTGATAAACAGAAAAACGCATTTGTGTGTCCTTTGGGATTCTGGGAGTTCAACCGAAGGCCACAGGGGGTCACAAATGTGCCAAGTACATTTCAACGGCTCATGGAGCAGTGCATGGGGGATCTTAATAGAAGAGAAGTATTGGTCTTCATTGACAATCTTATAGTCTTCTCTAAGACTCTAGAGGAACATGAGGCCCGGCTGCAGCAAGTTCTGAAGTGGCTAAGGGAATACGGACTGAAGCTCTCTCCTAAAAAGTGCACGTTTTTCCAAACGCCGGTCCGATACTTAGGTCATATAGTGTCCCAAAATGGAGTCGAGACAAATCCGGCCAAAATTGAAGGCCTTAAGACCTGGCCAAGACCTGGAAACCTTAAAGAGCTCAAATCTTTTCTCGGGTTCGCTGGGTACTACAGAAGATTTGTCAAAGATTTTTCCAAGATTACTAGACTTCTTAATGACCTAACTTTTCGATATCCCCCCTTGCAGAAAAAACTGAAGCAAGACCTGAAGAAAAGCTTGCAGTAAGGAATCCTAAAGAACAATTTAGGGACCGGTGGACCCAGGAATGCCAGCGAGGATTACACCATCACTGAAAAGCTGACTTCAGCTCCAGTTCTTGGGTTTTTCTTACTGGCTTACTACGGATGCTAGTACCACCAGACTTGGGGCCGCCCTGTATCAAGAGTAAGGGAAACTAGGTAGTTCGTGGGAATTTTCCCATTCATTTAAGTTGCCATTGTCGGCCTAGGCACTCGAAGGTCCGCGTGCTCGAAATGGACGACATGAGCTGCTTAACCTAATGGTGACGTGGACGTTTTCTAAAATCGCATATAAAGTGGCCAAAATTACCATAAATTACCATAGGCCCTGTGTGGACGCCTCTGGGGGTGCCAGTGCACGACGGGGAGGTCCACCAAGTGCTTTTGGGGTCCGCCAACTACCTACTCTTCACCATAGTCCTCCTCAGTGCCACGAAGCCCCTATTTTGACCCCTAACCACCTGTCCTCTTCTTCATTACCACAAAGTGCCTATGGGGTCCCCTGACCACTTAAACTTCACCATAGTCTTCCTCATTGTCCACGAAGTGCCTATTTTGACCCCTAACCACCTATCCTCTTCTTCATTGCCACGAAGTGCCTATGGGGCCCCTTACCACCTAAACTTCACCATAGTCTTCCTCATTGTCCACGAAGTGCCTATGATGCCCCCTGACCACCTAAACTTAACCATAGTCTTCATCATAGTCCATGAAGTGCCTATTTTGACCCCTAATCACCAAGTGTTTTTTTGTGAGTGTGTGTAGACGTTCCCCTCTCTGTATGTTTTTGGGGGCTGTGTGACGCAGCTTTCTATGAAGTTTCGGGCCCCTAGCACCTCCAGGGGCCGAACGAGGTTCAGTGTGGTCCGATTGCCCCGATATTGACACATACGTCCTGTCACAGGCCCCTGGGACGGTGTCCAGAGTTCCGTGTCCCTCTGACCTTTTTTCGTGCTAATTGGCCACCAACAGCCCAATAGGGGTTATGCGCAACATACTTCCGGGTTCTACAAAACAGATATAACTACTTCCGGTCGTCAGCTACTGAGGTAAACACAGCGTAGGAATGGCGACCTTTTATAGCCGGTGTTTACAGGAGCTACCCATTCTATTTATTTCAGATGTACATCGTATTGCCAAACGGACTTCCAGAGCCCCGAGTACTCCGTTAGATAAAGGATTTAAGTTTTTACGCCTCCTCATTTATTCATGATTATGAAGGTATGTAAGTTAGTATATGTAGCTTTTGCTAATCGCACCCGATGTAGAGTTAGCTAACTATCAGTAAGTGAGTTTAGACTTGTATGCTATCATAGTAGTTTAACCTTTTATAATTGCTTGCAGACTATTAAAACAATCAAATGAAGACTGCATTTTATTTTTTTATAAACAATTTTTTTGATGATACTTAAGCATTCGTGACATTTTAATTAAAACAGAAATAAGAATTGTATTCTAAAAAAGCGAAAAATAAGTAACCTCAGAGATCACCTACCGCTGCAGATGCATACGGTAGTGCAAACCGGAAATGCTTATGTTTTCCGGTTCGAACGTTGGGCGTTCCGCATAACCCCTATAGAATAAGTTGCAGGTGGGACGTCAAACAAACAGGGGCCAAAAGGGGTCAAAAGGTCGCAGCGACCCCAAATTCGACGCGGTGGTAGTCCAGTGGCCCCCGGTTCTAGATCCTGGATTTGGTGGTTCTAGATCGGTTCTAAGTATGTGTTTCAGCAAAACGACTTGATGGAAAGGCCCGATCAGTCCGAAACTGACATATGTGTCTCGTCACGGGCCCCGGGGACGGGTTCTAGAGTTCCGTGTCCCTTTGACCTTTTTTCACGCTAATTGGCCACCAACAGCCTAGTAGAATAAGTTGCAAGTGGGACATCTAAAAATCAGGGGCCAAAAGAGGTCAAAAGGTCGCAGCGACCCCAAATTCGACACGGTGGTAGTCCAGGGGCCCCCGGTTCTAGATCCTGGGTCGCAGGGTTCTAGATCGGTTCCAAGTGTGTCTTCAGTTTGACCTTTCAAGAGGGTATGTCAGTCTATGAGCTCACTATGAGTGCAAGTGGCCTGTGAGAGAAACTTGAACAAGGGTCGCATAAAAATTAGCTCTGAGTTCTACTCGTCCTCCTGATATGTTGTTCGGGGGCCCGAGGACTACCGGCACGCAGTGTTTGGGGCCCGTGGGACCTCCGGGGGCCGAACAGGGGCCACTGACACGTGCAACTTATCCCATTCATTTTCACAGGTGTTTGGTGGACGGTGTGACAGAAAGGTCCGATCGGCCCAAAACTGACATACGTGTCCCCTTACGGGCCCCTGGGACGGGTTCTAGAGTTCCGTGTCCCTCTGACCTTTTTTCGCGCTAATTGGCCACGAACAGCCCAATGGAATAAGTTGCACGTGGGACGTCACATAAACAGGGGCCAAAAGGGGTCGAAAGGTCGCAGCGACCCCAAATTCAACACAGTGGTAGTCCAGGGGCCGCCGGTTCTAGATCATGGGTCGTGGGGTTCTAGATCGGTTCTAAGTGTGTGTTTCAGCACAACGGTTTGAAGGAAACGCCCGATTGTTCCGAAACTGACATATGCGTCCCTTCATGGGCCCCGGGGACAGGTTCTAGAGTTCGGTGTCCCCGTCCGCTCGTTTGGCCAAAAAAAGACCTCCTTGACCTGGAAGCGCCTGTGAAGTTTGAAGTGAATAAGTTGCACGTGGGAGGGCAGAAATACAGGGGTCGAAAGGTCACAGCGCCTCCAAATTCGCCACCCTGGTAGTCGAGGGGCCCCCGGTTCTAGATCCCGGATTGCAGGGTTCTAGATCGGTTCCAAGTGTTTCTTTTAGCAGTGCGAAATTCTCCTCCCTTTGGTTCACTTTGACCATATGTCTGTCGATGTGTGCAAGAGGGCCTGCATTAATTGGACCATGTGCTTCGTGAAAGGTGGACAGAAATGTCAGATCGGCCCGAAATTGACGTATGCGTCCCGTCACGGGCCCCTGGGACGGGTTCTAGAGTTCCGTGTCCCTCTGACCTTTTTTCGCACTAATTGGCCACCAACAGCCCTATAGAATAAGTTGCACGTGGGACGTCAAATAAACTGGGGCCAAAAGGGATCAAAAGGTTTCAGCAACCCCAAATTCGACACGGTGGTAGTCCAGGGGTCCCCGGTTCTAGATCCTGGATTTGGTGGTTCTAGATCGGTTCTACGTATGTGTTTCGGCAAAACGGTTTGAAAGAAACATCCGATTGGCCCGAAATTGACGTATGCGTCTCGTCACGGGCCCCAGGGACGGTGTTCAGAGTTCCGTGTCCCTCTGACTTTTTTTCGTGCTAATTGGCCACCAACAGCCCAATGGAATAAGTTGCACGTGGGACGTCAAATAAACAGTCGCCCAAAGGGGTCAAAAGGTCACAGGACCTCGAAATTCGTCACAGACAACCGCCACGGGCCCCAGAGTTTCGTGGCTCTAGATGCTTCCTGAGCCTAGTAAGCCCTCTAATCCTAACTGCTGAAATAACCCTAGCAGACACATGCTCCCATAGAGATCAATGGGAGACAGAGAGGTGCATAAAAAATAGCAAAAAATAAACCTGGCACATCTCAACCTAGCCCGCTCGGTATGTCGCAGAGGGCCACGTGACGCAACTTTTTGCCGAGTTTGGGGCCGCGCGGGAGCCACAGACACGTGCAACTTATCCCATTCATTTTCACAGGTGTTTGGTGGACGGTGTGACAGAAAGGTCAGATCGGCCCGAAATTAACATATGTGTCCCTGTAAGCTGTCCATGGACATGCCATTTTAAATCTAACGATGCAGAGTTCTGCTGATGGGACACATAAGCCAGTCGTGGTCACACAGGAGCTCAGGGGGATGATTAGGCTGTTTGTGGTCAGTGTGCAGGGCCACAGGCTGTCACTTAGATTGGCCGTGGACGAACAGGCCGTCCGTGGTCACATAGGTGGTCAGGGGGACAAATAGGCTGTCCATGGTCAGTGGGCAGGGCCAGGGGCTGTCACTTAGATTGGCCGTGGACGAATAGGCCGTTCGTGGTCACATAGGCGGTCAGGGGGACGAATAGGCTGTCCGTGGTCAGTGGGCAGGGCCACGGGCTGTCACTTAGATTGGCCGTAGATGAACAGGCCGTTCGTGGTCACATAGGCGGTTAGTGGGATGAATTGGCTGTTCGTGGTCAGTGGGCGGGGCCCCGGGCTGTCACTTAGATTGCCTGTGGACGAACAGGCCATTCGTGGTCACATAGGCGGTCAGCGGGACGAATAGGCTGTTCGTGGTCAGCGCCTCCATGGACACCTTACCACCCAAGGGGAAACCCAGTGGAAAAAGAAATCAAGAAAGATAATTTTCTTTTAATACAAAACCTCAATTAAATCATAAAACAGACTCTGTGTTGATAATTCACCCACCCGCTGTGCTGCCTGTGTGTCCCGTGAGTGGCGAGATTTGAAGCCTTCTGCTCAACGCTCGGCTTGTTATAAATGTGTCATGTCCTAGCCCATCAGCGCCCTCGCTGGTCAACATGCCCCAAAGGGGTCGTAAACAGAATGCTCTTTGTTTACTCAAGAAGAAACGAGCTGTGTCTTGCAAATCAGGAGTCGCCAATTCAGAACATCTGGCCGGATGGACTGTCAGTGTCGTTACAGCAATTAGACTTGAAATATTTAATTTTACTTAACATTATCTTATTTATATTTTATTCTGAAGAGACCTTTTTGAAGGATGTTGGTTTACTTGTGCCCTTTTTGAGCACTTGAGCTTAACTGAGAATTGAATGTCTGTAGACGTTAGAAGTGGTTGTTGTGTCCACCTTGTTTTATTGCAATTTTGAGGTTTTCAGTTTTATTTAGATTTTAGAAAATAATCCTATGATTGCTCTCCTCACAAATCAACTGTTTCTTGTTTTTCAATTCAAGTCAAGTCATCCTCATTTGCATAGTGCTTTTAACAATATGGAATCCATTGGATTGTTTCAAAGCAGCTTTACAGTGATAATAGGAAATTACCATAACAGATTATTTAGGCTTTACAACAGCTCTAGGATAAAGTTATTGTCCAGTTAAAGTTAGTTTTGATCGATTGATTCACTTCCATTGTGAAGATCATTAGTTATTAACTTAGGGGCCGCTAACACAACACAGTTCTAACAGGAAAACCCTTAACACGCTCTGGCCGCCCATTTGAACAAAATGAGAATGTACTCCCTGAAATAGGTTAGAAGGTGCAAACGATTATCCGTTATCTCTGCGCAAACCTCAAAAACGCAAACCCGCGAAAATGCAGACGTCGCGCACATGCACATTACGTGTTCAGTCCAAAGGTATGCGCGTTTGAATATATATGTGCGCAGGCGTGTAGTCCTTCTTTGCAGCCCTCCTAAATACTTGTGTGACCTTAAACATTTATAATACAGATTTATTTTTTATTTTTTTTAAGTGTTTTTTTTTTTTTCCACTGGCATGTCTCTTAGGTGTTGAGGACTAGTGCATATTTGAGCCTATATTCAGTACGAATATGTGACAATCCGGTATGTGACGCCCCTGTATCCTGACGATGGGTGATTCCATGAGATGCTCACCTGGATGCCCTATCTTAATGCCCTTTAAAAGGAGCCCTTTTACTACTCCTCGGCGGCTCCACATTTTGTTTGTTTACGTTGCTGGTCTTTTCCTTTGCTACACTTACACTGGAGCCACATAACATTACATTACATTACAGTTCATGCCTACATCGTACTTTACATTACTGATTTGACTGATGCTACTGTACATTTTCACTTGTTTGGTTTAGTTTTCTGTTCCGTTCTGTTAATAAACCTTGAGTTAAATCTAACGACAGAGTGTGTCCCTTCCTTTGTTGCGCCCTTTCGGAGCCACAGGTCGTAACAAATAAAATACTTAAGTACTGTTAAAATCTGATTATCAAGGCTGCATGTATACTGCAGGTCTTGATGAACAATTTTGATATGTTGACTGTATCCATTTTGTTTTTGATGACCAGCTTTCATATTCTTGTAAAAGTGACCCATATCCAATATCTGCATTTCACTTCACATTTGGGGAAACAACCCAAGGTAAACGTACTGACCTGGAAAAGCTTAGGCTGAAAAGGAAGCAAAAAAAGGGCAAAATTTGTGATGGACACAAATGAAAAGGTAACACAAACTTTTGCTTTCTGCAACAGCTTTAAAGGTCAGCAAAACATCTCGGGTTACGACTGTAACCCTTGTTCCCTGAGAAGGGAATGAGACACTGCATCTACTACGACACTTTGGGGAACGCCCTTAGCGTAACACATCTGAAGTATGAAATAAACTAATCCAATCCTCATTGGTGCTGTGTCATGACGTAACATGTGGCGGCATACACGGAAGCTACAAAGGAACGCCGGCACACAACAGAGTTAGCTTCTGCGATAAAGCAAGTCACTCCCACTAGACTGCCTGGCGTAGAAGGAATGTCCAGGCTATAGAATCTGATAAAAGTATGAGGGGTGGCCCATCCTGCTGCATCGCACAGTTCTTGGATGGGGGCCCCTGAAAGGAGGGCTCTAGAGGACGCCATGCCTCTGGTTGAATGAGCCCTCACAGCCAAAGGTGAAGGCAAGCTGCACACCTGATAGGCCATAGAGATAGCCTGAACGACCCAGTTACTAATGGTCTGTTTGGACGTGGGAAGCCCCTTCTTGGGTGGCCCAAAGCACACCAGCAACTGATCTGACTTCCTCCATGAAGAAGACCTCTGGACATAAATCTTGAGAGCTCTGACAGGGCAGAGCAAATTAAGTCTTTCTTCATCCACCATCACGTGAGGTGGAGGAAGAAAGGCCTGCAGAACCGTAGGCCATGCCACATTAGATGGCACTTTAGGCACATAGCCTAACACCCATGAGATATAGAGAGCACCTGAAGATCTCCTACTCTCCTCCAGAGAAGTAATGGCTAATAAAAAAAGCTACCTTGAGGGAAGGTTTTTGGCCTCAGCCAACTCCAGAGGTTCGAAGGGGGCCTCAACCAGCCCTTCGAGAACCACTGCCAGGTCCCACATGGGAACTCTGGTACGAGCCGCAGGTCTCATCCTCCGAGCCCCATGGAGGAAACGTACGACCAGCTGATGTCTCATCCTCCGAGCCCCACGGAGAAAACGTCGCCCCAAAGGCCCATCACCCAGAGGGCTGTGGAAAGCCGCAATGGCAGCCACGTACACCTTGAACAGCCGAGAGGCGATCTTGGTGGAGCTCCAGCACTGAAGCCAACCGGGCAGTTAACTGGGTCCACCTCACGCTCTCTACACCAAGTGGAAACACATTCCACTTTAGGCCGTACAATCAGTGCCCCTGCTCTCTGATAACAGTCTCCCCTGGGACCACAGGAGGATCTGATGCGCCAATCTGGATAGAGAGTGCAATCTCAGAACCCCCTGATGAATCAAGTTGGAGACCACGGACCCCTGAGGTCTGGGAGGAAGCTCCTCAGAGCTTTGCCATCCATGACCGCACCCCAGCCCGTGAGGGAGGTGTCTGTTGAAGCGGCTTTCCGGCAACATGACAATCCCAGCACAGGGCCTTGGGACAGAAACCAAGCTTTTTTCCACATAGATAGGGAACGAAGGCAACTCCGTGTAACCCTGATAATGCGGAATGGGGAAAACCCCTTGGTTTTCAACCACCACTGCAGGGCCCTCATGTGCAGCAGGCCGAATGGAATGACGTTGGACGCTGCTGCCATGAGCCCTAACACTCTCTGAAAATGTATTACAGAGATGGCATGGCCTAGCTTTATACTGGTCACAGTGGCCAGGATGGACTCGATCCGTGCAGGAGACAATTGAGGGAGTGAACGACATCAGGCTGCGCCAGACAGAGGTTCTGAAGAAAGACTTCAGGAATCTGATCGATACGGTACGCAGCACATCGCCTGAAACAATGATCATTGTGTCAGGACCGCTTCCCACGTACCGTCTAGGACATGACAAGTTTAGTAGATTATTCGCGCTAAATGAATGGTTAACGTCATGGTGCAATGAACAGAAACTGCTCTTTGTAAATAATTGGAATCTGTTTTGGGAGCGTCCTAGGCTTTTCCGTGCCGATGGCTTACACCCAAGCAGATTCGGAGTGGATCTTCTGTCAGATAACATCTCCAAAATGTTAAATACCATTAAATGACTAGTAACCAATAGTCCAAATCATAGTCTCTCCTGCACCAATTTAAATGATATAAATACTAGTGTAGAACATTGCATCGAAACTGTGTCTATTCCTCGTTTAGTGCGATCAAATAATAAATCTACTGCAGGATTTAGGAAAAATCTAATTGTTATTAAAACAGAAAATGTTGCTATTAGTAAACAAAAACAATTTCTAAAGCTAGGTCTTTTAAACATTAGATCACTCACACCTAAGGCAGTTATTGTAAATGAAATAGTCACAGATAATAGCATCGATGTACTTTGCCTTACTGAAACCTGGCTTAAACCAAATGATTATTTCAGTCTAAATGAGTCTACTCCATCAGGATACTCCTATAAGCACGAGCCCTGTCTGATTGGTCGTGGCGGCGGTGTTGCAACTATCTATAGAGATTTTCTTAGCGTTACTCAGAAAACGGGTTATAAGTTTATTTCATTTGAAGTACTTGTACTAAATGTTACGCTCTTAGAAGAAAGAAAAACATCCCTATTATCTCTAGCCTTGGCTACCGTATATAGACCGCCTGGGCCTTACGCTGATTTCCTAAAAGAATTTGCAAATTTTCTCTCAGATCTATTGGTCAATGTCGATAAAGTATTAATTGTTGGAGATTTTAACATACACGTAGATAATCAAAATGATACGTTAGGGGCTGCGTTTATAGATTTATTAAACTCCTTTGGGGTTAAGCAAAACATTACCGGACCAACTCATCGTCTTAATCATACACTCGATTTAATTATATCACATGGAATCGATCCAACCGATATAGATATCATTCCGCAAAGTGATGATGTAACTGACCATTACATGGTAACTTGCATATTACATACCCCGGTAATATATCATGCTGCGCCACGTTATCGATTAGGCAGAACAATTCTTCCATCCACCATAGATAATTTTTCAAATTGCTTATCGGATATGTCTCAGCTGCTGCCTGAACCCAAACAAACAGATGAACTTGAGGAAGTAACTAGCACTATGAGCACCATTCTCTCTGGAAAATTGGATATTGTTGCACCTATGAGACTAAAAAAGGTTAGAGAGAAAATTAAAGCACCATGGTACAACAATACTACGCGTGTTCTAAAGAGAGAATCCCGTAATTTAGAGCGTAAATGAAACAAACTAATTTAGAGGTTTTTAGAATCGCTTGGAAAGACAGTATGTCACGCTATAAAAAGGCCCTAAAAGCGGCCAGGGCTGAGCACCTCCGCAAACTAATAGAAAACAACCAAAACAATCCTAGGTTCTTATTTAACACCGTGGCTAGACTAACAAATAAACAGATGTCTCCTGAACAAAATATCCCGTTATAGTTTAGTAGTAATGATTTCATGAATTTTTTCACTGAGAAAATAGAAAACATCAGATCCACAATTGTAAACGTTCAATCCTCAATCGCGCCTTATAATTCAGCCTCGATTATCACCCCGCAAGAACAATTACAGTGCTTTACAACTATAGAACAAAAAGAGTTAAATAAACGTATCATTTCCTCTAAAACAACAACATGTTTATTAGATCCCATACCAACTAAACTATTGAAAGAAGTGTTACCTATAGTGGAAGAGCCTCTCCTCAATATTATTAACTCATCTTTAACTTTAGGTCATGTTCCAAGAACATTTAAATTGGCAGTTATAAAACCTCTCATTAAGAAACCACAATTAGACCCAAATAACCTAGCAAATTATAGACCCATTTCAAATCTTCCTTTTATGTCCAAAATATTAGAAAAAGTTGTGTCTGCCCAACTGGGCTCTTTCTTGCAAGAAAATGACACCTATGAAAAGTTTCAGTCTGGGTTCAGGCCGCACCATAGCACTGAAACTGCGCTCGTTAAAATCACAAATGATTTACTCATAGCTTCTGACCAAAGCTGTATCTCAATACTAGTTTTACTTGATCTTAGTGCTGCGTTCGATACTATAGATCACATAATACTCTTAGATCGACTACAAAACTATACCGGTGTTCAAGGACAAGCATTAAGCTGGTTCAGATCATACCTATCTGACCGCTACCATTTTGTCTATTTAAACGGAGAAAAATCGATCATAACTCCAGTAAACTATGGAGTGCCGCAAGGATCTGTGTTAGGCCCTCTATTATTCTCAATATATATGCTGCCACTTGGAAATATTATAAGGAAACATGGAATTAGTTTCCATTGTTATGCTGATACACTCAACTATATATTTCATCACGGCCGGATGAAAACGCTAAATTATCCAAATTGACAGAGTGTGTTAAAGATATAAAAGATTGGATGACGCGCAATTTTCTTTTATTAAATCCAGATAAGACAGAGGTACTAATCATCGGTTCAAAAAACCATCCACAAAACCTCTCACAATACAACTTTAACATAGTAGGATGCCCTGTTACTTTATCCTCTACAGTAAAAGACCTGGGTGTTATATTAGATTGTAACTTGTCTTTTGAAAATCATATTTCATATGTTACAAGAACAGCCTTTTTCCACCTTAGAAACATTGCTAAGTTACGTAATATGCTATCAGTTTCTGATGCAGAAAAGTTAGTTCATGCATTCATGACCTCGAGACTAGATTACTGTAATGCTTTATTAGCTGGTTGTCCTGCATCCTCAATAAACAAGCTACAGTTAGTCCAAAATGCCGCCGCTAGAGTTCTTACTAGATCAAGAAAATTTGACCATATAACACCAATTTTATCATCACTACATTGGTTACCTATAAAGTTCCGTATTAATTACAAGGTATTGCTACTGACTTATAAAGCCCTAAACGGCTTAGCTCCAGTTTATTTAACGGATCTTCTATCGCCCTATAATCCATCGCGCTCTTTAAGATCACTAAATTCGAGGCTTTTGGTCATACCTAGGATATCCAGATCCACCAAAGGAGGGAGAGCATTTTCACATTTAGCTCCAAAACTCTGGAATAGTCTTCCTGATACTGTTCGTTGCTCAGACTCGCTCTCCCAGTTTAAAACTAGATTAAAGACGCATCTCTTCAGCCAGGCATTTATATAACATTTTTAATCTTACAGTTTAATCCGGTCTCTACTTCATAAACGCCAGAGGAGAACTGGCCCCCGACTGAGCCTGGGTTCTCCCAAGGTTTTTTTTTTCTCCATTAGGTCACCTGATGGAGTTTTTCGGTTCCTTGCCACTGTTGCCTTTGGCTTGCTCAGTTGGGGATAATTAATTTGATTAATCGATTCAATAGTGCTATTGATCAGCATTACCAAACGTGGATGTTTTACACCAGAAACAAACACTGATGTACTATTTTATTTAATACTGTGAAGCTGCTTTGATACAATCTGTATTGTGAAAAGCGCTATATAAATAAAGTTGACTTGACTTGACTTGACTTGACTTGACAATTGTGCCCGCACCATGACCGAGTCCCAAACCATTCACAGGAACTTGATGCTCTGGGCTGGTGCCAACACGTTTTTTTTCCATATTGAGTCTCAATCCCAGGCTCTGGATGTGGGCAAGGATGTCATCTAGATGCCGAACTGCCAGCTCTTTTGACTGGGCCATAATAAGCCAGTCATCAATATAATTTAGCACCCTGATACCCTGAAGCCTCAGCGGAGCTAGAGCTGCATCCATGCATTTGTGCTTGGCCGAACGGAAGAACCCAATATTGGAACGCTTCGTCTCCGAAAGTGAACCTCAGGAACTTCCTGTGAGATGGAAGGATGGATATGTGTAAGTATGCGTCCCTTAGATCTATCATGACAAACCAATGCTCAGACTTGATCTGACTCACGATGATGGGAATAGTGAGCATAGTGAAAACGGTAATAGTAATAGTGAAAACCGATGTGTCCCCAAGCGCACTTGATGCTTGCTTCAAACATCGATTTCCTGAGGGCTCTACGGAGGAGTGATTCTCGCTCGTCCCTCCACAGGGAGGGACAGCCCTGCTATTTTCGTCTCATTTTCAATACCCTGAAGCGGAGGACTGGCAGGGAAAAAAATCAAAAACAGTTTTCGATGTGCTGGCGGAACACTGCATGACCGCAAGCCTGTGGGACAGACAGAGCAGCGTGCGTTCGCTGCTCATCATTTTAATTCCTCAGAATTAAGTGCAGCCATAAACACTGGATAAGTGAAACACGGTCTGAATGGTAGACTGAATTAAAATATCTAACTTCTTAAAATCAGATAATATTCCATAATTTTAATTTCTTAGAATTAAATGCAGCCATAATCACCAGACAATACTGTTTTAATATTTATTTATTCGGTCTCGTAACCTATACGCTGCCTCGGCAAACGCGAGATTCGAGCCGTTACAATATATTTGGCTTTCGTCCCTCGAGAAGAAAGTCAACAGGTGTGAGGCTGAAACATCCGACAGTGCATGGATGTACGCGCGCCAAGATATTTCTCAATGAACACTGCCAGCACCCTCAGGAGCTGACTGTGAATGCCTTGCACCCAAACAGTATTATTTCACAGATCGCGTGTGTCCCTTTTATTGCAGACCCATAATCTATGCGCTGCCTCGGCAAACGCGAGATTTGAGTCATTCACAATATATTTGGCTTTCATCTCTCGAGATGCAGCAAACGCGAGATACGAGCCACTAGATTCTATATTGCAATGCAGACCTTTATTTGTTTGACAATTCTTATGGGACAAACAACACCAAATAGGACATACAGTTTGACACAGAGGGCTTGCTGAAGAGCAAAAAGCTAACTTTGTTGTGTGCCAGTTTCCCTTTATAGCTTCCGTGTATGCCGTCACATGTTATGTCATGACACAGCACCAATCAGGATTGGATTAGTTTCATTCATACTTAAGATGCGTTATGCTAAGGGCATTCCCCAAAGTGTCATAGTAGACGCAGTTCGAGTTCCCTCGAAAGGGAACATTGGGTTAAGCCTTCGTCCTCATATTTGCGCCATTGACAAGAGTCATGTGATCACAATTGGTAACCACCTGAGTTGTCGTCATTCGCCTCTGTCGCCTTTTTAATGACATATGATTCGCATTGACAGGGGAATATCTAATCTGTCCGCTTACATGGCTGACGCAAATGCACGTATCTGATTCTTATCAGATTTATTTCCACTTATGATTGAGGCCTGAAACCGATCTGAGAATATTGGAATCCATGTGCTCTATTCCTGCTTAATACGTTCATGGGCCATAAACCTATCTCTGCCACATGGGAAGAAAAAAATCGAAATTGAATCACTTTTTACTTTTAGTCTGGCTGTGTCCAAATGGTTGTCTCCAAAACACATTTTAGTCACAAATAATAACAACAAGAATAACAAGAAAGAACTAGATTAGAACTAGGGGGCGGGGCGGGGGGCGGGGGGCGGGGGGGGGATAACTTTTGATGCATCGGTCTAATTTAATCATCTTCATTTATTAATATCTACATATTTGTATGCATGAACTGTGCATTTCCAGTTCTCAAAACAGTTAATAAAAAAAAAAAAAAAACTTTATACAAAATACATCATGCTCTTCTTCGCTAACCGAACAAACAATTCATGGTCTGTGGCTGTGTTTGTGCGCGCGGGAAATATGCTGCGCATAACAATTGAAAACAAGGAGAAATGCGCAGTCACATGCTCAAACAATCAACAACGTCGCTCTAGAGGTGCATTCCAAATGACCGTAAGTGGACTGCAAAGTGGACTTCACAGGGTATTCTGCCATCTTAAGTAAGATTCCAATCCGAAGGGAGCGAACATGTTCAGTTCGAAGGGCACTGTGCACGGCATATGGAATAACATCGATACATCACTTCACAGGAAGTGGAGAGCGATGATCACCCAACTGTCATTTTGCGCACCACGTCATCATCACCAGTCAGAACAGTCATAACTAACGATGGAGGAGTTTACGTATGTGTGTAAGTATTCATACATTTCACCATTGTTATACAAATGACAGTATTTTTAACGGTTATTGTTGTGAATATTACATATACTATTTTTGATGATTATAATTTACCTCAGTGAATGCAGCCAGCTTAGCTAGTTTGTGAAGTAAAGTGATTTTATTTTAGGTAGTTGTAAAATAGTGCAATACAATTGTAAATATATAATATAATAATAAAAATTAAAATATTAATGTAGTCCTATATACATTTGTTATATCATAATCTGCGTGACTGTCGTTGACTTTCTTTGATGACGTTTGCAGGGCGTTTCAAATGAGCGGTTATTGTCAGTGAAGTTCACTTCAACTGCTATACTGTGCTGAGGGAGTAGGGGAGCAGTGAACACTGCGTATGGACCCTGTCGAATGGAATGCACCTTAGATGTGTAAAAACAAGTGGAAAGCGCGGGCGCGCCGCTGTCTCCTTTCCACAAGCACTTGCTCTCCCATGGCGTCTGTCGTTGCTATGCAACCATGAACTGCGCTCTCCATGATGACAAGGAAGTATCAGCAAAAGATTAATTGATTTCTAGCCCTTGCATTAGCTTTACTACTAGATATATTTATGGAGATGACAAAAAATAAGGCGACCTGTACAGCTATGATCAGCTGTTCGGTCGAGCATTCAATGTTGTTACGCTGCAAGCTGATCAGTTGGTTCGTTGCTGCCGCGCTCTATCACTCGCACACCATAAAGAGCAAATTGTTTTTTAATGTTTCAATTTAGTGATTAAAATGACATAATTTGGAAGCGGATAATTTCTTCACAAACAGCTCATTATGACCAACGCATTCTCATCCTAGGGCTTTTGACATTTCGTCTACATCCAACGCACATGGCACCCTTTAGCGTCAATATGACACGCACATAGCTTTGTTTGGTTATGGGTAGGTTTAGGTCTGGGGTAGGGTTAGGGTTAGACCGCTAGGAGGCGCCTTCTGGCCCATATCTATCTGCGTCTCATATTGACGCTAAAGGGTGCCATAAGCGTTGGATGTAGACGAAATGTCAAAAGCGTCAGTATATGACGCCTTGGGATGAAAACGGGCTGTTATGACTCAGTGTTAGAATGCTGCACCTACACTCGATAGTGTGAATAAGATCAGCGCAACGCAGACCACTGCATTGACAGCGTGAAACATATGATCTGTCTACAGCCAGGGCTCAGCGGAAGACAGAAAATGCCGGTCCAGCGCTGATTGAGGAATTCAATTCGGAAATAAAAATCAGTTTGACTTTGTTTGACGTTTGATCTTTTTTCTCGCATCTGTGAATTTATTTTTTAATCATTTGTTCTGAGATGAAGCGAATATATTTGTGCAGGAATTTCTCGCACTATAAAAGCTAACCTTGCGGGAATGGTTTAAATTATGCGCAATCCCCACATTCCCGCACCGAAATTCAAGCCCTGAAATGGCAGCGGGATGTGTAACTCTAGCATATGCCGCATATGTCATATAAAGTTAGGCAAGGCCAAACAGCGTTATCCATGTTGTTGCGATTGCATCGCTAGAGTAAGCTAATAGTGAAACTGATAGCGTTTTTCATTTAATTACAATATGAGGACTGACGGAAGGCTATAAAAATCAGCGTTTCTGTGTAGGTGATGACAACCATCTTGACAGCAGCAATCAAAGCATCACTAATTACGGTAGACCTTAATTTGAAATAGTAAATTTGTTCCTGATCAAAGGGAACACTCAACCACAGAACAGCTGGGTGAGTTTTGTATTGGCTTATTGGATACAGTAAATGAAGACTGTCAACTTCTTTTCAACAGGCTACTATTTCATCACCCAAAACACTCCCACTCTCTGCTGTATATTCATAACCAATTATTTCAAAACCAACAACCAAGCCACATAAACAATGCCATAGGCACTAGTCTACATTGCAGACATGTCTCTTAATGCACATAACTTTTCACTTTTTTGCACAATCTTGAAAAAAGTACTATTGTTGAAATTCTCAGATCAAGCAAACTTCAACGCACCCTTATCCACTACCTGTTAGTGAACCACACCCGAGCAAGCACACTTCGCAGTTCCTCCGGAAATGCATTCTAGTTATTATCATTATTTTTTTAATTATGCGTCATGCATTAAATTAATCAAAAGTGATGGTAAAGACATTTATAATTTTACAAAATATTTTTATTTCAAATAAATGCTGTTCTTTTAAACTTTCTATTTATCAGTGTTTGCTAGTTGGTTGCTATGGTGTTCTGGGTGATTGCTAGATGTTTGCTAGATGACTGCTTACAAGCTCAAGTCTTGTTTTATTGTCAACTACGCTAAAATCGTAACGGACAGAACAGCCCTTATGAAAAATAAGTTTATTCAAGTGTGCTATTTATATTTTTTTTTTCAACTAAAAATAAGAAAATATACTTTGTCTACTTTTTATGTACTTCTCAGAAATATACTTAACTCTTTCTCCACCAGCGTTTAAAAAAAAAAAGTCTCCAGCCACCGCCTGCGTTTTTGATCATTTTCACAAAAATGTCATGGCCCCCAGGATATATTGTTGTATGAATATCTGAACATGCAATATATCAAAAGAAATAATGGACCTTGTGCTTTTAGGCAAAAAACAAAAAAACAAAAACTGTTTTATTCTAGCAGCATGCATTCTTTTTGATCAACACTTGAATATGGGTAAGTTTCATAAAAAAAAAAATTGAGCAAAAAGCTGAAAGATTACATCTCGATCGGATTCAGAACGACATAGGTGTCAAAAGTATTCACATTCATTACTCAGCTAGAAGTATAGATACTAGGGTATAAAAAGTCAACTCAAGCTTTTTACTCAAGTAAAAGTGTAAAAGTACTGGTTTCAAAACTACTTAAAGTATAAAAGTATAAGTAATGCAATGAAAAAAATGCCATTAAGGACAAAAGCTTAGGCCGCACCACAGGGGCCTATAGTGCACTACCCCACCTCCTCAAACAAACATTTTTCTAAAGGCCATAATGACTATAATGTTATATTAAAATGTTAATGTTGAAAAATTTGTGATGCACTTGACAGTAACTGTTTTAGCCACATATATGCCCATTGAAAATGAACGCATTTTAGTACAGTGCAAACACCAAAAAGAACCATATGTGTACTACTGAGCATTAACGTGTTTCATGGAGCGGAAGATATGATGACTAGTTGCCTATAAGTATTGCAATGGTACACTTTGCAGAACATAACGCAGAATTTAGCAGTCAAAACTGATTCATCGTTGATTTAAACCTTTTTCAGCAGCTGTCAGGGACAGAAAGAGTGCATGCAGTCTGGATGGTGTAAAAGTTGCAGATTTCTGGTTAGGCTAGTGTGCAAATGACCATGGACAGGAATTGTCCCATATTCAATTTCAATTCAAGTCATTCAGCTGTGCTCTCCTCTCAGAGTTATATTCACCATTGAGTCATCTCCCACCACATGTGTATGTTTTTAGAGTTGCTCACTATCTCACTCTTTACTGTAGATACAACTTACTGTTGTATAGTATGTCACTTTGGTATTAGCGATCACATACAGCTACCTACAACTTATTGCGCTAAATTGCGTCTGCCTGCTGATCGCTGATTGGCTAAAAGTGTGTGCTCGTCGGTGACGTCAACATCAACATCAACGCCAGCTGACTCTGCATGGGCGTGTGTGTTTAGTAATGTCATGATGACTGATTTTATGGACTACATGCACACTTTAGTTTAGTTTTTTAACCAATTAGACTTTAAAATGTAGATGTTTGAAATCAACTGAACTGACCCCAAACCAGCCCAAATTTTGTCCACCCGCCCAAACCCTTTTTTACCCACACAATCAAATTCAAAACCGGCCAATCTGGCAACACTGATAGTACAAAAAGTCATGATAATTGCGTGAAAATGTAAGGAGTAGAAGTAAAAAGTTGGCTGAAAAATAATTTATTTTTTAATTCCTAAAGTAATTGGAATTTTTTAATTCTCCAGTAATTGCCAAAATTTCTACTTAAGTGAGGTAACAAAGTATTTGTACTTCGTTACTTGACACCTTTGCAGAACAATGATCAAAACATAGATGGAGTAAATCCAGTCCACCAACACCCCTAATGCTTGCACAGTTCTGAAGCTCATTCTGGGTCAACATTTCATTCAACATTAGGCAGTTTTGATTTATATGCTGTTCAATATTGATGATTATTTTATATGATTACATATGATATCGCTTGTTTCTGAAACTTATTTGCATGTGCTTTGATCAGGAGATTCAGTACTTTTTCAGAAGAGGTATCAACAGCGTAAACCCGGAAAATTCCATGTTTGGCGGGAAAGCGTCTTCTCACAAATAATGGAAAATTCTGTGTTTGGTGGTGAAAGAGTTAAAATTCCACTAAAGTATACTTAACTTATACTAACAGAAAAGTATATTTGGCCTATACTTGTACTCAATCTTTTGATCGAGATATTTTTAAAAGTATAAATAAGTATTCTATGAATACTTGGCTTGTAGTAATGTTTACTATTTTGACTGATTAGCCTATTGAATACTTTTTCACATAGTTTTACATACTGTCTTATAAACTTACAATTTTTGAAAATATTGATAAAGAAAACAGATTATGTTCCTAATTCTGAGTATCTGAATTTGTGTAGGCTAGTCCACAAGTAGTGTGCATAGGAATTTATTTCAAATATACTGTACTCTTTCCCTGCCACTGACTGAATTTTCTGGCTATCCATGTTTTTACTGTTATATGATAGGGGGCGCTATTACGCATCTTCTGAAAAAGTACAAAATCTCCGGATCAAAACACAGGTTAAGAAGAAGTAGAAACAAGTGATAGAAGATTGCTTATGCAAATGTAAAACAATGTGATCATCATACATTAAACAACATATAAGTTCAAAACTGCATAACATTACTTAATGAAATGTCGAACCCATGAAGAGAAAACGACTGTGAAGCTTTGAGGGTGTTGATGGAATCAATCTAATCTATTTTGATCATCGTTCTCAATCCCATCGGGACGTAGTGTTTGACAAAAATGCGTTTTTCTTTTATTATTTTTTTCTTCAGCTATTTGTTTAAAATGTTGCTTTTTTAAATGAAACTTACCCACATTCAAGTACTGATAAAAAAAAAGGATGCATTAAGCTAGAATAAAATGTTTTTAAAATGGAAACAGTTAAAGGTAAATTTCAAATATATATATATATATATATATATATAAATACCTACATAGTAGTATACTTAAAGGGGTTTTCGGAAAATTCACTTATATATGGTGTTTGCATATCAATGTGTCTTTGTAGTGTATGGACACAACCACTGTGACGGATTCGGGATGAACCGCACAGGTTAATTGTATATAAAAATGCAAGAGCCAATCAGGAGAGAGGTTTGGAGGATCTTCAGAGGAAATAAACGAATAAAAGCGGAAGTGGAAAGAGCAGCGGGGGAGTGTTGAATTGCATTGAGTGTGCGAAAAGAGACTGCAGAGTGTAGTCGCGGGCAGATTTGAATCACACTGGATTACCAGCGCCGGGCTGGCTTTTTGGAACTTTCTAGCAGAGACTACAGAGCGCTTGTTTTGTTGGCGAGTACAGCGTGTTGCCTGGCACGAACGACAAAAAATTGCCGGTTCACTTCCGAGACTGTGTGCTGACTGAGCGTCTGTTCCTGCGTTACCGAAGCCGCCTGCAAAGTGTTGCTGGATTCACCCGTGGGTGTTTTACCTTGATGTGTGTTCAAGTTCAGTGGACAAAGAGGGATTATTCGTCTTGGATCTCCTCTCCTCTCCCTGGTGATTCCTAGACTGCCGACCGACTCACTGCAAGTACTCACTAAAAACAAGCATTTCTCTGACTATAAACTCAAGCTCCCAAGCGGAGAGCCATTTGCCATTTGGAACGGTTGTTTTTCTTTCTTTTGAGTAATTAACAAACTCCCTTTTTGAACTAATAATCTCCTACAACGCACCACATCCAAAGACTTCTGATTTATGTTTTGAATTGTGTATTTGCATTGATTCTCCATGTGAAAATTTGCCACCGTTACATAAGTGGCGCCCGAACAGGGACATGAACGTATATGTTGTTGTACCCTCAGATATATTTACTCAGATATTTTTATAATTGTGTGGGGCTATTATTTGATTTTGTGAATATAAATTTGAATGTTTTTGGGAAGATTGCATGACTTCTGTGAATAGTGTTAATGAATTGATAAGCGGAAATTTATCCCTTTAACACTGCATTTAAAAAAAAAAAAAAAAAACATTACAAAGGAACACATTTTTTTTGTTTGTTTTTTGTTTTTTGTTATTGTTATCACTTCTCATAATTTTCATGTAAAGAAATTATTTTGTATTGCTACAACTATGTGTTGCTGGTTTTGGAACCAACTGTTATTTTTGAGCCCTATGATAAGTGTTTTTGATAAGTGGTTAAATGACAGACATAAAGGGTGTGGCTTCTAAGCTAATGGACAATTGAAGTGATTTTCTATGCTAGAAAATTTAATGTGCAGGCCTATTAATAATTGCTGTGGGGAATCATTTGAAAATTGTGACTTTTTGTGTGAGGGTGTATGTTAATTTTTGTACCTTTATTTTTTATTATTTTTTGTGATTTACATACTCACCACACACATTGAAAAACAATACCTTTATTGAACTTTTATACATTGACTGAAATACATATGGCCACAAAACCACCCTCCCCGTCCACTTTGGTGGATATTGATCCTCCTCCGGACATCCCTACGCCAAGTGGGCAACCGGGGCAACAGCAAAATGTGCAACGTTTCAGTCAACCACTGCCAAGCCCTTCCATTTACTATTCCACACCCACACTGCCCCACAAACTTCCACAGGGATGGAATGTCCGTTTTGCTTCTACACCACCACCACCTGCTGACAACCTTCTTGACCAAAGCCAACCCTGGGAGCAGGTACTAGATCCTATGCAACTGTGCACCCCATCTGAAACTACTTCTCCAGAAATACAACACGGCTTACCTGGTTCCCTACCTGGTTTCTTACCCACGCCTGGAAAAGAAATGCATCATCTTACTACACAACTACAAGGGAATTGGGATCGTCTATTTGAAAGTCAAACAAATCAAGAAAAGACTGTAAGTGAACTTACCTATGAAATAAAACAACTGACTTCTCATACTGGCGGGCAACTGGATGCTTTGACTGTAAAGATGGAGACCAACCATCTCAACTCTTCACTACCTTAACTGCAACAAAACAACAACAAGAAACCGAGACTGATCAGTTAATTAAAGCTATGAGAATGCTACTAACAGAGAAACTACAAAAAACTGAAGCTACCATGTGTACTGAATTTCGCTTTATAGTGGAAAAACTACAACTGGAGTTACAGCAGGACATCAAGACCACCCAGCGAATTTTTCAAAAAGAGCATGAGCAACTCACTGCAGAAGTAACCAAAGGTAACATCAAGATAAATGAACTAGACAAGAAGATAACTGAACTTCAACTTGAAATGAACAGCCTCAAAACAATCAAGGTGGATACAGAAAGGCAAAGTGAGTCCTCATCTACAACCCCACCTAACATATCTGCTGCACCAGTAGTAAGTCCAGCACATCTACTAACTCCTGCCATCAAAAGTGACCATTTAAGACTGACCTTTCCTACTTTTGGAAGATCATCTGATGACACAGACCCACTGCTATATCTAACACAATGTCAAGACTTCCTAGCGTTACACCCTCTGGCCGACATTGACATTTTAGCAACCTTTCGCACAGTCCTACATGGCACAGCACGAGACTGGTGGGAGGTCGCTAGATCTTCCATAACCACTTGGGATGAATTTAAAACTGCATTTCTTTCTGCTTTTCTGTCAGAAGATTATGAAGATGAGTTGGCGGAACGAGTCTGTACCCGAACACAAGGAGAAAAGGAGATGATTCGAGATTTTGCTTTCACATGCAGAGCCCTCTGCAAACGGTGGAAACCAACCTTGACAGAAACTGAGGTGGTTAAATTGATTCTCAAAAACATAAAACCTCACCTGGCCAGTCAGTTACGTAGTCGTGTCACAACAGTGGAAGAACTTGTAAAGTTGGGTCATCAACTGGAGAAGGACTACGAGCAACAACAGCAGTATGAAACTTGTGTGAGTAAACCATCATTCCCAGATGTGTCACAAAAGCCCACAAACAGAACTGCTGACAAACCATCTTCTGTACGATGCTGGAGATGTAAAGGATATCACGCACCTGGAAGCTGTCCACATTATTCATCCACTCCTGAGAATCCACAGCTCCCACCTGGTAACAGAAGAGCATTTTAACCTCACAAACATGGCAGCCAACCAACCAGTAATGCTGTAACTGCTACAACCATACCTAAAATTAAAACAACCCTGAAATTACCTTCATCTCCATCTCCAATCATTCCGCCACAGTTAGTAGTGCCTGTCTGCATTGGTGTCTGGGCAGGAAAAGCTATTGTGGACACAGGAGCAAGTTATACTATGGTGCAGGAGGAGGTGTGGAAAAAACTTACCCCACATGAGAAACTGCAACCTTGGACTTTGGGACCTTTGTATCTGGCAAATGGAGAAGCTGAAGTTCCTTTAGGATGGATACATCAACAAATTAATATACATGATCATTCTTTTACTTTACCCATTGCTGTCCTTTCTTCCAAGGCCCTTGCCTATTCAGTAGTTTTGGGTTTGGACTTCATATTCTTTAGTGGCATGCAAATCAACGTCATTGACCGACAATACTTTTTCAAGTCAAATCCAGGAGAACAACATTTGTTTCAACCTGGAAATGCCAATGTGCCTGCAAGTAGCAAATCCCAACGACAAAGAAATGAAAGAAAGCTGCAGAGTCTGTTCTTACTAAGTTCTATACCTCCTCAATCCACACTCATGTTACCATCTCTTGAGATTACAGACTTAACTCTGATTGAAAAGGCTGTGAATGATGCCCACTTACCTCCTGATGGTAAACGGCAATTGCAGGAACTTCTAGAGAGGAACACTCAAGTATGCACACTTCAACTTGGCCTTACTGATGTTCTGAAACATTACATCTACACAAGTCAGCAAGTACCCATTAAACAGAAACCTTACCGCATGTCTCCTGTCAAGCAAGCTCTGGTAAAAGAACAACTGGAAGAGATGCTTAAGACAGGAATTGTGGAACCATCACACTCGGGTTGGGCTTCTCCAGTTGTTCTTGTCCCCAAGATAGATGGCAGCATGAGATTCTGCGTGGATTACAGGAAGTTAAATGCCATAACCGAAACAGATGCTTACCCTTTGCCGAACATTACAGAGATTCTCGAATCACTTTCAGGGGCAGAAATTTCACACAATAGATCTCAACAGTGGTTATTGGCAAGTGGCCATGGACCCCTCAAGTAAACCAAAAACTGCCTTCCTCACTCCTTCAGGACTTTTCCAATTTAACGTTATGCCTTTTGGGCTTAGGAACGCCCCTGCGACCTTCCAAAGGTTAATGGAGACGGTATTGGGAAAATTGCGAGGAGAATGGTGTTTTGTTTACATAGATGATATAATCATCTATTCCTCAGACCTAAATCAGCATCTACAAGACATTCAGACTGTCTTCCATAAGCTACAAGAAGCAGGTTTGACCATAAACTTGAAAAAAAGTTAATTCTGCCTCCAAGAAATTTCATTCCTTGGGCATGTTGTGAACACTAAAGGTATTATGGCAGACCCAAGCAAGGTTGAGGCCATTCGGTCTTATCCAGTACCCACCAATCTTAAAGAGGTACAGCGGTTTCTTGGACTAGCCGGATGGTACCATCGATTTGTGCCGAATTTTTCACAAATTGCAGAACCCATAAATGCTCTAAAAAAAGAAAGGGCGAAACATATCATTGGTCAGATAAGTGTCAACAGGCATTTGAGCAGCTCAAGACATGTTTGTCTTCACCCCCCATTCTTAGTCATCCAAATCTGCAGCATCCTTTCACAGTATACACAGACGCTAGTGGCATGGGTTTAGGAGCTGTGTTAACCCAAAGAAAAGAGCAAGGAATGGAAGAAGTTATAGCTTATGCAAGCCGAAGCTTAAACCCAGCAGAAACGAACTACTCCGTCACTGAGAAAGAGTGTTTAGCAGTCATCTGGGCGTTAGAGAAGTGGCAACATTACCTTGAGTACAGAATGTTCACAGCTGTGACTGATCACTCTGCCCTTCAGTGGGTAATGTCCTCTACTTAAACCACTGGTTGTCTCATTCGATGGGCCCTGCGTTTACAAAAGTTTGACTTCGTCATCGAATACAGAAAAGGAAAACTAAATGCAGCGCCAGATGCCCTTTCCAGGATGTCCAACTTACCTGCATGCACCTTGTTCACTAGCCTGAACAACGAAGTAGACTTCCCCATTACTGTTATGGACCTACGGGAAGAACAACATAAGGATCCTGAAATTCAAAAGATGTTCAAAGGAATAGCAGAGAACGAGCAAGCTACCCCTGAACAATTTGAGATTGTTGAAGACAAGTTGTATCTCAAGACGCAACTGGCCAAAGGACAAGTTCAGAACAGAATGTACTTACCTAAAAGCCTTGTTCCTGAAATTCTTCAGCATTACCATTCACATCCTCTGAGTGGACATGGAGGTATTTTTAAAACCTACAAACGTCTACAGGATGTTGTCTTCTGGCCTAAGATGTGGACAGATGTCAAGAATTACGTTAAATGTTGTGAGAAGTGCCAAACCTACAAATATGACAATCGCAAACCTGCAGGCAAGTTACAAACTATCACCACCACACGTCCGATGGAAATGTTAGGAGTGGACATTATGGGGCCATTGCCCAGCAGCAGCCCACACCATAACGAATACCTTCTAGTCTGTGTAGACTATTTCTCTCGGTGGGTTGAAATGTTCCCAATGCGTAAAGCAAATGCACAAACCATTGCTCTGATTCTCCGCAAGGAAATTCTTACCCGTTGGGGTGTGCCAGACTTCATCTTGTCCGATCGAGGAACCCAATTCGTCTCATCACTTTTCAGAGAATTGTGTTCAAAATGGAACATTGCACAAAAATTAACGACAGCATACCATCCACAAACGAACATGACGGAGAGAGTGAACCGCACCTTAAAATGTATGATTGCCTCTTACCTAGAGGAAAACCACAAAAAGTGGGACCAGTACATACCTGAGCACCGTTTTGCTGTTAACTCCGCCATCCAAGAGAGTATTGGAATGTCACCTGCAGAATTGCAACTAGGCCGAAAGCTCCAAGGTCCAATGGACAAGCTGCTCCGACCTCAGGGAAACAACCTATCACTATCTGATCCATCTTACGATGTTGTAAATCACATAACTCAGCTAAAGGAAAGAGCTAAAGAGAATTGCATATGAGCGAAAAAACGGCAACTGCGAAACTACAATAAAAACAGACGAGAAGTCTTCTTCAAGGAACAGGATCGCGTCTGGCTGAGGAACTTTCCACAATCCAGCGCCCAACAAAGTTTCAGTGCCAAATTAGCACCCAAGTGGAAAGGGCCTTACCGAGTAATCAAGCAGATGGGTCCAATTAATTATCAAATCGTTTTGGAATCTACGGGCGAAGATGTTAGAGTTACTCACGTCTGTAATCTGAAACCATGCTACCCCACCGCTGCTGATTTGGAGTTATATGGTAAACAAAGACTCCAGGAAATCTTTCAAGAATCCTCAAATGAGGATACAGAATTCCGGGGATTTTAAAGCATTTGACTCTCACAACCTTGAGGTTGTTTTTTCCAGCGGGGGGGAATGTGACGGATTCGGGATGAACCGCACAGGTTAATTGTATATAAAAATGCAAGAGCCAATCAGGAGAGAGGTTTGGAGGATCTTCAGAGGAAATAAACGAATAAAAGCGGAAGTGGAAAGAGCAGCGGGGGAGTGTTGAATTGCATTGAGTGTGCAAAAAGAGATTCGTCTTGGATCTCCTCTCCTCTCCCTGGTGATTCCTAGACTGCCGACCGAATCACTGCAAGTACTCACTAAAAACAAGCATTTCTCTGACTATAAACTCAAGCTCCCAAGCGCAGAGCCATTTGCCCCCCCCCCCCCACACACACACACACCTACCTCACACACTTCACTGCAAAAGCGTGCTTTGTTTATTTGTTTCCCTTTTTTCGGGGAGAAACTGTTGTTTTGGAACGGTTGTTTTTCTTTCTTTTGAGTAATTAACGAACTCCCTTTTTGAACTAATAATCTCCTACAACGCACTGCATCCAAAGACTTCTGATTTATGTTTTGAATTGTGTATTTGTATTGATTCTCTGTGTGAAAATTTGTCTTTTCTGTTTTGATATTTGAATATTACAATTTTATTTGTTATTGAATCTATTGGGTGTGTTTTTTTTTGTGTGAACAAATTTATTTACGTAATCTAATAGTGTGTAATTGGTGGACCGTATTCTGGGTTAATTTATTACATTGAATTATTTTGGTGGAGTTAATTCTGCCTGGCGCCTGAATTTGCTTAAGTTATTTTAAGGAATTCAT
This sequence comes from Scardinius erythrophthalmus, assembly GCF_964197995.2. Taxonomy (NCBI): domain Eukaryota; kingdom Metazoa; phylum Chordata; class Actinopteri; order Cypriniformes; family Leuciscidae; genus Scardinius; species Scardinius erythrophthalmus. Next base: position 21,518,107 of record NC_138228.1, on the reverse strand, counting down.
TTCCAAACAAAATTAAGGGCGTGCCACCGTTACACCACCATACAATGAAAAAAATCCATTCACTACTTTTTTTTTATCCTCAAAAAGCCTAAACACTCTCAGTAATCAAGCCGTTTGGATTTTCTGAGCAATATTATGTTGTATTGTTCATGCTCCGCCCACGACCACTGATGGACTGTCCTGTATTTACATTTTCACGGCCTCAGACATTTGTATACTCTCAACTAGGGCTGGGCGATATGGAGCAAAAAATATATCTCGATATATTTTGCTATATCTCGATATACGATATATATCTCGATATCTTTACAGGAAAAATAACCCCCCAAAAACAAATATGCCAAATACCACAAAGTATTTGAAGTGCAAAGAGGTAGGCAGTTCATGTAGGAACAAAGTGCTTCTGCGACATTTAAAAAAAAAAATCCCCGTAAACAAAAATAATAATTTAACTGTAAAATAACAGAAGAAATAATACATATAGCCTTCTTTTCATTCAAAAATAAAACAACTCAACTCAACTCAAGCTCATCTTTGCATTAACTCTGTTGTAGCCATCAACAAATAGCCAAAAAACAAGTCTGTGTAACTCTTTTGCTAGAAGCTTTGGTTGGCACCAACTTTCGGCATTTAGGCAGTAGACATCTGTCTGCTGTTCATCTGTTGCCTTAAAACAGAAGTATCTCCATTAGGGGTGTAATGGTTCACAAAATTCACGGTTCGGTTTGATACGATACACTTGTGTCTCGGTTCGGTACAGCAAAAAGAAAGAAATGGCAGAGAAATTTCCTTGATTTCATTTTTTTTTATTCTTTTATTTTTTTTTATTTAAACTAACATCATAAAATATGATATTTTTTTCCTTTGAGCAATTCTAGAGCTATAATTGACTCTTCTTATGAGCATATATATATATATATAAAAAAAAATTAAATGTAATTGTTGTAGTTATAAACAAAGGTTTATTTTAGTTCAGATTAACATTTGACGGTAGCAATTGTATTCATAATGTCAAAATAAAACGTAATGTTACTTGAAGGCATTATGCCTACTATTCCTGCCAAACTTCCATGGTTGCAGTTAGTGTTACTACAGTAAATCCATAGTGAATGTTGCTGATCTGTGGACATTGGATAGTTCATTCATGGCACAATGTTTCTTCCAGGTATCCACGTCAGCGCTGTTTGATCCGTTAATAACGGAGAAATGTGAATGTTTCTCACTAGATCTCGCAGCGATGATATTACTTCTGTGGCGAATTCAAATGCTTTCTTTACTGGATCTCTTATTAGCGCTGTGTAGTAACAGTGTCGCATGATCACGATCGGCTCGCGCCGCACTGGTCCAAACTGATAAACGGTTCTTCAACCACACAATAACGAGCAGTTTCGTTCCGCTTGCATTACTTTTGCCATTTGATGTTGGGCAATGTTGTGGTCCCGCCGGCGTCTCTTATATTATGAGTGCGCTTGCCACACGCAACGCGCCTACATTTGAAATAACGAAATTTTGGTCGGCAGGAAAATGGACAACGAACCGTTCGGTTTGAAAATGCGTACCGAAAACCGAACCGAAAACCTCGAGGGGAGGGGGAACAAAAGCAAGGAGGCGGGGGCGAGCGGGGGAGAGCACACACAGCACAGAGAAGGCAAACAAGCAAAGTGGCAAAATCAGAATTAAATATAAACAATACATCGATATATACGATATGTCAAAATCCATATCGTGTTTAAAAAATATCTCGATATATTTTAAATATGTAGCAATGTTTCTACATATTTAATAGCAATGTTTCTAAGGTGGATGAATGCTGTTTTTGTAACATATGAAATATGATTTTCAAAAGAGAGGTTGCAATCTAATATAACACCCAGGTTTTTTACTGTAGAGGATAAAGTAACAGGACATCCTACTATGTTAAAACTGAATTGTGAGAGGTTTTTGTGGGTGGTTTTTTGAACCGATAAGTAGTACCTCTGTCTTGTCTGGATTTAATAAAAGAAAATTACGCGTCATTCAATCTTTTATATCTTTAACACACTCTGTCAGTTTAGATTATTTAGCGTTTTCATCCGGCCGTGATGAATATTTAAGTGTCATCAGCATAACAATGGAAACTAATTCCATGTTTCCTTATAATATTTCCAAGTAGCAACATATATATTTCTTATTCTTATAAAGAATAGCAAAGCTTGTTAAAAAAAATATACAGTATCCTATTTAGTCCGTTTTTGATAAGAACTTAAAAGCAGCATCAGTTGTAACAGGTCCTGACTAGCCTGTGCAATCTCTAATCAAAAGATGAACACAATCATAAAGTCTCCATTCTACATCAGAGAGTTTTTAGGGATCATTTCTCGACAGCAGAGAGAAAATCTATCAACAGAGCTGAAGGCAAAAGGGGACACTGGGATACAAAAGAATGACAAGCTCAAGTTTGTCTGGACTTTTGTCTTGATAATTGCATTGTATAAATCATTGTATTTAGAGAGTTCCATTACCACAAAGAATAGTTTGCATTGTGGTGAAATTATCTCGCTGAATAGCCACAAAAAAAAAGAAAAAGAAAAAATGCATGAATATCCCAGCACTCAACATCAGCTCCCTAATTGCATAATTCAGATGAAGACATTGAATAAGGGTCCGTGAGAATGTGCCTATAAAGAACCACATAATCAGAAGATTCTTTGCAGCTTGTCCTCTATAAGCAGGTATGGGAAGGGAGCAGAGAGCTTTGCAACTATCTGTATTTTTCTGTGGACTTTATTGCTAGACTGTCATTTGAATTGCCACTCTAATAGATTCCTGATGAACTGCAAATCGAATTCAGAAGTGGACAGTGTATGTGAAAGCATCTACACTGGCAGCGCCAATCGCACCTTGTTAAGGCTGGTAATTTCATGGGTTATCGTTTCTTTTGATCCTGCTTGGTTGTCTATATTTGATCTTTTCTCATTAAGGGGAGCACATAGTCACCTGTTTAATGATGTATCGGCCTGTTAGGGCTCAACTGAAGAATGAACTGTACAGAATCTACTTTCAAAATAAGCCCTCCTGTGTACAGATACAATGCACAATGTTTTCTTTCAAAGGCCAATAATAAGTCAGAAATATAATTTAACTCAAGTGGGCTAAATGTAATAAAATATTAGTTTGTTAAGTGGTTAAAAACTTAAAGGGAGTAATTTCTCAAATAATACAAATTTTCATTGATCTTCTGAGATAGTATAAGAGCTGAGGCTGTTATTGAAAGATAAGTATGAGTAGTAAGAATAGTAAAAGTAAAATGCAGTTTTTTTTGTTTTTGTTTTTTTGCGCAGATAATGCCACTAGTTGCTGACAAATGAGTTTTAATAATAATAATAATAATAATAATAATAATAATAATAATAATTAAAGCTGCAAGCAGCATTTATCGGGGTTCAAGCAGTTAAGGCCTTAGGCCTTTAAGCACAAAAGCATCAAAAGTTATTAAGATTTATTTAGCAAGCATGTAACCACTGACATAATAGATGTAAATGACCATTTACAGCCAATACAGGCAATTTACCATAGGAAATATATGGTTTTAAAGCTTTTTAACAGTTATAGCGCCACCTATGACTCCATAAATCTATGACAAACGGCCTAAGAGTTATGAGCGATTTTGTACTTTTGGTTGCTGTAGCGCCACCTATGGGCCAATCGGGGTCATACTCTGATAGGTTGTCCCCAAATAGAGGCCTACCATCTGGCCAGGTTTCAAGTCTCTAGGCCTTACGGTTTGGCCTGCACGATGCGTTTTACGAATCCTTACAATTACAATAGGGTTTCAGCATTTCATGCTTGAACCCCTAATAAGAATGGAAGCTTTTTGCCATTTATAGCGCCACCTTTGGTCCGATCTGCATGAAACTCAGCATGCTTCTTCACCATGTTATGACACATATGCTCATCAATTTTGGTGAAGTTCTGAGTTTTCATTTGGGATTTATAGGCTTTTTAGTGTATTTTGCCACGCCCCTTTTCTAAATGACCCTGTTACAGCCACCCAAATGCAAAAGTTCAACTTTTTTTTGATAATTATTGATCTAGAGAGTCCAGAGAATTGTCCTAGACTGGTCTGGTTTAGATCGGCAAAAAACAGGGACTAGTTCGCAAAAGTAGGTTTTGGACAAAATGCGACATAGCAGAAATTTTTTCCTGCCTAAATCGAATTTGGATAGCCATTTTGTCCGTCTTGAGCCATGGATCACAGTGGTGTAAGACACTTGAGTCTATGACAAACGGCCTATGAGTTATGAGCGATTTTGTACTTTTGGTTGCTGTGGCGCCACCTATGGGGCAATCGGGGTCATACTCTGATAAGTTGTCCCCAAATTGAGGCCTACCATCTGGCTAGGTTTCAAGGCCTTACGGTTTGGCCTGCACGATGCGTTTTACGAATCCTTATAATTACAATAGGGTTTCAGCATTTCATGCTTGAACCCCTAATAATTTGTTACATTTATATAGTCCACACCAGCTTACTGGTGGAGAGGAGACAGAGTGATGAAGCCAATGAGTATATATGGGGATGATTACGAGGCCATGATGGACCGAGGCCAATGGGCAAATTTGGCCAGGATGCCGGGGTTACACCCCTACTCTTTTTCGAAGGACATCCTGGGATCTTTTAAAATTAACACAGAGAGTCAGGACCTCGGTTTAACATCTCATCCGAAGGACGGTGCTCTTTTCACAGTATAGTGTCCCTGTCACTAAACTGGGGCATTAGGACCCACACAGACCACAGGGTGAGAACCCCCTGCTGGCCTCACTAACACCTCTTCCAGCAGCAACCTGTTTTTTTCTCAGGAGGTCTCCCATCCAGGTACTGTCCAGGCTCAGCCCTGCAAAGATTCAGTGGGCAACCAGTCTTGGGCTTAAAAAAAAAAATCAGTAAAGAGTGAGTCATTAAATTATATTCAACTGATTCTTTCAAATACTTTGACAGCATCCAAATTTATTCACTCATTTCATTAATTTCTTCCCTGTGCAGTGGATTAAAATGAATGCCAAAAGATTTATGAAAAAACATTGCTATGTAGCGAATAGTGAATGAGTTAACGAGTGAGCAATTTTTAACACAGTTACTGATTCATTCAGAAATTATATATTTGAATGAATGAGTGAATAATTTTCAACAGTCTGAATCTTGAGTGAATCATTGAATCATTCGCAACCAACAGGTTCAAACATGTGAATTCATTCAGGAACAAATTAAGTAACTGTCTTTATGACTGAATGTTTTAAAAATTCACTCAACCAATTTGTTCAACAGCAGTGATTCATTCGTCTGTGGCTTTGTTTGGAGCTATTTTCCAAAATACACAAAGTTACAGGTAATATTTGCTGTGTTCTAATTCAGAGCCTGCATCCTTCAAAGGGAGCATTTGAAGGCTGATTGCATCACCACTGCGCAACGAAGGCTGTACCAATTCGAAGGCTCCATCAAATGCGTCCTCCAAATGCGTCCTTCATTTCCTGTGCAATGAAGGATTCAACAGATGTATCCTTCACAGCCTTGCCTACTCCAGAATTCATTGCAGGACTCTTTTTAGAAAAATTTCTGAATTACGGTTTTAAATGTAAATGCCTGGTTTCAACATACTCAAATATCTAATGATACAAATGTAAAAAAATAAAATAAAATAAAAAAATAAAAAATAAACTTTAAAGCGGTTCAAATGTTGACACATCTTACTAAGATGTGATTATATGTAGTTTATACTCTTTCTTAGAAATGGACAGTTTTAATTTAGCTTTCAAAACATTCTAGTACAAACGTTACTGTCACTCATCAACGGCAGCCTATAAAGTGTCACGTTTAGGTTGTGGGAAACTCAGAAGGATGAAGATCAGGGTTCAAAAAAGGCTTTAATAATCCATACGAGCGAACAATCCAAAAGGCAGGCAAGCAAACACAACTTAACATTAACGTGACCGAGAGCTGAAAAGACTGCAACTTAAGGTAATTGTGACAAACCTGTGACAAAATGAAACATTATGTCACCGGTGCAGGCCGGGGCGGACTCGGATGACCAGCCGCCCCTGACTCCAGACACCACCGTGAGGAGCTGACACCACAGGCACGCAACAGATGGACAAAAGAGGAGGCAAGTAATTGAGTTCAAAAGTAACAATCTTTATTGAATAACAATCAACTTGAGAAAAGGAATAAGCAACTCTTTTCTTCTAGGGCTATTTGACCGGAGTAGCCGCTGGATCGATTCTTCACGGTCTTCGGGACACAATAGTGCAATAGTGACTCTAAAAGCTAACTTCACAGCGTTGCTGCACATCTGCAGGACTCAGACAGTAAGTAACAGGTAATGTATGCTTCTCAGTATCAGATACGTCGTCGGGCACAATGGTGGGACAGTGACTCTAAAAACTTACTTCACAGCGTTGCTGCACATCTGCAGGACTCAGACGGTAAGTAACAGGTAATATATTCTTCTCAGTATCAGATACGTCGTCGGGCACAATGGTGGGACAGTGACTCTAAAAGCTTACTTCACGGCGTTGCTGCACATCTGCAGGACTCAGACGGTAAGTAACAGGTAATGTATTCTTCTCAGTATCAGATACGTCGTCGGGCACAATGGTGGGACAGTGACTCTAAAAGCTTACTTCACAGCGTTGCTGCACATCTGCAGGACTCAGACGGTAAGTAACAGGTAATGTTTCTTCTCTCAACAGCAGATTCTCTTATCACGACATGAAGGAGAAATTGTGACTTTAAAACTCACTTCACAGCGTTGCTGCACATCTGCAGGACTCAGACGGTAAGGAACAGGTAATGTTTCCTCTCTCAACAGCAGATTCTCTTATCAAGACATGAAAGGGAAATTGTGACTTTAAAACTCACTTCACAGCGTTGCTGCACATCTGCAGGACTCAGACGGTAAGGAACAGGTAATGTTTCCTCTCTCAACAGCAGATTCTCTTATCAGGACATGAAAGGGAAATTGTGACTTTAAAACTCACTTCACAGCGTTGCTGCACATCTGCAGGGCTCAGACGGTAAGGAACAGGTAATATTTCCTCTCTCAACAGCAGATTCTCTTATCAGGACATGAAAGGGAAATTGTGACTTTAAAACTCACTTCACAGCGTTGCTGCACATCTGCAGGGCTCAGACGGTAAGGAACAGGTAATGTTTCCTCTCTCAACAGCAGATTCTCTTATCAGGACATGAAAGGGAAATTGTGACTATATAAAACTCACTTCACAGCGTTGCTGCACATCTGCAGGGCTCAGACGGTAAGGAACAGGTAATGTTTCCTCTCTCAACAGCAGATTCTCTTATCAGGACATGAAAGGGAAATTGTGACTTTAAAACTCACTTCACAGCGTTGCTGCACATCTGCAGGACTCAGACGGTAAGTAACAGGTAATGTTTCTTCTCTCAACAGCAGATCCTCTTATCAAGACATGAAAGGGGAATTGTGACTTTAAAACTCACTTCACAGCGTTGCTGCACATCTGCAGGATTCACAGCGTTGCTGCAGTCTTCAGGATTCTTCTCCCAGCATCAAACACTTTCATCAGACATTCGCGAGAGACTCAATAGGCAGCTTTACCAGCAAGGTTGTACCTCTTCAGAGCTCAGTCAGTAAGTATAATGGTTCGGACTTTTCCACAGCCATACGGTTTTTCCCGAGACTTGTAATTTCAGAGAAAAAGAGAGGATTAACAAGAGCCTTCAATGAGGAATTACTCCACAACAATACTCAGTGGAAGAGAAGATAATACAAAGCATTACTTCACCAGTTCAGTTGTTTCGTTCTGGAATTTGGATGGAGACAAGTAGATCATTTCATAAGAATGAAAGCAGGCGTTGGGAGACTTTTCTCAGCATAGCACACAGCACTCGTGTTCACTACAAATCCACAGCATTAATTCGGCGTGCATCAGATAAGGCAAACAACTGCAAATCACTCACACAGTAGGGCTGATCAGAAGCCTCGCTTCATCCATGCATTTCAATGGGAATATTCAACTCTCAGTTCTTCTCCAGTGTATCTGAAACAAATGTCCTCCTCAATAGTAAATTTCACATTCACAGTCTTTTCTTCAAGCTTTACATTTGATTCAATGACGTAATTAATTCACTTATCTTTCTCTCTTCCTCTTCCAGCACAGATCCAAGCAACAGTTCAATCCAGTAGTATTCCACCAGCAGCTCTAAACGACAGACTCCAATGGCAGTTCTTCACTTACACGAATTTCCAGGATTACAGCGTCCAATGGAAGCGCCCAAACAGGAGATCTTCTACCCCCAGACGCGACGACAGAGACCCAGTCGAACAACTAGTCAAAGGAACACCGACCCGCAACTGCACCACAAGCAACCGTCTTGACCGACTGAATCCCAACCAACACCACTCTTCTCTCCTGAACGGCTCCTTTATCCTCCTCTTGTGAAGCGAAAAGCCTGTACAAACACCGCTCCTCTCTCTCTCACACCTGCCGTGCATCAGCGGTAATCAGGTCGGGCAATGCCTCGGCTACACCCGGAACCGGAGTAAGGTGTTACACCAAAATAATCCCCTCGGGGAACATGGAAAAAGGGTTCCGCTTTTCCAAGCATTCTGTCACCCGTGACATCCCCCCTTGCCAATCGGTTCTAGTCCCTAGAACCGGTCTTCTCTAATGCCATTCGCCATATCTCTCAGGTGGCTGTCCTCGGTTGTCCCGCTGGGACCGTCGGGGTGGCGTGGGTGGAGCCGCTCGGGCCTCCGCTTCGGGGTTCCCTGGGACTATTGCCCACCCTACCATGGGCACATTGGAGGCAGGCGGCGCACTCTGTGTTTCAGCCGCTGGCTGTGGATAGTTCGGACATGGACGGAGCAAATTTCGATGAAGTACTCGTATGGGTCCCGGTTTTCCCTCAGGCCGTACCGAGTAGACTGGAGCATCAGGCCCCTGTCGGTGTTCCACCACATAAGGTGTCGATTCCCAACGATCACAGAGCTTTCCTTTCCCTGGACGTCGGTTGTCCCTTACCAGCACTCGCTCTCCAGGCAGTAAAGGGGCTTCTCGGGCAGTTCGATCATACAGTCGCTTGTTCTTAGCTGCTGCAGCACTCAACTGGTCTGAAACTCGCTTGTAGGCATTTAGTAATTGTTGGTGATGTCGATTTACCCAGTCCGTGGTGCTGTACTCTCCTTCGGTGGCCTCGGCACCCAGGAGCAAGTCTACAGGTAGACGTAGATGACGCCCAAACATGAGGTAAGAAGGGGCATACCCGGTGATGCTGTGCACGCTATTGTTATAGGCTTGTAGCAACGTAGGGAGGCTCTCGGCCCATTGACACTGCTGCTCACTCTCCAACGTTCCCAATAGCCCCAACAGGGTCTGATTGAATCTTTCGCACCCCCCGTTGCCTTGGGGGTGATACGAAGTCGTGTGTGTCTTTCGACAACCATAGAGCTGGCTCAGCTCCTGTATGACTCGGGACTCAAAATTTGGGCCTTGGTCCGAATGGAGGGTCTCTGGACAGCCGAACGGCTGTATTACTGTTCTCCAAAGGGCATTGGCTGTAGTCGCTGCCATCTGGTCTACAGTAGGGACGGCCTAGGCGTACTTGGTAAACAGATCAGTCATTACCAGGATATTTTGATATCGGTCTGCGGGTCGCCCTAGGGTCAGGAAGTCGTTCCCTATGATGTGCAGAGGCGCCTTCGGCGCGAAAAGGAACCAGTGGGGCTCGAGGTTCCTTCCAGCGTTTAAACATCGTGCACCGTGGACAACTCTGAACAAACTCCTCAACTTTCTTCTCCATCTTTGACCAGTAGAAATACCTCCTCAGCAGTGACAAAGTCTTTTCTTGGCCCTGATGGCCAGCATGGGTGTGATAGGCAGTCAACAGCTCTTGGACTTGGTCCTCTGGGACTACCACTTGATACCTGGTTTCCTGAGTTCTTACATCTCGCAGTGAATGACAGATTACCCCTCCTCTGATCCGCAATCTCTTCCACTGCTTCAGGAGTTGTTGTACTCCCACTGTCTGAGCCTGCCTTTCCTCGGCTCGCAGCCTGAATCCTCGCCTGAGATGCGAGGCGACCTGACACAGGTCTTCATCTCCCTGCTGTAATCTTCTCCACCATCCGGGGTCCCATCCCCAACTGGACGGAACATCCCCCTGGGTCCCGGGAGCTTCCACGACCGCCACCAACAATTCATCCTCTTGACCAGGGGTATCGAGGTGCGTTTGACCGTTTCTCTGAATGGCTGGGAGTCTGGACAATACATCAGCATTCGCGTTTTCTCTGCCAGGTCAATATTTAAGCCGATAGTCATAATTAGCAAGCTGAGCCACCCAACGCTGCTCCACTGCTCCCAACTTGGCAGTCTGCAAATAGACTAGAGGGTTGTTGTCCGTGATCACAGTCACCTTAGCTCCCCACAGGTAATCTTTGAATTTCTCGGCCATGGCCCATTTCATGGCTAGCAACTCTATCTTAAAGGAACTGTAGTTTGCTGCGTTCCGCTCTGCAGGGTGTAAGCTTCGACTGGCATAAGCAATTACCTTCTCCACTCCTTGTTGCTCTTGGGCTAGTACCGCCCCCAATCCTGCATTGCTGGCATCAGTATACAGGAGAAACGGCTGAGTGAAGTCTGCATAGGCCAGGATAGGGGCCCTCAAAAGTTCCTGCTTCAGATTTTGAAAGGCTGTTTCACATGCTGAGTCCCATTGCACCGTCGATGAGCCTTTGCCACGGGAACGTCCAGTACCAGCAAGAAGCTGGTTCAATGGCTTAGCAAGCCCAGAGAATCCTTTAATAAATCGTCGATAATATCCTACAAAGCCTAGGAAGGACCGCACTTGTCTCACTGTTCGTGGGGGCTCCCAGCCTTGGACTGCTGCAACTTTCTCTGGATCAGGGGATATACTGGCAGCGCTGACTCGATGTCCCAGGAACTGTACCTCTTTGCGAAACAACTGGCATTTATCTGGTCTCAACTTTAGCCCATATCTCTCCATGGCCCGGAAGACATTCTCCAAGTGATTCAGGTGAGTTTGAAAGTCAGGGGAAAAAACGATTACATCGTCCAAATAGACCAGCGTGGATTCAACTAGTTGCCCTCCCAGGCATCGCTGCATAAGCCGCTGGAAGGTCGCGGGGGCGTTGCACAAACCGAACGGCATCCGGTTCCACTCGAATAGCCCGAACGGTGTGGTGAAGGCAGTTTTCTCTCTGTCGCGGTCATCCATCTGTACTTGCCAGTATCCGCTGGCCAGATCCAAAGTTGAATACCATGCTGCTTGAGTCAAACTCGTGAGTGAATCTTCGATCCGCGGCAACGGGAATACATCTTTCTTGGTCACACTATTGAGCTTGCGATAGTCGACACAGAATCTCCAGGCTCCCGTTTTCTTCTGTACTAGGACAATCGGGGCTGCCCATGGACTACTACTTTCTCGAACGATCCCTCCATCTAGCATCCCTTTTAGCAGGGCACGGACTTCAGTGTAGAGAGTGGGGGGCACCGGACGGTACCGCTCCCGACTAGGTGTTGCTTCTCCGGTGGGTATTTGGTGCTTAATCACACCTGTACAGCCATAGTCTTCCTCATGGGTTGAGAACACATGTTTCCACTTCTTCAGGAGCTCCTGGAGCTGTAACACTTGCCCTTCTTCCAGGTCCTCACCCTTCAAAGACTCCCCCATCAAATGGGTCGGCATTCCTCCTCTCACAGGGCCTGAACTGGCCTCCACTGGACGGACGGCAACTTCTACCACTGCAGGGCTCACCTGCCTGAAACAGACGTCTTGTTGCTCTTGGACTTGGACAGGGCGGACAGATGAAACTCGAACCAGACGTTGGTGTCGACGAAGGAGTACCGGGTAGGGATGGGCATTTCGCACCTTCACTGAAACTCGCCCTCGTCGTATAACCGCTAGCCCATGGGCTACTTCGATGGGTTGACAATCTTCATGGGGCTCTACCGGGACACAGTTGCCTGACTCACGGGGTCCAGCAGGCACTCGGACCCAGAGAACAGCCTCGCTCCGGGCTGGAACAGACAGAGCGTACCGGCAGGTGACTCGACCGATATCTTCCCGCTCTTGCACCTGACTTGCTGCATGGACTCTTCGGCAATCGGCCAGGATCTGGTCCCAGTCCTGCCTTGCTGCTAACGGGGACGTTTGGGCCGGTCGGTCTTTAAACAGCTCTTCCCAGCAATCCAGAATAACATTCATCCCTAGCAGTGCTCGATGGAGACCCAAGCAGTGGTCTCGAACAATGACAACACCCTTCTGGTGGACAGGAACCCCTCGAACCAGAAAGTCTACCACGATGTAGCCAGTATAAGGAATATCCAATCCATTCGCTCCACGTAATGTGAGTCTTGAAGTTTCCGTCTCTCATCACCGGAACAGAAAAAGGGTCTCTTGAAGGGGTCCCGGCCACTTGACCCACAGTGACCGGTGGGACTAAAAACCCCCTTGCGAACTTCGACGACGGTCGCACTGGCGACTGATGTGTCCCGGATTTCCACAATTGATACAGATGGGTCGACCCTGATGATCCCACTGAAACCGGGGGCCCGTCGGACGCGGAGGGCGGCGTACAGGTCCTTGCCCCTCCTCTGAATATGATCTTCTTCGCACCATCGGTCCACCTTCAACTCGACCTCGATGAAGCTCACCCAAAAGACTCCGAGACAACTCTGCCATCTGTCCCTTAACATCCTCCAGTAATTCTGTCCTCAATTTCTGCTTCCACTCATCTGACTCAACAGGCGCAGGTACCCTGGTGCTGCTGGCCGCCACACGAACTGATGTCCGAGTCGTCTCTCCCTGATCTGACTCCAACACCAAGGCCTCTTGTCGAAGAGCCTCAAACGACATAGTGGGGTCTCGTCGAAGCTGGAGCCGTATGCCCTGGCGCACCGGTCCTTCACACAGCCCCAAACAAACTAGTCTCTCAATAAGCCATCTCCTTCTCCCAGTCCATGATCTTGTCGACCTTTCAGCCAGCCAAACTGCTCCCGCAGTTTCAGGGAGTATGCTCGCAGAGTCTGCTGAGGCCCCTGCTGACAGTTAAAGAACTGGGCACGAAGAATGGCTACCGGGGTAGAATCTCCATATACCCCAGACAAGAAATCAAAGATATTCTTCACAGTGGCCCGCGTGGCTTCTGATGCCGCAAGAACTTCCCTTTTGGCTTCTCCTTCTAACGATCCCAGCACAAACTGTACCTTTTGTGATGCGCTCAGTCCTTGTAATCCAGCCAGATATTCTGTCTGCGCTTTCCAGTCCTGAAAACTCAGCTCCGATCCTGGTCCTCCATAGCGTTGTGCCCAAGGGGCTCCCATCATGATGGGCATTACTTGCGAGCGAACTGGTGGAACCTCTTCGTCCACCATGGCGTACCTGTGGCCGCTACAACTCACGGTGGCAACCCTGCCGACTTACGCCAAATTGTGTCACCGGTGCAGGCCGGGGCGGACTCGGATGACCAGCCGCCCCTGACTCCAGACACCACCGTGAGGAGCCGACACCACAGGCACGCAACAGATGGACAAAAGAGGAGGCAAGTAATTGAGTTCAAAAGTAACAATCTTTATTGAATAACAATCAACTTGAGAAAGGAATAAGCAACTCTTTTCTTCTAGGGCTATTTGACCGGAGTAGCCGCTGGATCGATTCTTCACTGTCTTCGGGACACAATAGTGCAATAGTGACTCTAAAAGCTTACTTCACAGCGTTGCTGCACATCTGCAGGACTCAGACAGTAAGTAACAGGTAATGTATGCTTCTCAGTATCAGATACGTCGTCGGGCACAATGGTGGGACAGTGACTCTAAAAACTTACTTCACAGCGTTGCTGCACATCTGCAGGACTCAGACGGTAAGTAACAGGTAATATATTCTTCTCAGTATCAGATACGTCGCGGGCACAATGGTGGGACAGTGACTCTAAAAGCTTACTTCACAGCGTTGCTGCACATCTGCAGGACTCAGACAGTAACAGGTAATGTATGCTTCTCAGTATCAGATACGTCGTCGGGCACAATGGTGGGACAGTGACTCTAAAAGCTTACTTCACGGCGTTGCTGCACATCTGCAGGACTCAGACGGTAAGTAACAGGTAATGTATTCTTCTCAGTATCAGATACGTCGTCGGGCACAATGGTGGGACAGTGACTCTAAAAGCTTACTTCACAGCGTTGCTGCACATCTGCAGGACTCAGACGGTAAGTAACAGGTAATGTTTCTTCTCTCAACAGCAGATTCTCTTATCATGACATGAAGGAGAAATTGTGACTTTAAAACTCACTTCACAGTGTTGCTGCACATCTGCAGGACTCAGACGGTAAGGAACAGGTAATGTTTCCTCTCTCAACAGCAGATTCTCTTATCAGGACATGAAAGGGAAATTGTGACTTTAAAACTCACTTCACAGCGTTGCTGCACATCTGCAGGGCTCAGACGGTAAGGAACAGGTAATGTTTCCTCTCTCAACAGCAGATTCTCTTATCAGGACATGAAAGGGAAATTGTGACTTTAAAACTCACTTCACAGCGTTGCTGCACATCTGCAGGGCTCAGACGGTAAGGAACAGGTAATGTTTCCTCTCTCAACAGCAGATTCTCTTATCAGGACATGAAAGGGAAATTGTGAATTTAAAACTCACTTCACAGCGTTGCTGCACATCTGCAGGGCTCAGACGGTAAGGAACAGGTAATGTTTCCTCTCTCAACAGCAGATCCTCTTATCAAGACATGAAAGGGGAATTGTGACTTTAAAACTCACTTCACAGCGTTGCTGCACATCTGCAGGACTCAGACGGTAAGGAACAGGTAATGTTTCCTCTCTCAACAGCAGATCCTCTTATCAAGACATGAAAGGGGAATTGTGACTTTAAAACTCACTTCACAGCGTTGCTGCACATCTGCAGGATTCACAGCGTTGCTGCAGTCTTCAGAATTCTTCTCCCAGCATCAAACACTTTCATCAGACATTCGCGAGAGACTCAATAGGCAGCTTTACCAGCAAGGTTGTACCTCTTCAGAGCTCAGTCAGTAAGTATAATGGTTCGGACTTTTCCACAGCCATACGGTTTTTCCCGAGACTTGTAATTTCAGAGAAAAAGAGAGGATTAACAAGAGCCTTCAATGAGGAATTACTCCACGACAATACTCAGTGGAAGAGAAGATAATACAAAGCATTACTTCACCAGTTCAGTTGTTTCGTTCTGGAATTTGGATGGAGACAAGTAGATCATTTCACAAGAATGAAAGCAGGCGTTGGGAGACTTTTCTCAGCATAGCACACAGCACTCGTGTTCAATACAAATCCACAGCATTAATTCGGCATGCATCAGATAAGGCAAACAACTGCAAATCACTCACACAGTAGGGCTGATCAGAAGCCTCGCTTCATCCATGCATTTCAATGGGAATATTCAACTCTCAGTTCTTCTCCAGTGTATCTGAAACAAATGTCCTCATCAATAGTAAATTTCACATTCACAGTCTTTTCTTCAAGCTTTACATTTGATTCAATGACGTAATTAATTCACTTATCTTTCTCTCTTCCTCTTCCAGCACAGATCCAAGCAACAGTTCAGTCCAGTAGTATTCCACCAGCAGCTCTAAACGACAGACTCCAATGGCAGTTCTTCACTTACACGAATTTCCAGGATTACAGCGTCCAATGTAAGCGCCCAAACAGGAGATCTTCTACCCCCAGACGCAACGACAGAGACCCAGCCGAACAACTAGGCAAAGGAACACCGACCCGCAACTGCACCACAAGCAAGCTGCTGCATGGTGCAGCATTTTGTATTCGTCATCCTTTTCATGACGTGCGCAGCATAGAACGCAATGTCATTGGTTAAAATACACATGAGGTGGGTCTTGTTGATTTTTTTAAAGACCACGTGACCACCCAAATTGTACTGTGGTTCGCTGAAAATCACGTCAATCAATCAGACATACACGTGCATTTATTTTGGATTTTTTTGGAGACGCGAGCGAAAAAATGGCAACGACAGAGGATATTGACAGCGAGGGCAGTGACATTGAGTTGGAAGATAGTGAGGAGTTTGAGAGGGAGGAGGTGGTAGAGGATGATTATGATGAAAACATGCCAGATGATCCTTTGCATAGAGCACAGGAGTGGGATTTGTGGGACTCAGAAGGAGAGGAGGAGGATGGCTTTTACGGATTCCAGGTAGACTGGAGAACCGAGGGTTACCAGCCGCGCAAGGCCAAGCAGTTCACCCGCAAACCGGGGGTGAAACAGCCGATCCCCGTGGATGCTAGCCCCCTGGATGTTTTTTTGTGTATTTTTACCGATGAGCATTGGGACATGTTGGTGACGTAAACTAATCGGTACGCCAAACAGATGCGTTTTAATATAGCTTTCAGACCCCAACCAACTCGAAGTGGAACCCTGTCTCCGAAACGGAGATGAAGACATTTGTCAGGCTGTGTCTCGCCTTCGGTATTTTGAAGCTGCCAGCACGCAGGGATTTCTGGAGGCAGACAAAATGGTTGTACCAGACCAAGGCCATGGCAAGGGACCGCTTCGACATGATCTGGAGGTAATGATTTGTGTTTTGTTTTCTTTTTATAATGAATAACTAGCATAATAAATAGTAATACAATAATGTCATAATGAATAAATAGCATAAATGATATAATTATGGTGATGATGGTTGATAATGATAATAATAAATACAATTATGTTAATATATAAGTAAAATACTGGCATAATGAATAAATAGCATAATAAATATTAATACAATAATGGCATAATGAATAAATAGCATAATAAATAGTCATATAATTATGGCATAATGAATAAATAACAATAAATATAAATACTATAAATATACACCAAAAACATAATACATATAAATAAATAAATACAATGATGGCAATAAATGTTATGTTATAAATTAATCTTACATGCATTTTCAGATATCTCCATCTCCAAGATAACATGGACCCTGCCGTGGACAAAACGGACAAGCTCTGGAAGATCCAGCAGTGGATGGACCCCTCCTCCTGGTTAGATTCCAGGCGCTCTATGAGGTCACTGGTGTCCCTTCTAGATGGCTCTCCAATGGAGATTCCAATCAGGAGAGACCTACTGTCCCAAGCAGGGGGCACGATTTATCATCATCGCCTGGAGTTATGGAAACTGTGGTCTTGGCCCCTGAGGGGGCCCAGCTTATAGAATCAGATCTCTCGACTGAGGTCGTGGAGACCATACTCCAATCCAGAGCTCCCTCCACGTTTTGACTGTATGCACTGAAATGGAAACTGTTCTCTGCTTGGTGTGGAGAACGCCAACTAAATCCTGTTAACTGCCCTGTTGGTACAGTACTCGATTACCTGCAAAAACGTTTCTCTGTAGGATTATCTCCTTCCACCTTGAAGGGTGTATGTGGTGGCTATATCTGCTTACCGCACTCCTCTGGGTGGTGCATCATTGGGGAGAGATCCTCTCATTACTTGTTTTCTTCATGGCACATTGAGGCTGAGGCCTGCACTGTGCACACTAGAGCACACTTTCGAGTTCCCTTGAAAGGGAACTTACTCTGTGAAGCTAACCTGGTAGGGAGCAGGTTTTTTTCTGTAAACCCAGAGTTTTGTTTTATCTCCTCCCCATTTTTAAAGTGTAAGCTGTGTTTAAATACTTCATTCATTCATTCACGCTGCAAAAATAATCTCGATGCAAACAGAAACAAGATTATTTTTCTTACTCCATTAGCAGATAATTTGCAAAATAAGAAAAAAGCACTTGAAATAGTGTTTTTCCCTAGGAAAGACTAAATACTAGGGCTGACTTCTAATAGTCGAGGATTCGACGATTCGATTCGGAGAGGTCTGATTCGACTATGAACCTCATAGTCGAATACATGGGCGTCAGTTTGGTTTGAAATGTGCTGGGGACAGAGACGCATTTGCATTTTCAGAAGGGCTGGTTACCATTTTTATTTTATTTTTTCAGGTCATGTTTTGAAAGACGATGTCCTGTAGCTTACTAATGTAAATAAATAAAAATGTATTCAAAAATCTGCTTCACATTTTCAGCAGGGCTGCGGAGCAGCTGTGAGTTGACTCCACACGGTTCTCATGTGCGTTAAAAAGCTTATATGGTTTAATGTACCTAAACAATGATTACCAAATTCCCCTCTCATGTTGCTCCACATAACCACTTAAAATGATAAAAAAAAATCGAACCCAGAGTCCAATTATTATGGACGTTATCTGATATTAAGCGTTTCTGCTTCACATTTTCAGCAGGGCCGCGGAGCGGCTGT
Organism: Scardinius erythrophthalmus; assembly: GCF_964197995.2. Taxonomy (NCBI): domain Eukaryota; kingdom Metazoa; phylum Chordata; class Actinopteri; order Cypriniformes; family Leuciscidae; genus Scardinius; species Scardinius erythrophthalmus. Next base: position 21,499,790 of record NC_138228.1, on the reverse strand, counting down.
GAGTTGACTCCACACGGTTCTCATGTGCGTTAAAAAGCTGACTCCACACGGTTCTCATGTGCGTTAAAAAGCTTTACGTTGTTTAATGTACCTAAACAACGATTACCAAATTTCCCTCTCATATTGCTCCTCATAACCACTGAAAATGGTCAAATAATCTAACCCAGAGTCCAATTATTATGGACGTTATCTGATATTAAGCGTTTCTGCTTCACATTTTCAGCAGGGCAGCGGAGTGGCTGTGAGTTGACTCCACGCGGTTCTCATGGGCGTGAAAAAGCTTTACGTGGTTTAATGTACCTAAACAACCATCACCAAATTTCTCTCTCATATTGCTCCTCATGTTTATGAAATGTTATGATATATGTGTGATATATATATGTGTTTTTTAGCTCTTTTGTTTGAAATGGAAAAAATCTAGCTGCTATCTAAAAAAAAAAAAGAAAAAAAAAAGGTTCGACTATCAGTCGACTGGCAAAATCTAACGAATCAGATTCGACTATGTAAATCCTTAGTCGAAAACAGCCCTACTAAATACCTTATGTAATTTTTCTTATGTAGAAAATGCATCTTGATTTAAGAATATTTTGATATTTTGACTGGAAACTACAAGAAAAATATTAAGTAAGAAAAGCATGTTTTGCAGTGCAGTACATTCATTCAGTGCACATTTTTCTATATAATATCTGGGATGCAGAACATTAGTAAGGCCGCTGTATGCAGAGCGGTAAGGAAAGTGTTCCTCACTCTCACGCCCTTTCTGGGAATTTTTGTGGTGTTCCCTGGGCACAAACCCGTGAGAGCCATAAAATAAGAGTTTCACAGGATTGCAGGTCAGTGGTGTAGAAATCGGTTTAAATGAGGCTAATCTGATAAATGACATTCACATGATGACATCTTCCACTACAAGTAACCTAATTAGAATTTCCTTTAGGATTTCCAATGTGATTGGATATATTGATGACATGCATATTCCCATCAACCCACCTTCCGAAAATGAAACAGATTACTGTATGGAATGGAAGGATGCCAGATGGAAGGGTCGTCCAAGATATATGACATAACCACCACCAAAGATGTTAAATAAACACAAATTATTCACAATTTATATGGTCATCTTTATTTCCTACAAGTACAAAAGTAACAGTTATTCTTTTTCTTGTTGAATTTTAATATTCTTCCAATATTATAATTGTGGCCATCAGTGGTGGTGGTGCTGGTCCCTTAACTTCATTACCCTTATTAAGAAATGTAACAGGTTGGATTAGAGAACATTTAATTATGTGAAAAGAGTATTACACTATGTGGAAAAAGCTGCTGCACATTAAAATAGACACTGAATGATATTTATTTAATATGTCAAATGTTTGTAAAGTCATGTAGCCTACACCCATGAACCATTTATAAATAAAATTTTACCTGATTGAATTGTTTACTTAATTTTTAGCTGCTGCCATGTTCTTTTTTGTTTTGTTTTTTGCTCGTCGGATACCATGAAAATGAATATTAGTTCAGTAACTTGCCATTCTGCCAGTTTTCACCTCTGATAGTATAACATTGATTAAAATGTAAACTTACGCACTGACTCGAAAGTATGCAGACGTCTTTTGTTGGGTGCTGTTGCCATGGTGAATCGTAATTTCGGAGCTCCATTGATCATGGCTGCAAGTTTACTCAGAGTTGATTGAACCAAAGCTATTCAAAGCTGTTCTGAAACCAAAAACTCAAGAGTTTCCCCTCTCAAGGTAAGTCAACTCAGAGTTCAAGTTTTAACTCAGAGTTGGTTGAACCTCCTTATGGAAAAAGGCCTGTGGTCTCTGAAAACTCTTACCTGCCTTTCTAAGGACTTATTACACGGCTCTGTGGAATACTTGATTCAGTGGTATGTTCCTCCTGACCAGAATCTCCAAGGGAGAGCCATCGAGGAGGGACACCATGTCTGAGAACCAGTCAGCTCGGCCAGTACAGAACTACTAGTAGTAGACTTATTCAGTCACCGGTGGACTTTCTCCAGAGCTCCTGGGAGCAGAGCAATCGGGGAAAAATGTACAGACATAGCCTCTGCCATGTCTATACAACAACGTCCAGCCCCAAGGGAGCTGGGTGTGTGAGGGAGAACCAAAGTGGACACAAAAGATACACTTCCGTTTACCTGAAAAACCTCCCATATATGCTTTACCACCTTGGGGTGAAGTTTACATTCCCTGGGACTCAGCCCCTGCCTCGAAAGGATGTCTGCTCCTGTATATATACGTATATGAAATGATTGCGAGACAAGATGGCACCGTTGTATGAGGCCTGCCGTCTTTCGCTTGCTGTGTTGTCTAGTTTGTTTCTTTTTGTTTTACGCTTTATTTGACAGTGTGCTTCACCAGTAACCTACGATCGACTATCTCTTTTAAACTTGGAAGCTGTTTCAAACAAACTGCTTAATCAAGCAAGAACGTCTCCGGTTACTTAACTGTAACCTTGTTCCCTGAGAAAGCGGAACGAGATGCTGCGCTGCTCAGCGCATTGGGAACATATTTTATCGTGACCAGCTGTGAATATTGTGTATAACACGTCAATGAAATTGACCCGGAGGTAATATAGCCTCGGTCGGTGACGTCATCGGCGCGCCCCCGCGACACGAGGCTATAAGTAGATGAGCCACAGGTGCATCGTCAGGATATTTTGTCTGAAGAGCAGTCCTGGGACATCTTCAGCACGGCAAAGTAGCGCAGCATCTCGTTCCGCTTTCTCAGGGAACAAGGTTACAGTTAAGTAACCGGAGACGTTCCCTTTCGAAAGCTACAATCGATGCTGCGCTGCTCAGCGCATTGGGAACGAGAATACCCACGCCGCCGTGCTTGAACATGTCTGGACCCCCACGGTTGTGCAGGTGTGTTTCACAAGAACGCAAGAAGGCCTAGACATTAGCTTGTGATGTCGACTCAAGGACATGAGAGCCCGGAGTGGCATGAACATCCAAACTATAAAATCTTATGAATGTGTGCGGAGAGGACCAACCTGCCGCATCACAAACCTGTTGTAGGGGGGCACCTCTTGCCAAAGCACTAGAAGAGGCGACCCCCCCTGGTGGAGTGAGCCCTAAGACCTTTAGGCGAAGCTTGACCGCGCGCCTCATAAGCAAGAGCAATAGCATCCCTGACCCAATGAGACATGGTCTGCTTGGTGGCAGCTGCTCCCCTGTTACTACCACCATAACAGACGAACAATTGCTCTGACTTGCGCCACCGGCTAGTGCGGTGGACGTAAGCCTAAAGAGCACGGACTGGACACAGTCTGTGAGATTTCTCCTGCTCCGGCGTTGCGAACGGTGGAGGACAGAAGGCTTCTAGAATGACCGGATGTACAGCCGAAAATGGAACCTTAGGCAGGTAATCAGGATGAGGATGCAAAATCACTTTCACCATTCCTGGGGCAAAGTCTAAGCAGGATGGAGAGATAGACAGAGCCTGCATATCCCCAATTCTCTTCAAGGAAGTTATTGCCATTAGAAAAAACATTTTTAGAGTCAGAAGTTTATCAGACGCTGATTCTATAGGTTCAAAGGGGGTGTCAACCAGACCCTCGAGAACTGTAGCTAAGTCCCATGAAGGGATCTTGGTTTTTACTGGAGGCCTCAGTCGCCTGGCCCCACGAAGGAAGCGAGAGAGCAGAGTGTGCCCCGAGCGGTGCCCCGTCTACCAAGGCGTGGCAAGCCGAAAGAGCGGCCACATAAACCTTAAGAGTAGCAGGGCATGAGCCCGTTGATAATTTCTCTTGCATGAAGTCCAGAACTGAAGCAACCTGGCAGTTGACTGGATCTACACTGTGTACAACACACCATCTTTCAAAAACACCCCATTTATTGGCATAACTTTGTCTAGTGGAGGAAGCCCTAGCACTTAGAATGGTCTCAATAACGGCAGGCGAAAGCCCAGTGACCCTCAGTTGGTTCCCATCAGGGGCCAAACGTGAAGATTCCACAGGTCGGGCCTGGGATGGAATATCGTGCCCTCCGTCTGAGACGGAAGGTCCCTCCTCTCGGGAATCGTCCAAGGCGAGCCGTTGAGGAGAGATATTATCTCAGAGAACCAAACTCTGGCTAGGACTCCTGGGAGCAGAGAAACTGGAGGAGAACGCATACATGCACATTCTAGGCCATGTGTGCGCCATCGCATCCAGACCCAGGGGCTGGGTGACTCAGAGATAAGTAGAGGGAACATTGCGCTTTCTGATAAGAGGCGAAGAGGTCCACCTCCGCTTCATATCCAAATCTGTTTGACTACTTCTGGGTGGAGTTCCATTCCCCTCTCAGTAGTTTCTGTCTGGACAGTAAATCCGCTCCCACATTCAGGTGCCCTGACATGTACACTGCCCTGAGTGACAGGAACTTTTCCTGGGCCCAGAGAAAGATGTGCCCCGCTATTCTGTTCAGATTGCGTGAGCACAAACTTCCCTGGTGACTATGTGAGAGACTGCCGCTGTGCCGCACTAGGACATGACAGTCTCTCAACTGAGGGAGAGAGTATTTCAGGGCCAAAAATACAGTCATCAGCTTGAAGCAGTTGATGCCCCTCATTCCCCTTGAGCTGGACGACCACTAAGACCGCTCCCCAGCCCATCAGGGAGGCGTCTGCCGTTAGCATTCTGCGACAGCAAGACACACCTAAAGTGGGACCCAAAGCAAGGAACCGGGGTCTGAACCACATAGAAAGGGAACGAAGCCGCAGCGCGTAACCCTTACCATAAACATGGATTTTAGAAAGTGCACGAAGCGTTCAGCGCGTGACTCACCATAAACATGGATTTTTAGAAAGGACACGAAGCACTCAGCGAGTGTTCTTGCCTTTATTTGCCCTTGGGGATTGAAATCCCCCGTTTTGAGCCACAACTGACATGGTCTCATGCGCAAAAGGCCCAGAGGAATCATTGTGGACGCAGCTGCCATGAGACCTATGTAATGTCCTGACCTAGCTAGATGTTGCTTAGGGTGTTAAAATTGGTCCTGACACGAGCGGGAGACAATTATGCCCGATTGTGACAGAGTCCCATTTAACCCCAAACATGTTACCCTCAGGGTGGGAGAGAGTACGCCCTTGGCGTTGACCTAAGCCCCCTAGAGATAACATGGCTAGGTCGAATGGAAGGACCCAATATTGGTTAGCCTTGCCCCCAGAAGCAAACTCGGGAACCTCCTGTGTTGTGGCAATATTCTATATGAAAATATACGTCCCACAGATCGAACATGACGATCCAAACGTGATGTTGAATTTACGACACGATCGTCTTTACAGTTAACATCTTGAACTTGAGTGCTTTAACTGTACGGTTTAAGCCTCGAAGATCGAAGATTGGACGCAACCCCCCATCCTTCTTGGGGACCAGGAAGTATCTGCTGTAATAGCCTGACTCTCTCTCTGAAAGAGGAACATGTTCTATGGCCTCTTTGTTCAGCAGAGATTGTAGCTCTTGTGACAGTACATGCGCCAGTTCCGGTCTCACGGAAGTGAATACCACGCCGTTGAAACGCGGAGGACGATTAATAAATTGGATTCTATCCTATTTGTACTGTACTTTATACCCAAGTAGAAAAACCTGGCAGAAGTTTCCACGCTGCCAGACTCTCTGAGAGTGGTATCAACTTAACACTTCCTTTTGAGGGGATGTTAGATGTTCTGTGTCCTGGATGACAGCAGAAAAGCAACAGAACATCTAACATTTCGCTGGAAACCGCTGCTCCCCGAATCACCAGAGGTGGCGAGGAAGTACAGTGGTTTTGTGAGGGTGTCAGGTAGGAGCTTGTTTGATTTAAATGTCTCGTCCCGTTGGGGCACACCCCCACAGACCTGGGACAAAACAACCCTCAGGATTTTGTCTTAGGTCTATTATGCAGCTGCTGAGTGCAACGAGCAGGTCCCCAGTTTTTTTTTCGAGGGAGAGCGCAACTCGTTACACTCTGCTTTAAACCCTCCTAAAATGACGATGAGCAAAAAGAAGAGAAGAAAATGTCTCTTCAGACTGGCCCATCATCGTAAAACCACACAACCCCGCACCCATGATAGTCTTAATACGTCAAGGGCACAAAGATGCACGAAGAATAAGGTTTTCCCATGAACGAGTTAACGTCATGGAGATCCTCAAGGAGGGCAGTCTAGCTGTAATCCGACCATCACACAAGTCACCACCTCGAGAACCTCTCAAATGTTTTATCATAACAAGAGATATGTTCGGAGGCAGCTTTAATTCCTCAGAATTAAATGTGGCCAAAGAACAGTCAGACAATATTATATTATATATAATACATACATATATATATATATATAATTATATTATATAAAATATTATATATATATATAAAACAGTTTCTCAGCAATAAACACATCCCAATCAGACAAGCAAACACGGTCTGGATGATAAGCTGTGTTTAAATCTTTCATAAGATCAACCTGGTATGCCTTTAACACGGCCACGGTGTACAACGCACTACCAGCCTGACCGCTGAAAATGCATCTAATAATGTGATGGAGAGAGATAGCCCGCGAGCGTCTCTCCAAACTGAGGCAATATCATACAATCGCGTGCCCTCACACCCGCGATAGTAGAATGGCTCGATGCCGAGGACACAAGACATAAATATTTACAATCTTTATTTATTTATAGACTGTGTTTTATGGGACTCTTTTTGTTGTGATCAGAATAATCCGGCCACCGCACGAGCGATCGCCACGAGCGATCTCCTTTTATCATCACGGGAGAAACGCTCGGAGGCGACAAACCCACGAGATTCAATGTCCTCTGCCCGAGCCGAAGAAGCGCCGAGGCACGCTTCGGTAGTCAGGCAAAAGGACATCGCGATCTGGAGAGAGAGCGAGCGATAAGGACGCCCCGTCTCTCGCTTCTCAGCCAGATCGCACGCGAGCCCCACAATCATTATGGGCGCTACCCCAATGAAATAAGCAAAGCGAACGCGAAGCACTTAAACTGTGAACATTCCACTGTGCTCGCAATCACCATGCTCAAATGCAAGGGCAGTTCTTTCCCAAACAAACAAAGCAGTAAGTGTGTGTATCCAGTTCTGACATGGGACGGGAGCATGGAGGAACACAACACTTATCGTTTTGTTGGCTCATTTCTCCTCTTTTTTTTTTTTTTACTTTTTAAACTCTTTGATGTACGAGAGAGAAAAAGGCTTGAGAAATGAGAAATTTTCTGCACACTGCCTGAATAAACTAACTCCTAGCAAAGATCTGTAGCAGATAAAAGGTAGAGAGAGAGTTTTGACGTTCACACATGCACAGTAATGGTCTGAAGACAAAAGACCTGACGATGCACCTGTGGCTCATCTACTTATAGCCTCGTGTCGCGGGGGCGCGCCGATGACGTCACCGACCGAGGCTATATTACCTCCGGGTCAATTTCATTGACGTGTTATACACAATATTCACAGCTGGTCACGATAAAATATGTTCCCAATGCGCTGAGCAGCGCAGCATCGATTGTAGCTTTCGAAAGGGAACTGGTTTGTATTATTCTCCCCCTCCCTTACTGTTGTCCAAACCTGACTATCTACGCCATTGGCCGTGCTCCCTACCGGTGAGAAAGCGCAGGAGACGACGTGGAAGACGGGGTGGCTTAGTTGTTAAGCTAAAGCTCTTCCTGGCACTCCATCGCGAGTCTCAGCCTCCACTGGGGCTCCATGCGGAGGGCTCTGGCAAGAACTGCTTCATCTGATGGCGCTCTCTGGAGCCAGTACGCAATTGGATTATACCCTTGTTTTCAACTGTGACGGTGCCGCTCCCTGGTTTCTGCTCTCCTCGCTTTTACCATGGAGCAGTCTGCACGGACCATCTTCGCACGCTACCTAGGGCGAAACAGCATTAAGGTATCCACTGAGCACCTGCCATGGCTAAAAATGGCCTTGATCAACGCCAGATCTGTGGTAAACAAGACTTTCATCATTAATGATTTACTCTCTTCTCTAGACTTGGATTTTTTATTTATAACTGAAATGTGGCTTTCTGCTGGGGATTTAAGTCCTTTTTCTAAATTGTTACCGTCAAACTACGTATTTTTTAATACTCCTCATTTGACTGGTCGAGGTGGAGGATTGGCCTCCATTTACAAGGATGTGTTTTCTTGCCGCTCTATTGCATCGAATGAGTATAACAGCTTTGTATTGCAGCTGTTTACGCTGGAACTTCATGAGCCTCCTTTGATTGCAGTGATTTATCGTTCGCCTAAACACAACAAGGAGTTTTTAACTGAGTTTGCAGACTTCCTGGGGGAATTCATACTGAAATATGACAAACTTTTGATATTAGGAGATTTAAATGTTCATATTTGTTGTGCTGCTGACCTGTTAGCTAAGGAATTTTCTAACTTATTAAATGCCTTTGATTTGGCTCTTCAAGTCAATGTTCCCACTTAGTGTTATCTCATGGTTTTTCCCTCTGCAATCTTGTATTAAAATGTTTTTTTTTTTTTTTTTTTTTTTTTTTTTTCTGATCATAAATCAGAAGTAATTTTGTTTTCTGTTCCTTTTGCATTTAATGCTCCAAAACCTATTACTTATGCCCGCCGTTCCCGGCTTATTACGTCTACCACCAGAAATGTCTTTTCTTTAGCATTCCATGCCATTACTCTATCAATGGAAACCTGTCATTGTGATCTGAGTGCTGAAGAGCTTCTGTCTAGGTCTGTGAAAATGTTTTAGACTCAGTTGCATCACTAAAGGCACTAAATCTTAAACCAAGAACTGAGTCTTGGTGAGATGATACAATACTCTCTTTTAGGCAGATTTGTAGAGGAGTGGAGCGTAAATGGAAAAGGGACAAACTTCAGGTCTCTTTTGAAATGTTAAGAGATTCGCTATCTCAATATCAGAAATTGGTAAAAGCAGCCAAATCAAGGTATTTTACTGAAATTATTAATAAGAACTAGCCTGGAAATCCAGACGTAAATCTGAAAGATTAATGGTCTGGCATCGACTAATGAAAATCGGACAGCTCGAGGGGCAGCACCAAGCATGCATTTGAAAATCTCACTGCACGAAATTGGATAACACTACGACTAAACACAACAAGCCCCATACACTTAGCTACCAGCGGAGCTAACTGGTAGATTAGACTCTTGCCGTATCCGGTCGGCAAAACGGCAAAAATGGCCTTCTTGCAGAGGAACGATTTGAGCACCGTCTTCTGTTCCTCTTTAAGATATATATACTCATATACTTTTATAAACATTTAAGTGTGTACTTTTAAATGATCAGATTCAAACTGAAAACAAATATTCTCTGTTTAAGTAATTTGTATAAAACCAACAAGATGTCCAGCTTCTCAAACGCTTCCTAATTATTTTTAATTTGAACACGCCCACTCGCGCAAAAGATATTCACATGCAAATCTCCACATGGAACGCGAACGCGCTCATTACCTCAAAAACAAAACACCAAAACACTTCACAAGTCTCTGCTTTTCGTCGAAATCCAATACATTGGATTTAGGCTACCTCAGAAGAAGAAGAATGCCATTTGAAGACAAGAAAGATGTAAGGTAAGAAATTCTTACATATTAGTGTGTTATTGTTGCATAAATTTCACATTGTAGTTGAACTGTTGCTAGATATATGGTGAATATTATAATATTTAGACCCGTGTTTACTGTTACTGTGTTTGTGGATATCTGCTCAAACGTAGATATGTATATGGTAACGATAATGTTTTATATTTGATCGCGATCGCGTTTGAATGTATCATATTTGATACATTCGAAAAGCAAAACGCACCAAACGGCTTCATGTTTTTACTATTATCTCATTTCATATCATCATAACGAATGGAAACATTTGAAGTAACATGATAATCAATATATTTTTCTCTAGCTTAGTTCTCTAGCTAGCTATAAGATTTATAGGCTAAAATGGTTATTGTTATTATTATTTTATGCAGCACTGCGCATAGCCTATGCCTACAAGGCACAACAAACCTGGTGTTCATTATTGTTGGAAACATTTATGTGTGTGTGTATGTGTGTATTCTGTGAATTTTAAAAAGCAATTTTAACCAGAAAAATCTAAAATTTATTCCCAAAATCGTGCAGGCCTTTCTCTTGATATCAGTATGTTCACTTTTTTTTTTTTTTCAGGGCCCAGATGCCACTCCTGCTGACTTCAACATTCACATGAGTCTCTGTACATGAACCTGGTAAAGTGAAAATCAAACGAAAATCAAACACCTTGGAAATGAAAGGTATGTACAATGTTTTTAGGAATGGCACAAAGGTCTCTGTCTTTGGATCATTGGTTTCAATGACTGCTTTTTGTCATTTGTTGTGTATCTTTGGATTATGTTGTGTTGTAAATAAATCAAACAATCTAAAAGCCATTCTTTTTTAAATCTCCTCATTCTTTGTGCAAGGTTGCTCAGAATGATAGGGCCTGATAGCTCCTAATAGGGCCGTTAGGGGAGGGTCTTTGTCTTTCTCAGGTGTGAAAAGCTTACATATTAATGAGCTTTGTCACACAAAACACGTCGTAAAAATTTTAAATCAATATATTGTCTTATCTGAATGAGCAGTCAGAGTGATTTTCACATAGTTTTAGAGCAAATATTCTAGGCTACGTCATACAATTTTCAAAAGTCTTGTGAAGAAATAATCAGTATGGGTTTCATGACCTTATTTCAGTGAGATTTTTTTTTGTATTTTCACAAACCACGCATAAATGTCATTATCTCAAAACTACAAACTTTTACATACATGCTGCTGATATATTATTGTAGCAGAGTTTGTGCTGAATACAGTGTAATTAGACTTTAGCCATGAAAATGTCACAAGTAACAGAAATAAGCACAAATGTCAGAGCATGTCAGAACACCTCCAGGGCCAGAAAACAGCTCAGACTCCAGAGGGTTAACACCTTTGGCTGAGCAGTGCCACTAGTTTTTGGGATCACCAAAGCAAGAGTTGAAACCTCAATGCCAGACCCAAGAAAGTCTCTGGGGAATGCAATTTTTCACCTCAACATAACCCAGGTAAGGCACTGCTTGACCATTTGCTGCTTCTATTTCCAGCAGGTTATCCAAAGAATTTATGCTTAATCCAGGCAGATTTTGCTCATGATAAGATTGGGAGATTGTCGTCACTTGTGACCCTGTGTCCAAGAGGCAGGAACATAGTTTCCCTTCTATGTACACCTGAGCAGTACATCTGGCCCCTATCAGCCCCTTTGGGAGGCTGGTCAATGGACCTCTACTACGGAATAACCCTGAGCTACCCCTTCTTCCTGGGGACCCTTTGAGACTAGTTCTGCACATGGTAGCCCTTGTACATCTCGCTACAGGGGCTAATTCCAGTTTAAAGACTCTGAGACCCCTGAGCACTCCTGGTGGTCCCAGAGACTCTGTCGTTCCTTCAGCTGCTTCCGTTTTTCATTCACTAAAGATGGGTTTGGATCACCCTCGCAACCAGACGCGATATGTCCATCTTCGCCACAGCGGAAACAATAACCTGGCTTAGAGTAAGCATGTTTGGTCTCACTGTCTCCTTTTTGCTTCAGAGGCTTCTGATATCCTAGCTTTGTGAACTGACTCTGAAGTTCTGCAATCTGTTTCTTCAAGTCGAGCACATCGTCACTCTGCAGTATCACAGTTTTCTCCGTCTGTTTAGCTTTCTGCTTACTGAGCTGACTTTGAAGTTTTGTGACTTAGTTCTGCAATCTCACTCCCCTCTGATGCCGCACCTCACTCCAAGTCAAAAGAGCTTGTGGATACAACATTGGAGCTGACTTTATGACGAGGAACATTCAGATGCTGACACATATGGCTCTCTTTGGCAGAGTGTCGATTTTCTTCACTGCGCAACTGCAAAATCAGTTCAGAAAATGAGGGTGGACTATCTTGTTTTAGCCTCGAGCTGGAGGTTTGTTATTAATGCGTCGTTCCAACAGCCTTGGCAGAACTGTTTCAAGAGCTGTTTATCAGCTTCAGCATTGGAAACAGCACCTCTTTTTATTGCTTTTAAGAGAGCTGCTTGTAAGCGCTGTAGGTACAGGGAGGGCTTTTCGCCTGAATTTTGCAATGTGTTCAAGAATCTTGCAAAAAGATTGTCTCTGTCCTCCACTGAATCGAAAGCAGAATCCAGAATGTCGAGGTATGCATCAAGTAGAGCTGTTGCACCCAGATGCCTCACAATTTCTGATGCTGGAGGTAACAAACTACTATTCAGAAAGAGAAGGATCTTGGAGAATCAGTTCAACACTCCCTCTCCAAGCATCATAATCGACTTCAGTGCTTGGACGCGGAATTTTCCCAGAGAACACTCTGTAAGTCTGTAAGGTGCATGCATGTGGGGAATTCCTTCATTCTTTATTAGGTGTTCTACTACTACTTTATTAGACGTTCTCTTTTCAAAGACCACTGAACGCACAGTATCTGGACTTTGACACCCTTCTGCGCTTTTCCTATCTTTAAATGAGGTAAGAGGATCATGTGTGGGAGTGCCAGTCCCCAAGGAAAGCTTTGGTTCATTCTTGTCTGTTGTGATTTCAGCACTTGATGTAGTGACTTGAGATAACTGTTCTCTCAGAAGTTCCTCAAAAGTCTTTCCACTAATCATTGCTAATTTGTGCATCTCAGCGAAGTAACTGGCGGTAGCTTGCTTGGTTGCTGCTAGCAAGTAGGCACTTGACAAGAGTGATATGACATAGGAGACATCATGAGGGCTTCTGAAAGTGTACGGCAACAAAGGCTCAAGAGTTACAAGGGCAGAACAGCTTTCATATTCTACGATAACGTCTCTATGAAAAGGTGACTTCGGGTCATCTACTCTCAGATGTCTACTAACATGTCCGTGCTTATTTAGAAATTCAACTAGGTCTTCGTCCAACTCTGTGTCAGTCAACCCACGGACTATCACTGAGTTTGCAACTTTAACATTCTCAGTTTCAACGATATCCATGTTTCTTAGGACTAACGTGACCTCAGGTTTGTATAGTTTGATTCTTTTTTTTTTTTTTTTTTTTCTTTTTTAGGGGCCTGTTCAGAAGATATTTACTAACACTGTTCTCCTGGCTGGCTCGCCAAGATTTATGTAACTAGTGCCTTCAACATAGGTTGGAGCAATGGACCAGTTTCTAGGTTAGTGGAGAACAGAATTAATACTGGCAGTAAATAAAATCACACAATCAGGTAAGGAAAGTACAAAAAAATAAATATATATATATTGTACTTAAACAGTCACATAAACAACATGATCCAGATTTTAAAATAAAACAATAAAAAACATTAAAATGTACTCTGTACTGAGTACTCTGTGTTGTCTTTGGTTTTCTTGTCTTGTTCTCTTAAGATTTGATTTCCCTTTTATCCTTGAAACAATTTAATCTATATTATCTACTTTACCTCCGTTTACATATAGATTATAATAAGACATTTATTTGATTTTGCTGTAGAGTATAGGGTTATTATTCTATTTTGCTTTTGGTATTAGAACTTCCTATACCATTTAGACAAACCAAATATTCCCTTAAACAAGGTACAATGTCATATAACCACAATTCAACCCAACTGAAACTTATATCACACTGATATAATCAAAAAGAAATCCATATTTTACATCTGACTCACATTCAATAATATTCAATAAATATTCAATTGCTCCTGTCTGATCGATTGCTCCTGTCTGCCTCGCTGCCTGCTGTGAGTGTGTTTGTTTGATTCGGTGCGATAAGCTCCGTCTTAGCCATATATTTCTTTGTTTTGAACCATCATTTTACTACCATTTCTAGTTGTTTATTCTACTACATTTTACCCAACATCTCAGATTAACCTGACATCGCTAGCTTTTGTTATTAGTACTACTAGCACAAAACGCTAGTAATTCGCCAGCCTGTTAACGCGCCACCCGTGCGCTCAGCTATTTTATTTATTTATTTTTCTCTCGCGCGTCCGCGCCTTTGAGTTCATAAAAAGCTCAGGTGAGTAAGAATCACTCAACAAACACGGTGAGTAATGTCTTGTCCTGTTATTGTCACTTGCACTTCATGTCACATGTTTAGTATAGGCTTCTCTGTCGACAACATAGGATTTATATGTGATAAATGTAAGGAGACAGTTAGGTTGACAGAGAAGATTTCAGAATTAGAAACACGCATCCAAACTTTAATTGAGGATAGTAAGAGTGCTAGTGCTTTAGATGTTTTGGATGCGCATAGAATAGTGCACACTTTACATGAGTCGGTTCTGGCTGAAGTAGAGCCTGTGCAGCCGGGCAAATGGGTGACAGTGAGGGATCGCTCTAGTCGCGGATCTAAAAACCACTCTTCCGTTCCGATTACCATAACAAATCGATTTGCCCCGCTCAGTGAAACACCCACTGAGAATGATTGTGCCCTAGTTATTGGCGATTCTATTACACGGAATGTGAAAATAGAGACACCAACCACCATAGTCACATGTTTGCCGGGAGCCAGAGCGCCTGACATCAAAGCAAATTTAAAAGTGCTGGCTAATGCTAATCGTAAATTCTCTAAGATCATTATTCATGTCGGCACTAATGATGTTCGACTCCGCCAGTCGGAGATCACCAAAATTAATATTAAAGAGGTGTGTGAACTTGCAAGTACGATGTCAAGGACTGTAATTTGCTCTGGCCCCCTTCCTGTTCGCAGGAGTGATGAGATAGTTAGTAGATTGTGTTCGCTTAACGGTTGGCTGTCTAAGTGGTGTCCGCTTAATAATATAGAATTCATAGACAATTGGAAAAGTTTTTGGGGCAAACCTGACCTGTTGAAAAGAGATGGTATCCATCCCTCCTGGGATGGTGCTGCTCTTCTCTCTAGTAATATGGCTCATAGTCTTAGAGCTCAAACATGACAATCTGGGGCTCAGGTCAGGAAGCAGACAGACTGGCTAAACCGACTGTCTGCTAGCGGCCTCTCGTCACCAAGGTCAGATAAATCCCATCACATAGAGCCTCTTTTACCTAGCTATCATCATATAGAGACTGTGTCTGTTCCCCGAATTTGGAAATCCAAAAAACGTTTAAACCCAACTAAGGTTAAAAATTTAATTGATGTTCAACAAATAAAAAACGTCTCAGGTTACGTATGTAACCCTGGTTCCCTGAGAGGGAACGAGACGCTGCGTCGAGACGCGGTGGGAACGCCCTGCGTGATTGCGTCGTGAAGCACGTGTATAATCAGTCCAATGGAGAGACGAGACGTCATAGGCGGGTGACGTCATCGACCAGGAAGCTATAAAGCAGCGCTGAAAACAGACCGCGACAGCTTCTGAAAAGCCGAAGCAAGTCGATCACAGGCATGCAGGGAGTATGGCAGGGCGACGCAGCGTCTCGTTCCCTCTCAGGGAACCAGGGTTACATACGTAACCTGAGACGTTCCCTTTCAAGGGAACTCGAGCTGCGTCGAGACGCGGTGGGAACCCTATACCCACGACGCCATATGACAAATGCCTGTTCTGTATGAAGACCATGCGCACACTAGGAACAAGCACCGTAGACCCTGGAGTGGAGCCTAGGACCAAGTCATAAAATCTAACAAATGTATGCGGTGAGGACCAGCCTGCCGTATTACAGATGTCATAGAGTGAAACTCCTGTTAATAAAGCCTTAGAGGCAGCCATACTCCTGGTAGAATGGGCCGGGACAGCCAAAGGTGAAGGCTGTCCGGCTGCTTCATAAGCAAGTGAGATAGCCTCAACTACTCACTTGCTCATTATCTGTTTAGATGCAGGGCAACCTATCTTACATGTAGGTAACCCGAAGCAGACGAATAATTGCTTTTATATATACGCCACAGGGCAGCTCTGTGGATATAAGCACCCAAAGCCCGGAAAGGGCAAAACAGATTAAGTTCTTCCTGATCTGGGGTATGAAGGTGGAGGACAGAAGGCCTGCAGCACAAATGACCCGCACATTTAGTAGGGACCTAGGAATACAACCCGGCAAGGGGTGAAGAAAGACTATCACCATACCAGGTGCAAATCCAAGTACGTGCAGGCCTTTGCCTCTATGTACCACGGAGAAGACGAAATAAGGATCTCTCCTCAGAGATAACCCAGCAAAGAAACATTCATTGCAGAAATCAAGTACTGTACCATAGGGCAGATAACAAGATTCAGAAGGCGTTCTCCGCACCAGGCAGAGAAAAGTTTCCATTTCAGTTCATATTCAGTCTTCTCGTGAAGGGAGCTCTAGACTGGAGTATGGTCTCCACGACCTCAGTCGAGAGACCTGAATCTATGAGCTGGGCCCCCTCAGAGGCCGAGCCCACAGTATCCATAACTCCGGATGAGAGTAACTCCCAGGAGCAAAGATATCGAGAAATGCGTACAGGTGTAGCCTCAACCACACCTCATACGTTGCATCCAGTTCAAGCAGAGCTGGATGCATCAGGGAGAATCACATAGGGCAATATGTTGTATAAACGATGCGAAAGATAGACTTGAGTCTTGACCGAAGTTCTCCCAAAGGAGCTCCACCACCTCGGGGCGAAATCTCCATTCCCCAGGCCTCAGCCCCTGCCTCAACAGGATATCTGCTCTGATATACGAGACCATCAGTGTGTTGTCCGGAAGGACAAGCACATGGTGACCTCTCAGGTCTGGCAGGAAGTATTTGAAAGCTCGAAATACCGCCATCATTTCTAGCCGATTTATATGCCAGAACGTTAATGGTCCTGCCAAAGACCTTTCGCCGAGCGGCCACTCATGACCGCCCGCCATCCCGTGAGGGAAGCATCCGTCGAAAGCGTTACGCGTCGACAAGAAGCCCCCAGCACTGGGCCCTGGGTGAGGAACCAAGGTTTCTTCCACATGACCAAGGCACGAAGGCATCGCCGCGTGACCTTGATCGTGCGAAATGGATTTCCCCTCGGAGAAAACCCCTTGGTCCTGAGCCACCACTGCAGAGGTCTCATGTACAGAAGGCCAAAAGTAATTACGTTGGACGCAGCTGCCATGAGCCCCAACAGTCTGAAACTGTTCCACAGTGAGTGACTGGCCTAGTTTTACCCCAGTTACGGCCAAGCCGCAACCCCAACATCTTTAAATGAGACAGAACGACACCTCGATGCCGAACTGCCATCTGCTCAGATTGAGCTAGGATCAACCAATCATAGATAAAGTATAATACGCAAATGCCCTGGAGTCTCAGAGGAGCCAGAGCTGCATTCACGCATATTGTAAAGGTGCGGGGTGATAAAAAGGCCGAATGGAAGAACCCGATACTGGTATGCTTTGCCCCCGAAAGCAAACCTCAGGAACCTCCTGTGATGAGGATGGATAGATAAGTAAACGTCCTTCAAGTCTATTGTGACAAACCAGTCCTCGGACTGAATCTGTGACACAATCATATTAGCTTAAGCATACTTTGAACTTGAGATTCTGAAACCTGCTGTTTAATTGACGCAGGTCTAGAATAGGACACAACCCCTCATCCCCTTTCGGAACAATGAAGTAACGGCTGTAAAAACCCTGACTGTCTGCTGGGAGGAGGAACCCCTTCTATAGCTCCTTTTGCAGAAGTGTCAGTACTTCCTGCTCCATAACCAGAGCCTGCTCGGGGTCCACCACTGTGGGGAGGACCCCTAGAAATCTGGGCGGACGAGAACCGAACTGAATTCTGAAACCCTTTTCTATAGTGTACAGGACCCACTGAGAAATATGTGGCAGTAGTTTCCACGCTGCCAGAAATTCTACTAGGGGAACCAGTCTCTCGAGACTGGCCTCTGGATTTGGTTGAGCAGTCACTTTGGTGCCCTGAAACGGCGAACCGGCAGGGAACAACCGAACTGACCGTTCTACGCCCCTCCTCGGAG
Source organism: Scardinius erythrophthalmus (assembly GCF_964197995.2). Taxonomy (NCBI): domain Eukaryota; kingdom Metazoa; phylum Chordata; class Actinopteri; order Cypriniformes; family Leuciscidae; genus Scardinius; species Scardinius erythrophthalmus. The sequence goes on along the minus strand of NC_138228.1, from coordinate 21,481,970 downwards.
GATTGCATGGGGACGCTGACACCTCGGTGCCCTGAACGGAGAACCGGCAGGGAAACAACCGAACTGGCAGCGCTGCGACCCTCCTCAGAGAGTCGCACCCCAGAGGGTGCCGAGGAGAAACGATTTCTCAAAACCGTCCCTGCCCCGGAGGAACCTTAAGAAGCCTGATAGCCTCAGCGTCAGGACTTCTTATTTAAGTTTATTTGAGATAACGACAGTCCTCAGATCTTGCCTACCTCTAACTAGCTTTGTTCCTACGACCCTCCTCAGAGGATCGTTAGAAAAAGCAGGCACCTCAGCGCCCTGAAACGGCGAACCGGCAGGGAAACCAAACTGACTGCTCTACGACCCTCCTCGGAGGATCGTTTGGGGATGCTGACACCTCGGTGTCCTGAAACGGCGAACCGGCAGGAAAACCGAACTGGCAGCGTTGCGACCCACCTCAGAGAGTGGCACCCCAGAGGGCGCCGAGGAGAAACGATTTCTCAAAACCATCCCTACCCCGGAGGGGACCACCCTCAGAAGCCTGCAGCCTCAGCGTCAGGGCTTCTTACAATTTTGCTATTTTAGAGATTAAACAGTCCTCAGATCTTGCATATCCCTAACTGGCTAGACTGCGACCGCCACCCAGGTCCCCCTGGATTGTGGATGAGCCTGAATGGCGAATCTCTGTTTTGCCGCACTCTATGCTGCGAGGAGCTTAGTAGGCTGAGACTGCTCCCGCCCAGCAGTCTCAGGAACATTAGATCGGTGAGGAAGAAACCTCTGGACCGCCCCTGAAGAGTTTATTTCTTCGTCTCTTGAAAGCGGAGCGTCCAGAAGAACAGACATATTTTATTATCTTTATTTTTCTTTACATCAGAAAAACTATATATACACATTTATATAAATATAAATATATATCACTCCGTGGCCACCAGCAGGAAACAACCGAACTGGCAGCGCTGCGACCCTCCTCAGAGAGTCGCCCCCCAGAGGGTGCCGAGGAGAAACGATTTCTCGAAACCGTCCCTCCCCGGTAGTTTATCTGTTGCGCAACGCAATTCTCGAATAGCGTCAGTGCTGACATCCTCACATTCATCCATGTTCTTATATACTTTACCCACCAGTGCTGCCTAATAATATTTATCTATTATTTTATGATGGCTGGTGGGTAACGTCGGGGTTATGATGACGCCGACCCGGGTGAGAGATAGCTCGCAAGCGTCTCTTTAACCCGAGGCACTGTCATACCAAGATACTTAATACCCATAGCATTACAATAGTAAAAGTTTAGGGATAAAACACAAATAGAAACCGGTTTATTCCATGATCTCGATACCTCAGTGTGGAGATAGGGAAAAACGGCACTCCCCGACGAGGAGGCTTGAAATATAGAGTTTTCCTTATATTTTCACTCTCATGTTCGGCTGGCCAGTAATATTTAACTTGGCAACAGCACTAGATAAAACCTCCTTTTATAAGCTCCTCTTTATTCAACAGAGTTATGAGCTGACTTTATTTATTTATTGAAAACTCATAAACATCTGCTTTATTTTTCTTTTATTTATTTATTTATTTTTTAAACAAAAACACTAACGATACCAATTCCTCGGAACTGGAAATCGCAGGATGAATGCCTCATCCCGGGGAGGAGAAACCGCAGAGCGTGCTTCTCCCCGAGATAAAGAACTGGATTCAAAAGGTGTTTGTTAGTTAACATAACCATTTGCGATCCCCAAGATGCGCGTCGACGCCGTGCCTCGGCAGCAGCGGGACCCGCGCCTCGGGGGGCGCGCACCGAACCGTCCTCCTCGAAGAACGGCAGGCGGGAGCGGAGCGTCCTCACGGACAGCTTCTCGCAATGCTCACAGTCAGCCCCCTTGAGAACTGACTGTTGGCATGCTCCACTCCCAAACAAGCAACACAAAGCTTTTTACTCTGGAGTGTGTGTCCCCACCCGTGATATAACGTGGGCAGAGAACAACACAACGCTTGCTTGCTCTCCTTTTTTGCCATAATATATATATATTGCAACTTGACAGACAACAATAAATATGACAAGGACAGAATACACAGATCGCTTGCTGAAGGCACAGAAGCTGTCGCGGTCTGTTTTCAGCGCTGCTTTATAGCTTCCTGGTCGATGACGTCACCCGCCTATGACGTCTCGTCTCTCCATTGGACTGATTATACACGTGCTTCACGACGCAATCACGCAGGGCGTTCCCACCGCGTCTCGACGCAGCTCGAGTTCCCTTGAAAGGGAACAGCTATAATACAGATGAGCAAATGCTAAAGCTTGGGTTGCTGAATATTCGATCGCTTACTTCAAAAGCACTCATTGTTAATGATATGATTTCAGATAATAACCTAGATGTGCTGTGTTTGACAGAAACCTGGCTAAAACCAAACGATTACATTACTTTAAATGAATCAACCCCGCAAGATTACTGTTATAAACATGAGCCTCGTCTGAAACGCAAAGGGGGTGGTGTTGCTGTAATCTATAGTAATAGTTTCAAAACCACTAAGAAATCAAGTTTTAAATATAATTCTTTTGAAGCATTGGTGCTTAATGTAAAAATATATAGTGTAAACGATAAATCACGTTTGAGATTTGTGCTGGCTACTGTATACAGGCCACCAGGGCACCATACAGACTTTATCAAAGAATTTGCGGACTTTCTATCAGAATTAATATTGACTGCAGATAAAGTACTAATTGTTGGTGATTTTAATATACACATCGATAATGAAAAAGATGCATTGGGATTGGCATTTAAAGACATTGTAAATTCAATTGGAGTTAGACAACACGTGTCAGGACCTACTCACTGTCGTAATCATACTCTAGATCTAATATTATCACGCGGAATAGATGTGGATGCCGTTGAAATTCTGCAGCAGAGCGATGACATCTCAGATCATTATCTAGTCTCGTGTAATTTGCATTTAGCCAAGGCTGCAAAGCCGACTCCGTGTTTCAAATATGTGAGACCTATCACTTCTGCTACTAAAGATTGCTTTATTAATAATCTTCCTAATCAGTTTCATCATCTCAGCATCTCAGATAGCTTAGAAGAACTAGATATTACAACAGAAACGTTTAACTCTCTCTTTTCCAGCACTTTAGACACAGTTGCTCCGTTGCGCTTAAAGAAGATTAAAGAAAATAGTCCAACGCCGTGGTACAACGAGCACACTCGGGCCCTTAAGAGAGCAGCCAGAAAAATGGAGCGCAACTGGAAGAAAACAAAACTAGAGGTATTTCGCATTTCATGGAAAGAGAGCTCAATTACTTACAGAGAGGCTTTAAAAGCTGCTAGATCTGCTTATTTTTCAACCCTATTAGAAGAAAATAAACATAATCCTAGGTATTTATTTGAAACGGTGGCTAAACTAACGAAAAATAAAGCTTCAAGCACCGAAGTTTCCAAGCAACACAGCAGTAATGACTTTATGAACTTCTTCACTTATAAGATTGATAATATCAGGGACAAAATTATAACTATGCAACCGTCTACTACAGTATCACATCAGGCAGTGCATTGTAGTCTCCCTGAGGAAAAATTTGATTCATTCGTTGCTATAGGAGAGGAAGAATTTACTAAACTCATTAAATCATCTAAATCTACAACATGTATGTTAGACCCTATACCGACTAAGCTACTGAAAGAAATACTTCCAGAGGTCATAGATCCTCTTCTTAATATCATTAATTCGTCTTTGTCTCTAGGATACGTACCAAAAAACTTTAAGCTGGCTTTGATTAAACCGCTTGTTAAAAAAACGCAACTTGATCCTTCAGAATTAGTCAATTACAGGCCGATCTCGAATCTACCTTTTCTGTCAAAGATATTAGAAAAGGCAGTATCCTCACAACTGTGTTCCTTTCTTGAAAGAAATGATATCTGCGAGGATTTCCAGTCCGGATTTAGACCGTACCATAGTACCGAACAGCTCTCGTTAGAGTCACAAATGATTTGCTCTTATCATCCGATCGTGGTTGTATCTCTCTATTAGTGTTACTCGATCTTAGCGCTGCATTTGACACCATCGACCACACCGTTCTTTTAAATAGATTAGAACATTATGTTGTCATTACAGGAAATGCACTAGCATGGTTTAAATCATACTTATCTGACCGTTATCAGTTTGTAGCAGTAAATGATGAGATGTCTCATCGATCACAGGTTAGGTATGGCGTACCACAAGGCTCAGTATTAGGACCGCTGCTGTTCACTCTGTATATGCTACCCTTAGGAGATATCATTAGGAAACATGGAATTAGCTTTCACTGTTATGCTGACGATACTCAGCTCTATATTTCTTCAAAACCTAACGAAACTTATCAATTCACAAAATTAACGGAATGCATAGCGGATATAAAAAATTGGATGACTTGTAATTTCCTACTTCTAAATTCTGAAAAAACAGAGTTTCTAATTATTGGACAAAAAACTTCCTCACGTAATAACCTAGAATACTGTCTAACACTTGATGGCTGCTCTGTTAAGTCTTCGTCGTTGGTTAGGAACCTGGGTGTGCTCTTTGATACCAATCTTTCATTTGAAAGTCACGTGTCTAGTATCTGTAAAACTGCATTTTTCCATCTTAAAAATATATCTAAATTACGTCATATGCTCTCATTGACAAATGCGGAACAATTAGTTCATGCGTTCATGACCTCAAGGCTAGATTATTGTAATGCTCTACTGGGTGGTTGCCCTGCACGCTTAATAAACAAACTACAGCTGGTCCAAAACGCAGCAGCTCGAGTTCTTACCAGAACCAGGAAGTATGACCATATTAGCCCAGTTCTATCATCACTGCATTGGCTCCCTATTAAACATCGCATAAATTTTAAAATATTGCTGATTACTTACAAAGCACTGAATGGTTTAGCTCCGCAGTACTTGAGCGAGCTCTTAACGCATTATAGTCCGTCACGTCTATTACGATCTCAAAATTCCGGCCAGTTGATTATACCTAGAATATCAAAATCCACTGCTGGCGGTAGATCCTTTTCCTATTTAGCACCAAAACTCTGGAACAGTCTTCCTACCATTGTCCGGGAAGCAGACACACTCTGTCAGTTCAAAGCCAGATTAAAGACACATCTCTTTGACCTAGCTTTCACATAATACATTATAGACTTCTATAATTTAATGTTATGCTGCATAGATTAGGTCAGCCGGAACCGGGAACACTTCCCAAAAATCCTGATGTACTCGTTACATCATGAGAAGAATGGCATCTACGCTAATTTTAGTGTCTGTGTTTATCCCAAGGTTTTTCCTGCAGCCTGCCGGATCCAGGCCGTATCCAGATCTGACGAAGGACCTTCACCTGGACTGATGACAACGCAGTGCTGAAGTGCCAACTAGTCTCTCCCTATGGAGGATCCCACTACCACTCTACAGATAAGGCGTTGTCGGGAAAATTCGTCTTGCGGTCCTACCCCAAAGCAACAAATAAAATAAAATTCCTTATCAAAATTTATAAGGAAAGACAAGTATTTTGTTTAGGCTTGGCTTGTAGGGAATTCCAAACCTGCGTATATTCTAACGCACATAACTATAGAACCCATTCTAAATGCGCATGTGAACGCCATCAGCGTTTCTCACAGGTTCGCGTTTAAAGTCTGTGTAGAGAGAATGGTGTCGTCTTAGCGGCCCCTAATTTAATAACAAATGATCATTGCGACGGAACCAAATCAATTAAAACTAACTTTAGATGGAAATAACTTAACTCTGCTGTAAAGCCGAAACAATCTCTGTTACCTTAAATTATACGCTTATCTCTGTAAAGCTGCTTTGAGACAATCTACATTGTTAAAAGCGCTATATAAATGAAGATGACTTGACTTGACTTAAACAATACCCTTGTTAGAACTCTTTGTCTGAATTGTCTTTTGAATATCGTCCAGAAAGTCCTTTAAGAAATCCAGTGGGTGAGTGTGAAATCAGTTCAATCCTACCAGTGCAAAGTGAAAAAGAATGTCCTCCCAATTGAAGAAGGTTGATGTCTATAGCGAAACGAAAAGGTCCTCGTGATACAGCAAAAGTGTCTCTTCCCAGGTTCAGAAATCAGCATTCAATTTTCTGGTGGCTCGCCATCTCAAATCCATGAGTGAGATTTCCAACTCAAGCAATAAACCTGACCTGTTTTACTAAAACAGTGTCATTAACATTCAATATTATTTCTTTATAACTTTTTACTCTTTAAACTGAGTGTTTAAACATCCATCTCAACTTTCATTACAAACAAACTTGTTACCTTCATCCATGGCTAAGCAGAATATATTACTTAACATTTCAAAATAAATAATTTTAAAATTCAGAAAATGTGCAAACGATCTTTACAGCATGCATAATATGCATAGTAACATAAAATACATCTTTCAAGAAAATAAACATAGATAAACTCACCAAATCCTGAGTTTCACAGTTTGTTAAACACCCACTTCAGATTCAGAGGAGCTTCACAATCAGCTAACATCCGCGATTAAATCAGCAATCATCATTCTAAAATGATTTATCATCATCAACCATAAAGTATTATAAAGTTGTTTATAACAATTTTAAATGAATTTTAAAAATATAAACCTTTTTAATCCCGTCTGCATCACTCTCATCTTGTGTTCAGCACGTCTCTCGCACTTCCGTGAGTCATCCGCTTACGTCATACACAACTAGTGTACTATCATACTTATTATTTTTATTTATGGATAGTATGAATGAAAACTTTAACTATTAGAATATACAATTATATTATTTATTTATCTTAACCCTCTGGGGTCTGAGGTGTTTTCTGGCCCTGGAAGTGTTCTGACATGCTCTGACATTTGTGCTTATTTCTGTTACTTGTGACATTTTCATGGCTAAAGTCTGATTACACTGTATTTAGCACAAACTCTGCTACAATAATATGTCAGCAGCATCAGTCAGCAGTATGTAAAAATTTGTAGTTTTGAGATAATGACATTAACCCTCAGAGGTCGGCAATCACGCCGGCGTGATCTGCACGCTTTTTTCCTTATGAGTTGAATTGAGACCCCAAATACTCTTTTGACTTTGATTTTACAAAACAAGTTTCATACATCAATCGATTCTGTTAAATGTGTATTATTTTTGTGTATACTCACAATAAAAACAAAGTGTTGTGCTTTTTGCCAAATAAAGAAAAATAAACACGAAGCGAGTTCTGCCTTCTCTCTGCCAGTGTAGTCCATTCTGAAACGCGTCCGAAAATGAGCAATAACTCAGTGAATACTCAGTCAAACAGGCATACAGTCACACAGGCATGAAGCTTGAATTCTCTTCTTTTAAATGAAGTAATTTATATAAAAAACAAATATTCTCATCTTGTGAAATCTGTATTAAAAGAGAGCGATTCTAGTCGACCTCATTAGAGCTAATTCAAATGTAATGTGACTCCGCCCACGGAGAGCGCGTGCTATTCAAACAAATGTCTGAGGCAATCCAAGCAAACCTGTGAACGCCCCCATCAGCTCGAGAAAACCAAAACACAAATTTATTCAGATCATTACTTGTTTACAACGCAGCGCTGTGAGGAATAATGAGGAATACGAGGAATACGAGGAATACGAGCTGAGGAATACTAGTAAGTTTTTCCTTCTCGGGTTTCTGTTTATGAATGAATGAACGGCATAGATGCGCGCTGTTTACCACAGCTGGCAAAAACAATATTACGTGACAGTTCTCCATTATGGACGCGAGCGCTCTAAAAAAAGCACTACAAGACTTTCAAACTTTCACAGAGACCTCAAAACAGAAATTACAAATCCTTTCTTTAAAACGAATTTCGTTTTGTATCAATTGTATCTTAATTTTAATATTTTTTTCATTAACAAATTTCCTGGATTTAAAGTAAATTAGGCTAGCAATCACTACATAAGGTGCTTGAACTGGACTCTCTCCTCTTGAACTAGCCTACTCGCCTCACATGTCTAAAAAATGTGAAATATATTTACAGAAAGCTGGTTCTAAACAAAACCATCCAAAACAAAAAACTATGTAGCCTAATAAATGTGCATTTCTCCGGTGCGTTCACTAGCCTACTGCGAAGATCGTGAGTCAAAAGCTTATGGTCAACTTCATCTTTGCCAAAAGTTAAATTTAAATCGCGTGTGTGAATGAATGATGATGTTTTAGCAAAGTGTATTGCTATACTGAGATGAGTAAAAATCGACTGAAATATGTTGAAATAAAATGTAGGCTATTTGTATAAGCAACGTATTAAACTGCAAATTAACAATATGCCCTAATATTTCATGAAAACAACGTTACAGTCAGGCGAAATATGAAAGACAACATCTTGTTGACTAGATTTGGGTACAGTTTTTACTGTAGAATACACTGCCACGCTTTTGTTTAGCAATTTCTATATATAAATGACTATTTTTGTCAAAAATAAGTCATCAACTAAGATGTTAGCTGTTCCAATGTTGACTAAATTCAAACTAATGAATACATAGATAAAATGTAGGCCTATAATCATTTATTTTTTACAAAGAAAGAGTACACTTGAAATATTGTTGAAATTGTAATTATTGTTGTAATTGTAACCTTTTTAATAAAATAGCAAAACATATTTACAAGATAGATGTAAGCAAAATCTTAAATGGTCAATATAAGTCTTCTTCTAAATATATCTTTTGTCCTTGCATTGTGGCTCAGTCAGTTTCACACCTGAGTGAATGGCTCATCATTATGCAGAGTGGGTGGGACAATGTAATCTAAGGTGTAAACTACTCCTCCCCCTCGCATATTGGCTTTCCAAGCAAAACCTGTTTTACATCAATTTAAATCAATGTATGGTTTTATGTGAACGATAAAGCAAGACTATTTTCACATAATTTTGAAGAAAAAATTCTAGGCGAGGACATCCATTAGTCAAAAGTCTTATTGACACATTTACTATGTGTTTTGTGGCCTTATTTCAGAAATTTTAGTTTTTAGTCTTTTCAATATCCATGCATAAACATTATTCCCTCAAAAATGAAAACATGTACATACACGTGGCTCACATATTATTGTAGCCCTGTTTGTGCTTTATAGAGTGAATTTACACCTTTGCCATTAATATGTTTATAAGCAACTGAAAAAAGCACAAATGTCAGGGCATGTCAGAACATCTCAAGGGCCCCAAAAACAGCCCAGACCCCAGAGGGTTAATGCGTGGTTTGTAAAAAAATAAAAATAAATTGTCACTGAAATAAGGTCATGAAACCCATACTGATTATTTCTTCACAAGACTTTTGAAAATTGTATCATGTAGCCTAGAATTTTTGCTTCAAAACTATGTGAAAATCATCCTGACTGCTCATTCAGATAAGACAATATTTTGATTTAAAATTTGTAAGACGTGTTTTGTGTAAGAAAGCTTTATGCGAGTAGGTTTAAACACATCCTGAATATTTATGGCTTGTCACAACTGAGAAAGACAAAGACCCTCCCCTAATGGTCCTATTAGGTGCTATCAGGCCCTTTCATTCTGAGCAACCTTGCAAAAAGAATGGCTTTTTGATTGTTTGGAACTGTGAACATACTGATATCACGAGAAACTATAGGGCTGCACGATTTTGGGAATAGATTTTAGATTTTTCTGGATAAATTGCTTTTTAACATTCACAGAATACACACACACAAATGGTTCCAACAATATATAATGAACACCAGGTTTGTTGTGCTTTGTAGGCATAGGCTACGTGCGGTGCTGCATAAAATAATAATAATAACAATAACCTATAGCAACTACGTTAGAGAAAAATATATTGATTATCATATGTTACTTAAAATGTTTCCATTCGTTATGATGTTATGAAATGAGATTGGAGTAAAAACATGAAGCCTAATGTTTGGTGCGTTTTGCTTTTCAAACGCACAGGGCGTTTTGAATATGAAACATTTGAACGCACAGCGCGCTCCAAAATATGAAACATTATGGTTACCATATTATACATATCTACGTTTGAGCAAATATCCACAAACACAGTATTTAACAGTAAACACGGGTCTAAATATTATAATATTTACCATATATCTAGCAACAGTTCAACTGCAATGTGAAGTTTATGCATCAATAACATTAACAAATATAATTAAGAATTTCTTACCTTACATCTTTCTTGTCTTCAAATCGTGTTCTTCTTCTTCTGAGGTAAATCCAATGTAAGCTCACGGTGTGTCTTCCAAACTCGACGAAAAGCAGATACTTATGAAGTTTGGTGCTTTGTTTTTGAAGTAATGAGTGCGTTCGCGTTCCTTAACGTGGAGATTTGCATGTCAATCTATTTTGCGTGTGTGGGCGTGGTCAAATTAAAACTGAGCAAGGGTTTGAGAAACTGGACATCTTGTTGGTTTTATACAAATTACTTAAACAGAGAATATTTGTTTTCAGTTTGAAACCAATCATTTAAAAGTACACACTTAAATGTTTATAAAGATATATGGCTCATAAATGTGTGACAAGTATTCGCTGAGTTTTGTTTCAGTTTATAGACGTGCTCAAGAAAAAAAAGTTCACAGAGATGGAGAGGCAGAAAGCACACCCTGTTTATTTTCTTGATTTTACAAAAGCACAATGTTTTGATTTGATTGTAAGTGGACACATAAAAAAGTATGACATATCACAGATTATTTTTTCATATTTCTTTTTTTCTATATGACCATAAATGACGGAGTAATTTAAGTCTATTGTGCTACAATGCGCAGAAAATCCAGCAAAACGAGCCGGCGCGTTTGCCCACCTCAGAGGGTTAAGCACCACATTTAACATGGGTTACACAGGCATTACAGGCAGTGCACTGGACTGGTTTAAATCTTATCTTACCAACAGAAGCTTCTCTCTGAAGATTGGAGAACATACCTCTAGTAAAGTTATCTTATGGGGTTCCTCAAGGGGCCATTTTTGCCCCCATTCTTTTTTCTTTATACATGCTTCCACTTGGTTCTATTATCAGGAAACATGGGCTGTCATTTCATTGTTACGCGCAAGACACTCAAAATTATCTGCCCTTAAAGCGGTTTTCAGATGGTCTGGACACTCTTATGGCCTGTTTGACTGATGTAAAGACCTGGTTGTCTTTAAACTTTCTGAATTTTAATGAGAGTAAAACGGAAATTATTATATTTGGACCCTCCGATTCCTCTATCACTCCTAAACTAAATTTTGGTGGCTTGTTTTCTTGTGTGAAGCCCTGGGTGAGAAATTTGGGCGTGGTGTTTGATGAATCTCTGAAAATTGATCGGCAGATAAATTTAGTAGTGAAATCCTGCTTTTTCCTGCTCCGACTGCTATCAAACATAAAGACATTTATTTCTTTTAAAAATTTTGAAAAAGTAATCCATGCATTTATTTCTTCAAGGCTTGATTACTGCAATTCTCTTTATGTTGGGATTAGTCATTCAGCTATGTCACAATTACAATTAGTCCACCTAGACTTCTGACGGGTGCACAAAAACGGGATCACATCATTCCTATTTTATGTTCCTTACACTGGTTGCCAGTGCCCTACAGAGTGGATTTTAAACTTTTACTTCTCGTGTACAAATATTTAAATGGTATGGTTCCACCCTACCTGTCTGCCCTATTGACTGCGCACCATCGAATTAGATCACTCTGGTCATCCAATCAGAGACTTCTGTCTAAGTGAAGGGGGGACCGTGCCTTTTCTGTAGTTGTCCCCAGACTCTGGAATGACTTGCCCATTTCGATTAGACTGGCCTCATCTTTATTTGTTTTTAAATCTAAGTTAAAAACATTTTTGTTTGATAAAGCATTTAATACATGTTGAAGCACCCTTCCATTGTACTTCATTGTTATTTTAAAATGTTGAAGCACTTATTTTATGGTATTTTACTTACATTTTTATTTATTTATTTGTACTGTGTTGTATTGTTGTTAGTTTTTGTGTTTTTAGTTATTTTAAAGCACATTAGACAATGTGGGTTGTATTTAATTGTGCTATATAAATAAATTGCCATACTGCTCTCAGGGAGAGCTGTTTTCCTTGGGACCACAGAAGGATCTGGTGTGCCAGTTTGCATAGCTGGCATGGACACAGACCCCTGATGCTTTATATAAGAGACCATCGATGTGTTGTCTGTGAGAACAAGCACATGATGGCCTCCCAGGTCTGGGAAGAAATGCTTAAATGTTGTGAAGACAGCCATCATTTCCAGGCAATTCATGTGCCACATGAGATGAAGACTCCTCCACACACCCTGAGCTGAGCACCCTGAGCTGAGCAACCTTCCTTTACCGCTCCCCAGCCAGTGAGAGAATCATCTGTCAAGAGCATGACTCGGTGACAAAGAGCTCCTAACACTGGACCCTGGGACAGGAACCAAGGTTTCCTCCATATAACCGAGGTGCGGAGACACCGCTGCGAGATCTTGATCATACGAAGTGGGTTCCCCCTCGGGGAAAACCCCTTGGTCTTGAGCCACCACTGCAGGAGCCTCATGTACAGCAGGCCAAAAGGTATTATGTTGGACGCAGCTGCCATCAGGCCCAACAGTCTCTGAAACTGTTCTACAGTGAGCAACTGACTTAGATTTATCTCTTTTACGACTGAGAGGATCGAAAGCACGACCCTCATTGTTACTGAATCCCATATCACACCAAGAAAGGTGGTCCTCTCTGCTGGAGAAAGGCACACTTAACTTGGCATTCAGTTTCGACCCCAACTTTTTCATACGAGCGAGAACGACATCTCGATTTGATTGATTTGACTCACAATCTGAAGACAGACTAAATGCAGAAGAACTGCAGGAACGTCTCCAAGATGCTTGAAGAAACCTTCCTGCGAAGCTACCTGAAAAACTATGAAAACTATGAAAAACTAGGTGATTAGCCTTGGTGCCAGCCCGAACCCCGGCCACAACATTTTTTGGTCGAGAAGTTCGGTAGAATAAATGCGTATATGTGATTTAACGAGTTCACACAAATAAGTCAGATAGAATAAATGCGTATATGACGTGCTGTCCGAGGAGAGGGCTGTGGGCTCGGTAGCCATACTCCCCCCGTGTTCCTGGTTGTGAGAGAACAAGCCAAGACAAGAGTGAGGATTCGGGGTGGTGGAGGGATGCTGAAAAACTGTCAAGGAGTGTTAGGTAAGTTACCAGAGTGAATATGCTTCCTCATGCTGATAGAAAGGGTAACGTTAGACATGGTATTGTTTGATGACAAGTTGATATTGGATTGATTATTTGTACATGCTCCTCCCGAAATTTGTTTATGAAACATCATGTGTAGATTCCGCCATCGCGTCTGTTATAGAAGATATCCACAGCGCATTCATTTTAAAAGAGGATCAGAGAGCCGCAACATTTTGTTAGTTGAAAATATGAATGAAGAACATGTGTCATTTACTCCGTTGCTCTGATTGGTTGTAGGTCTATCCAATTGAGTGCAGAGTTTTTTTTTTTTTCCTGGTTCGGTTGAGACACACCCCATAAAGGGGGTGGGGGGGGGGAGGGGGCTTATATTAACATGCCTAAGGCCCCGTTTACACGTACATGGTTATTTTGAAAAACGGAGACATTTCCCTTCGTTTGCGCCCTTCGTTTACACGCAAACGGAGGATTCGCCAATGAAACCGATTCTTTCTAAAAACTCCGGCCAGAGTGGAGATTTTGAAAATCTTCGTTTGCACGTTTGCATGTAAACAGAGAAAACCGGAGTTTTAGGTAGCGACGTCACAGAATGTGACTATTTTCGGGATTCTGATTGGCTAAGGTGGGCTTGAGCTTCTCGTAACACTGCCACCTACAGGTTTGGCATGCTCTTGACAGCATATACACAGGTTCGTGTGCACGATGTTATTTTTGAAAACGAAGAGGGGTAAAATGTCCATTTATGAAAATAGCCACCTACGTGTAAACGTAGCCTAAGACTTTTGCACAGTACTGTATATATATATAGATATATAGATATATAGATATATCTATATTTTTTTTATTATTATTATTATTTTTTTTCATTTATATCATTAGATACATTATATTACTCGATTAAATTGAAACCCAGCACTTACATTTAGAAGTATAATCTGGCATTTGTCTCCGGCGCGCAATGCATTCTGGGTTAGGCAAGGCTGTGAAGGATCCTTCTGATGTATCCTGCATTCACGGGAAAAGAAGGTCGCATTTGCAGGCAGCATTTTGAAGGAGCCTTCGAAGGACCTTCAAATTGGGACAGCCTTCGTTGAAATTCCCCTTTAAATGAGTCTCAGTGCATCCTTCGAAGGACGCGGCCTTCAAAGGATGCAGCCCCTGAATTGGGATACTGCTATTATGCGACCTCATAGCCCGAGATAATTTTGACTTCCTATTTCATTACCAGAGCCTGCTAGCCCATTTGAAATAAGGCAGATGACACCTAAATTGGATTTTGTAGCCTCCTTCTACAGTCTGCAGGACCCATTGTGACACATTTGGCAGAAGTCTCAATCTGCCAGAATGTCTACTAAGGGAATTAGACTCTCAAGACTGGCCTCTGGTGTTCTTTGAGTAATCAGCTTGGTACCATGAAGCAAACTGGCTGGAAACAACCCAGCTGATTCCTCTATTTCCCTCCTCAGAGGATGCAAGCATCCCGACGACGCAACGTTGAGGGACAGACTCCAATGCACTGACGCATTATCTTGTGCCTGAGGCATAAGTTTGCTGGAAACCGCTGTGCCCCGAAGCACAGAGGGTGGTTAGGTTGTCAGAATGGCCTCCTGAGGGCACAGAGGATATACACCATATAATGAGGTGGGAACCTGCCCTCTGAAGTCCAGCACTTCTGGCATCAGGACTTCTCTTTGGCCAAAGCCTTTTTCACAAGAACAACGGTCCACATATCCATCTTCTGCTTCAGAGGCTTCGGCTGTGAATGCCATCTAGGTCCCCAGACTTTCTGAGGGGGAGCACGGGAAGTGTACACTCTACCTTGTATGGTGCTCGTTAACGGCTGGGGCTGCTCCGCCCAGCAGCCTCCCATATATGTCTTACCCACCAGTGCCAAAGTAGTTTCAAACAGGCCTTGAGGGTAATGCCTGGCCTTAAGGGATGACGCTGTGACAGAGGACAGATAGCTCGCAAGCGTCTGTTCTGCCTTTGGCATCGACCCATACCCATGCTCTTTCAGGAACCTTTATAGAAAAAATGCAAAATAAAATTATATATATATATATATATATATTGAGAACTGAAAAACCGAGCTGGAAAGGGTTTGATCTGCCTATTAGTGGAGATCAGGAAAGAATGGAAGGCCCCAACATGGAAGTTATAAACTCCAAAAAACTCCTTATACACAGGGGATTGAGATGGCGAATCTTCAATTTCTCCCAGCTCGATGCTCAGCACATCCATCTCCTTGGAGGTGGACAGCTGCAGCACCGTATTATACCATTTAATTCCTCAAAGTTAACACGGTCTGGATAATAGGCTAAACTTATACATGAATCTAATGTAACTACTCAAAGTCAGATAAGTATTTATCATCTAATTTCTCAAAATTAAGTGCAGCCAAAGATCAACCAGACAGGATAATATGGTCTGGATGAAATGCTGGACTATATTAAAATAGTTTCATATACAATAAAATAATCATAAATTCATAGCTTGCAATACACTACACTTTATGGACTCTTAATCTATGCATTGCCTCAGCAAATGCGAGATCCGAGCTACTCGCTTCTTATTGCATAGTCTTTTTTATTTTATTTTTTATTTTTAAAGTAAACAACAGCGGGGATAAAACTCCCAATAGTGCACACATGTACACGTTGGGAAATTTTATGAATGAACACAGCCCACCCCCTTATTTTTTATAGAGAACTGACCGTACATGCTCTTTATAGATGAGGGTGGTGAGTCCTTAATCCCCCTGCATTGATGCTCAGCACATCTACCTCCTCAGAGCTAGACTGCTGAAACATCGGGCTTTCTACTAGGGCGGATTTACCGCTGCGCGGGCTTCCGATCCCAGAGAGAGAGCGCTGGATCCCCGGGTGAAGGTAGAGAAAAGGCGGAGCCCGTCTCTAACAGAGCGCTTGCTGAGGCACAAAAGCTAGCGCCGATCATTCCGGATGTCCTTTTATTCTTTCCTGGTCATGACATCACCTGCCTGTGACGTTTACTCACTCACTCATTTCAATAATAACTTCCCCAAATTAAATAGTACGAGCGGCAGATATCAAAGCGAATTAAAATGTGCTTGCTAATGCTAATTGTAAATACTCTAAGATTATTATTCGCCAGTCGGAGATCACAAAAATTTACATTAAAAAGGTGTGTGAACTCGCAAGTATGATGTCAGACATTGTAATATGCTCTGGCTCCCTTCCTGTTCGCCGGAGTGATGAGATACTTAGCAGACTGTCATCACTCAATGGCTGGCTGTCTAAGTAGTGTCCTTAGAATAATATAGGATTCATAGACAATTGGAAACGTTTTTGGGGCAGACATGACCAGTTGAAAAAATATGGTATTCATCCTTCCTGGGGTGGTGACGTTCTTCTCTCTAGTAATATGGCACATAATCTTAGAGTTGAACCATGACTAACTAGGGCCAAGGTTAGGAAACAGATAGACTGGCTAGACCAACTGTCTGCTAGCTGTCTCACGTCACAGCAGTCAGATAAATCCCAACACACAGAGACTCTTTCACCTATATATCATCATATAGAGACTGTGTCTGTCCCTCAAATTAGTAAATACAAAAAAAACTCTGAAGTTGTTCTGTACCTGGTGGGTAATGTCAGGGCCTTCAGGGACGATGCTGCTTCAGAGGAGAGATAGCTTGCAAATGATTCTTCCACCTTAGGCATCGCCCATACCATATTCTTTCAGCCCCGTAATAGATGAGTTGTTTGACGTTTGGGAACTGAAACCATGGGACAAAACCAGTTCCCTCCATGATCTCGAGGAAGTTGTGATTTTCACATCAGGAAACATTCATCTAATTTACTCTTTTGTCAAACTTTATGCTTCTCAGCCGGCCAATCGATATTAGCAACGGCTTGACTCACAACCTCCATAAGCTCCTCGTAGGAGTGTGAGGTGACGAGTCCTCAACATCTCCTGCCTCGATGCTAACAACATCCAACTTCTCGGAGCTGGATAGCTGCAGCACCAGAGCTTCACTCTGGGCAGAAAAAAACGCTTAGTGTGATTCCAAACCCTGAGAAAAGGCACTAGATCCAGCAGGGGAAGGCAGAGAAATGGCAGATCCCATCTCTAACCCCCCACTAGATCAATTTGCAAACCCCACAGCCGCTCTGCCTTAGCAGCAACGAGACCCAAGCCACAAGGAACGCGACACTAGGAGCCCTCCTGAACGAGTGCCTGGCAAGAGCAGAACATTCTCAATGGTAGCCGCTCAGAGTATGCACAGTCAGCCCCCTCGAGATCTGACCATGCATAGTCTGCTCAGAATCTGACATTGTTTGGTTCGGGTGCGCTTTATAGTTTTCTGGTCATGACGTCACCTGTCTATGACACCCCCGACATGCCATTAAACTAATTTCACAAGTGCTTCACGACCCAATCTCGCAGAGACGTTCCTATGGCGTCCCTCCTATGACGCAGGGCAAGTTCCCTGGAAAGAGAACAATATTGCACTCACATACAGTTCTGTTGGTTTAAATTTAGCTCAGCTATTTATGATCACAGTATATTGTAAACAAAGGATAAACAATGACTTGGCTCATTATTCTTTTCAAAACGTCTGTCTGAAAACATCCGTAAATTCATTCAGTCCTGAAGGGCTTATTTTGTCTTTTTGCTACATTAGCATTATTGTTGTGGCTCTTGAATAAAAAAATAAAATAAAATAAAATAAACTCCCTAATTTCAGTTCTGTACCTAAGAATATAAAATCTGCATTATCTAGTATTGGATCCAGATGTTGCCAGACAAAAGATTTGAAAAGAATAATGAGTCAAGAGATTGTTCATTCTTCCTGTGACAAAGGAAATGACCCCTTGTTTGCATATTTGAGCCACTGGATGGTGACGTATCAGGCCCCAGCTGCTTTTGACATTTGAGGTAATGAACAACAAGCAGTTGCAGGTTTTTTTTGTCCTTTCTTTTTCAGCAGAGGGTGGGAAACTGGGATGTGTGATAAATTTGTCTCCTAGGTAGTGCACCAGCTGTTCCTTTTCCTTGACTGCAGCACTTGATAACTTGGCTGCATCTAAACTGATTAGCTCAGTTTGAACACTTGTTCTTTACTGCTTCATCCTTATGAGTGTCAGACTTATTATGGAGAAGAGAAAGAGAGAAAAACAGCAGAGACAATGAGCCAGTGGTGCAGATGGTTGTCTGACCCGCTGGAAGCCTGGGCATCCACAGATGAGATGAGTGTTTGTGCTCAGGTCCTGTAATTGGTTATTAGAGTCAAACAGCACCCGATGCGGCCTCATGCTGTCATAAAGGAGGAGAGAGTGAGAATGAGCAAGAAATAAAGGAAGACAACAACTTTGAATCTTCATTATTGCTCATTACAACATAACATACAACATTAGGTTGCGAAGGTCTTGAGACAGCTCTTTGCTTTTACCCATCATGAGATGTGTCTTGTGTGACACCTTGGCAATGAGACCTTTTTGTAGGCCATCATTTGGGACTGGACCAGCTGTTATTAATTTCCACTGACAGGGGGCTGGATTGCTTTTTAATTACTGTAAGTTTTCAGCAGTTGTCTTGGCTTTCCATGCCTTTTTGCGCCTCCCTTTCTTCATGTGTTCAATACTTTTTCCCTGTGTCATTTCACATTATTACACATAACTTAATTTCTGAACTTATTTTTATTTGTTTCTTTGTATGTATGGCTTACTTGGGTTGTTACCAATATCTGGTGACAATTTCATGTCAATAGCACCTTTGGAAATATATTTACTGAGAAAAATGATGACGTGTTCAATACTTATTTCCCCCGCTGTAGATAGATAGATAGATAGACACATTTTCAAAAATGACTTCAAAATAATGTATTTGTTGAAAATGGACAAAAAATGATCAAGCTACAAGTCAATTTTGAACGAGCTACGAGTCAATTTTGAGATAAATCTAGTTAAAGTTTTCTGAAGGTTACAAAACAAAATCACCTAACAATCATACCTTAAAATCCCTACTAATAACACCAAATTTGGCACACACAAAGTCAAAACCCATATCTTCACAATGGTGGCATGCTTTCCAATGATACCAAACCTGTGCTGAGTGGAAGAACCAGTGGTTGAAAAGCGAGCAGAGAAAAAATATTAAAACAAAGGAAATATTTTGGAAGGTACACCTCGCAGAAAAAGTACAAATAAAGATAATTTTGGATGTTTAATTGCCTTTTTGAAGCATTGGGATAACTCGACAAGGTCTTAATGTACAATATATATATATATATATATATATATATATATATATATATATATATATATATATATATATATATATATATATATATTTTTTTTTTTTTTTTGAGTAAAGAACATTTTATAATCTAAATAACCATGTTCCAGTATAATTTAAAAAAATGTGCATTGGACATGTTTCATGGATGTTAAAGATTCTATGGAACCATAGAGGCCAATGAAAAATCTTTATTTTGAAGGAGTGTATGCACAGAAAAACGGCTGAGATTAGAAGACTGTTACAATTAGATTCAGGACTTTGTCCTCTTTGAAAATTAGCAATATTAAATTGTTAAATTGTTGTCGTAGACAAAACACCACCGACATATGTGACCCTGGACCACAAAACCAGTCATAAGTTGCAAGGGTAAATTTGTGGCAATAGCCAACAATACATTGTATGGGTCAAATTATAGATTTTTTTAAAATAATTGTCAAAAATCATTAGGATATTAAGTAAAGATCATGTTCCATGAAGATATTTTGTAAATTCCTACCGTAAATATATATAAATATTTTTGTGAGTGAATGCAGCAAAATCGCGAACAAAAATGGACAACTTTTTTTCTCAATATTTAGATTTTTTTTGCACCCTCAGATTCCATATTTTCAAATAGTTGTATCTCGGGCCAAATATTTTCCTATCTTAACAAACCATACATCAATGCAAAGCTTATTTATTCAACTTTCAAATGATGCATAAATCTCAATTTCAAAAAATGTACCCTTATGACTGGTTTTGTGGTCCAGGGTCACATATATGACTAATGCAATGTATTTAATTAAATAATAATATGTGAGAGGAACTGACATTTTTTACTTTTTTATTTTTTTTTTATTTTTTTTTATTTTTTTTTATTTTTTTTTTTTTTACATTCAAGATCAACATCTTGCGTTTTTCATTAACAGGCCATTTTTTCATTAGACATCCTATATTAATGTTCTCATAAACAATACACTAGTTGTGATCTGTTGAATTCAAAAATTGCCTTGATAGAATAAGTCAAATATAAGAAAATTTGAATAAATTCAATTCTTATTGCATATTGCAATAAGTTCTTGCCTTGAAATTAATAACTGGCTCAGTGATTGTCAACACGGTTTTCGTGCTAAGAGACCAACCATGTCGGCATTACTACTCTTCACTGAACAAATATGTGATGACCTCAATAAAGGTCCAATTACTGGAGCTGTTTTTATTGATTTTCGTAAAGCCTTCAACACAGTGAACCTTCAGATCTTGCTTAACAAACTTTATTAATTTTATTTGTCTTCATCTGTGATAGGAATGCTCTCCTCCTTCCTGACGAATAGGTCGCAAGCTGTCAAAAGTAATCATGTAACATCTCAACTTTCAGTCTGTGATATGGGTGTTCCTCAAGGCAATATTATTGGACCCTTACTTTTTCTTTTATACATTAAAGATCTCCCTCAAGTGTGTAAATATTCAGAATGCTTACTGTATGCTGATGATACTGTGATTTTTTTTCTCCGACTCAAATCCTGACATCATAAATTCTAAATTATCATTTGATCTTCAGTTCTTACATGACTGGTTGAAAAATAACCACTTGACCATCAATGTAAAAAAAAAAAAAAAACTGAATGTATGTATTTTCACTCACCTAGAAAACGTATCTCTTATACTGATTCTATTACCTTTGTAAATCAAGATCTTGTCATTACAAAGACTTATAAATATCTTGGTGTATTACTTGACACACACCTTGAGACCATACCGGGATCACATTTCTAATTTAACAAAAAAGCTCAATCAGAAACTTTATGTGTATAACAAGATTAGAACATATCTTTTCTTTTCTGTTTCTGAAACTTATCTACATGCAATTGTGTTTTCAACAATGTCCTACTGTCTTCCAGTCTGGTCTATTACCACTAAGGAAATTACTGAACCAATAGCACAATTATACAATCAAGCTCTTAAGATCCACAGTAATCTTCTAAAGGGGTCCCACTATTGTATTGCACTCACACGCTCAAACGCTCTGACTTTCCAGAATTATTTTCATTTATTTCGGTTTTGTCATTTACAGATCATTCAAACAAATCATTCGAAACATAAAACACAATAGATGACCAGGTGCAGGCAGAAGCTAAAGCTTATTGTGCCTGCCCTTAACTTTAGAATCATAAATGCAGCACATTAATGACAACATCTGTTCATAAAATTAACACATTAGTGGACCATTGTCCACACCAGAAGCAAGCCTATTTAATTAATTTTCATTCTGTTGAATATTTTTCCATTGTTATTCTCTTGTAAATATTTTTAAACTGAAAAAGAGACGTGGCTTGTTTTAACTCATTACAGCAACTATTCCATAATTTAACTCCTTTATTTGATAAACAGTGTTCTCTTAATGTAGAATGTACTTGTGGTTGATTAAATATACTTAGTCCTCTGAGATTATAATTACTTTCTCGCTGGGTAAACAATATTTGCAAGCATTTAGGAATTTTATTATGTTTAACTTGGTAAATAAACTTTGCCGTGTACAAATCGACTAAGTCATAAAACTTCAAAATTTTTGATTAAAGAAACAGTGAATTACTTGGTGAATTGTAAGGTGCATAATTAATTAATCTGATAACCTTCTTTTGTAATAGGAAAATTGGATTGGTTCTAGTTTTATATGTATTTCCCCATATTTCGATACCATACGTTAGGTATGGTGTGACAAGTGAACTATAAAGTAAATGTAATGCATTTTTGTTCAAAATATATTGCAACTTATACAAAATTGCAATCGTTTTTGATACTTTCTTTTGAACGTTTAAAATATGCGTTTTCCATGTCATTTTACAATCAATAATTACTCCAAGAAATTTTATATGATTTACTCTTTCTATTTAATTTTCGTTAATAGTGATCCTGATCTCATTATTTATCCCTTTATTACTAAATACCATAAATTTCATTTTATTTAAATTTAGTGACAATTTATTCAAATCAAACCAATTCTTTAGTTTATATAATTCTCTCTCTACCACCAACACAAGCTCTATAGGATTTGGGCCAGAACAATAAATTGTTGTATCATCCGCGAAGAGAATGAAATTAAAAACATCCGGTACTTTACAAATATCGTTTATATATAACAAAAATAACTTGGGGCCCAAAACGGAGCCTTGCGGAACCCCACAATTAATTCTCTGTAAGCAGGACACAACTCCATTTAAATTAACACATTGAAAATGGTCTGTTAAATAATTTTCTAACCAAGAATGTACATTTCCCCTAAATCCATATTTTTCCAGTTTATGTAATAATATTCTGTGATCGATGGTATCAAAAGCTTTCTGTAAATCTAAAAAAACCTCAGATTGTATGTAATTTTTTATACTGATTGTGATATATTTTCTACCATTTTAACAACTGCCATTGTTGTTGACCTATGAGCTCTGAAACCAAACTGATATTCATTCATTATATTGTTCACTTTAACATAGCTATCTAATCTTTTAACAAATAATTTCTCTAATATTTTTGAAAATTCTGACAACAGAGAAATAGGTCGATAGTTACAAAACAAATATTTGTCGCCACCTTTGTCCAATGGGTGAACTTTTGATACTTTCATTTGATTTGGGAATATACCAGTTTTAAAGGATTGATTACAAATATATGTAAATGAATAAATAACATTTTCAATAATATTTTTAACCATAAACATATCAAACCCATCATTATCAGTTGACTTTTTATTCTTGCAGTCTTTCACTATTTTCAACATTTCATCTTTATTGGTTGGGTTTAAAAAGAATGAATTTGGACTTTCATATGTAACTCCAATTTCCATTCCATTGTTTGGAATGGGTACAATTTTCTTTGCTAAATTATAGCCTATATTTACGAAATAATCATTAAACTCTTTAACTATTTCCTCCGTACGACGTATTGTGTAGTTGTCTTTATTAAAGTAATTAACACTATCCGTATTGCTGTGTTTTTAATGTATTAAATCATTAAGTACCTTCCATGTTCCCTGAATGTTTTGTCTATGTTGTGTCAACAATTTTGTGTAGTAATCTTTCTTACTATTTCTAATTATATGAACTAGTTTATTCTTATATGTTTTATATTTGCTTTCAGCATCTTGTGTTCTGGAATGTATAAATTTCCTGTATAGTAATTTTTTCTTCTTGCAGGACTTTATAATTCCTTTAGTGAACCACGGTTTCTGCATATTACATTTATATGTTATCGTTTTAAATGGGAAGCATTTGTTATAGATTTCTAGTAATCTCTCTAAAAAAATACCATAGGCTTCATTTGGATTTTCATAACTATAAATCTCATCCCAGTTACACTTATTTAATTCCATTTGCAGTGTTTCAATTGCTTCAGGTGTTCTATGTCTCACTGTTCTTGAATATATACTGTAGTTGGACCTGCTGGTGTTTAAACACATTTTGAAAACATGCAAAAACAGGCAGGTGGTCACTAATATCGGTTATTAAAATACCTCCATCAATTTTACCAATGTCATTTGTAAATATATTATCAATTAATGTTGCTGATACTGTTGTTATTCTTGTTGGCTTTGCTATCACTGGGAATAATGTACTATTATAAAAGGCATTAATAAATTCTGTGGTCTTCTTATGTCCTCCTGGATTAAGCAGGTCAACATTAAAGTCACCACAGACAATATTTGTCTTATTTCCATTTGAATTGAACATGTTTCCTACAAACTCATTAAAAATATCCAATGATGAACCAGGTGTTCTATATAAACAACAAACAATTATATTCTTTTGTTTTTCCATATGAATCTCAACAGTAACACATTCCAATATATTTTCAATAGTGGTTGACATACTAGCCATTATATTGCATTGCAGACTTGAGTGCGACTCCACCTCCTCTCCTATCTTTTCTATTCATTACAAACATTTGATATCCCTCTAATTCTACATCTGCTAATTTGTCTTCGTCCAACCATGTTTCAGAGACAGCTACAACACTAAATTTTGGAAGCAGGTTCAAAAAGTCTTTGATTTTTGAAAAGTTACTCCACAAACTTCTACTATTTAAATGTATTACAGAAAAGGCATGTTTCATATTCACTCCTCTCTTAAACTGTTCTTCCGTATAATAGTGACAATTTGGCTGACTACACAAATATTTGTCCGGATCAATATCTCTTTCAATGTCATACTTGCTATAATTTGTATCATCTATCTCGACACCTAGATGTAATATATTGTCATCATCAATATTACATACTGCCATTTTTAAAAAATAGACTAATGTAACAAAAGCAAACGTAAACTAAACTAAATACTCTACAAGTCCGTACGATAGTCCTCATGTCCATTAACAACAAAAGAAGCAAATCTTAATAAAGTTCATCACCCATTTTTGCAAAGAAAATTGTAATCTTCTTATCCTGAAAAGTGGTCTGATCGACAGTATTGAATAGGTATCTCATGCAATTTTGCAATTAGAGTTACTTGAACTGTTCCAAATCTTTTATTTCCCTTACCGTGATCACCTTTGATTCTTCTGGCATCCCATTTGTACGGACAAGAACACGACCATTTCTGGTCCATGTCGCCTGTATCTTCTTTTGTTTCCACAAACTCCTCGCTTGCCTCGCAATATCTGCATTCTTTCTGGTAAGGTGTTTGTTAATGTACACGCCGCTTCCCCTTAGCTTGTGTGCTTGTTGCAGTAGGTCATCCTTGCGCTTTCTGTTCGCAAAGCGAACGTCTCGGTTACGGATGTAACCCTCGTTCCCTGAGTGGGAACGGAGACGTTACGTCGGATGACGACGATTGGGGTTTCGCTTAGAAGCCTATCACCTTCGAGTATTAGAAAACGAGCCAATGGCAATGAAATGCCATGGGTCTGCGGAATTTGCATAGCGTAACTCCGCCCGCCGCAGGGGGTATATAAGGAAGTACGCGAGCACAATGCAGACATGCCTTCGCTGAGGAGCCGAGACTGGCCCCAGGCGTTTTTCAGCGGTACAGCGGAAGTGGCAGGAAGACGTAACGTCTCCGTTCCCACTCAGGGAACGAGGGTTACATCCGTAACCGAGACGTTCCCTTTCGTGGTCACTCCGAGTTACGTCGGATGACGACGATTGGGGTTCCAGTCTAATCACGCCACCTCGGCTGTCTTCCAGTGCCCTGCGTAAGTCTGAGCTCCCTGTTGTGAGACTAGCACGAACGAAGGAGTCCTACTTAACACAGGGATACCAAGGTACACTGGGAAGCATATCTCCAGAGAGAAATATGCAATCCTGCCCAGCCATTGATGGGGGGGACTTGGAATACACATATGGCCAGAGGCTGCATATGGAAGATCACTGAGGTGTCCAGCCGCAGGTGGAATTTTAAACCCCAGGGGTGGCAAGGTGGCTTGCCAAGGGAAAGACACACGCTCACAAGGAGACTTACAGCGGAATACACATGTGGGGGTCGCCCAGAGGGGGGACCATGCACATGGTGGCACCTAGTCAAGCGCAAAAGCTGAGTATGGAATTTTGGCATAACTCAGGCGTTGACATAAGCAGTGCTGGAGGAAACTCAGAGCTTATCAGACTCACCTGAGGAATATATCGCACGTATCCCGTCCGTGGAGGGGAATGGCGAGCAAGCGAAGACACCTGAGCAGAATCTAGCACCGGCTGGTTGAAGCGAGTACATGAGAAGATTCTGGCTCTACTCGGAGATTATAAAATCTCGCGAATGTGTTGGGTGTCGCCCAGCCTGCAGCTCTACAAATGTCTGTTAGCAAAGCGCCATGCGCTAGAGCCCAAGAGGAAGCCACACTACGTGTGGAGTGGGCTTTCACACCAAGGGGGCACGGACGACCTTGCTGCTGGTATGCCAAAGCAATGGTATCCACTATCCAGTGTGATAACCTTTGCTTTGAGAGAGCCTTTCCCTTCAGCTTCTCACCATGACAGACAAAGAGCTGGTCTGAGGTCCTGAAACACTGCGTTCTGTCTACATAGGCACGGAGGGCGCGTACTGGACAGAGCAGTGCCAAGGCTGGGTCTGCCTCCTCCGAGGGCAGCGCTTGCAGGTTCACTACCTGGTCTCGAAAGGGTGTGGTAGGAACCTTGGGCACATATCCAAGCCGGGGTCTCAGGATCACGTGAGAGTCAGCCGGCCCGAATTCCAGGCACGCTTCGTCAACCGAAAATGCCTGCAGGTCCCCTACCCTCTTGATGGAGGCCAATGCAACCAGGAGCGCTGTCTTCATTGACAGGAACTTAAGCTCCACTGATTGCAAAGGCTCAAATGTAGCGCTCTGCAGGGCAGTTAGAACCACTGAGAGATCCCAAGAGGGAACGAGGGGAGGACGAGGAGGATTTAGTCTCCTGGCTCCCCTCAGGAACCTGACGATCAGGTCGTGCTTTCCCAGAGACTTACCATCGACTGCTTCGTGATGGGCGGCAATGGCGGCCACATACACTTTCAGGGTGGAGGGAGACAGCCTTCGCTCCAACCCTTCTTGCAGGAAGGAAAGCACGACACTGATGGGGCATTTCGTGGGTTCTTGATGTTTAGAAGAACACCAGTTGACGAAGAGGTTCCACTTCAACGCATAGGCATGTCTCGTGGACGATGCTCTAGCGGAAGTGATGGTAGCCACCACCGCAGGTGGTAGGGTACTCAAACCTGCCTCGTCCCGTCCAGGAGCCACACGTGAAGGTTCCAAAGATCGGGACGAGGGTGCCATAAGGTGCCCCGTCCCTGAGAAAGGAGGTCCTTCCTCAGAGGAATTGGCCAGGGAGGTGCTGTCGCGAGGAGTACTAGTTCGGAGAACCAGGTCCGGTTGGGCCAATACGGGGCAACCAAAGTGACCTGCTCCTCGTCCTCCCTGATCTTGCGCAAGGTCTGCGCAAGGAGGCTCACTGGGGGAAACGCATATTTGCGTAGGCCCCGCGGCCAGCTGTGCGCCAGTGCATCCGTGCCGAGCGTGCCCTCGGTCAGGGAATAAAACAGGTCGCAGTGGGACGAGTCGTGGGAGGCAAACAGGTCTACCTGTGCGTCGCCGAACTGATCCCAAATCAGCTGAACCGTCCGGGGATGGAGTCGCCATTCTCCAGCGAGAGGCCGAACTCGAGACAGCTCGTCGGCCGCCTGGTTCAGGTGTCCCGGGATATAAATGGCTCGAAGCGACCTCAGATGCTTCTGACTCCATATGAGGAGGTGGCGAGCGAGTTGCGACATACGGCGGGAGCGTAGACCACCTTGATGGTTGATGTACGCTACTGTTGCGGTATTGTCTGATCGGACTAGTACGTGCTGGCCCCTGAGCAACGCCCGGAAGCGGTGCAGGGCGAGACGTACAGCCAGCAACTCGAGGCAATTGACATGCCAAAGGCGCTGGGGTCCTGTCCAGGAGCCCGCGGCAGCATGACCATTGCACATGGCGCCCCAGCCCGTGTTGGAGGCATCTGTTGATACAACAACATGCCGGGAAACTCGTTCTAAGGGCACTCCGGCCCGTAGAAAATTGAGGTTCGCCCACGGGGTGAAGGTCTGACGGCAGGCTGGAGTCACTGGGACTTGGAGCGTGCCGTGTTGCCATGCCCACCTCGGGACTCGATCGCGAAGCCAAAGCTGAAGCGGTCTCATATGAAGCAATCCCAGCGGCGTTACTGCGGCTGCGGATGCCATATGCCCCAGGAGCCTCTGAAAAAGTTTCAGTGGAACCGCACTCTTGCCCTCGAACTGACGAAGACAAGTCAGCAGTGACTGCGCGCGCTCGCTCGTAAGCTGTGCGCACATGGCGACCGAGTCGATCTCCATACCGAGAAAAGAGATCCTCTGCACGGGGCAGAGTTTGCTCTTCTCCCAGTTGACCCGAAGGCCCAGACGAACTAGGTGCCGGAGCACTAGGTCCCTGTGTTCGCAAACCTGGTCTCGAGAGTGAGCTAGGATCAGCCAGTCGTCGAGATAGTTCAGGATGCGAACCCCGTGTTCCCGGAGGGGAACAAGGGCTGCCTCGACGACCTTCGTAAAGACGCGAGGAGACAGGGCTAGTCCGAAAGGGAGAACCGCGTACTGGTATGCCTGCCCCTCGAAAGCAAACCGTAGAAACGGTCTGTGTCGAGGTAAAATGGAGACATGGAAGTAGGCGTCCTTCAGGTCGATCGCTGCAAACCAATCCTGCGGCCGCACACACTGGAGGATGTGTTTGGCCGTTAGCATCTTGAACGGCAGCCTGTGAAGGGAGCGGTTCAAGACGCGTAGGTCGAGGATTGGCCGTAACCCACCGGACTTCTTGGGTACAATGAAGTAAGGGCTGTAGAAGCCGGACTTCATTTCGGCTGGAGGGACAATCTCGATCGCACCCTTCGCCAGCAGGGTAGCGACCTCCGCTCTCATGACAGGGGCATTGCCACCGACCATAGTGAAGCGGACTCCCCTGAAGCGGGGAGGAGACCGCGCGAACTGAATCGCGTAGCCGAGCCTGATGGTTCTCGCGACCAGTGGTGGACAGTAACGAAGTAAATGTAATTCGTTACTGTACTTAAGTAGTTTTTTTGTGTATCTGTACTTTACTTGAGTATTTAAATTTGGGAAGACTTTTACTTTAACTCCACTACATTTCAAAGTCAAATATCTTACTTTTTACTCTACTACATTTTCAAAATCAGTCGTTCCTTTTTATTTATGAGTGGATAAAAACTTAACTGGTCAAACGAGCCACCAATCACTAGTCTACAACTTGCGTGCTTTGTTTTGAACTTGCCTTGGCGCTATCTGCGTGAACCAGAGCCGTTATGAGAGTTGCGACTATAGTATAAGGTTGCGACACACTATAGGCTTGTTCGACTTGAACCGGAGCTGCACAGACCGATCCGTTTATGACATCGCGAGAGTGATTGAAAAGCATACAGAGCCGTCTACACTAGTACACTAATCGATCTATCTCGAGTCGCAGTATTTTAATATCATTCGAATGGCCTGTGCAGTGTGCAGCCGCTGCAATCTCGCCGCCGCGCGGTCACGTGATTCGTGTAGCTATCAATAGTTCCAAACAAATCGCGTTGCCAATGATTTTAAGCGGGGCAGAGAGCAGCAGCTATTATTGCAGCAATTATCGGTAAATATTGACGCATAATGAGCATTGCTTATTACGTTGACACTAAAATTACTTGGATATAATAGCATTTTTTTTCTGGGGAGTAGCAGCATTAATACGTTTTGGTGTTTAATTTTGGAGGGAAATAGGCTGCTCCCATAACGTAGAAAAATAAATAAATAAATTATATATATATATATATTATATATGTATAAATGTGTGTGTGTGTGTGTGTGTGTGTGTGTGTGTTTAATGGCATTGTGCAGGTTTATGTGAATGTATCATAACATTAGGATGTTTATAATAGGCCTATTATAACTAGACGCTCGTGAAAAATATATACAGTAAATACTGTAAATGTATTATACCTTATGGGAACAGTCCCCTTCCGTCCAAAATTAAACACACAAAAAATGTATTCAATTCAAATATATATATAATATAAATATATATATAGACTAATTAATGTCATTTTATTAATAGATTGATGTGCCAAGAGTGACATTGGAGTCTTCACGTAGACTGAGTTAAGCAAGAGTCTTGTGACAAAAATAATAATAGGACAATTATAGCCATAAAAAAATCATAGTACTTGGATACTTAAGTACATTTGAAGGTAAATACTTTTGTACTTTTACTCAAGTGAATGTTTAAAGGCAGCACTTCTACTTTTACTTGAGTAATATTTTTCCTTGAGTATCTTTACTTTTACTCAAGTACATGGTATGTGTACTTCGTCCACCACTGCTCGCGACCCAGCGGGACAGTCTGGGAAGCTCTAGCCAGGCCTCCAGAAAGTGCACCAGCGGGGTCATACGAACCACAGACGTACCGTCGGTGGGGCAGCGAGGCGGAATGACCGGCACCGGCGAGGGTGGCATAGCGGCCCTGTGCGGGGGCACGGTCATTAACCGCGTCCTGCCAGAGGAGGCCAGGGGAGGGCGCGCGTCCCACGGGGGCGTGCTCTGGCAGGGGTCTGGCGACAGAGGGGGATGAGAGGAGCGAGGCCCGTGGGCGGCGCGTGCTGTCATCCCGCACCTCTGGGACAGAGGAGGGCGGCAGTGGCGGGACCCGAGGGTGGCGCGCACTGCGGCCCTCGGGCTCTGTGGGCTCAGGATTGGGGATTTCGATTCTGTTTTTAACCACATTAGGGTGCTGCCCGTCGTGGGACGAGCAGCGGGGAGTGGAGAACAAAAGATTCTCCCCCGGCCCTCCACCGGGGGAAGGAGTGGCCCTGCTACCACCTCCTGTACAGAAAAGAAAGCCAATCCTGAGCTGCCCGTCTCAGGAGCGCCGCTTAGCCTGGCGTTTAGCGGGCGGCGGGGCTGGAGAGGGCTGTGGCGCCTTCCTGCGGCTTCCTCCACGACGCGACCCCGATGACTGCTGCTGGGGCCGTGCGGGAGGGGCGGGAGCCGCAGGAGGGCGCCCTCGGTGGCGAGCAGGCTGAGGACTCTGAACCGGTGGCTTAGCAGCAACAGCACGCCGGGGCAGAATATGTTTGATGGCCTCAGACTGCTTCTGAGCAGTCGAGAACTGCTGGGCAAAGTCCTCGACTGCACCACCGAAGAGGCCGGCCTGGGATATGGGAGCGTTGAGCAGACGAGTCCGCTCAGGCTCACGCATATCGGCCAGGTTCAGCCACAGGTGTCTCTCCTGGACCACAGCTGTGGACATCACCAAACCCAGGGAGCGCGCGGTCACTTTCGTCGCCCGGAGAGCGAGGTCAGTGGCGGCGCGCAGCTCATCGAAGAGCCCTGGGTCTGTCCTACCCTCGTGCATGTCACGGAGCATCTTGGCCTGGTAGACCTGTAAGATGGCCATGGCATGCAGTGAAGCAGCTGCCTGTCCCGCCGCTCTGTAAGACTTCGCCACCATAGTAGACGAGAATCTACAGGCCTTGGAAGGGTGCTTTGGATCACCACGTGATGAAGCGCTTGCCGGACACAGCTGCATCGCGACAGAACGTTCAACCGTGGGAATCCCAGTGTACCCACAAGCATCAGCTTTATCGAGGGGAGGAAAGGCGGAGAAAGCCGACGAACGATCACGAGAAGACATGGGAGCCTTCCAGGACCGCGTGACTTCCTCATGCACTTCCGGGAAGAATGGTATTGGGGTTGGGCGGCGACGGGTGTCAGCGGCCGCTCCCAAAAACCAATCGTCCAGCCGCGAGCGCACTGGATCAGGTGGCGGGGACCACTCAACACCAATGGCCGCGGCTGCCCGGGAAAGCATGGCGGTCAGCTCGGGATCAGACTCGGGCAACGCTGGCACGCCCGAGGGCGGCAACGCAGCCGAATCCTCACTTCCCGAGGACTCGCGCCCACCTTGTGATGCCGCGATCGACATAGTATCCTCCTCTGGAGCTCAAAACGAGACGCGCTGGGGCTCCGAAGAGGGACCAGCGGTCTCAGTTTGTACACTCGCGGGTACCACTGCTGAAGAGGGGTGTGTGGACCGCGGACGTGTCGGCGGTATGTCCCACACAGTCACCCTCAGGTCACCCCGGCCACCAGCCGAAGTACTAGCCCTCTCGGAGTCAGTAGATCGGGGTGTGGGTAGGGGGACTCTCGCTCTGGTGAGCTCATTGAGTCTCGACCGCAGCATGGAGATGGTCATGTTCCCGCAGTGAGAACATGAGTCATCCATGAACGCTGCTTTAGCGTGATCAACGCCCAAACACGCTAAGCAGAGTTCATGCCCATCAGAGAAGAATATCTCGCGACCGCAACCAGAAGTGCACGGGCGAGGCATCTTTAAAAAGACGTGCCGCGTGCAAGCTCTTTTTGTGAGAGGATAAACTCCGCGGATGCTGAAGCGAACAGGGAGAAAACACACTAACTGTCAGATCACTGAGCAGATCAGCAGGGTAGTGAGCACTCGCTGAAATCGCCGTCACACCAACACCGGAGAGTTCGCTCGTCTCGAAGGTAAGAGAAGACTAACTCAGAATATTTGGCTTGCAGGAGTGGAGAAGTTCTCGGCTCCGAAGCGAAAGCATGTCTGCATTGTGCTCGCGTACTTCCTTATATACCCCCTGCGGCGGGCGGAGTTACGCTATGCAAATTCCGCAGACCCATGGCATTTCATTGCCATTGGCTCGTTTTCTAATACTCGAAGGTGATAGGCTTCTAAGCGAAACCCCAATCGTCGTCATCCGACGTACCTCGGAGTGACCACGAAAGGGAACTACTATCGCCGGGTTGGCAGGCTTTTGCTTACTGGGAAGCAGGTGACAAGCCGATATATCCTTCGTGTCAATGGTGATGTCCTTTGATGCAAGAAAAGTTTCCACTTGTTGCTCCATTGTTTGTAGCTCCTCTGCCAGTGCGTTTTCCCCCTCCATAGCGCGCCCGGTGCCAGCTGCAGCTACTCGGGCGTAACTTCGGTGCTTTGTTTCCAATCCATTAATGATTACTTCGTCTACTCGCGTATACTGTTCTAGGTCATCAATTCTTCTCTCTAGCCCATTTATGACCTCGTCCTTCTCCGAAAGAAGTACATTTAGATTCTTCACTTCATCCAACAGCGTCACTATCTTAGCTTGCTGCTGAGTCAGGGTGAAGATGTCTTTAGACATAGCGATCTCTTGATTTCTTCCAACTCATGGTTTACTTCCACTTGTGGATCTATTCTCTTGGGCGGCATGTTTGATCCAGTTGAACATCAATAAATGACGATTTTAGATCAGTTTGCTTCTCCAGGTTCACCAGCGTGCTTCAGCGTGCGAGTAACTTCCGGCCAGACAGCCCCAAAAGACTTTGTCTTTTCAATTATATAAACAGTCACGTTATTACATTTTATTTTCAGATTCAAAATAGCACTTCACCAACACTTGCTGCACTTCTTCCGATACACAATATGAGACCACCTCACACCTCACTAGGTCAGTTTCACAGGCACTTATTCCAGTCCCTCCATACAAAAACAACTATAGTCAGAAATCCTTTTTTCATACAGTACATACATCAAAATTTGGAATGAGATTCCCCATCACATCAAAACAATACCATCCATCACATATTTCAGAAAGGCATTCAAACTGTTTCTTCTAAACAGTTACATTTGTACTCAGAGTCCTGCTTGCACTGTTTGTATTGTTGTTTTTAGTCGTTTGTATCTGTCTAGCCCATGCTAATGTCCCGTATAAATGTTTCTGATTTCATGTGCTGTAAATTGTGTTTCATGTTTTATGTTCTCCAGAACAGGAACAATTTTTAAACTGAGTCAGGCCCGTTTAAATTGTAACTGAATGTTACTTTTAACCTTTCCTGTATAATAAATGAAATGAAATGAAGTCAGTGCAGTTCACACCTGTTCAGATCTGAACAGACAGCCTGCAATAAACAACACTCAGCTAACCTCATTATACTGACGCTACCTGCATATATTTTAATTACCTCCTATCCTGCCAACACACCTATGAGTGGCTTGGCAAGCCTGTAGGTGCGTAAAGGGACGATAAAAGAGCAAGACATTCCCAGAGCAGGTGTAAAATGTTGGAAAGTTTATCTGTGTAATCTGTCTCTATAAATACTCATTGGAATATAAAAAAACATTTAGAAGAGAGATTTCGTATTTCAGTCTCTTCCGCTCGAGCAATTAAGTTGTGGCTGGAGTCATTAGCGTCTCCTCTCCCACAAACAAACTTAAAAGTGAAGGCAATTACCAGCAGCATGCTGTGATTTCGAGGGTGTTTTTGAAGATGGGTGGGCTGAGGTTGTGTGCGTGTATGAGCGTGTCTCTGATGGGGCAGCAAAATGGCAAACACCAAAATAGCATTTATCTGAACACAGGTGGTGGCTGTTGGTTAAAAAAACAACAGCGCAGTAGCCAAGCACACAGAAAACTCTGCCTTTCCATCCCTTTCATGTTGCATGTCTTTGACCGAGCGTGAGCGGTGGGCCTCCCTGGCAGTGCTGTCCTATGCCAGGAGAGTGCCAGCCCGGTTTGGGTAGAGACGAGGACAGCAGAGTATAAACACTAATGCGCCCATATGGTCCCACAGATAGATTAATGGAGCAGGGACTGTTAGAAACAGACCACAGAGATGCAAAGACAGGAGTGGAAGAGCAAACTGAATGAATAAATAAGTTAAAAATCAATAAAATAAGAAATGGAAATTAATGATAGGAAACGGGAAGTGAAATGTTTACTCACATTCAGAAAGAACAGCCGGAGACACAGATTTACTGGTTACATTTCAATGCAGACTGACTGATGTCCTACTATCAAAACTTCCATTTTTAGATAGATAGTGACTCGTGTTGGGGTCTCCAAACAAAAGCATTTATTAAAAACTAGATTTTATGTTATTTGAAGAAAATATGCAAAACTTGCTTCCACAATGTTTTGGGTGGTTGCCAGGTCGTTGCTATGCTGTTATGGGTTACTAGGATGTTCTGGGGGGTTGCTAGGTGGTTGACAGAGTGTTATAGTTGGGTTTGAGTGTTCTTGGTGGATCCTAGATGGTTAAGAAGTGTTGCCAGGATATTGCTATGCTGTAATTTGTTTCTAGGGTTTTCTCAGGGGTTGCCAGGATGTTGCTATAATGTCATGGGTGGATGATAGGATGTTGCTATGCTGTAATTGATTGCTATGTGTTTGCCAGAACATTTCTTTGCAGTTGCTGGAGGTGCTTGAGTGGTTATGAGTGGTAAATGGTTTCCAGGATCTTGCTATGCTGTGGTGTTCTAGGGGGTGCCTTGGTGGCTATGGGTGTTTGCCAGGTTGTTGCTATGCTGTTACTTATGTGTTCTGGGTGGTTGCTAGGTGTTTTAAGCCGGACTGCACTTACACCTTCTTTCTAATGTGTCTCTAATATGATCGGATAAAAATCAACAAGTGCTGTTACATAAGAGGTTATGATAACAGAATGTACAGAATTCCAATGCTTTCAGGTGCTTTAAAGGGTTAGTTCACCCAAAAATTAAAATTCTGTCATAATATAAAAAGTAAAGATATTGTACAATGACTCCGTTTTTTCTGAAGAGACACAATCACTTTATATGATGAACAGATTGAATTTAGGCTTTAATTCACATATAAACATTCATCAACTCACACATCAGTTGTGGTAAACGGAAGCTCATGTATGTTTGCTTCACGTACGAGAACCAATGAGGCACATTCTCGTGTGTTATGCAGCACGTTTGAGCTTCTACAAAAACCAATGAGGTTTGTTCTCGTGTGTTACACAGAACGTTTGAGCTTCCGCAAGAACCAGTCAGGTTTGTTCTCACACGTCAAGCAGGTTCGGATTAGCTTCAGTTGTATGTTCGCTGATCAGTGTTTACATGCGATTAAAAGCCTAAATTTGATATGTTCATCATATAAGCGTTTGTGTCTCTTCAGAAAATTTGGATTTAACCACTCAATTCGTATGGATTAGTTTTACGATCTCTTTATGAACTTTTTTAAGCATCAAAGTGGTAGTTGCGTAGCTGTCCTTGGAAAGCACAGAACTGGCTCAGATTTTATTAAAAATATCTTAATTTTTGTTCTGAAGATGAACGGAAGTCTTACGGGTTTGGAACAACACAAGGGAGCAAAAATTATGACAGAATTTTCATCTTTGAGTGAACTAACTCTTTAACAAAAGCAAAAAAGAAAAGGACGATATTCCGCAGCACAGTGATGCATATGATTCATTTGAAGCATATTATATAATACTGAATGTATGTAGCTGAATGTAAATAACAGAAAATGCATTTTTACTTTCATGAAAGTGCCCCTATTTTAGTACATTTTGAATGTGAAATTAACTGCTGTGAAGCTGAAAGTTGGTAAAGACAACGAGATGAGAAATACATACATTCTAATTTAATTTAATTCTAATATAACATTCTAATCTTGTCGGTTAACGGATTATGATCAGGTTACAAGCATCACCTGTCAGTCAGGGATAAAAATGCAATAATGTTTTAAAAAATCTGGTTCATTAATGTTTTTTTTTTTTTAAATGCTATTATGCTATTTTAAAGGCTCCTAGTTTTGTTTTGGAGTTCTCCAACAATAGGTTTACATGCATCAAAGGTAAAAAAAACTGTTTAATTTTCTCAAAATATACATTGCACATCACCACATTGTTCAATGATTCTCAAACGACTCGATAGATGAATATATCTCTCTAAATCCCTCCTTTCTGCGAGTCTCTGCTCTGATTGGCCAGATGGCCCAGTCGGTTGTGATTAGTCTACCGCGTACAGCGCGTGTTTCGGAAGCTAACTCCCATTACCATAACTGAACTGCAGCACCATCCGGGGCTTCCTCGGTCCTCAGCGATTGTACAAACTAAAAAGACAGTAACGATGGCGTTGATTTTACCATATCAATACGAGCGTGAGTCCGATGACGAAACATTGGAAGAACTAGTTATTCAACCTGAACCTCCATCGCAAGGAGGATTTCAGCAGGATGTTTCTCAGTGATACGCTACTCAGTTTGAGGTAGCCTACATTATGAGATGTTTTAATTGTAATTCCTCACCATCAGCATTAACAAGTGTATGTCCATCAATAAACCGAATGTGTATATTTCTAATTTATTGCGGTGCGCATGCAGTAACTGTATCAATAACAGTACATACATTAGTCGAGCACTAACATGAATGACTGATTTAGCAGACAGATAAGCTGCATTAATAGACACAGTTTAGGTAACAGTGGCCCACAGCTGCTTAGCAGAAGTATTTCTGTAAGACAGTAATAACGTAAGTAAGCCAGTTTGCTGGAAACTTACTCAATATAAAACTCGAAACTATTTTGAACACCTGGTATAAAATATATACATCAATAATTATTATTATTTATAATAATTATTATTATTCATACAGGTTGTGATTGAGGAGCAAGCTGGTCCAAATATACAGGGTACAGGGAACTGACCCTTCTTTCTAGAGCAAGCATTTTTTGAATCCCGCATTGACATGTTGTGGGCTGGTCAAGTTGTTTGCGGGCGGACGAGGTATACAACATAGGCGGGCATTATGCAAATGTATCTTCTAGTGACGTAGAACCGTAAAGCAGTTGGATTTGAAAGAAAAATGACTCGTAAAGGCAGTTCAGAGTCGATTCTGTCTTTTGGGAGACAATAACTTTATTTATTGTGCACTTTCGACTTTACAACTTGGCAGAACATTTACAAACAGCTAAATTACACACTGCATGAAAGGGAATATTTCAAAAAACATAATAGAGGCACTTTAAATGCATGTTTATTTCAGGTGTAAATTCAGATCTCTAGGTATGGCTTGGGTCCCTCCTTCAATGTCTGTGGGAATTTTCGTCCAACCCATCAGTCAAAATTGTGTATTGATTATCACAGGAAGGAGTTAACAACAAATAGCATGCCAAATCAGCTACACTTCATGAAAACCATTTGTCTCATTGAGAGGGAACAAAAGCAATTGCGAAAAAGATGGGATAAGACTGGACTGGATTACAGGAAAGGTACGACTGCCGTCAACAGGCACAGCTCCCTTTTCTCTGCCATTAATTTTAGTTTTTAAATCTAATGTAAATTAGTTTTTCAAGCTCATCTCTCAGCCTTTCCCACGTTCTCTCCGCAGCAGCCATCATAAGTTATTTTGCTGGCTTCCTTCATTTTCCTCCTGCATCAGTTGTTCTCTCCTCACCTCTCTCATTTCCTTGTTCTCTCCTTTCTTCCTCTGGCCCATTTGAGCTGTGTTCTGTGCGGGGGTGAGTCTCTTTGGGCCCGGCTCCAAGCGCCCGCTGATGGCTGCGGGGCTAATTCAGCCCGACAGGACATTAATCATGTGCCTATCGAGATTCTTTAGGGTGACTGAAAACCGATTTGTGTGTGAAAGCGTGTGTGTGTGTGTGTGTGTGTGTGTGTGTGTGTGTGTGAATGTGAGTGTGTACTTAACATAATGTGTGCACTAAATTACACCAGGCTGGAAATACGTATATGAAAATTGATAGTTGATGTACGAATTATGACACATGGTTTTGCATGTGAAGCGACTACTTAAAATTAAGAAATGTAAAGTTCATTTCCATAGTGATTCTATGCTTTGCTTGCAACATGAAACATTACATAACTATTATATAAGAACAAGGAATTTAGAACAAGGTGCATGCTAACACACTTTTAAAACACAGTTTCTTAAAGAATTTGAGTAGTCTAAATGAACACAAGTTAAACCAAGGAAAACATTTTAATTGGGCAATGCATTTTCAAGGCTTGTTGCTATTCATAGTATGGATGTTTCTTCTTCATCAGTAATGAACAATCTCATTTGTTCAAGCGATAGTTCACCCTATAATAAATATTTGTCATAATTTACTTATCCTCATGTTGTTCCAAACCTTGGGTGCGTTTCCGTACAACGACGGAACTCGCTGCTTAACTGCCATAGTACAGTGCATCGTTGAAGAAATCAACTACACGACTGTTTCTCCGAAATTGTTGCAAATTATGTTAATGATGTCACGCAGGTGGAGGAGTAATAACTATACATTTGAGATCTAATTGACAGCAGATTTTTTTTGCGATGGACATGGCATCTGAGGACTAATTCTCTGTTTTTCCTCAGTTATTTTGCTTGATTTTCAGATTCAATCATAAGCTCCTTCTTACTAGATCACATATGCATATACGTTCTCTTCAGAAACACCGCTTTAAAACTCTTGACATATGCATATACGTTCTCTTCAGAAACACCGCTTTAAAACTCTTGACAAACTAAAAGACATAAATTAAATTTGTATATATTCGAAACAAAATATATAGATTGTACTAAATGTCAGCTTGCTTATTTTGCTCAAGATAAGGATTGTAGACATGTCATGCAAACAAGAAACTATGCTTATAACCACAGGTTCCAACCACCCAAATTCGCAATGCTGTTTGCAAACGTTCATTGGAACTATGGTATCGGGAAACAGACAAACTCGTTGAACTATGCTGATAACGACAGAACTTGAGACTATAGTTGGCTAATGATGCTTTTGGGAAATACACCCTTTTATGACTATCTTAACTCTGTATAAAGGAGATGTTTTGAAGGATGTGCTGGGAACTGTTTTCCATGCAGTTTCAATGAATAGAGACTTAGACTGTTAACCTTCAAATACAGAATATAAAAGAACATAACATTAGTCCATCTGGCTTGAATATCATATTTCAGGTCATTTGAAAGCTATCAACTTATATGATAGCTTAATGTGAGGAACAAACTGAAATATATATATATATATATTTGGGATGTACAATTTCAGTTTATTGGTATTTGTCAATATTAGATATGTATTTGTGCATGTTCATTTCTGTATATTTTTCCATTTAGATTATCTTCAACTATACGTACGTACGTTTAAAAATGCTGATTTATCAAAAAAAAATTTTATTAACTTTAATTCAGCAATGGTGCTTGAAATGATCAAAAGTGAGTGTAAAGAAATTTCTAATATTAAAAAAAAGATTTATATTTAAAATGAACACTGTTCTTTTGAGCTTTCTATTCATCAAATAATCCAGAAAAAAAAAATAATCAGTTTTCACAAAAATATTAAGCAGCACAACTGTTTTCAACACTGATAATAATAAGCAGCAAATCAGCATATTATAATTATTTCTAAAGGATCATGTGACACTGAAGACTGATGCTGAAAATTCCGCTTTGCCATCACACAAATACATTAACTTTTATATTTTAATATATATTTAAAATGTATTTATAATTTTTCTCAATAATACTGTTTTTACTGTATTTTTGTTTTGATAAATTTCTACTATTCTACACGATTTTGTCACACTATAGGTTTAGGTGCGGTCCAAAGTGCATGTTGTTTGGCTGGTTGGCTAATAAGCTTTGAAACAGTGGACAGATGGCCAATTTGTGTAGACTATACGGGTTTAAATTGCTCTGAAAGCAATTTGCGAAGTCAACTGCTATTGACAATGTATAATTTGCCAACTAAAAATAATGCATTTTTAATTTATTTTTGTGTGCAAAAATTCCCTTCAGCCAGCAGCTCACATTGCAATACATCCACAATACTATAAAACTGGCATCTTCTCCATGCTACACTGCCGTTAGTACTCACCACAACACTTGTGTTGATGATGTAATCATCGCAGCCAGATATACAGTGTGAAAGAAACCTGCAAAAGCGGTGTAATTAAACTCTTATGCTGTCTTGTTCTTCTATCTTACATAGAAAATACAATAGATGTGAATTGCAACGCTTGTAACTTCTTTTGACACAAACACATTATTACAGAGAGTGGAGTGCAATGTGTCACGAATTCTACACGAATGTGGTTCATGTAGGTGAGAAGTGCAAAAGGACTAACGGCGTGCCTCCATTGTGATCCATTCAAAGCTATTCCTTTAATCTGATATCTCTCAGACAGAATTTGAAGCTCAGGTCAGACTTCTCAGCCTGTGAGGTGTGAAGTCCAGAGGGATGATAATTCTTCAAGCTGTTGGGATTTGTAACCTCTTTGTGGAGGAGGACACGTCGGGGTAATACGGGGTAGCCGGCAGTGGCCTGGGAGTCAATTAGTCACCGCAGTGCAAAATACAAGCTGACAGCAACATCGGCCGGGCCGAGGGAACACACACAAACTCCCTTGCACTCACTCCAGGCTATCAGAGAGAGCAGTCCCATGGCACCGTGCTCACCACCGCCTACAGCTTGTTAGAAGACGTACGAACTGGAGCTCATGTGGAAAGCAAGGGCAAATATTTTAGGGTTATTAAATTCAAGAGGGAACAATAAATATGATGCACAGAAAAAGTGTGGTAACTGTGTTAGTGATAAAACATGAAGCCGGTAGGGTGGTTAATAATGGAGGCTGACACAACACACTGGAGACCCTGAGGCTTGAATGTGCTCCGGTAAAGAATAGCGCGAGTAAAAGCCTTGAAAAGAGATAAACCAATGCTCGAAACCTTGGCAAACCAAGGTTGCCCCATTAGCCATCTTTTCAGACTTTCTTGCGAAATCGGTCTGCACAGTGATATGTGTTTATTTATAAGCCTTTTCACAAATGTTCTGTAGACATGCCTTTTTTTTATTAATTTATTATAAGCTTGTTTTCAGCAGAAAGTATAATTTTCAGTTGGATTTGAAAATGCATACAGAATGCTAATTTTAGTTTCCAAACAATAAAACCTTGTGAAAATTCCACAGACTATATACCTGTTGTTAGTGCAACTTTGGTGCAACTCTTGAGTTCCTGTTATTGCTAACCTACTTTCACATTATGTTGCCAATGTACATTGCCAAACACAGCCATGCTTTTCTTGGAAGTACAAAATGCCTGGGTGAATCTGCACAATACATGGAAACAACCCCAACAACCTCCAATGCATGCAGATGCAATGTAAAGAAAAAGAAGCAAGAGGAAGCAAATTGGTTTGTTTGTATTTTCAACACAAATATTGTACATCTCTTCTTTTATAAAGAATAGTCAGACAGCATAAAGCTTTCGGTTTAAGTTTGTTGAGGAATTTGATTACATGCGAAGTTGGACTATTTTTGTATCTTACTTAATTCAAATACACTTAAATAGCGACATTACCAGTCTTATCACTAGAGTGATATAGAGATGTTTTTATGTTTATTGAAGGTGGGATATACAATTTGGAAACTTTACAACATATTATGTATTAATTATTTTGGAGTCATTAATATGTATTTTAGTTTTTGCTAATTTCATTAGTTTTGATTTCAGTTAGTGAAAAATGTTTCAGATTCATTTAATTTTCGTTTTAGTTTTCATTAACAATAATAACACTGATTAAACTGCAAGAACAACATCTTCAGATAGTGTTGGCTTGTTTATTAATTATTGTATTTAATTCAATAATTCATTCTGCAGTCAGATATGTTTGTATGATGAAGCTAAACTGTATAATTTACCCATTTTCCCAGGCAAATGATTTAATGACTACTGCATTCTATAATGCAGGAAGGTGCATTCTATAATAAACCTAATATGCATTGAAAAGAGGCATGTAATTCCAAACCTGTATGACTTTATTTCTTCTATAGAACACAAAACAAGATATTGTAAAAGATGTCTGTCCATATAATGAAAGTTAATGGAGTCCAAAGTTGTTTGAATCTCAGCATTTTTTGCGTTCCACCGAAGAAATGCATACAGGTTTGGAACGACAGTCTAGAGCATAATGGCTTACAAGTGATTAAATTAATCAATAAAAGTATGGAAAAGACTTAAGTTAAAACAAGATCTTTTAACATTTTCTTAGTAAAATATTCTTTAATATAACATTTTATGTATTAAGAATTACTGCAGCTCTTAAAGTATGAGTGAGTCAGTGTGTGCTTTTAAAGTCTAAATATATCGTAACTATAATACCTCTTTGGTCAGTTTTCAGTATTGATTACTGAAACAATAGTGTGTTCTAGGGCAGGTAAAAAAGACATTTATGTAAGTATAAGTAGGAGTGTAGAGAAATACAATGGTAATATTTGAGAGCTGTATAATTTCCTCAGGTTTACCTTCCTCTCTGGAATATTTTCACAGGTTAGCAGTATGCCCCCTACAGTCATTTAGAGATGGAAAAAGTACATTGTAGACCCCAGAGCTTCTCTTATGGACAGTAAAAGCACTGTGGTAGGCAAGTCTGAACTTGAGTTCAGTTCCCAAAATGGAGAACAATGTTGAAGAGCAAAAAAGTCCAAGTTTTTTAATAGACAGTGACTTTCACTGCACAACCCAGGGGCAGAAGGAAAGGTCACTGCACTCAGGTCAGATGTCACATCCTACACACATCAATCCTCAGTGTATTAGCATTTGTTCCAACTTTTACAAAGTTCTGATACAGTAGTTATCCTATGGCAATGATTCATGTCAAATAATGAATGTTTCTTGTGGTTCCTAACAAGCCTCTATTTATGATGCTGGACAACGAGCTGGCCTACTTGTTTGTCTTTTTGTGGAATAACTAAGGCCATTGTTGTACAATTGCAGCATTATCTTCAGAATAGCTTTGCTTTATTTTATTATAACTATTGAAACTGGCCTTGAAAATAATGCACCTTGATCAAGTTCACCTTTAAAGGTGGTATCAGCGATTTCAGGCCCAAACATAAATGATCACATTCATCTAATATTTCGCTAGATGCACGCCCCATAAGCATGCTGTCAAAAAAACGTGTCTCTCTAGGTAGCCTAGGCTCTGAGATCTGCACACAAAAACAGCTGTTTTCAGTCTGTTTGGCCAAATAATCAAAACCCAAACAAATAATGTTCCAACCAATCACCGACAGGGGCGGGTGTTGTGAGGTTTTCGCGTGCAGCCGTCATAGGCAGCCGTGCACGAGCGCAAAACCTCACAACACCCGCTCCTGTCGATGATTGGTTGGAACACTATTTATTTTGGTTTTGAGTGATGTTGATACCAACTGTTTTTGTGTGCAGATCTCAGAGCCTAGGCTACCTAGAGAGACGCGTTTTTTTGACAGCATGCTTATGGGGCGTGCAGCTAGCGAAATATTAGATGAATGTGATCATTTATGTTTGGGCCTGAAATCGCTGATACCACCTTTAAGAAGAAGAAATTCACTTTGACAAGCAATACAGTGTAGCAGCTCTCACCTGAAGCACTCTGTCCTCCTAATAGTACATCAACAATCTGCAACAAAATGCATCAGTATTTTCCCACTGTGATTCAGATCAGTGATTGTTGTCAATAAGCACTGACAGGAGTGTGTGCGCTCTTGACTATGAAGCCCCTGACTTCTTGTTGACAACGTGACACTCTTTTCATGCACTAATATTGTAAAATTAAATTTGAATTGGTTCATGAAACTGATGAATAGGCTTTAGCTTAGAGCCAAAAGAGTATTACAGAGAAGCATGAAACACTCTGGACTATGTTTATTGATTGCACAAAACAGTGAAAACGTACTCGGTTACTAACGTAACCTCGGTTCTCTCTAGAAGAGGGAACGAGTACTGCGTTTTATCAAAACGCTACGGGAAAAGTCTCTTTTCACGAAACACTGAAGCAAAAAATTATCCTTTAATTTTCATATATGTAAAACGCGTTGCGGCAGCAGCAGTCAGCTATGGCGAGATGGCTTGCTCGCTCATTGGCTGCTCTGCGGCAACTGCTTAAGCCTATCGAGCGA
The DNA here is from genome assembly GCF_964197995.2 of Scardinius erythrophthalmus. Classification (NCBI taxonomy): domain Eukaryota; kingdom Metazoa; phylum Chordata; class Actinopteri; order Cypriniformes; family Leuciscidae; genus Scardinius; species Scardinius erythrophthalmus. Next base: position 21,437,356 of record NC_138228.1, on the reverse strand, counting down.
GGCCTGAGATGACGTCAGGCCAATGAGGGCGCTTCGCGCCCTCCTCGCCACTTCCCGCCGAAACGGGCGTGGCTTACCTCTATAAAAGGAGCTCGAGAAGGCTGATTCACTTGATTTTGATCGCCGAAGCGAACCAGAGTGAACCGTACGCACGGCAGAGAACGCAGTACTCGTTCCCTCTTCTAGAGAGAACCGAGGTTACGTTAGTAACCGAGTACGTTCTCTTACGAGAGTTCTCTCGTACTGCGTTTTATCAAAACGCTACGGGAACCCCTTGCAAAACGCCGTGCGTGCTGGGATAAAAACACTGATCACCGGAAGCTATTTCAGGCACACAGTGCATAATCACCAGATTGACTCACACAGAGTCAGGGAATAAGGGTGGGAGCCTTAATTCCCTATACTGTAGCGTCGTAGAATAGACATGTCCACAGACGCAAGTATAACATCACATAGACAGGGTAGGGAACCTGAACTAATGTGGGAAATGTGGGTCTTACACAGTTCTGCCCAAGATAGTCGGTAGCGCATTGCGCATGGGTTTCAGTGGTCTGACTAGACGGCTGAACAGATTACACCGACAAAAGCTTAGCCTGTAAGGCGGGAACCTCTAGGTTATAAAACCTGATAAATGTAGACGGAGAGGCCCAGCCTGCCGCCGTACATATATCCTGTAGGGAAATCCCGCTGGACCAAGCCCACGAAGAAGCAACGCTTCTCGTAGAGTGCGCTCTAACTCCCTACGGGCATGGAATGCCCTTGGCAGTATAAGCCAGCGCTATGGCGTCAACTATCCATCTGGATAGACTTTGTTTCGAAACAGCCATTCCTTTGGAACGTCCACTGAACGAGACAAAGAGCTGCTCTGTCTGTCTGAAGACAGCAGAGCGGGACATATAAGCTCTTAAAACCCTAACAGGGCAAAGAAAACTCGAGTCCCCTTCCTCACTCGATGCCGGCAGGGCAGCCAGGGAAATAACCTGAGCCCGAAAAGGCGTGTTGAGGGCTTTCGGCACATAGCCGTGCTTAGGTTTGAGTATGACTTTAGAGTCATTAGGACCAAACTCCAAGCACACCGGGCTCACAGAGAGCGCGTGCGGATCGCCTATGCGCTTCACTGAAGCGAGAGCCATCAAAAACACTGTTTTGAAAGACAAATGTTTGAGGCTAATAGACTGGATAGGCTCGAAAGGGGCACCTTTCATGGCCGCCAGGACCGTAGAAAGGTCCCACATAGGGACTGAAGGAGGTCTGGGTGGATTCAGTCTCCTAGCTCCCCTGAGGAAGCGGATGACTAAATCATTCCTTCCCAGTGACTGACCCAGCGTTGAACCGGAGAACGCTGAAATAGCCGCCACATACACTTTGAGCGTGGAAGGGGATCTGCCCTTATCCAACAGCTCTTGTAGGAAGGAGAGAACCTCCGTTACCTCACATTCGAGGGGTGAAAGGCTCCGAGCTGTACACCAGCCGGAGAAAACCGACCACTTTGAAGCATAGAGTCGCCTGGTCGACGGCGCTCTAGCCTCCGTGATGGTATTCATGACTCCCTCTGCGAGACCAACGGGTATCCGTTGAGCGCCCACACATGAAGGGACCATAGTTCCAGGTGTGGGTGCCAGATCGAGCCCCTGGCCTGCGAGAGGAGATCTCTCCTCAACGGCACTGGCCATGGAGCGATGTCTGCTAACTGCATCAGAACTGGGAACCATGCCTGGTTCTTCCAGAACGGTGCTACAAGCAGCACTGGGCATTTCGTTTTCCTGACCCGTTCCAACACCTGAGGCAGGAGGAAGATGGGGGGAAAAGCGTATAGCAGGCAGCGCGGCCACTTTTGGGACAGCGCGCTGTCAGTCTTTGAAAAGAATGCGGGGCAGTGAGCGTTTTCGCGGGACGCGAATAGGTCCACCTCCGCTTTGCCGAATCTCTCCCACAACAGCCGGACTGTTTGTGGGTGTAGAGACCATTCGCCCGTAGGAACGTTGTTCCTGGACAGTCTGTCCGGGCCCACATTCAGCAGCCCGGGCACATGTACTGCTCTCAGCGAGCGCAGGTTGTGCTGAGCCCATAGCAGGAGGCGTTTCGCCAGCCTGTACAGGGGTATGGAATTCAGACCGCCCTGGCGATTTATGTAGGACACCACTGCCATGTTGTCCGAACGGACTATGACGTGTTGGTCCTTGATGTGGGGACAAAAACGCGTCAGCGCGTTGTGCACTGCCAGCATTTCTAGGCAGTTTATGTGTTGGAGCTTTTCCCGTTCCGACCATAGGCCGAAGGACGGTCTGCCCTCGAGCAGCGCTCCCCATCCCGAGGTGGATGCGTCCGTAGACACCATCCTCACCCTCGAGGAAGTCCCCAGGCTTACACCTGATTGGTACCAGTCGTTCGCCATCCAAGGCACCAGGGCTGTGACACAGTCCTGATCGACCTTGAGGCGTAAATGACCGGACACCCACGCTCTGCGCGGAACCCGCGCTTTCAACCAGAACTGCAGCGGGCGCATGCGGAGCAAGCCCAGCCGGAGAACTGACGATGCTGAGGCCATGAGACCCAGCATCCTTTGAAATTTTCTGAGCGGGGTGAAAGCGCCGCGGCGGAAAGACATCGCCGCGCGCTGAATGTTCAGCACGCGCTGTGGCGACAGCCGCGCTGTCGTAGACTGTGAGTCCAGAACTAT